>NC_140778.1:29239240-30439240 GCF_044657685.1 Stegodyphus dumicola
TTTAATGTTCTAAATTATTCGTCTTAAAAATGAATAGTGAATTTGCATTTTCGTATAGTGTTTATTTAGTTTTTATTAGTTTAAAATCATTCACGTTTTATTTAGTTTAAAATATTTGTAAAAAGCGCCAACATATTTTATTAATATTGCAATTTACATTTTACTTCAGTTTAAAATTTAATAGTTGCATATGTTTATATTTATACTCATTTTAAATTTTTTTCTAGGATTTATATTCTTTTGTTCTTCGAATTTTAAATTTTAGTTTTTACATATATCCAAAACATATAAGATATATACTTTAATTAATAATATTTAATGAAAGAGAAGTAAACTTCGGTTCTTCGGTGAAGCGGTGGTAAATGCAAAACTGGGCAATCTTATTCTTTGTGTTTTAAATCAATATATGCACTTCCAGTTTTCGATGAATTCAGCAAGAAATCGAATACATTGATACAAGCTCTGATTTAAAGAGTCAATGGATTTTAAAATCAAAATAATACCATCTAATGCATTTTAATATGAATAATTGCTTAACTAATGACCCCCACTATTGTTTTCCTCTGTAGTGGTATAAAAATTTAGAAAATCTTGGAAACACAGATCCTCGTTTAAATTATCGGAGTTCTTTTTTAAATAAAACTGCATTGTCATTTACAGGCAAAGCGGTGGTTTTAGAACATGTATTAGAAATTGTTGATAGAGTTTTCTTAAGTCTTTTGAAGCTTTTTTTAAAGTAATTTTAAAAGTACGTTAATTATGCTATGCTCTAACATAGCTTTCTCGCCCCCCCCCGAGAAACAAAATTGCACGCTAATTCATATAGTACAGCAGTCTCTAATATTTTGGTTTGATGTATCTCATGTTAATTCAACAGCCAATTAAAATTCAATGATAACAAGGACTACATAAATTATAAATAGTGACTGCTAAAAAAAAAGGTTTTAATAATGGAATTTAAATGCAATTCAGCAAAACTAAAATGCATATTGGACATGGAATTTATCCTTCTTACCTTGGAAAGAAGGAGGAATTCTCTTTTCACTTAATTATCAATAATAATAATTACAGTAATAATAAATCATAAAATATAATATGCGGTTTACATTTCTGTTGAATTAAATTTCGTTTTTGTTATTTAGCCTAGCGTAAAACATTATCTTAAACAAAAATTGTGATGTCTAAGGCACGCTAAGGTCCTACAGGAATGTAGAACTTTCAGAAAACAATCACAGTCAAGGCCGCCCCGTACGCCCATACTTCGTATGAGTTGGTTCAGTTATGGAAAAACTACGGCCCGCGAGCCATTTCCGGCCCGCCGGAAGGCTATATTCGTCCCGCGGATAGAATTTTAATTTGCCGCCCAGAGGCAAATTAAAAGAAATATATATTTATATATCCATCTCCTTTTCTACTTTGTTTAAATATTATTTTTTCCTTTTTTTCAAAGAAATGGTGATCTTTTACTTTCTCTATTTTTGTTCTACAAAACGTAAATCGACGGAAACAGCAAGCACAGATAGGTTTCAATCGGTAAAGCGCTAAAAGCGGAAGATCATTGTTAGTTAAAGCTGTAGATTGGTGCCAACTAGCGTTATCTCTTTCTCGAGGAGCAAACATGGGAACCCAATACAGGTGAATTAGACCTCATATATGCCAGACATGCGCATTTTAAGCTCCAGCCAGTAGCTTTTTCTTTTGACGCGAGTTCGAATATTATAGATTGCGCATGGAAAAATTGCGGACATATAGCATTATTGTGAATAGTTTTGAAATTATTAAAGTATCATGTAGCTAACGCTTGTTTGGGTTATTCGTAAAATATTTCAACTAAAAAATGGCTACTAAAATTCAGAGGGCCGTGCTTTTAATGATGAATGGAATTGGAAATACTTTTTTACAGTTCTAAAAGATAAAGCAGTGCATCTCATCTCTGATGAAAGCTGTAGCAGTTTTCAAAGAATATAACATATCCCTTCATTTCACATCTAAGCATAAGAATTTAAATTACGAAGCAATGTTTGAATAAGAAAAAAAATAAAATGAAGAAAGTTTTTGTAAAAACTTATCAGGCCGACAACATTTTTTCAAGAAGTTAAACAGTATCCAAGAAACAGCTACACATGCAGGTTACATTGTAGCATAATATTTTGCTAAAATTAATAAAGCTCGCAGTGATGGGGAGTTCATTAAAGAATGCATGCTGAAAGTTTGTGATGTTTTATGTCCGTAGGCCGTATACCATCACTTTAGTTAGAGGTATTCGACCTGTGAAGGCTTTAAAAATCTCAATTATTGTTCCCAATAGTTGGGGAGTCCTTAGCATGGAAAATAGAAGTCGTGACTGATCAGAAGAGTCTTATCATTATGAGCGCGTCTTTTCCTTAAAATGTAACAAAATTCACATCTTTCTTAGGCATAATCAGTCAATTATTAATTAATTTTTATGAATAAATACTTACGTAACAGCAGAGCAATTATTTATGGCATGTAGCATATTTTATTTGAAGGCATATCATTTCTTTGATAAGCAATATATACGTGAAATAGAAAAAATTCTAGAGTAATAATGCAAAATAAAACTTTTTCTTGAGTAAACACGAATAAATAACCGAAAAAAGTAGAAATAAAATAAAGTAAACTATATACAAGTCCTTTGCATTTCTGAGTTCGGCTAAGGATCGAACTTGTACCGCAGAGTCCAGAGAAAGGTCATTGACTTAAAGCGTTCGTTTACCGAGCTCTTTGTTGATCGTAAGATTTTACGAAGCACTATTATGGTGTATAGTGCGTGGTCTTTTAAAAGAAAATAATTCTAAAACTTTAGTATTAAGTCCATTTGCATTCCAGATGCAGGGTTTAATGGGAATAACACTTGTGTACCAATTGTCCATTATTTGGCGGCCTTTTCGGTGCTTTATTCAGTTGTGTTTTAACCATGTGCTAGTTGTTTAAAAAGTAGGGGCAACCCTGAGTCCTTAATTAGTGAGACGAAAGTTTTTAATTCATGAAGCACTTGATCAGCTTCCGTGATACTTTCGGGAGCGAAAAACTTATAATTGACCGAGCGATTGCGAAGAGCAATGTTGCCGATTCCAGAATTAAAGCTCAAGGACACTTGACATGAAGAAATCCGGACATGGAGAAAATCTCAGATGAGAAAACGGAGAAAAGGGGAAGAAGAGAAGTAAATAAAGGAACAAGACAATCCAATCGGACAAGTTCGCAAAACGTGGCGAGCGATCATAGCTTTCAAGGAGGACCCAAGACAATGCAAATCAATGAGAACAATTTGAGAAGATACACTACAGCAGTAGTTCCAATGACAAATTCAAATACAACTAAACAACCTCAATCAATAGTGCTAAATACAGCACAATACAATACAACTATACAACACAATACAATACAACTATACAACACAATTTTAATACAACTATTCAACGCAATGCACTACAGCAACTCAACACCAACCTAAGCAACCTATTTACAACACTACTATATCATCACAATGTGAAAAATCTCACAACACTAGTTTTATCAATCTCTAAGAATAATATTCAAGTTACAGAAGAACTTCAATCAAAATCAGATGCATTGGAAGTATAAACAGCTACCGATTCAGGAGCTAAGTGAAAAAATTGTCGTCTCCTCCCATGAAGATGTGAGCTGCAGGTGGTCTGCAGGTGGTTCTATTTTCGCAGGGAATTTCATAATTAAATACTTGGGAGTAATTAACAAAGTCACATTGCAGAGCTTTGTTGAAGAATTGTTCATTAGATCTTCTGATGTAATCTTGAATCTTTTTAAGTTTTAAGTTTTTGTGTAAAAGTTTATTGCGGAGAAGATAGTGTGAATCAATAATAATGCGCAGAAATTTGTTTTGCACTACTTGTAATTGATGCAGTTGAGTTTGAGTGACCGTGTTCCAAGCAGGAGCAGCATAACAAAGTATCGGTCGAATGCAAGTGGTATATATATATGTTTTTTGGTAAGCAAGCTAAGATTTGAATATTTTCCAATGACCGAGAGAAATCTGCATATTATGCCCATGGCTTTGCTCTTGACACTATTAATGTGGTTAGACCATGTGAGCCTTTGGTTCAAAATTATTCCTAAGTATTTGGCCTTTGTGACCAGAGGAACAGCTTCCTGAAAACGGTAGAGATCTTTAAAAGCAATATTTTTCTTAGTTTTGCTAAGAATTAAAAGTTGTGACATGCTAGCATTGATTTTTACGTCAATTTGCGTACCAGTCTACTACGGCATAGAGGTAATTTTGCATTTTATCTCTTGCATGATTAGCTTGGATGGATTAAATTGGAATGGCCGTATGGTCTGCATAACATGCTAACAGAAAGCAATTGTCCAAACCAGGGTGAGGAAAATCTGATATATAGAAAAGATATAGCACTGGACCGAGAATGCTTCCTTCAGGATTTAAATACACGGTTCTGTAACATCATTTCTACTGACTATAATATCTGTAATGTATCTTTAAAACACATTTATAATTGTTAATTGAAATAATATGTGTATTACGTTTTGCAAGTCGTGCTGAGTAATTTCAACCTGATCAGTTATATGAATTTTTTTATGTAAAATGTAACTTTTGACAATATGTTTTAAAAATTTATAAATGTTCATGCAGTTCAGCAACAAAAAACATGTTCTGAAAGTAAGCAAAGTTGAACATTTGCAATAGACAAATTTAAAATTTGTAGTACAAGCTTGATTTTGAGCTAATTTCTTTTGTGAAGTTTGTCAGAATGAGATAATTTATTTATATAATCATTGGTTCACTCGTTACTGAACAACGTAAATATTTCAGGGACATAAGTTAGAATTTATTTGATTTAAGATAAAATATTTTTATTTCTTCGGGAAATTCTTCAATTACGCTGATTTGTTCATTTTCAGCTCTCTTGACTGTTATGGTAAGTGCCCATGATACCAATCTTAAGAACCCTGCCTTTAGAATTAGAAGCGATTTTTAACATTTAAGGATGCATCAAATACAGGTCACTTTATAGTCAGACTAGAATCCTTGATTACTGCTTGAGGAGACAAATACTGACCATTATCACTGTTATTCGGAGTTATTTCAATTATACCTTCCTCCGTGCCAGCCTTTAATTATACCATTATATTCTTCGAAATATTCCATCGTCTGCAATCTTCGTGTATTGTCGAAAAGTCTTTTTTCCGCTTTATCTTTATTATCTCCAAGAATCCTATGACTATCCTTCCAAGGCTAACAGACTCATACTTATTGACCTCGATTATTTTAATGTTTTCTAGGAAAAATTTGATTCTTTCATGTGGAGCTAATGTGGTTGAATGTTACTTTGTTTTCTTGGCTTCGTTTGCAATTTGGTGAGGTCTCATTGCGATCAATTTTACCGCTGTTCATTTAAACAATATTATACATGCTAATTTCAAATGTGTTAATCGAGTTTAAAATTTTGAATTTTTTTCTAATTAGTCCAAAGGAGCAATTTGCCCTGAAGGATTGTTAATTTCGTTTTGGCGTTTTGCGTTGAAACCTAAAACGGTGAATCACTTTCCAAATTGTTCCCACCAAATATTATCGCCCTGTATTATCTTTAAAGAAATTAAATAAAGAAGAATATGCATGAATGTTTTGAACATCCTGCATGAATGTGTGAGAAATAATGTCTTGAACATTCTGCATGAATGTGTGAGAAATAATGTTTTGAAACATTATTTGAAACCTATTTCTCTTCTAGACGTAAAATTCAAAAATTTCTTTCAACACTCAAACCTGAGGAAATCCTAGAATTTTAAATGAAACCTTCGCAATTATGTGTTTTGCTTATTTTGGGAGATCATTAGTTGTCACGTAAATTAGAAATTATTTGTGTAGCACAAAATATATCCTCTTCTTCCAGTGTGACCCAGGCTAGGTAAAAACTTGAATCGCCTTTTCTCTAAAAACATGAAACAGGAAAGAGATTTTTAACTGCAGCTACTAAATGTCTCTATTCAAGCAATTATCCGACTATGAAAGGTTCGTTCTTTGCTTATTTGCCAGAACAATAATGCAACTTCGTGTAATGTTGCACACCCAAAACATTAAATGTTAGGGTTTGTTTTGCTTATAGCAGGGGAACCTCCAGAAGCCGAGGGGTAAAATTGCTGCACATTGGTAGTTTTGACCGACTGGAATCACAAGAAGAAATAGTAGAGATTATCGTGAGTTAAAAATTGTAAAAGGATTTGCTGACAAAAACTATACTAATACTTAATACGTTATACTTACAAAATGTTTAACATTTGAAAGTTTATCAGAAATTCTTTGCTATTATTGAAATACTTGTATTGATAAAAGCCTTCCTGTGGGGTGTAGAAAACCTTTTCTGAATGACACACAATTCAACATTTTAAAGCATAAATCAATTTTGTTTTTTTTAATTATTTTTTAATCAGATTTTCCCAACCCACGGCACACGCCGATGGTTTAACGTGTGCTCGCTGCTGTCCGATCATAATAAAAATATTTTAGTTTTCAATAAAATTCTATGTAACAGTTTTCACATTTTTAATGAAATAGAATTTGTGTCCAACACTGATACAACACAAAGCGAAAAGCGACCGATCACTTTTTTTAGTTCCATGTATTATTAGTGTTTTCGAACTGTAAACTCGCTCTGAAAAACCAAACGGTGCCTTCCATCGTACAGATATTCTAGAGTGTGCTCTTAGGAAAAAAATGCTAGGAACCTCTGTTTTAAATCTTCAAACTGTTAATTGTTTTTCGCACTTTACGAATGCGCATTTACGCTTAATATTGAGAATGTATCTCTAAATAAGGATTTTAGAATTATTTTGGAAAGTCTATCAAGTGTTGAATCATTTTCAAATACGGTCTAAACCAAAGTTTTGAAGTACGACGTGATAAATTTTGCTGTCAACGGCAAGCCGAAAAGAAATTTAAATACCAAACCAATCACTGATAATGAGAGAAAAAGAATTTGTAACACACACATCGCTCTGCCTAAAGTCGGGACAAATCAGTTTCGTTTTAATTACACATAGATCGTAGATCATCACTTATAAAAATCGTGCGTGCACGACCAGGAGGTCTTTTCCCTTCTATGTTTGTTCCGTCTAGGAGACATAGAAAAAGAGTAATCCAGTAAATGGAGCAAACCTATGCACTATCTGTGCTGAAAACGTCCGATGCTGGATAGTGTAGCGTAAGTAAATTATTTTGATAACAGTAGGCATTCAATATTTTGGCATAACTTTGAAGAAGGACTGGCACTTCGGCTGTGTAGCGATCTTACTCCTTGGCGTCTTGTCACTAACTGAGTATCGAAGGTGGTGAGATGGCAATTCAGCAGAAGCGGGCACAAAATGTGAAAATACATAGAGCAGAACAATATACGAAAAAAGTAGTAATTAATGAACTAAATATAATTTTTTTCATATTACGCATAATCTCAAATTGTAAATATAATTTTAAAAATCTATAGTTTACTCGAATTGAAACTTACTTGCATGCCAGATGCATTTCATGAAGGAATCCGAATTTTTTTTTAAATTTCAAGAACTATATTTCCGAAATATTTGATTGTCCTTAAAACGTTTCAAAGATAAATGTAAATATTGATGAATAGCAGTGAACGAGAAAGCGATGTATATGTTTAGAAAAAGAAACGGAGAATTTGTGAGATTTCTTGCACGATGAATTTTCTGTATTAATATTTACAAGTCTGGCATAACTTACGCGTACTAGGAACGGAAAAAATCTTCTGTAAAAATGTAAAACTGTAAAAATTTTCATCTGCATTTTGTTAAAAGATTGTTTTCTAAAATTTAATATTTTTTATCAACATGTCTGCAATCAGTCTGTGCACGGGACTTCAAACATTGTTATACAAACTGAAATAAAAGTAAATTATACTTATGAAAATAAAATACCCCAAAAACGTTTCTATTGCCAAGTCATAAAAATAATGAAATCTGTGTATCTTCAAATGTGTCAACATGATTTATGTCAGTTTGTAGATTTTCAGAGGCGCTACTCATGTTCGTTTTTAATGGTAATCAAAATAATATGAACCTGTGTTCAAAATCATTACAATTTTAAAATTTCTCCCAAATTCTTGCCATAAAATTTGATGTCATTATAATACTAATTACCTTAGTGGAAAATGCTTTCCCTAGGCGTATAAGATTGCTTCGACAGCCTCTAGTTTAAGAACACTGGCTTTTAGGATTAATGCTTTTTTTCGTATTGTACGTTTAGAATTTTGGGAATTAGATGCTTTCAACTTTGGGCTTTTTAAGTTCAACGAAAATATAAATACCTCTGAATTACTATTTTGTACTATTTAAGTTCAGATTTCCCATAACTTTTAAATATTTTTTTTAACTTGCGTTAAAGGTAAACCTAATGATAAAATTAATGTATTCTAAAACAGATGTATTATAAACGTGTATGTTTTCCGTTATTTAAAAAAATCGTTATAACAAAAATGAATCATCATTCATAACAGAAATAAATGTAAACTGCCAAATATCAAAACCGCATTTGTTTGAAACACGGAAGACGTCTTTGTAACATCATTTCCCAGCTGTTTACCTGTGACGAAAGTGTTTTTATCGCCTAGAATTTATATCTTTTATTAAAAGTAAGTGTGAAACTCTATCTCACATCAGACTGAATATGAAAAACTACGTAATGGAACTGCTTTGTTAACCCGTAGATTTCCTTGTTTCGAAGTCGCAATTGTAAATTATTTAAAACATTCATATTATGGTAAACTATCTGTCGCGAGCGTATTTGGAATTTTGAAAATTTCCAATGGGTCACATAGTGAACAAATGCCTTAAAAATCTTGATTGATGGTATATAACTAAGAACGAAGTTTCTGTTTGTGAAACTGTTTTTTGGATGCCTTTCTATTTTATTTTTGGGTCGCATTGCCATAAAATTTGAATACCACTGATTTAAAACGTTTTATAGGTGCTAAATCGCAATGTGCTAATCGGCTTTAATATTTTGAGTTTGTTACTAATTTAAAATTTTGCCTGATCAATAAATAAATATTTTTTTACAAACATTTATTTGATTAGTGGGAAACTGTGAGATCTATAGAATTTTATTTCATTTTATATAATACTGAGTTTTAGACTAATGTGGTCTCTGCTTATCCATTGCATCAGAACGCATATGTACTGTACAAATCACTGCGAATTCATTAAGAGTTTTGGAAGTATAAAAAATGTTTCTTTTGAAATACGCGCGGATAAAGACAGCATGAAAGTACTAACTGTTTCAGTTTTCAAATATGCAAATATAAAATTATCGAACAGTTTTGTTGTTAAACACAATCGAAATAGATATTTTTACTTATGACGTGCTCCGCCCTTTGGCTCTACACAGGAAGGACGGGATGCTCCGTGGAGTCTCACTGAAGGCAAACTGGCTCGTATCCGCGTTACCCATGAGGAAAACTTTCCTGAAATCTTTTGTCGTAAAGAGTAAACTGAAGAAAACCAGTCAAAAACAAGCAAAAAATAAAATTAATTAAAACAACTAAAATTAAATCCAAAGCCACCACTTCGCACAAAACAGGCAAAGCAGTTTGATTTAAAAAGAACTATGTACTAATGAAATTTTCTTACTGCGGATTTGTAATTTTTAAACTTATGTAGCACATGCCGATACGAAAAAACTGGTAAGCAACAAACTGTCTATCAATTTTTTTCCTAATATGCGTAATCCCAAATTAAATATAATTTTAAAAATCTATGCCTTTATCGAATTCAAACTTGTTTCCATGTCAGGTACATGTTATGAAGAAATTTGAAATATTGTGAAACTTGAAGAACTAAATTTCGGAAGTATTTGAGAGTCCAACCTGTATAAGCTGCATTCATTTGTTTAAAAGTATGTAAAGGGTAATTACAGATCGTATTAAACATTTATAAAAAATGCTAATATTGATCGATACCAATGAACGGTCTATCATCCCATTTTCCTTTCAGAGGAATAAACAAGTTTTTTGATCGCATAGGACTCTCTACTTTGAATGTCTGGGAAGTATTGCTCAGGCCAATTGGAACACAGCAGTATCCCAGTATCACCAACGGACAAGAATGTCTCAATGTTTTTATATTAAACGCTATGTGTCTGACATTTTCGTGACTTAACTAGGTATGGAAAATTGAATCCACTGCGAAAATATTGATCTGAATTTTGTTAGAAGATTTTGTCTGAGAAATATTGAGATTTCAATCATCATGATACAAGCTGTAATAAAAGGGTAAAAAACAAATGTCAAACTTTAGGATCTTTGGAGAGTGTTAGCGAATATTGCTTCATTTTTCATGAAATTATCAAAGCCATTAATCCTGTTATGTACCCATTAAGTTTTGTTTCTTTGGCAGCCAAAGTGAATTCTGTAAAAAGGCCTGCACCCCGTTTTATTCTCTTATTGCATTGTATCCCATTAATAGTAACGAAGTGAATGCTGAGAATAACTTCTGTATGCCAAATTCCTTGTTGTGGCATGCACAGCCCTTGAAATATGCCTGGAAAATATTTGATAGCAGCGTACAAGTAAATAAGCCAGCCATTGTAGTAATTGTTAAATATTCTTTACAATTTGCCCTTGCACAAATTACGCACGTCAGACGTATTAAATGGTTTTTTGAGAGGTCTCATTCGCTTAGCTAATATTTCTAAATACAGTATATTCTATTTTGAAACATTTGCATGTTTTTAGAACTTAAGACTTCCTTTGCGATAACATGTTGCAATTTAGTTTCCAACATTCTATTTTTGTGTGACAATTGTTATAAAGCAGTGAAAGGTTTATTTTTAGGCGAAATTTATTTTCGGATTTTTCTTACCTTTCTCATTTCATATGCATGTAAATATGCAATTTTATTAATATATTAATACATCAGTTAGCTTTTAATTAAAATTTGTACCTGAAAACTCTTTTTAGTAATTTTTAAATTTCGGCGTTTATATAACTTGTTGTTGTAGCATTAGAAAATTACGTTTAGAATAAACAAAATCAACAAATCTTTGCAAATTATTACCCTGTTCAAGTAACTGGGTTAAGTAAGGTCAGTAACTTCTACGGTCTGACCTTAGTTTTGCAATCTTGCGAGATATTTAGAAGAATGTTCTAACTAAGTGATAGTAAAGAATGATTTAACGCCAAAAATTCTACCATGAATCTTATAGACCGAAATCAGTCCAAACCTCTTAAGGACAATTTCAAATGTTGGTCAGGATTATAACGAAAATATATCATTCTCCCATTATGATTATAATGGAATTCCAGGGTTTGCGGACCTCAGAAAATCTTTAAAATATTTCTGTTGAGCCATTTCTGGTAAGGAGATAGGGAAGCCGGTTGCCAAGGCCTTGGATTCCTGCTCGAATCCTAAAGAAAGCAAGGATCCTCGTTACGTGTATAGTTTCTATGCGCCATAAGAGGCACTTTAACTTCTGTCATTTAGTTTGGTTTCGTTTAGTTGTTTAACGCAAAGCACTCTAAGGTTATAGGACTATGGAAAAGAATGCCTTCTTAGAGGGCTTCCTAAGGGAAACTGCCTCGTATAAACGGTACACATGAAGTTTTTCGAATATAGCTGGATTCGAATATAGCTTGGAACTACCAATGTTCAGCAATTTTAACACTCGGCCACTGGTGAGTGCGAAGTACGATCGATAAGTCTTGTAGAGAGGGTGTTAATAGAAGATTTTGGATCCATCCTCTGAGACATTCTTCAGCAAAAGTGGAGCTTAATTTCTCCTTTATCTCGAGTGTGATTCGCCCCTTCTGGTGCTATTTAGACAATTTTTTGGGAGACTAGACCGCTAAATGAACCATAGGTTTGATCATCCTGCCCGAATGCTTAAGTAGCAAAATGCGTGTATGCTTTAAAAGTTTGCAGAAAATGAAAAAAATAAAGTCTAGCGAAGAATCTCTGTGTGATATAGAATTTACTGCGAACATATATACTTCATGACAGAAATATTTTTCAGTTTACAGTGAATTATCTTAAGGTGATTACTAAAATAGGAACTTTTTTTTCAGCAGGAATTCAAGCACTTATTTCATCACTGGAATTCACTGTTTCATCCATTTCTTTTCACTTCATCTCAGCTGCAAACAGTTTCTAAAAGAGAGGTTAAAAAAACGAAGTTATATGGAACAGCAATGGGTATAAGCAAATTTCTAAGAATCTGCGTTTAAACTGAGGTAATATAGAGCAAAATTAAGGATAATTTGGAATGAAATAAAATGCGTGCTGAATGGGGACATAAAGCAAGCACAAATAAATGAATGTATTTATTTACATTTCAGTCGTGTGGACGCAAATAACCCTAAAAATGAAGCAAAAACCGAGAATTACTTTCTGGTTTGACCCAAGATTATGAAAATACATTTCAATGTCTTCGAAAAAGAAATCCAATGTTTTGCATTTTTTGCGACTCTATTTGCAGTCGATGTAGATATTGCCAACGGATTTTCAAGAGAATACACAGAGTTGTTATGTGACATTCAGGTCAGAAAAAAAAACTGATGACGTGCCTTTGCTGGAATTTTTTAAATCATGCCTAACAAGAAATATATATGTCTCACTGCATAGTCGTGCGTTATTCAACTTCCTCATTATTTGACAGGATATATATATATACATATATGAAAAAATATTTTCAATACTGAAGCATCCTAAGAGTGAAATTAGAAACAGAGCATGGAACGAACATCCTGAGAATTACGAACATTTTAATCAAACCAGATATTAATGCATTAGTTTCTCAGATTTAAAGGGAAAATTATATTAATTTTATTTCTTGGAACCACAACAAAAATTTTCAATTAAATTTTATACGTAAAATGTCCAAATAAATCGATGTTTCTGTCATTACATTAAAATAATCATAAATTAGTAATTTCTTAAATTACTTACGTGTATTTTTAAGTTATTATTTTCATTAGTTATCACTTAAATTTTCTACACATGCGCTTTCTGATACAAATCTGAAATAACGTAGTCAAATCCGTAACTTTACCTTTTAGAGTTGAATTTAAAAAAAAAAATTCTTTCAATAGTCAAAGCTAAACTAATCCGAGAATTTTCAATTAAACCTATGCCAAAATGGTATTTGCAAATTTAGAAGTCATGAGTTGCCACTGAGATTAGAAATTATTTCTGTAGTCCAAAATATCCCATCTATTTTCAGTGTGGTCCACGGAAGCTCAAAGTTTGGACTTCTCTGCAAAGCATCAAACAGATAATCTCTACCCACAGAGTACACAAACATCCTCAGGATATCCCTGTATATCGCCGTATCTCCTAAACACCTCCTCCCGAGTGCTCAATGTCACATTCCTGTAAATCCTCAGGATATCCTTAGTCCCATCGACAGCGTACTGGATGTAATCAGGATCTCAGGTCTTACTTTCTACGTAATCAGGACGTCCTAGAATATCACGTAGACCTCCTAAACACACGCCGTTATATCCTCAGAACATCCTATCTAGGTTCAAACGACCGCATGCGGCATGTTATTAATATTTAAATTTCAATGTACCACATCTTCAGGACATCCCGTAATATCCTAGTTTCCTCCTAAACGCATCCTGCCGACAGCTTAATGTCACAAACAAGTATATTCTTAGGACATCCTGTCTAGGTCCCATCGACTGCATAGAGGATATTATCAGGATTTAAAATACTACTTACTATATCCGAAATATCCTTTTAACCTGCTAAACATATACTGTCGACTGCTTAATGACATATCCCAGTATATCCCAGGTAATCTTCCTTACATTCCTCTGAAAGTCCCTGAAGGTGCTGTTATAACATAAAACCTACTTATTCTCCACACATGGTCTCAGGTTCTCCTCCTAGGTTTGCTATGCAAAAGTAAGAAATGTTGAGAAGTTTAATATTCCTTTTTTTTAAGTTTGAATTTAAATGTGTTTACTAATTTGTAAATATATCCAAAAGATCATTAGTATGAAGTGTGAGGTATTAAAAGGGAATACAAAATATTTACAAGTGAACATTTTGCTTTTATTTTTAAAATATTGAAAATCTTTTGATTGTTTTTAAACATCTAATAGCTCAAAACTGAATTCCTCAATATAGTCATAATTAAATTATTTCACAAAATCTGTGTCAGATTTCAGTTAATTTGCATTCAAAATTCAAAAATAAATCGGGCTCGAATACACGTTACTCGCATACAAACGGGCTCGTATACACGTTACATATGGGGAAAACCACGAAAACGCCCATGCAGCCAGCTCGTTCGCGGAATTCGAACCTCGGACCGAACTACCAGTGCTCAGCGACTTTACCACTCCGCCGCTGTTGGGCTGACCCTTTTAAGGAAGTCCCTTAGTAGAGTAGTCTGCACCCTAATGTCGCATATGGAAATCACTGTATTGGAATAACCTAAGAGTGTATTGCGTCATTGTGAATCGAAAGTGTTGTTAAGTCAGAGATTGATCAATAAAATAAATGTTAATAATGTGTCAGATAAGTTTTTCATAGTTTATAATGCATAAAGTATAAGACTGACTGTGTTAATGATGATAAATGTGGACAATGGCTTCAATTTTTGGCGATTTCCAAATGACTGGCTAGTGAGATCAGGCATTCAGGAACATGGATGTCTACTCAAAAAGGCCCACCAGCGGCCGAGCGGTAACGTCGCTGAACACTGGTAGTTCGGTCCGAGGTTCGAATCCCGCGAACGGGCTGGCTTCATGGGCGTTTTCGTGGTTTTCCCATGTGTAACGTGTATACGAGCCAGTTTCCCTTAGAAAGTCCTCCACGAAGGCATCCCTTAGGCAGATAGCCCTCGAGGCTTTGCCGTAATTAAATAACTTTACCTAACCTAACAATTCACATACTGCAACAGTTTCGTTGTGAGAGTCGTTGTGTCAGTCATTTCTGCACGATACGTGTATAATTCTACTTAAATAGATTTTAAGGGCACTAACTCCTCAATTCATAAATCGACATCAAAAGACAAGTTCCGCAAACAAAAATGCATTTGCTTTTAATCCTTCCGCCTGCCATGTAGGACGCTGAGCTGGTGGCTCAGCAGTTTCAGTTACAATTCATCGACTGCTTCTCGAACCATATTGCTATCGGCAAAGTCCTAGGCGGAGGCGACTCAGATAAAGTTTGGATGATGTCGCTTATGTTATTCCCCTGATTCAACGCTATCTGCACTATTACTACCGTCTCCTAATTACTGACGTCTTCACGAAATGTTACTCCACTGCTGCTTATGACATGAACTCTCTTGAAAATACTACGAACTTCACCCTCTACTTATTCCTTCTTTTCATATCATCATCTGATCGAAAATCGTACAACATTAAATTAGGTCTACTTCCCCGGTAGCCGCACCTCAACACATATCCGGTCGAAAAATATCGTACTGAATACTAACTTTTCTTACTGAAAATTACAGTAACGCATTTCAGAATTCAAGAACAGTTAGGTAAAGAATTTATCGTTTTTAAAATGGCAGAATTATAATCAGGGTTTAGCTATGATTAATTTTAAGTATGCATTAATTGCTTGCCTTTGAGATTTTGTACGCTTCCATTTTTTTATTTTCCTAGTTAAATAAATTTTAAACTTAATATTAATAAAATTTACGGAGTAATATATTTTTGCGTTTATCTACTCCAAACCCTGAACCTTAAAATTGATTCATAATTACCTTAATTATGAACCACAATTAGAATAAAGCTCAATTATTAAGTGAACTCCACAATCTTTTACGCATTTAGAAATTTTTTGTACACATTGTGAGAGCCGTTACTTTATCGAAGAACCTGTGTCTAAGTAGAATGATTATTTCAATTGCTTGTGAAAGCAGTCTTACGGAAGAGGAATCTGTTCACATTTTGGGAATAAAAATTAAGCATCTTTTTGCAAATGAAAGGTGTAACTCTTGTAAATTTTTGCAGATTTCAAAAATTCTTCTTAAAATTTATATTTAAAAAATTAATGATAATATGTATTAAATGCACGATTTATTACATTTTTAAAACAAATATATTGCAGGATAATTCAAGACGCGAAGAGCTTCTAGATCATTTAATCGGGTATTTCTTTAAAAACATAGTTGAAAGCTATGATGTAATTATGTCAATGCCCTTTGCCGTAAATAATTACTTACAAACATGTTAAGAAGTGCCGTTTCATAAACGCTCTTCGCCACATTTACAAAACAGTCTTCCTGTTTCTACTTCATTTCTTGAATCTAAAAAACAATTATTGTTCTCAATAAAAACATTTATTGTTAGCATTTAAAACTATTTTCAATGGAATCTACTGTCTCCTTTGAACTTTTTTATTTCAAAAGTTTATAAACGTTATCTTCACGTTTCATTTGATTTCATACCTAATCTTTATTGCAAATTTAGCAATGTTGTTAAATTAGCAATGTTGTTAAACAAAGCATCTTAATATTACGCAGGAAAGTTTAAACAATTTTACAATTCCCAGTTTCCAATGCTAGGCAGATAACGTATCTTAAGTGAAGTAGGCGCAGCTTAGGAAAAAAAAGTAGGTGTAGCTAGAGTTTGTTGTCGTAAACTCTATGAGAAGTTCGATTTCTCAGAAATTCAAGCTACGTTCGTAATAAAAAGGTTAGAATACATTACTTAGTCTAAATTACTATTGAAGAACAGTTTAATTCTCTCACTATCTATGTAACATCTAAATAAAGAGGTGTGGTTAATAAAAGAGTCACAGAAAAGGTGTGCGTAACATCTCCCAACTAGTTTCAGCGGGTGTAATGGCCGGATCTCTCTATCGTTAACTTTCTATCTACGATGTCCTGAAATGACAGTATTCGTTTCAACCTCTGGGAGGAATTAAATTTTTACTCCAGCATAGACACCATTCTTGTCACAATAATTGCTATGGTTTCACTAGAAATGCTAAACAGGTTATCGGATAAATTTCCGATTACCCAGAGAAATCAGAGATATGATTAAACAGAGAAACCGATTGAGAAAGAGGTGGAATATCTCTTGGGACCCAGGGGTCAAGAAAGAACTTAACAGACTTAACAATAAAAGCAGATGCAAGATTCGGAAACACCGGGATGAGGTCTGGAATAATAAAATTGAGAGTTTTAATGAATCTGGAAATGATTTCTGGTCTTTCGCAAGAAACCTTAGGCGCAAGCCCCCCTGCAATAAACCAATTTATAGTAACAACAGAATCGCACTTACATACAAGGAAAAGGCCGCCCTTATGGCACAGCACTTAGATCAACATTTCGTGCCGAATCAAGACCCTTGTGACCCTCTTTTCTCATTCAATACTAGGCAATTTATCAAAGACTGGCTTGAAGGACCCGTGACCAAAAATCGCATTGAATATACATCCCAGACTGAGGTTAGGAACATTATCAGAAATCTGAAAAACCGGAAAGCACCTGGTTATGATGAAATTACGAATGTTGCAATTAAAATTATGCCACTTAACACGGTCACAAGATATGTTAGCATTCTCAATGCCTGCCTGGAAAATAACTACTTTCCCGAAAAATGGAAAAAGGCGAAAGTCATTCTTCTACCAAAGCCGGGAAAAGATGCCACCAAACCGGAGGGATACCGTCCGATTAGTCTACTCCCAGGACTAGGTAAGATTTTCGAACGGGTCATCTACACTGTAAAAAAAAATCTGTAAGGTTACTAAGAAAACTCATGGAAACTGGGATGCCATGGGTTATTTGAGTAACAGAAACAGGTGTTTTCTTTGTAACGTTACAAGAGTTTTGCCTGTAATGGTTACAGATGTTTTTCTTGTAATATCACAGCATATAGTTATGTAAGTAGAACATATTTTTCTCATGTAAATTCCCAAACGATATATCTGTAATGGTTACAGATTATTTGCGTGTAATATTACAGCAAATAATTATGTAAAAAGAATGTTTTTCTCATGTAAAATCCCAAACGATATATCTGTAATGGTTACAGATTATTTGCGTGTAATATTACAGCAAATAATTATGTAAAAAGAACATGTTTTTCTCATCTAAAATCTCAACAGATATATCTGTAACCGTTACAGGTTATTTGCTTGTATTATTATAGCAAGTTATTATGTGAGTAGAAGATACTTTTCTTACGTAAAATTCCAATGGTTGTATCTGTAAAGGTTTCAGATTATTTCCTTCTAATATCCCATTAAGTAATTATGTGTGTAGAATATATTTTTCATAGATAATACTAAAGGATATGTCTATAAAAGTAATAGATTTTTTTGTCTAAAATGATGCTTATTATAATAAAATATACTGAAATCAAGATGTTTTGAGTAAAACAATATCTGCATGTGTATATCATTATACAGATATATGCAAGTGAAGCATAATAGTTTGGCTTTTTAAATTAGTCAATTTGACCTCATAGCATTAATTTAAAAGATGCACTTTCAACAGCAATGTTCTTTTTTCAAAAAGTAACATTAGTCTGTTGCAGAGTATTTTTGTCTTATGAAGAGAAACTTATGTCTGATATTATTGAAAGGCCTTTCATATTATCATTTTGATTAATTTAAAAGTTCAAATTGATATGCTACTCCTTATATTTGCCCTGTAAAATAGCTGAAAAAAATAGCATGTTTTATTTGCATGTTTTAGTTTCAGTTAATAAGATATGTTCTAGAACTTTCTTTTTAGTAATTTTAGCTCAAATAGACACATGTTGCTTTAGATTTAACTTTAGAGTAAACGTGTTGCATGTTGATATGATCATATTATTACAGTAAAAGACATTTTGGGAAATATTTCTATGAAGAACTCAGAACAGCTGTTCTTCATATTTCAAAAATATATTCTCTCCTTCTAAAAAATGACATTTTCAGTAAATTAAAGAATTCAACATAGCAATGAACTTCATTTTGTTACTACAAGGAATTCAAATTTTGTTCATACGCTTGAATTACAACGTCTAACTAATTTTTTTATTCTTATCTGCACTCAGTGTTTGTCAACAGTCTGCTATTGTTTGAAATAATGCATAACTGTTTTACTTACCTTCAAATAATTTCCTTTGAATTAACAGATAGAAGTCTTTCATTAAAAACCTAATGTCATGCTTTTTCAATAAGCATAAAACTTTGCCAACTGACCTTAATTTTTAAAGCCTTGTTTCCCTTAAAATTCTTAATACAACTATGCCTTTAAGAAATTTATTTCTAAAATTAATACTTCAGTTTAGCTTAAAATTTAATGCATTTTAATTTTACCCAAAATTTTTTACAAACATAATATGTAGTAAATCTAAGCTTAATATTTACCATTTTTACCATTTCGAAAGTGATACTAAAAATATTCCTAGTTATTATAAATTTCGAGATTCGCATACAAAATTGTGAAATAAACATGTGACAACAGAAAACAAACTTTATGCTCTCTCTATATTACAGCATGTTAATTAAGAAGTTTATTGAATTTATAATTTTATTGTGAAACACTATGAAGCAAATGATATGCTAATTAAAATACAGAAGTAAAAATAATTTATTAATTCATAAACTTTACATAAAACCTGAAAAAAAGAATTAATTAAAAAATAACATAATATAATTTAATAAACATTTCATAAAAATTCGTTTCGACTGCTTGGAAAAAATGAATGGTTTTTCTCCTCTTTGTAAACCATGTCTCCTAAATAAAGAAAAAAACATTTCTTTTAGAATCATAATCATGCTCTTAAAAAGCTTATAAAAATTATTTTAATAGATGTTTTAAACATGTGCTTATATAACACCTTTAATCAAATTTCTTTATAATATCTTAATTAATTAAGAACAGCTTAAATTCTTTAAAAAATTGGACTAAAGTGAACCGTCTCATTACGACAAGCTACCTCAGTCAATCACTTTTTAAATTTAACCAGCATTCCTCATAAAATACCTAATTAGTAAACATAACTTCTATAGGATGCCCACTATCATTTAAAGATCAAAATTTTCATGAATCACGTATAGCTAGCTTAGAGAAGGTTCATTGTACAAAAACAGCCAATATTCAAATATTTTCATAAATGAAGCCACCATAGTTATTAAATATAATATACAGTATACTTATATTCAGAATTCAGAACTTGAATAAATTTCTCGAACTGTTTTAGCATTCGAAAAATATTATATTTATTACCTTAAATTTCTAAAACAATATTACATATTCGTCCAAAGGAATCACTGGGACTCGGACAACATTTTCCCCCTAGTTTTCTTTTAGCACAGGATTCTGAATATGTTTTAAAGATTTAGGTAATGTTTGTCTTCCTTAAGGCGCTCACAAAACAAGTTACCCTAAATGTTTTGTCCGCATAGTGGTCATTTTCATCTTACTAACTGATTTGCTAGTGGATTTTGGGTGCATGGCCTATCATTGATGAAACAATAATAGTGAACAGCTTCAAGAAAATGGGGATATCTAATGCTCTTGATGCCATATTCCCACTTATTTTTACTAATTTTATCTTCTGAAAATTAAGAGGGAAAAATTAAACGAATAATTTAATTTCCAAAGGACAGAGTCACAGTAGGAATATAACAAATGAAAAGTAATCATGGATAAACTACTACTATCACAATATTATTTATTTAAAAGAAACCTCTATTTCAATAAGAATACACATAATTGCAACATCTAATAAGTTATCTTATTTCTTCTTTATAATTTGAACTTCTGTCATTCTCATTGTTGTTCTTGCAAATCCTTAGGCCTCAGATCATACATAAATAATTAGAGAAGGTTGTGGTTCGATGCTTGCTAGGGTGAACATTCAGCTGATATGGCAAAATTGCACAGTGAATGGCAGTTGGTATTTGCTTTCACTATCATAGATCATTGTTTGTATTAGGCTGACATAATATTCAACAGTTAGAAAAGAAAGATTCAACGGGGCCGTAAGTGTGCAAAAGTTTGCCTTTGTTAGTATGACGAAAACAATCATTATGTTGATAAATCCATTTTAAAATCTTGGGATATTCATTTTCTGAATGCATTAAAAGGGGGAAAATTATGTAAATATTTTTTTAATTTTCAGAATCTGGTTCTAAAGCTCGGTGGGGTGGAATATGCAACGCAATACGGTAATTCTGAAGATCATTGCTCGGGGCAGTACAAACTAAACGGTGATAACTTGCATGCTGTAGAAGAAGACACAAATTGCAGTTCCAGATGCATTAAATGCTTTGAGGTCTAGGGAGTAGCAGTGGGCAATACTAAGAGTGAAATTCAAGGTATAGGGAAGTAGGAATGAAATTTACTTTTATCAGATAACTTAAATGGTTATGTTACTAAGCGTTCTTATTGGAATGTAGGTTTCTTTTAAATAATAATACTATGATAGTTACCAGTAGTTCATTCATGAATATTTTTGATTGGTTATGATCTTATTGTAATCACATCCTTCAAAATTAAATTGATTGCTTAATTTCCCCCTTGATTTTCATACTATAATATAAAAGGAAGAAAAAAGTCTGCAAGTAAACATAACTCCTCTTTCTCTCTCTATATATAGACATGTATCTTCGTGTGCAACTAAGCAAAACAAATGTGACTTTTTCTTTTTTAAAAAAAATTGTATAAATAAATAGGATGAGAATTAAGTTCATTTCAAAGACTTATGACACATGAAATATACATGATCAAAATAAATAAGAAAATTAAGTTCAAATAAATTTTAAGCTAAATTATGTGTTGCAATGTAAGTTGCAATAATTCAATAATGTATGTAATAATTAATACTAACAAAACCAAACATCATATTCCCATTCTGCAAAGTATAAAAATTCTTCTGCAAAACTGAAAAAATGACCAACATTTTGGCTTATTTGATAACTTTCAAATTCACTCCTTTGTTTGCATTTAGAATTTATAACTTTAATTTTCCACAGAAATTTGTTTTTGATTTTAAAAAATTTCACTGGCATAATTTCATTCACTTCAGCATATATTAATAGATGCAGAAGGTTTTTGTACCTTACATAATTTTAAATCTTATTGTAAACTAACGTAATTAATAACAAAATCAAAACATAGATCAGAAACTGCATAAAATTTAATTAATAATTACTACTAGTGTCACACGAAATGCTATGAAATTAATAAAATAAGAATGAGATAAAATATATAGAATTAATATTACACATGTGTGAAGTTTGGAAGTTTTACGTTAAATAATTTTTTTTAATTAAGTACTTTTAAAAATGCCCCCTTAAAGCATGGGACCTTTCGTAATTAGAACTTGCAAATCCACTTCGCTAGTCTTTCATAACATTGCTTTTCTTTTATTAACAAGAAATATTGCATTCAGTTATTTAATTTAAGATATCAAAAATAATGCTACTGAAAGGCATGAATACTTACTTAAATTTGAAATTAATTTCGTTGACTTAAAATAATATTTAAAAAAATAAATCTTCATATATACGTCTAAAAATCAGACCTTATTAATTTTCTTTTATTTGAACGATATCTGAATTCTGCCTTAGTTTGGACTAGTAAATCATTGGGCAATTAAATGCCAAGCTATAAGAAAACTAATGTAGTTTACAAATGCACTGAATTTTATTTCCGGTATTAACTTTCAAAGAAGGTAAAATTTTCTGCATATTTGCATCATTTGGATTGATAGAATATGGCAAAGCATGCAAAGGCTATCAGCCTAAAGGGAAGTATGGAAGCACTTGAAGTATATATTCATGGGCGGTTTTGTAAGGAAAAGTAGCTTGCATTTCCATTTATTCATGTGTATATATATATATATTTACATTGTTAATGCTAAAATCAATGCTTCATTAAAAATTCATTATTATTTAATTTTAATACAACATACAGATACAGAATTGTTTTAAATTCCAATAAACAATAATAATTTATTTTTAAGAAAACTTATTTTATGATTTATATATTATATTACATGAATAAGAGAAATATTTGTCAAGAAATGTATTAAACTTGTATTAGCAGATTCATGCTATCCTAGTAACAAGATTATCATACTTCAAAACTGTATTAAAACTGGGCAAAATAAAATCAACATAAATTCTACATTAAATGTTTAAAAACTTATAAGTATGCAATGGTAGTTATATGTACAATATAATATATGTTGTCATTTATAAAATATTAATGAAATGATATTTTTGGAAATAATGCACAAAATTTTAGTTTTGTTTTATAATTAGTTTAACGAATTGTTAGAAAAATATTTCAGGTCATTTCCATTTTTCCCCTGTTGATATTGGTATATTAAAATATATGGAATAATTAAGTTGCATCTAGTTAGTACAACAAAACATTACGAAAAGTATGATACGGCATATTTTTAATCAATATAATTACTTCATTTTGGAGTTATAATATTTTCGTAAGAAATTAATACCACTGAAAAAAATATTATTACACTAAAGGAATAAACGAGATTCTCGACCGCGTTGTTCAAGTTTTTGTAATTTTACTTCATAACACACTCGTACATAAACATATTAGACTGAATTATAAACCAGGTATAACTAATCAGATAATCCTAGAAAAAGAATAACTTAAACCTTGTAAGCAAAAAAAATATATACATTACATTCAGAATTCTAAATGTTTATATAAACGTTTCTCGCAAGGCCTGCCGGGAAAAAGATGTCAAGTGTTCTTTTGTCAGACGATTGGAAAAGAACGCTAAAATGATTAGTTTTGTTTTCAACAACCACATTACCATTTCAATTATATACCACAAGCAGTGATTAAATTTTGGAATAATTAGTTTTAAATAATAATACGGGCAATTTAAGGCGTAATTTATCGGATGCACAATGACAAAATACTACTATTAGATCTGCATTTGGAATAAATATTTTGCACTCTTTCAACTCATTAGACATTACGAACACTGATATTAATTAATCGCAAAGCTTAAACGTTTAAATACTTACTCACTACATATAACAGTGCAAAGTGCATGAGAATAATCTGCATAAAATGAACAATAAATATTTCAAGTAGCAATTGTTAACATTTTCTTACTTACCTGCGCTATACAACCAACATGCATTCAGCCATGTTTTTTTTCTGCAACTAGCTTTCAAACACTTTTCTCCTGATTGGCTAATTTCCAGTCAGTCACGTGATTCTTCCGCGCGGCTACTGAAACATTATCTGTAATGTTACAAGCAAATCAGATGTTACCGCTACAGTTTGCTTTCAACCTGTTACCATTACAGGAAATTCTTCTGTAACTTTTTGATTTCTGTAACTTTACAAAACTTTTGCCTATAAAGAGCGAACTTTTTTTTTACAGTGTATAAAAGAATTGAGCCGCATATGTATAAGCTCCCAATGGAACAATTTGGTTTCCGTAGAAATCTCTCAACGACAAAACAACTTGTTCGTCTCTGCGAATTCATTGGATCTGCTTTATTCAGGCATCAAAGTGTCGCCTTACTCATGCTAGACGTGGCGAAAGCATTCGACCGCGTCTGGCATGAGGGGCTCATTTTCAAGCTCATCACACTTGATTTTAGTAGAGACCTCATCTTACTTATCAACTCCTTCATACGGAACCGCAAATTCTTTGTAAATTTTGGACCTGAACACTCTGAGACCAAATATCTGAAAGCCGGTGTAGCTCAAGGCTCTATTCTTGGTCCTATTTTGTATCTTTTTTTACGTTTATGATTTACCCAACAGTGCCGACCTCAATACTTACCTCGGATGTTATGCTGATGACACCGCCCTTGCCGTGAAGTCACATAGTCAAGAGCATGCACTGATAAAACTTCAAGAAAAAATTCCAGCCATAGAGGAATGGTGCGCTAAATGGAGAATTGCGATTAACGGACAAAAATCCCAGTTGATTATTATCGGAAAAAAACATTCCAGATTCCCTATTGACAGAATTTTTTTAATCTTTAATGAAGAAGTACCACTTGTTAAGAAGGCTACATATCTTGGGGTAGTCTTAAATCGCAGATTTACCTGGAAAGACCACATTCACAATATTAAATGGAAGACCTCCTCTACTATCAAAAATCTCCTCCCGCTAATAGGTAAAAACTCCAGACTTGATCTTAAAAGGAAAACACACATCTATACAGCAACTATCAGGCCAATTTTCTGTTACGCTTCCCCTGCCTGGGCGACCTACACTCAAAGCGACATGAAAAAACTTCAAGTAACGCAAAACAAACTTCTCAGAATTATTACTAATGCGCACTTTTATGTTTCGAATGTGACCTTACACAGAGACCTTCGTATCGACAGAGTTGAAGAGTTCCTTCATAAAGCTAATAGAAAATTCTTTGAAAAGGCAAAAAAATTCTCACATATGAAACACTTAAAAGTGTTCGATTATCAGATCTTTGTATACGACGCACGTATTCGACCACTCGCGGCCTTTACCACTCGAGACTCGAACTTCCCTACGTAACATTATCACGAGTGCAACGTCGCTGTAAATATCTATATAGACTTATTTTGCCGTATTTTATTTATGTACTCATTTTCATTTTTATTTGCATGTATTTTATTATTCTAATAAATTGTATCGTATTATCTTATTTGTGTAACTCTATTATGACATGTACCTACCATGAACAACAGAACAAGTCTGATTTTCACCCTGTCTTCGCCTCTCCTGGTCCTGGACTTCGTCTGCGTGTTTCTCTAAACTTGTGACGTCACGCTGTCTTCCCCCCTCTTCACTCTACTGACGCCTCCTTTCAATCGTCATTGCCAAATACCGTCATGCGCCCTTCAGGCCTATGTGTTATGAGCCGGAAACGTTGCGTAAAAACAGCAATATGCCGGCAATATTGATGAGGATGATGATGATGAGGTTATCGGATTGATGTTCAGAGCTTCACTTCTCTATTACTTTTGCAAGGCTATCTCAGTTGAAGAAGCTTCATTTTTTTGACTTTGACATATGCCAGGACCCTAAAGGGATTCATTGAGGAATCTGAAAAGAGACGGCCAGAATGAAAAACCAAAGTATCAAGGCTATCGGAAGTGAGCTGTTCATTGAAGTCAGCGCCCAAGATGTACATGGATATCAGCAGGAGGTATTCACTTTTAATTTAAAAGCAGCAATATTTTTTTTTTAAATAACAGCAGAAATAAAGCCACTCCCTCTAATAGAGGTTCTACTTTTGCCATCTCTCCTTGACGTTTGCTTAGTATTTTTTAGTTTGCTATTGTATGCTATTTCAATAATCAACAAAATCAAAGCGACGATCTTATGCTCATGCTGCGAAGTCACGTTTCACCATTGCTATTCGACAGTGCTTCCTGAGTTTTGTAGAGGGAGGAGGAGTTTCCCACATTTTAATTTATTTCCGTTTACTTGAGCTTTCGTGTTAAGTGAATGCCGGATTGACCGACATGTGTTTATATAAGTTTCCTGAAAACAATGTTGCGGTAAATTTATTGATTGAAGTATAAAATTCTGTGTAACATTGACTAAAATTTCGTCACAGTTAATATGAGACTGTGTTGAGATACAAGAATTTTACAAATTGTGAGAAAGAAAGGAATATTATTGAGGGAAGTGTCTAAATTAATATATACGTGTGTAGCGTTATTAACAATAACACGGTTCTTTTGTTGGAGAAAAAAACTGATAATTGACTTGCACTCGAAACTTATATTTAACAGGCACTAAGGTCCTTTTGACACGAAAGCTGTAAATTACATTTTATAATTTGAGTATTAAAATACTATTGTTAGTGAACATAATCAAAAGTGAAATTAGGGGGTGAATATTATCCCACAAACATGCAAATTTTATAAGCTGTTATATACAACAATATGCTTAACTCTTGGCTTATGATATAAACACGCAAATGTTTGTTGCTCTTTCTGTGTCTTCTAAAGCATATCTTCCCCCAACGCGTAAATATTTCCGAAAAGCGTAATTGTGCTTAAATATTAAAAAGAAGTGCGTAAGTTGCGGATAAAAACCAAATATGGTTAAAACACTGGAATTCTATCTTATGGTCGCGACATTCTGAGACCCTTTTTTCTCTATGCACTTTCTCATCCTTCATATTGAGCTTGCAACGTAACTTGGAAATAAATAACCGGAGTCTAGAACTTTAAGCATAACACGATCGCCCTATTTGGCTCGCGTTAGTTTCACTCGAGTTTAGCGAAGCATTTTACCTTCATCTTGACCTTTGTAGGGAATATTGTTTTCCTTCGCGGGATGCCATCATCTTTAGGACAATTAAGCTCTAAAATTAATTCATGCTTTCTTTTCTTGGCGCCTTGCATGGCGTATGTTATAATTACAAAAACAATGTAACCACTCGGTTTTTGTTGTTGTTGTTCATTTCGCTGAGTAATTTAACCCTTGGGAAGATGGTTCGCCTGTGATTAGAATAATAAAATAACATAGCGATATTACAGTCCCCTTTATCGGTAATTTTGAATTATTTGTAAAAGTAACTAATGCACGCATCGCATGAACATTTTTGGTCGAGTCGAAGAGGTTCATAAAGATAAAACCGCAAAAGTGAACTTTATATAGAACGTTTGGAATGCTTCCGATTTGTTTGGATTCCGCAGTCAAGATTGGCTACAGCGTCCGTCGTTCGATTTCGGTTTTCGCTGTCGAGACGTCTGCAATCACGGTGAGAGGGCAATTATTTATTTCTTCATCATGAGGGAACTGAAAATTATTGAAGCTTATGAAAACAGTTTAAAGGTTGGCATCACAAAGTTTGAAAACAAGGTAAATTCAACGGTTGATGAAGTGGATATTTCCATACTGGTGTTAAAAAATTAAAAAATTATAAAATTTAAAAGGAAAAATAAGCTGTTGAATTCATTAAGGAAAACGAAAATATAGTAGATAGTCTCGATGAAATTTAATTTTAAATTAAAAGAAACGTTTCTGAAATCAGATCTCGAAGGAGTTGGTGTTCCATAGAAAACCGTTTGAGTAAAAACATAATTGTTTTTGATTTTTTAGTTGCCTAAATTATCTCTTCCTATATTTAGCGGCAAAAACGAAGAACAGATAGAGTGTGATGATGTCTTTTCGGCAGTTACGCAAAAAATCGGTAAATTAACTATAATGCGCAAAAACTTAAGCATTTGAAGAGTTCTTATTAGGCGGATTCGTTAAATATTATTCATTCCATCGCAATTTCAGATTCCAGTTACGACGTAGCATGAGATTTATTGGTTGAACGCTTTTCCAACAAACACGGCACGATCAATTCTATCATCAAGAGTTCATTTCTCTACTTCAAACATGTGATTCTGCTCCATCACTTTTAAAATTTGTCGATAATCTACCTGAATGTTTACGATCTTTAGAAACATTAGAGAAAAAACTGGAAGAATTTTTCGATATGCTATATGTTTATTTATTAGTTGAAACTTTGGATAGAAGTCCTCGTTGTTTGTGGATGATGCATCCACTTGAGAAAGATGAGATAGGAAGCATTAAACAATTTTTGAAGGAACAAGTTAGCACCCTATCACATTACAAATCTCCACAAAGGGAACCAGACGTTCAATAAATGTCAAAGCTCTTACAACACTTTTAGAAAATTCATAAACTTGTGCGTATTGTAAAGGTGATATTTTGTTGTTGAAATGTGCACAATTCTTGAAACTAACGTTTGGAATTTGTAAAGGCTGAACATCTCTGTTTCATTTGCTTACCTTATGTTCACATAATTACGGACAGCAAAATTTTTAATACATGCAGAAAATGTTAGAATTTCCGCAATTCGCTCTTAATTTTTGAATGAAGTGAAGAAAATTTCGATAACGCAAATGGCACAGGGAATCAAAACGCAAACATGCCTAATAAATTTAGTAGCAATCTTTCTCCCTGTTCTGATACATATACTCCCTTAACAGGCAACAAGCAACCAAACAGTTAGTGGCATTAGTGAAACCAACCAAGAATTCCGTTCCTTAATTACATCCACGACGCTTCCCAATCAGATCAGCACTTTACTTCAGTTGAGGCACGGAATGCAGTGTTGAAGTAGTCTCCGCCCATCGGAGTTAGGGATTGATTTGCGCGATTTCAAAGCTAAGCATCTTTCTTTGTGCAACTCCTCTTTTAATGGCGATTTGTAGATTATATAGTTAGTGTCTTTTAAATCTATTTAACTATATAGTTACCTCCACATCAGAAGAATGAGTAGAATTAGGACAAACAGAAATTACAGTTTAACACAAATCCACCGCTCAACTTATTACAAGGAAAGCAGTTTAGTTTAAAAGACTGTAGAGTCACTTTATATCTTATATAATTTTTCGTTATTTTAAACAATATATAGCGCAGAATTTTCCGAAAAAACTAGTAAGTAACAAATTAGTTATATGTTTTTTCATTATAAGTATAATCTTAAATAGCAAATATAATTTTGAAAATCCATTGTGTCATGGAATCGAAATCTGTTTTCATGACAGATGCATTTCATAAAGAAATTTCAATTTTTTTTTATTTGAACATAAAAATTTCCGAATTATTTGGCAGTACTATATATGATGATGGCAGTACTATATATGATGATGGCAGTACTATATATGATGATGGCAGTACTATATATTTGGCAGTACTATATAGTATAATACATTCATTTCTTTAAAATTAGTAAATTGTTATGATAGGTTTTCTTATACAGTTAAAAGTGATAAATGCTGATGCCTGCTATTGTATGATTTCCTGCCTTATACCGCATGGTCACCCCTTTTTTTTTCCATTTGAGTTCCCGTTTGCCACGGATCGGGACATTATTATGTTATGCGCGCTTGTGACAAACACCGGGGGGGGGGGTTATAATTGAAGGTACACTTTAAAATGGTCATAAAATTAAAACTTCAGGACTAAATCTTATCAATCTTGGTAATCGTGTAAAGGAGGTCACGGAAATTTATTTTTCGCGAAAAAAAGAAAAGTTCAAAATTCACCACCAGTTCGAAATGGCGCTGTATGCAATATTGTTAAACGAAATGGGGATCAAAACCTAACTTAATATTTTGTTTCACGTACTTAACATGATGTATACGTTAGGAAACATTGGCCTATGAATGCGCCATCCGTGTAACAGAGAAATCCCTACGTAGAAAAACATAAATTAGCGATTAGAAAATGTGAAATCCCAAATCACTCTCAAAAGTATGCGTATTCCGAAAATCGTTTCCTTACAGATTATAAATTTGTAAATTTTGAAGATTGAATTCGGCCCCAAGACATGAAGTTATCAGTTAAAACCGTTTTAATCGTTTCTAAAACGAAACTGTTCGTGGGGTTATGCAATATTGTTATGTTCGTACGGGGTTCGTAGATTTGGAGTGAATAACGACAACACTTAATGAAATATCGAAACACACTTTATTTAGCCAATATTAATCAGGACATCTCCAAAGTCACGTTTTACAGTCGTCGAAGATCTACTATGCACTCACTGGGACAATAAGCGACACAGCCTTCAGGTTATAAGGCTATAACGATGGAAACAGCTTCACTGTAAAGCACCAGAGTACAGTTCCCCACTCTGTTCGGTCGTTCTCGGAACTCCACGTCCTCTCGAGACTCTCCACGGTACAACTCGTTTCAGCCGTTCGCAGAGCTCAACATACTCTCACGACGATGCACGTACGTCGATGTACTCGAAGACCCACTCGGCACTCGCTGCCCGGCTGTGAACCCGATCGACTCCGGAAGGACTGACTAACTCGAGACTAACTATCTCGCACTGATTCTCCGCGTACCAGCAGGGTTTGTATAGTTTTTGGCTTGCGTTTGAGAACATTCTGGGCTAAACCGGTAAGAATTCATTCAAGAAGGTTCTCCATCCGTCCATAGCATATCACCGATTTTGTCGCCAAATCTCGCCAAATGTGCGATTCCTCTCCAAATGTGGGAACCCGGCCTTCCTTTGTCATTTTATGGCAACCCTAAACTGGTTTTGGGGGAAGCTATCTTACCGAGCCTGCACATTTTGTAACAATATTTTTATTTATAGAAATGCTTCCTACTAGAAAACAGTTTGAAAAACGATGATTTAGACGATTTATTAATGAAAGAAAATAAGAATTTATAGAAAAGCGAAGTACGCTTCTTAGATTTAAATACTTGTGTTTGTTAATATATAATAAGTGGATTATATTTGTAACCTAAATTAAAGATTTTGTACTGCGGAGTGGCAACATTTTAAGAATTAACACCATAGTAGGATACATAGGAGATACAAAATATAACAGATCCATAATACACAAAGCATGAGTGTTTTTGTAACTGCAAAGCATTCTCCATGAAAAAGGTAAAAAGGATATTCCGAAACAGCCGCCGTGCAGAGAGGACTCTATTGAGTCGGAAAATGTCGGACATCCGCACGATATTCACAGCATAAAGCGGATGTAGGAGTTTCTTAATACCTTAATAGGCGTCTTCTGACTTGGATTTATATTTAACACACTTAATTCCCTATGTAGATTACCGATTTTACACTCTTCAAAGCCTTTATGGGTCATATGATGACCGAAGTCCTGTTCTTTAAATACGACGCGACTTGAAACTAATGGTATGACACGACTGCAGTTTGGGGTTCATGATATTCTCTCCATCGATTCCAGTAGATGTCTTGAATTACTTCTATTACTTTTAGATCGTCAGAATTTTCTCTCAGCTACCTTTGACCTCTTCGTCACCCAGCTTATTCCATTTTGTCTCGAATTTCTGCTGTCAAGAATAGTATCGTCTGTATAATATATCGTTATTTGCCTGAGGGCTTTATTTCTTGGAGCCTGCGGCTCTGCTCTTTCGTGCAATGGCTTCGGCAATACAGCGTATATGTATCTATTTATCTGTAGTTTTGGGATAAGTATTTCGAAGCATGAGCAAGACTGTAAAACAGTTTTTGCCAAAAGTATTTTGAATTTCTTTCATAAAGTACATAAGTTAGACCTGATTTATTTTTGTTCTAGTATTGTTATTGTTACTAGAATGTCTATCGTTGGTACCACTTCTGTTCATGCCAGTTCTTGTGAATTAAGATTTCGCGTTATTATTAGATTTATTTAAGTTATCATTCATTATACTATTATTTGAGGATTTCCTGTGTGTAACAGCAGTACTCTGTCGGAGGGAATACAGCTGTTGGATTTGCACAGTTATATTTCGAAGTTGGAGTTTTTTGTTGTATTGCCGTTGAGTTTGTGTCTTTTAGCTGGTGTTGGTGTATTTAATTATGGCAAAGCACACAAGGGCTATCTGCCTCAGGGGAGGGATGCGTTCGTGGAGGACTTTCTAAGGAAAACTGGCTCGTATACACGTTACACATGGGGAATACCACGAAAACGCCCATGCAGCCAGCCCGTTCGCGGGATTCGAACCTCGGACCGAACTACCAGTGTTCAGCGACTTTACCGCTCGGCCGCTGGTGGGCCCTTGTGTCTTTTAGAGGATTTAAGAATAAGATCACGATAGGATGAAGGGGGGCGACCGAGGGCGTTCGCACAGTTGGTTGTTCCAGTTTACCTGTACAGGGAAGAGCATGTGTTTTGGAGTATAATGCGTCAATAAAAGCCATGTTTCAGTAAATTGTTCTCTAAGACTTAAGTTGGTGAATAAAATGAAACTCAGTATTTTGTTAGACTGAATTTAAGATTTGGGGAAAATATAAAAATCAACAAAATACTTCTTTATTTTTCAACTGAATAACCAGTCTTGTGAAAAACCATTAATGAATATTTCGAAATGTCCTTACAAGTTCTGCAAATTTGATATCATATCGTGAATTGTAGTCACATTCTGTAGATCAAATATCCGAAGTGTGTTGCTGAAATTTGTGTAACAAAGTGCGTACGCTGAGGGAACCAATGAACTACAACACCAAAATCGGTCCATCGGTGGCAAACTCTAACATCGCTGTTAACCTGGGTTCGAATCCAGGCAAATGGGTTTGCTAAATGGAAGTTTTTCTCCCTGTGTAATTCGGATATGAGATGATTTCCCTTAGAAGGTTCTCGTTAAAGACATGGTAACTTTAGGCAGATACCCCTTTCCCATTACGAAATAAATCTGTTCAAACCAAAAGAAACGAAAATAATCAATACAATCTACAGAAGTACAATATACCTAAAACCTCAGCTCTGCCATAAAGAAGCAAACTGTTTTTTTTCCCCGAAACCTTCTTTATTTTTGTCATTAATCGTTATCTTGGATCTTAGATCGTCGCTTCGTAAGTGCTTTAAAACCGGTGACGGCCATTATCACTATATTGCTGTCATATTCCCTAGGATCATAAAAGTGATCAAATAAAACAATGCTATAAACGGAATAATATCCTGAAGTAAAATATGGGTCCATATTGGGCAGCGGCTAAAAATTGCGTATGTTATATGAGAAGAAACGTAAGTCGTGCTGAGTTCTTCATCCACGGTGACGAGAACTGTAGGAAAGCTGTAACACTGCTCGGCTACAGTTGCAATAATTTTCATTGAAACCTACTCAATTATGTGAGTTGCTTATTTCGGACGTCACGAGTTAATTAGACTGTCATTAAAACTTATTTGTGTAGCCAAAAATATCTCATCTTTTTCCACCGTGGCCCAGACAGCCTAAACGGTTAGATTCCTCTGCTTTAAAGCGTCAAACAGAAAAGAGCTTCTGTTCTGCAGCAGCGGAATGCCTGTATTCAGGGTAGTATTCAAGTATCATGAGTTTCTGTTTCTTCGCTTACCTGCAGGTTAAATATGAAACTTATATGAAATATATAAATATGAAACTGTATTATTGAAGCGGGTAAAAAATTAAATGTTAGATATTATTTGTTATAGTGGGGGACCCACCAGCAGCCGAGAGATAAAATTGCTGAACACTGGCAGATATATCCAGGTCGAGTTACAGAATGAAATAGAACACTTCAGGAAGTTAAAAAAAAATGTAAAAAAAGATTGCTGACAAAACTATAATAATACTGAATATGTTACACGTATAGTGCTTTTTAATACTTGAAAGTTTAACAGAAACCCTTCGCAGTTATTTAAATGCTTTAACTAATAAAAACCTTCTTATTGGGGCTTTAGAAAAGGGCTACTGGATGAAACATAATTCAAGTTTTTAAAGCCTAAATCAATATTTTTAGGAAAACTTAAATTCTTTAAACTGCAAGTTTTATTTCATTTATAAAATGAGCATTTAAGCATATTCTTCAGAATGCAACCCTAAGGCAAGGATTTCAGAATTTTTTTTAAAATTCCATCAATTTATATCAACTGTTGAATCAACGTGATACACACTCCATATCAAATATACGAATCATGTTTTTGAAAGCGCTTTCGGTGAATAGCAAACCACAGTAGCAGTTTAACGCATAAAACTACACAATACATATAAATGAACTAAAACTTTTTCCATACCCACCGCTCTGCTTTAAGCGGGCAGCGCAGTTTCATTTAATACAATTAGAAAAATGCTGAGAAATTCGGGTGAAGGTTTAATTTTAAACTACATAAGGCTTAAGAGTATGCGAAAAAACTAGTAAGTAACAAGTTGGTTAGAACTTTCTTTCATAATAAGTATAATAATAAGTTTCTTTCATAATAAGTATAAGGTTTCTTTCATAATAAGTATAATCACAATCTGCAAATTAATTTTAACCCCTTAAATGTGACGTATATTTCAGAAAACTCACCGGAAATGGAAACCTTTGATTGTTAAATTTTCTTCTTCATATCAATATAAAAGTCGGAAAATGGTTATTTAGTAAATATAAAAAAATTGAATATAATAAGTACTATATTTACTACTTTGTGTGTGTGTGATTATGGCAAAGCCTCGAGGGCTATCTGCCTAAGGGGAGGAATGCCTTCGTGGAGGGCTCTCTAAACGAAACTGGCTCGTATACACGTTACACATGGCGAAAACAACGAAAACGCCCATGCAGCCAGCCCTTTCGGGGGATTCGAACCTCGGACCGAACTACCGGTGTTCAGCGACTTTACCACTCGGCCGCTGGTGGGCCCTTTTTACTACATTGACATCCACATAAATAAGTAATGGATTAATATACATATGTTATGGAATTGCAGTAAATGAAATATAATTTTAAAGCTAAATATAATATAAACTATATTATTACAACAATATTATTTTGAATATTCAAATTTCACAAATCTTTTACAGTATGATATACACCAAAACACGGTACTCCACAAAAGTGCATTTTATACTCTCTGCATTAAATTCCAGTCTCACGATTTATCCTCTTCCCTCTTTCATCGGTTTTACTATACTACAAAACTGTGGAAAAAAAGAATTTTTTTTTCCGTTGGAGGAATATGCTGAAAGTGTCGACCTGTTTCCCGCAGAAAACTTACATTAGGCCGATCTGGTAACTGAAAGTTTGGCTTATTTAATTCAACAGCTCTTTTCCTCAACTGGTGTTCTATATTTCATATTATATTTCGCACCTGAATTATACACAAAGAAGGAATTCCGTAACGCTTGGTCTATGAGATGGAAAAATATTTTTTGGTAATACCATTTACCCCGATTTCTTGCAACTGGCTGGGCTGTAACATGATGATCAATTTTTTATATACCTCCCATAGTGTTCTTCTAATGATGAACTAATTTGGTTTTCATTCTTATCTTCTAACTAAAATATTTCTGCGGTATAAACTGAAGACATCATGAAAATGTCCTTTTCATCGTGCCCTTTTTATAACAGTCACTTTTCCACTTTCAAACGAGAAAGGTCACCTTTCATAGTTTCTTTTTTTTTTTTTTTTAATCTGATGGCAACTCCTTCCTAATCGTAGATGTCACTAGAACATTCTTGCACCAGTACATCGTCCAACAGTGGAGACGTATAATAATTGTCAGTGATCAGACATTAACCTTTGTCTAACAGTGGTTTCATCAGTGATACAACCACTTAAACAGACGTAACAATATGTTCAAAATCACTATCAAGCTTTACTCCTTCTCTGGGTAAATAATACTAAGAAACATATGCAGACTTACTCCTGCATAACCATAGATCTCCACATCCCAAACCAGATCAGTTCAGTTGCATATGTCGGATCCGTCCCAATCTAAGCTTACAAAGCATCAGAAGTTCATCTACAGTCACATTAAGATCTGAAATGTATAGTAAATAAAATTTTTCATTCAGGTGTTTAAAAATTGGCCACATTTTATAAATCTTTGTATTAACTGATCAACATATTCATTGTTCACAAAACACAAATATTTTTGTCATAACATTACGAAGGAATGAAGTTTCAACACACTCAGTTTTCGACCGACACATCTCTACAGCTGTCTTCTTTACAATATCTTGTAAAATATGCAAGGCAAGATTAATTTAATTTCGTCTTCATTCATTGAAACCCACCTTTTCTCCTCTGCGTTTTGATTAAAAGGTTTGGATTTGAATACATTGTTGTGCGTATCTATTAGTTTCTGTGGTGATAAAGTGCAACAAATTATTTTCAATAAGCTGCTCATAATACTCAGTGTCTTCTATGAAATTTGAGGTGTCAACTGTTGCACCTACATGTGTTGATCGAAACGGAAGCCCTGGAGGATGAAGACGAAGTTTATCTAAGCATAACGTTCTTTACAGGAAGAAATATCACTTGCATCATTACTTTCCGTATATTCGTCTGTAAAAATTATCGGTATCCGATCCCGAAGAAGTTAAACTATATTCCTCATCGACATCTGAATCCGGCAATTCAAAAACAGAAAACGTTTTGGTATCAAATTAACGGAAAAATAACAGAAACTAAAATGTGTGAAAGCGAAACTCTCATTCCGAACACGTGACTTTGTTTCGCTGAGCAGCTAAGCAAGCACACGTCTTCTCCTGACTGAAATCGGTGAAGACATAGGACCAAAACTTCCATCTATTATGAAAGTAGTAAATTAAGTCTTAAATGAATATCCTAAAATGAATCCGAACTTAGTTCAGGCTTTACGAGAAACTACTTTTTCTACTGCTCGATGTCAGTTTGGGTATCAGAAGTACTTCATACATGGCCGTAGCCGGCTCAAAATACGGGGGGGGGGGTTGCCGGCTACGACTCCTATGGCTATACTGTTCTTCTACCTATTACAGTATCTTCAAGTATACGGGTAATTATTACGTGACAAATATATTATGTTAGTGACAGTTATCTTAATATAAATAATAATTATTTATTAATAATAAAATTTATAATATAATTGATATTTATATTAAGATAACTGTCATTAACATAATATATTTGTCACGTAATAATTAAAATTATGTAACATAATTATGGATGTATTTCATTTAGTTAACGTATTTATCGTTATTACCTTACAAGCATATTAAATGCATAAATCAGTATTTCTGTTTTTCACCTTAACCGCTTACACCTTCATTAAAACAATTTTAAAAATCATGGTAAAAGAAATAATAAATAACAAAAATAGAATAATGCTAGTAAAAATACTTCTAGTATTTTAGGTTGATTTCTTTTTCGCATACATAGAAAAAAATGCTAAAAAATTTTTGAAATTCATGTTACTTTTTCCTAATACTCCTATAAAGATAAATAAATATATAAAAATCGATATTTCTATGCTTTATGATTACATAGTAAAGATATTGAATTAAATACATAAACGTTGTAAGTGCAACATTTATTTTGGACATAAAATTAAATTGCAATATAAAAAGGTAAAAAAAAAAAGAAAGCAAAAATGTTTCTGGCCTTTCATGTTGGTTGGGCAAATAAAATACACTGCTGGCCATTAAAATTGCAACACCAGGAAGGAATAATCAGACACGCGTCAAAATCTTACGAAAGAAAGAAGAGGTTGGGATGTGCAACTGATTAGTATTTCAGCGCATTTAGAGGAAGCAGGGGGGGGGAGAAACGACATCTGAAGCACTGCATAAAAGAAAAGTTGTGTAGTGAATTTCTGATTTTAAAAGCGCTTTGTAAGGTCGGAGTTTGATCAGAATATCGTGTTATCCCTGGAATAATAAGAAGAAATGCTTATCAGCAAGTGTCGGAATTCGATAGAGGCAGGATCGTTGCCTATCGAAAGTGTGGATTATCGTTCCGTGGTATCGCCCATCGCACTGGTCGACATAAAACTACTGTCATGCGATTATGAAATCAGTGGATTGCTGAGGGTCATACTGAACGGCATGCAGGATCTCAACGCCCTTACATGAATAACGCCCGCGAGGACAAACATATTGTAAGGTCAGCCCTGCAAAAGCGTGCAACCTCATCATGCACCATTAGTCAGGAAATAGGCATATTTGCAGCACATCCAGTATCCATTGGTACTGTGCGTCGACGTTTGTAGCAACGCGAACAATCAGCACGGTTACCATTACTTCGTCCATTGACGATGCAGCATAGGGAGAGACGGCGATTCTGCTGCGCCGAACGATAAAGCTGGATACATGAGTGGCACAAATTCATCTTTTCAAGCGAGTCCCGGTTCTGTATGAGGTATTCTGATGGCCGTATACGTATCTGGAGGCTTCGAGGAGACCGTATGTCGCCTGCTTGTATTCGATATCGAATTAGAGGCTCTGCAACTGGTGTGATGCTATTGGATACACGACACGCACATCTCTGGTTTGCATCGACAGTAATTTGAAAGCAGATCGGTACATTTCTGACGTATTACGTCCGGTGGTTACACCCTATCTTCGAGGCCTGCCAAACGCCATCTTCCAACAAGATCATGCATGACCACACATTGCACGTCGAGTTCTGATCTTCGATGTATTTCTAAGCATACCTACAAAAAAATTAGAGTTTTTATTCAAAATTTCCAAAGATATACGTGAATTTACATTTTTGAACGTTTCGAAATTTGGCGTATTTATTATAAAGGATAATAACAAAAATGTGGGTTACGCACTTTGTTCAACTTAATTGAAAGAACGAACGATGGACGTTTTTTCCACTAGTGAATCAATGAAAAAAATGGAAAGAAAGTAGATTACTATAAATTCAAAATTTCGTCAAGTGATTTGTTCTTCGCGCAAACTGAAAACAAAATGTGCCAGGATAAAATTTTTAATTTCTCCGTATATTTCCCACCCAAAATTACAAAATTTAATATCTAGGCCTAATTTGTATCGTAGTAATGAAATATGGAAAACAATTGATATGTTATTGAGAAAAAGGCCGATTTTGTTACAAAATACCTATATTAGAACAATGCTACAAAGAAATCTAACACAGTAAATATTGTGAATTTGGTGTGTACTATGCTAGCTCCCAATATCGTTTTTGCTATTTTTGTTTATTTATTTATTTATTTATTTATTTATTTATTTATTTATTTATTTTTTTTTTGCTATTACGTTTTTGCTATTATGTTTGTAAAACTGACTTGTGTTATGCTTTCAAGAATACATCCGCAGAGAATGGTATGCAGTGAACATGAAATAATGAATTAATAATCACAACACCTTAAATATGGATGATTTTAAATTAACAATACATTTATTAAAAATCTCTGCAATTAATACACATTTACGTAGCTAGCCCATGAAGAAATAATACTTTTCTCTCTAGGGGAAAAAACTGCTACATTTTTTATATTAAGATCATCACACTAGTGATGTAAGAGGTGTAATCTCATAGCAACAAAAATACAACGCACGTAATAATCTTTTCGGTACTGCTATCAAAATGTAAACAAACTGTATGGATGTAAACGGTACCCTCGAGCCCATTCAAAGCCAAGGCGTTCCTAAGCGTAGAAGAAACGTTGTCATCGGAAGCCAAATCCAATCACGAGGAGGGAGTTTCCCCATGTGCGTGGCGCGGTACAGAATGCTTATATACTCCCCGGGTCTAGTATAGATTTTACCCGGCAGAGGAGAAATCTCTAGTAACTTCTACTTCTCAAAATTACTGGAAGGCATATGAGGGGCGGATAAAATTACAGTTACATTTAGGGACAATTTAGAGTAATTCAATTAAAATGCCAGTTACAATTATACACGAAGTAGAAAAATATTTCTAGTTCCTGTATAATTGTAACTGGCATTTTAATTGAATTAATTAATCATTAAATTCTATGTTTCTGTATAATATTAACTTTTTTTTTAACTAGAAAAATTTGTTTGCGATGTCTGGCGACTTTGGGCCATTTCTTGCCAAATTTGTGTACATTGTGCACAGCATTCTCGAAAATGATTACCAAAAAAAAGTGTTAAAAAGAAAATAAAAAAATAAGTAATCATTAGTTTGAATACGTTTACTTTTTTCAGAACGTTTACGTGTAAAATATTGTCGCTGCATATGCATGAGAAAGACAGACTTCAAATGCTTTCTCTATATCGGACTTTTCTTCAATACGATCACCTCCATTACATGTTCATCCTTTCTATTTTCTAGATAATTTCATATGACCATTTCAGATTTTAATACCCGGAATTAGTTATCAAATTGTACTTCGTATCAGCTGATAATGCATTCTGGAAAATTAGACAGCTGAACGTACGACGGGGATTTTGTATCAACCCATTGCATTTATAAACGATACTGTGAATGCTCTAAGAGTAGTATTTCCCTCCTTTCCCTTTAATCCAAAGCTACTGCACGGGTTGTATACAGACAAGGAAGGAATATTTTACTGAAAATCGCCTTTTCGCAAGTTTATGAAATTGCGAGCGGAGGATCAATCATATTTCCGGAAGCTTTCTCATCGTTCCAGATTTTATTTATTCAACTTATCACTGATGTTGCTGAATGAGTTTAAATTCAGTTTTTAGTAAATGTTTTGAATCAAAAAACATGATTCATTTAGCTGCACATTTTTATTTTATTATTTTAGATTATTAAGTGCTGTGGAATATAAGAAATTCCTTCTTTTAAGAGAACATTCTATTTTTCCACAAAAAACAGTAAATAAAGGGAATAAATCGGAGTATTCAATTATAACCATATTGTGCTCTCTATCCGTGGCATAAATTGGCCATTTCGTGCAGGCAGTTGTAATGAAACTGGTTCCCAAACTGGCAAGAAAAATGATCTAAACGAATAAGCAAAATATCTGTTCACTTTGATTTGAATTTGGTCAAACTACCATAGCCTGCTGTGGTATCCTCTCGCCCAAATTTGCAAGGAAAGATTCAGAAGAATTTTACGAAATCTTATTTATTAATAAAATTTTCAAAATTTTGTTTCATTTTGCACCAACAATTTTTTTTCAAAATATTCTTATTTGTTGAATTGCAGAGATAATGTATGTTTAATTTGATATTGTTGAGATATTGTCTACCGAACCCATGATAGAGTATGAGAAAAAAAGCTTAGTCTCAAAAACCCAATTTCTATCTGTAAATTACAGGTCTGCAATTACAGAGACAGAATTATTTGTATAGTTTTCAAAAGAAGCCTTCAATCCTAATATTGGAAATACCTACTCCAATTCATAACATTCATATATTCAAAACTTGGGTGTTTTTAAAGTCGCGAAGGAATTCATTTCCGAGGTAATGACGTTAGATACCAGGGTGCCGACGCGCGAGATCCTACCCTAACAAAATACAATTAAATATTGAGAATAGATTCCAATATTAACTTAGATAAAAAATCTTAAACCTTTTTTATACTACTATCTTATGTAAATATGATAATGTAATTAAAAGTACAAAATGTATAGAGATGACCGTCTAGCGCATGGAAAGCTGTTCAGCTGGTATGGTACATAAAGGTAAAGCCCCAATCACCCAATGCCAATAAAAGAGCTTATTACATGAAAAATAATTAATTTACTACAATACAGTATAATAAAATAATAGATACGATACAGGTGCAATTAAATATATTTAAGTTTCAGGCACAATACAGCGATTTAAAATTGCCAATGGTCTCTTATTGCTTTCAGTGCTGCAATAACTATAATTATAAATTCTTGGTTAGGAATGTCCCTCATTTTGATAATAAAATATTTGAAAGGATGGCTGTAGAAGGTACGAAGCTGTTCACTTTCCAACTCTTCATGAATTGCGATATCACGCACATCTTCTCTCCGCCAAATTATATTTAAAAACTATTTTATGATTTCCTATATTTTTCTTTATTGAAATATTTAATTTATAATATATTTGGCGGAGAACAGAGTTCTGCTCTGTCTGTAATGTGTTTCTAAAGGACTTACACGACTAGACCCAGTAATACCATTTCAATAACGATTGGCATTTTTTAAAATAAAATGCCGAAATTTGCCTGCGATGGAATATATAGAATTAGAAATTCCAAATTATATTTAGGAAAAATTTACACAGGCTTGATTGATAAATCATTGCGTTTAGTGTTTAAATTAATTCCTGAATAAAACGTAACTCTGTTTTACATCTAGGCTAACTTCAGTTTCTGTAGGACTTCCAAAATTCTCCACTTGTTAACCGTATGCCAAATGAAAACCGTGCTGTTTTAAGCGTATTTAAATTTAAAAAAAAAAAAAAACTTACATTAGAATTTTGCTGCAATTTCCTTCAATTTCAATTTAAGTGAACAGTCGTCACTCAGCCGAAATACATCACAACCACCATCGCAAGCATAACGTAGCCACAACCATCAATTTATTGTTTCATAACCACCGTTTTGCCTCAAAGAGACATCGCAGCTTCATTTAAAAAAACTTCCGAAATAATCCGTGAACATGTGCAGTTTTCGAGGTAATTTTTCAGAGTTATATACTATAAAACGGGACAAAAAAACTGGTGGTCAGCAACTTTTCGTATTAAGTATTATGTATTAAGTTAATTCTTCGTATCAAAGTTTGTTTCGAAAAGTTCGATTTCAGAATTTTCATTCAAACTTAAAATGCAAACCTTGAATTAAAACTCAAAGAATAAATTTGCCCAGTTTTGAATTCACGAAATAACGTAAGCTTGCGCCTCGTTAATTAAATATTATTAATTAATACATATATATATATATTGCATCTTGTATATACAGTACAAAATCCGAAATCCGGACTCGTCGGGACTTCGGCGATTCCGGATTTGGGATTTTTTCGGATATTAGATCATTAATTTAAATTTGGTAAGATGGCATGCAGAAATTATACAATTAAAAATATGAAATCGTAATTTATAAACTAAAGAGAAATTATGATCTAAAAAGTGTCAAAATTTACAAAAAAAAAAAAAAAAAACACGTTAATATTTATTTGTTTACTTTATTAAGCATTTCCTTCAATGTAAGTTGCAGGCAGCCCCAGAATTGGAAACTCTTTTCGACATAATCGAAAGTTCAAGCTTAATTTTTCTAAAATTGCCGTAATAATAACAGACTGCAAAAACTAATAAGCTGGATTAAATTAGAAGATTAAGGATCAGCGGAGTATGCTACATAAACTGAAATGCCTTAGAATCAGTAAAGATAATTTTAGTCTAGCTCAATAGCGTCCGTTATACATTATTGGCTGTGTATCACAAGATTGACGACGAAAGCCAAAGTTGTTTCGTTAAATTTGCTCTTGCTCCTACTGCGTACTGAATTAAGCCTGAATTGTATTAGTTATTTACTATACCTACGTTTATTTCTTGCTCATGCTTCAAACTAATCCCAGTCCTGAATAAATAAACTCCCACATATCCTTAAGGCTTTATCTAGGGCCGGCGCTAGACACCGCCTGGTGCAGTCTCCACAGGTCCTAAATTGTGATACAAAGCGCTTTCTTATGTTCTAAATTTTCACCGCGTCTAAACTCTGGATCCCAGGTGCTTTCCTTAACTCATAAAAAACTTCTCATCCCTTAAATTTGCAGCTCGGTGGTTCCTCTAATTCCAAACATTTCGTCTTCCCTAACTTATTGGATTGAATATATCTACTTCCCTAAATTCTGCCGTTCGGTGCCCAGTTATTCTTAATTAAAATAGCACTAAATGTAAACTTTTGGCCCATGAGTTTCATTAACAAAATCTATTTTTAGCATATGAAAAGAAATTTTTGCTGAATGTTTTTCGTCAACATTTATTAGAGCATTTAAAAATCTATAATCATCGCCGACCGTAATGTTAGCAAAAGAGGTTGCCATACTCTTGTTATTCAGTTACTTATATAATAAAAATCTGATGTATACACCACATGACTTCCTTGTACGAAATAATAAATTATACGCATTTTTCTTGCATTTCATTTAAACTTATTGGATTGAATATATCTACTTCGCCGACAGCGCATGAACCACAATAGAATAAATGCATTCTTTAAAATTCACTCTATTTGTTTACCATAGCGACACTGTTGCGCTAGGTTCACTTAACAGTATTATATTTCGTTCATATTAGAATGCACAAAATTTATATAATGTTCAGAATGCACAAAATTTATATCATTTAAAGAATTATATAATCGTTGCCACATGTTCTATTCAAATACTATAATAAAGCTAGAACGATGTATAAAAGAAATTAAGCAAACAAAACAAAAAAGAAACAGTTTTTCACAGACGATTGAGTATTTCTCATTCAATTAATTCAGTTCTCACTTCGCAGCAAAGCAAAAATACATAAAAACTCAAAATATTTGTATTAAAATTACGACACTTATTTCCTCGAAAACATTCCAGAAAGAATTAAGCATGATTTAATTCGCAATAGTAAATGAAGGCGTTATCTTTGTTGTTGCGAAGCTAACATTCTTTAGATTGGCAACAAACCCACTAGTCTGCTGTTTCAAATGTAAACAAGCAATGGGTGCCATAAAAAAAAGGCTTAGCGGCACTTAAAACAACTTTAAAATTGTTGATAATTCTAAAAATATTCCATAAAGATTTACTAAAGGCATAAAAACCTTAACCGGAAGATAAAAACAACATAATTCAATCATTTTTAAAGCAAAAAATGTACAATTTACAAACATATACGAATAAAGAAACTGAAATCACTGAGCCGGGTAACAGAGTGGATATATATATAAATATATTTATATACGTTTGGTGCGGCCAATTGCAACCAAAATACGAGGTGCACATCTACATATTATACCAGAACTATATACAAAATTTCCACGTTCTAAGGCTACTAGTTTTTGAGTTATGCGAGATACGTACGTACATACGTTCGTATAGACGCCACGAAAAATTCTCTTCAGAATTCATTTTAAACCAGTTTTATAATTTTTTTGGAGGAAAAGAGTCTTTTCTTCTGTTCTTACGTACAGATATCACGCAAAAACATCATGAAATTTCATTTGATAGCAGTGAAAATGGATATTTTCGTTGAAATATGTTGCCTGAAACTTTTCGCGATTACAATACTTCCTTTTTACTTCGTAGAAGGAAGTAAAAAAGTTTAGACATCACTGGATGAGTTATTACTGAAGCTGTCATGTATTGATAAACATGCGACGATTAAAGCAAAATATAATAAATAATGACTCGCCGAGTCGGCGTCAGGGATATGAAATAGGTGAATGTTTGCTTTGAGATGTATTCCAAGCAGATACTCAACAACGCAGCCAAATTGTTAATCTCACAAATTTATGCTTACATGATTGTTTTCTATAACGAGTTATTTTATTTAGTTCCTAAGTGAAATTAAGAATCGGAATATTTAAGTGAAAATCTCCACACGTTTTATTATGGAAGGAAAATCAAATGCGCCTCTGTGAAGCATACAAAAAAATGTTTGCGGCTTTGAGGTCCGGATTTTAGATCATTTCGGATAATGGACGTCCGGATTTCGGACATTGTACTGTATATATCTGCATATGTATATGTGGGATGAGGTTGTACTTTAGAGCTATAGCAACAGTCTTCTAGAAGGCAACGATAGTAATATTTAGTAGCGTAATTACGAAACCACGCGAAAAAAACAGACGTAATTAATATAAAGACGAATCCCATTCTTTATGTTATTTTTGATTGGTTATTTATTGTGTCTTGTTTATGATTTGTTAAACCATGATCTGTTGTAAAGTTATATATATATGACATCTGAAACCGCTTATCGCTGCTTCTGCTTGTATTATTCTGCTTGTATTACTCTGCTTGTACTTATCTCTGCTTGCTTGTATTTCTTTGCGTTTAACTCTGCGTGTATCTCTGCATATCTCAATAATAAATATTTTTTTTGCGAACCACGGCATTTTCTATGTTTAACATAAATGAAATAACGTAAAAAACATTTTTTATCTTTAAACGACTTTCACATGAATGCAAACACTTCCGTGGAAATTTTAGTATGGTCAGTAGAACACCCGGGAAATGTTTAGATATAAGGGAACAAAGTGACAGACGTCAACGATAGCAGATACAAATGATTTTCTTGGAGCAAATGGGTTAACATCGACTTCCATTATTTGTGTGCAGATTCCCTACAATGCCATATCCAACCACATTAGCTCTCATTTCAGGAGACTTCGCCATGGTTTGGACAGCCCGAGCGATTATATACAGGATGTACGTTTTCGTGAAGTTCACATTCAAACCCAAAGTTTCATACATCAGTTGCTATTTTATTTATAATAGTACTTTACCAGTACTATTATAAATATGCAACGTTTTCTGGCGTTTTTAATATACGAAGGTTTACTAGGTAACCACTCGATTAAGCATCAAGTGTCACCCTTACCAGAGAAGGCGTCCACCTTTTGTCCGTAATTCAAGCAGGGCGCTTGCTGCTCGGTTGTAAGCAATTTAATGTTTCCATTCTGTTTTGGTCGCGAAAAATGCAGTAACCAGGTATAGTTTTATACCAGTATGCTGGATAATTTTCCTTTAATAAATGAAAAGCAACACCTAGAATTATAAAATCACAAGTTACTTTTAGACTAGTGCATTTTAATTTGAAAAAAATCCTATATTTATGCCTAATAAGTAATACTAAATTCTGAACAGTAGTTTTTGAAGAGTTAACTTGCATGCATCAGTATGATTCATAACCTCACACATGAACGTTATAACGAAATAGACTAAATGAGTGGGCGGGATATGCGGTCCCTACGTGTAGGGAATCTCTCATGTGATGTATTAAGAATTACGCTGTTCGTACTAGCATTCCATAGGATACTCAAACACAAAATCACATGCCAAAATAATAATAATAATAAAATTAATAACTACAATAATAATAATAATAATAGTAAAATATTAACCGGAAAATTTTCAGGTTTTTTTAAAAGGCAATAAAAATCAAAGCCAAGCCTCCTTGTGAACGGTGTTTAAACTATATGTAGCGGCAACAGGTTTCGAAAGAACTAGGATGTAAAAATTGTATATAATTTGTTTCGTACGGAAACTGAATATAACACGTTAACCCCCAAATTACATTAAAATGTGAATTTTGGAAAAATATTTTTAAATTACATTTCGTATACCATAAATAAAGCAATTATGAAGTTTTATTCGCTTACCATAACTAGGTGGTGTGGTGTGGTGGTGTATTTAATTATGGCAAAGCTCACGAGGGCTATCTGCCTAAGGGAGTGCCTTCGTGGAGGACTTTCTAAGGGAAACTGGCTCGTATACACGCACATGGGGAAAACCACGAAAACGCCCATGCAGCCAGCCCGTTCGCGGGATTCGAACCTCGGACCGAACTACCAGTGTTCAGCGACTTTACCGCTCGGCCGCTGGTGGGCCTACCATAACTAGGAGTTCAGATAATAGGTGACCTATAAATAGATCGCTGGGTTCTTCTGGTAATGAAAGAACAAGCAATTTGCAATATTAAAAGATGATATAGTGGAGAACATTTCACAAATTACGTTACATCGCATTTTGTACAAAACGTAGGAAATCTTTCCTTACATTTTTTAAAGTGGCATCTTCTTTGGTTTTACCTTTTACCTGTAACAGGTAGTCTTTTCTATCTAAATGTACAGATTCTATTACTTTTCACCTCGATAACATCCCCAAAAGTTTTCCAATGCTTATCTTAGAATTTATTCCCAGCTTGAGGTACACCAAACACGATATATTTTCTGATTTCTTTTCAGAATTTGTTAAATTGAACAGAATATACGTATTTATGACAGCCATGTCAATAACTCTTGTAAAAATTGGTCAGTACCATTTTTGCCACAATTTTAATTTTTTTTTTTTTTCTGACAGCCAGTCGTGCTGATGAACACCACCCATATCTTTTTGATATTGGGCTATAGTACTAGGTTACAAAATTAGTGGTTTTACTTTCAAACCTTTTTCATACCTTGAAAGTTAGGTTAGAGCCTCTATGTAATCAAAGTTTGTTGCTGCTGTTACACACTTGTTATCCTTCCATTTAACTACAGTTATTTCGTTCCTTTCGTCGAAACAGTAATCATAAGTACCACGATTTTTCTTGCTAATGTCTTATCAGCCATTAAAGAGCAAGAAGCAGTTCTGTTGTTTCTAATTGTGCCCGTGGTTCTGAATCCTTCGGTTTCTAATGTAACAGCAGATGATAAGAATTAAAAAATATTGTCAAAAATTTGATGAGGCTATTGGGATCAATTACTGGTTGCAGCACTTTTTTTTCGCCACTCGTGTTCCAAGCAGTTCGTTCGAAGTATTCTCAAAACTCTCTGTATCACAATATAATCAAAATTATGACACTAGCCTACTCCACGCATGACCCAAAATTCATTGCGAAACCGTAGGGGTTTGGAATTAAAAAATTGTTTTAAAACATGATGACCGTAATATCTAATCATAATTTCATCAACAGACTAAAATTTATCGAAAATTCTAAATTTTTTAAAACAGTGATTAATGTTCTTACTTTAAATATCCTGTCTGATTTCTGCATTCATGCATAATTATAGTTAGCAAAATGGATAAGATACTTAAATTCTAAATATTTATTTCGAGGCACTGCATTTTTTATTATCGGTACCATAACATCTTCTTCCTTTGACCAGTAATCACGTTAACTGCGTAAAGTAAGGTAGCCGGAGAAAATCAAGAAACCAATAAAACCTTTCATTTGTACTGGAAACTCTGGTTTATTGTTCCCCTGTGTCCTATATCTTTTTGTTTCATTTATTATACATTCGTAAAATTCGGGAAGTAAAAATTCTTAACAAATTTCATGTAGATTCTAATTTTCTAAAAGATTTGAAATGCTCTCAAGGTTTTCACTAGAGAAATTATCTTCTTCGTTAAAAGCATAAATAAAGTTATTTATGTCCAAATAGCTTTTGGCTCCAGTTTTAATTTTTTCAAGAACTTTTTTTTGATTATTTCAACCTAACTGGTTTTTTATTTTCATTTCCAATACTGACGCTAGGTGTAGATGGAAGATGCTCCGTAATATTAGGTCCAAAATCATTTATGTTTCTTGATTCCCATTGTTCTTTTACCTCTATTTCTTCCTCGGGTAAACAAATTTCTTCATTACCTGACAAGTCTTTTTCTGATGGAATAATCATTTCACCATCATCAAAGCACTCTTCTTCAGTTAAATAATCCACATCATCAGGCGGTAAAGGAATTATACCCGGCTCAATATCCTTAGAAAACATATATTCTAATGCTTCTTCGGCGGTGTGAAACACTTTACGTCTGGAGTTTCTGGAAAAAATGAAAAGGAAAAAAATAGTATTAGTTACCATTAACATCCAGCGATCTATTTATACATCAGCATGTTTAGTCTAAAACATTAATTATAAGAACAGTTATGTTTCTAATTTAAATAGTGTAGGACAATTACGGAGGTTTTGAAAATGTATATAACTTACTTTTACGTTCCTCCGTTGCATACAAAATGGAAAGCTGCGCTTTGAAGCATCACTTATTAACTTCAGAAGTTATCTGCTGGACTGATCTGGAAAAGAATGTTACAAAGCCCCGCCTTTGGGGGGTGGCCACATATGTAATGAAACCAGAGAATGACAAGAAGTGATTCAGAGATACTATTCTCATTGAGCAGGCAAAATGTAACTGATCCATAAATAGATCACCGGGAGTTAACGGGATAATTTCAAACTGCATTTCTGGAAAACAAAAAAGGGTAGACGCAATTTAAATACAAAACCCAACAGTAAAAACAAAGAAATTGCAAATTATCCCAAAACCACCACTAAGCCTGAAATAGGCAAGCAGTTTTATTTAAAAGAAAAGTACAATTATTTACTTTCAAAGTGTAGATAGAAGTCATTTTAAAATACATATACCGCAAGAGAATATGAAAAAACTAGTAAGTAACAAGTTGGAAATATATTTTTTTTTTATTAATAGGCGTAATTTCACGGGCTGCATTCATTTCTTTAATGTTTTCGCAGATTTTCTTAAAAAGTCGCTAATATTCATCGGTAGCAGTGAAAGAGAATATCATACATTTGTTTAGAAATTGAAAGGTAGTATTATGAGATTTCCTCCATGTCTCAGTTATAATAGGGTTACGGATTTGGTATTTAAATAGCTTATGTTAGTTGAATTGTAAATTAAATGGTTTTATTTCCCGCGCAGTGCAGCGCGTGACGAATATTAAAAGAAAGCTAAGCCGGAAAATTGAAAATACAAGAGCGCGTGCACGTAACAATATATATATATATATATATATATATATTTTATTATTATTATTATTATTATTATTTCGAGAAAGTACTAGAAAATGCTCGCGCTCAATTTTAAAATTGTATAAAAGCAGGAAAACTTCTCAGTTCGTAATAGTTACTTAGTTTGTTGTTGTTTAGAAAACTGCTCTTGTTGACTGTAGCGAATTCGCGGATTAGCTTTCTTTAGCTGTTTTGAATTAAGTTCTCTTGAACGTTTGAGTATTAGGAGATAACTACTGTGATATATTGTGATACTGCACGATTATTTGAGGACATTTAATCATATTTGTTGTGAAAATAATAAATTTTTGTTCATTCTTTCATCGGACTTGTGCATTCATTTCGTAACGAACACGTACGCACGCAACAATATGTTTATATTAATCTCTACAAGTCTCGTACAATTCACATGACTTCATAGGTAGCAAAATTGATTCCCTTGCCTGTGAAAAAACGTTGATCTGCATTTGATTACTAGTCTTTTTCTCTTAAATTTTGAGACTTGAATCTTCTTTATTCAAGCTGCAAGAAAAGCATAATTTTGAAATTAAAATATGTTACCAATGATTGCAATACAAATTTATGTAAGCAATCAAATCTGTAACTTCAAACCTTTGAATAAGATTTATATCCGAGTTTGTAGATTTTCAAAGAAGTTACTCCTGTTCGTTTTTAGGTTAGGTTATTTAATTAAGGCAAAGCCTCGAGGGCTATCTGCCTAAGAGGAGGCATGCCTTCGTGGAGGACTTTCTAAGGGAAACTGGCTCGTATACACGTTACACAAGAGGAAAACCACGAAAACGCCCATGCAGCCAGCCCGTTCGCGGGATTCAAACCTCGGATCGAACTACCAGTGTTCAGCGACTTTACCGCTCGGCCCCTGGTGGGCGAAGAATATTTCAGGGAAAGGGTGGAAAGCTCTCTGATCCCATGTCCAATGATAGGACATTGGATCCTCTTTCGAAGACATTCGCTTCAATAGCATTTAGCACCCATCAGCGGTCGAGCGGTATAATCACTGAAAACTAGCAGTTTCCACCTGCGTTAGTTCCAGGCGAACGGGCTGGCTGCATGGGCTTTTACTAGGTTTTCCCTAGGAGTAACATGTATATGAGTCAGATTCCCTTACAGTGTCTTCCACGAAAGCGTACTTTCACTTAGGCAGGTAACCCTACTGTACTACTTTGATATAATTAACTAAACAAAACCAATCTAAACAATAGTGCTCCGTTGCCTCTGTGACGCAATCAGTCTATATACTTAACGAGCATCCATGCCTTCTTCAGGATTCGAGCACGAAACCGAGGCTGTCCCGATTGACTTCCTCATGACAGAAGGCGAAACAACAGAAAATATTAAAATAAATTTCTGATATTAGAGTCATCTAAGTAAATTTACAGATTATCGCGTGAGTTACATGTTAAGCAAAATGGGAGGATGATATAATTCTGATCAACATTTGTAACTGTCCTCCACAGTTTGGGACTGCTTTTGGCCTGTACGAATCGAAGGTAGCATTGTTACCATTAAAGCATCTTTCACAATTTCATAATTAGAAAATTCGTATAGATATATAGGAAGACTGCGCAACAAAGAAAAGATCTTAGAAGTCAAGTTTCATGATGTCGACTTTTGTAAAGTCAGTTGCTTGATCACGTTAAAAATTTGCATTTAAAATTTCTTGATTTCTTTTATTCAGTAAATCGTGAAATTCTAAAAACAAACTAATGCATGAACAGAAAATCGTCGATATGTCGCAATATAAAAATCCGCTACAACGAATTTTCAAGCATATATTTTTATTAAAAAATGGCTGATAAATTTACATTATAATGGAATTATATATTTACGTATATAGAAAATGAAAAACAGCTAACGTCCGATAAAAACAAACAAATAAATGTGGCTCCAAATATCAAAATTTGCTTTTAGTACAATAATTCTTGTACAAAAGTAGAGTGTTGTTGACTAAACTGCAAATTTCAGTTCTAAAACCCATAAATATTTTAATATAGAAAAAATTCTATTTATAAATATTAACAAAGAGGCTTTCTTGAGATTTCTCAAAAAATATGCAAGACAAGATAAATTTTTATTTCGTTTTCATTCGTTGGAACCCACATTTTTGCTCTGCTTTTTGATTTTAGAGTTTGGCTTTGAATGCATTGTTGTGCATATTTATTAATTTCTGTGCTAAAAAAGTGCAAAAATTGTTATAAAAAAACAACTCATTATATTCACTTTCTTGTGTGAAATTTGAGGTATCCACTACGGCACCTACTTGTGTTGGCTGGAACGGAAACCTTCCAGAGACAGAAGGAAGTTTATCTAAAAAAACGGCTTCCAATTTCTACAGTAAAAAATATCACTATCACCATCACTTTCCGTATTTTCGTCTGTAGATATATCGTCATCCGATCCAGGAGGAGCTAAAATTATTCCTTAGCGACACTTGAATCAGATATTGCAAAAAAAGAAAACTTTTTGGTGTCACATTAATGCAAAAACAATCGAAATAAGAGCCGAAACTAAATTTCTGAACGCGAAACTTTCATTCCCAACACGTGTCTGTGTTTAGCTGAGCAGCTGACCAAGCCGAGGCCTTCCCCCATATGAAATCGGTGAAGACATAGCACCAATAGCGCCATATATTATTAAAATAGTAATTACGTCTTAATTGAATATCCTAAAGTGCTTATTAACTCAATTCTGTCTTTACGTAATAGAAACACTAATTTTTCTAGTGACCGAAGTCAGTTAAAGGCAGCACAAATACTGCGCACAGTAGTTGCCCAAACTGTACTCCGGCCACACTGTCAAGGAGTTAAAAATCCTTGACATCAAAAACATAGAATTGGTTCCATGTCATATGTCATGAAAAAATTTGAAATATTTTCAAATTGGAAGCGATAAAGTTCTGAAGCATCTGAGAGTTCAACGTAAGTATTAATGTATTGAACACCATTCATTTGGCTGTTAAAAAATTGATCCGCATTTTGTAACAAGAATTTGTGCCTAAATTTAATTTTTCAATCAACATTTGTGTAATGAGGGGGCCCACCATCAGCCAAGGGATAAAATTGCTGAATATTACGAGTTTGAACCAGCTCGAATCAAAAGAAGGAATCAGGCGAATCTTCGTGGAAATTAAAAATTCTAGATATTTTTCTGAGGAAACTATATTAATGATTAACATATACGCTTTATTATTTTAGGTTTGTAGAAAGGATTTACGGTTATTTAAAACTTTAATTGGTAAATCCTTCTTGTTCAGATTTTGAAAAGCTTCCCTGAATGAAACATAATTCCGCTTTTTTAAGCCTAAATCATTTTTTTTAATATTTTAAAATCTTGAAACTGCTAATTTCGTAATTTGGTTGTGCTTGAAGTATGTGCATTTACGCTTAATATTGAGAATGCATCGTTAGAAAAGAGCTTTTAAAATTTCTTTAAAATTTCCTCCACTTTATATCAGGAGCAGAGTCATCGCCGCAGACGTTCTAAAACACATGTCTAAACTAATTTCCTGAACGTTTTGCGGGGAATAACAACTAAAGAAACAATTTTAAGCGCAAAACAAAGAGATGTAAGATATTTTATTCCAAAGCCACCGCTCTGCCTTAAATATGCAAAGCAGTTTCATTAAAAATGTTTAGGAGACAAAACGATTTTCGTGTCCATATCTGATTTTAGGTTACATGAAGGGCAAGACAATATGAGAAAACTAGTGAGTAACACATTGCTTATATTTTTATCATAATAGTTATAATATCAAATTGTAAATGCATTTTTAAATATCGATGCCATCATCGAATGGAAGCTTGTTTCCATGTCAGACGCATTTCACTGCCTGACCCAGTCTCAGTTTTAATATTTTAATATTAATCAATACAAGTCTGACACAATTTACATGACTCAAATAGGCAGGAAAAATTGAGTCACAGTGTGAAAAAAGTGATCTGTATTTTCTTACAAGGTTTTTCCCCCCTTAAATTTTATGTTTTTGTACAACATGTCTGTAATCAATGTGCGAACCAATATAGTACTGGAAAAACACTGAAACTTCAGTCATCGTTATAGAAGCTAAAGAAAAATAAAATATAATTGTGAAAATAAAGTACACTAACAACGACAATACAACGATATAAATAATCAAACCTGTAGGCTCATATCTTTATATCTTTGAATAAGGTATAAATTTTCAGATGCATTACTCATGTTCATTTTTAATAGTAATCAATGTAATGTGGAAGAGGACTGAAAACCATTAAAAATCATAAAATTTCTACCAGTGATTGTCATAACATTTAATATCATAATAATGGGAATTAACGGAACAGAAAATGTGTTGGCTGGTCGTGAAAATTTCACCAAGAATCTCTAGATTAAGACCACTAGCTTTTAGTCTTCGCGTTTTTTCGTCCTATGAAATGCTAATTTTTAAGAAAGTGTCAGTCTAATAAGTTGTATGATCGGCTCAGAAATCACATTCTACTTTTAACATCAGATAGCAAAAAATGTAAGGGAGTGTAATTGCAAACCATATTCGCTTGAGTTGGGTAAAACATTTTACAATGAAAAAAAAAACCGTGTGAAACTGTGAACACACAACATAACGGGTTAAAATTCAAAATTTGAAATATTAGTCAAATTAACAACTGCTAAATTTGGTAAAAATGTAATGTAAGTTTGGTAAAAATCCAAATAAAAAATGATTAAGCCATTCGATGCTTTGATACATGGTCGGTTTACTGGCCTGGAGCAGGCAATAGTGATCCCTACACTTGCCAGTTATTGAAAGAGTCCAATTAAGGCCTGACTTGTGATACAACCGTAGAGAATATTCTCCAAAATAAGATAGGTAACTGACGAGGAGAGAACAGATTGAAGGGTTTTGCTTCTAAAAATTGAAGACCGGGTAGGTCTGGAGACTGCTCGGTCCTCTCGATGCTGGTGTTCTCCCAGAATTCATACATTCGCGAAGACACAATATCAATCTAATTAGTAGAAGCACTATGGAAATTAAGCCATTCCTGTGGTTTATAACCAAAAACATAACGCAAATCAAAAACGATGACTGGTAATAAAAGAAGTATGTCGAGAATGAGGTTGGTTTACGCTTGTATTTAAGTTTCAAATACTTATAAAAGAAACGCTTTAGTAAAAGTTTAACTTATTATAGGATTTAGTTTTAATTTTAAAAGCAAGGTTTCAGCTGGAAATAAACGAATGGTTTTAGGTATTTTAAAAGCTCAGGGACTTAAATCAGTCACGATATGCTTCGAAGAGATTTTAATCTACATGACAAGATTTACACCATTTAATTTTCTAAAAGAATGCTTAGCTTTTATTCGTCAACAGATAGACATATCCGCCTTACTCGCAGGCAATCAAAGTAAACGTTCAACTTAGACTCCGGTTCGCATATTTCACAAGTGCACATGAGCGTAGCCACTGAGGGAGGGGTTTCGAAAATGGACCAATGAGCTGCTATTGCTCTTGTGACGCTAAATCTCCGTGCATGTGAGCATATGTTGTTTACGTTTTAATTTGCATTTGTTTCGCAGTTATAAATATATGACGTAATAGTAGAAATCTTGTAGTGCTTTCGTTTTCTGAGTTTGAGCTGAGAATGACTGAAAGGATTACAATGAATCTAGTGTTTTCTTATTTCAGTCCTTGCATTCTTTTGATTTTTAAAGTGTAAGATTCAGAATACATATGATCTAATGAGTATCTCTTGTGCAGACAGTACATTTAAGAGCCAGTTATTAAATGTGAAATTTAACACACTAAATCTATACGAATGCAAATTAGTAAAGTTCACTTTGAATAAAATTTTGCGTTGGGTATTATTATAGAACATCTTTTTCATATAGAATGCAATAAAAAGTCATGAATTCTATTTACATATATAACTGGTGTAAATATTTTTCTCATACGCATAGTTTTATGTAAAGATTGCATTTGGGCTCAGACGTTTAAAGAATGCTTAGCTTTTATTCATCAACAAATGGTTAGATCCGCCTTCTAATAGACTTCATTCGCAGGCAATCAAAGTAAACATTCAACTTAGACTCCAATTCTTTGAAAACGCTATGGTCGCACAAAATGGCCTTAGACAAATGTCTAATTATGTATAAAATTATGCAGTTGTTTAACTATTAAACACAATTTTTGTTATCCAAAATTAAAGTAAAGTTTGATCAGAGTTAAGGTACGTAGACTTCAATTTCTGTGATTTAAAGTAAAGGTAATGTTTATCACATTTAAAGCTCAAACTGGAGTAAAAGGACAATGTAAATTTAATTACTATAACATATAAATGTATTAAAACATGAATCATTAGGCACCATGTATAACGGAAATTAAAAAATAAGTATAAGTGTATCTAAAATTTTTTAATTCACTTATAAGCCGCTAAAAAATTCAATTCGCGAAACCTTAGGAATTCTCGTGACATTTCAAATTGCTTCGGAGAGAATTTGGAAATTATTTCCGAAACAATGGTTCTTTTATTTGTTAAATTGTTCTCTAGTTCACCCTATTTTAAAAATTATATTAGAATTTGATGCAGCTACATTTTAAAACAAAGCCACACCGGCCTCATATGGACATAGTCCAATAAGATGTGTATAGATTCCCACTTCAAAAACAGCGTTAACAACGAAGAATCAAAACAAAGGCGTCCAATTGGTGGACCAAAGCAAGTATGAATGAGACCTAAGCGAAGCGGAATAGAAATATCAAGACTCATGTCTTTAACTTGAAACATGCTCTTTAGCGATCCGATATGGAATAAAAAATATGCATTCTGAATAGCCAAATAAAGCAAGCCCAGACAAACGCATATAATCATTTACATATCAACACTTTTGATAAACGTAACACTAAAATTGGGAAGAAATGCGAAGCCTCTTTTTGGTTTGGTAAAAGAATACGAAAATAAATTTCAAGATTTTTGGAAAATAAATCAAAATTTTTACATTTTTTCAAAAGTGTTGATATGTAAATGATCTATTTACAATCGATATAGGTTTGTTTCAACAAATCTGCGAATATAATGTATAGATTTGTAATCTCATATTCAGCAAAAAGAAGCATCTTGCTTTATATTATAAATCAGCCCTAGGAAGAGATTTATATGTTATACTTCATAGTGACTTTTTTTTTTCCAGCACTATTTGAGAGTTCTTATGTTTGTGGGCGAATATTTTCAGTAGTGAAGGAAACTAAGAATAAAATTAGAGCCAGAACATCGGATGAACGTCTTGAGAACTGAGAATTTCAACCATTTCACTCGAACCAGACATTAATTCAAGGTTGAATATTATCTTAACTTTATCATTTATTGTAATTACAACCAACAGTTACAATGAAATTTGATGCATAAAATGTCTTGTAAGATGTGAAAATAATTCTCTTTCGCTGTAACTATATTCGAAAATCATAAATTAATAATATTATTTAATTTCTATATCTGCGATATAGTATATGCGGTTTCTTATATAAAGCACACTTTCAGCAAACTGGAAATAATGCAATCAAACGCGCACATTACTCTGTTAGAGGGGATATTCACAAATTTCTTTTAGTAGTCAAACCTGAGCAGAACCGGAAAATTTTCAATGAAACTTGCGTAATTATTTGAGTTGCTTATTTCGGAGGTCACGAGTTTTAACTGATATTCGAAATTATTGGTGTAACCCGAAATATATCATCTTTTTCCAGTGCGGTCCTTCGTGGCTAAATGCTTGGATTTGTCTGCTTAAAGCATCAAACAGAAAAGAGTCTGTATTATGTAGCTGCTGAAAGCGTGTTATCCAAGGAAGTGTCCGAGTATGGTTTCTGTCCATTTGATTATTTGCTAGGGTAATAACGCAGTTTCGTGCATTATTAGAGCAGGTGGAAAATCAAATGTTTGGTCTTTCTTGCTTATAGAAGCAAACCTATCAGCAGCAGAGATTTAAAGTTTCTGAACAACGGTAGTTTGATCTAGATCGCATCACATGAAGAAATAGGACGGATTTTTGTAAAGATGAAATGTACGAACTTTGCTAACAAATCTATATTAATAATCTAATATTTGAAAGTTTAGCAAAATGCCTAAATTGTTATTGAAATATTTTAATTGACAAAACTTTCTGCGTGGCTTAAGAGAAGCTAACATGAGTGATGCATCATTAAAAAGATAGAGCTTACAAAATTTCTTTAAAATTATTTCAATTTCACGTCAGATGTTGAATCCTCAACACACACGCTTTAAATCGAATTTCCTAATTAAATTCCTATAAGAATTTACGGTGAACAAACAGTACTATGAAAAAGATAAAACAGCAAAAATTCAATTTAAGGGAAAACCACCGCTCTGACTAACACCTTTGTTAATTTTTTATCCGTTCCAATATTATCCGTACGATGTTCCAAATTTTTATATCTCAAAACGGAATAAAATACTGGTGGCCAGTAATTTAGCAATTAATTAAATTAAGCATTAGATTTGATTATTTTGACTTTAAAATCAATTATGCGGATCACTCTCCTCCATTTTTGGCCCGGCTAAAAAATGGACACTAAGATGTGCTGGCGTTTTTCGCCAGTTTAATTCACTTTTCTTATGTTTTTCACTCTAGAAATCCAATGTAGAGTGGTAAAGATCTTCGGGTCGTACACCACATACAAAGCGACTACCTAGGCTCTAAAACCTAAATATTTTATCTTAACAAACGTACTTTTAAAACCACTTGGAAAGAAAATGTTTGATAAGTTTCAAAACAGCTTGAAAACTCTATTAACAACTTCTATTACATGTCCTAAAACCACCTCTTTGCCTATTAAACGGCAAGGGAATTTTTTTTAAGAGAATACCTGAAATTATCCAATGCTTGCTTGCAAAGATTTTTCCAAAATTTTATAGCACAAGAAGGGAATAAAATACTGGTGGTCAGTAATTAGCAATTATTCATATTAAGTATTAGACTGGATTTTTCTGACTTATTCCATTACTTCTTTGAATCTAAGCTTATATCGATAAATTCTATTTCTCGCTGAAATCATCCAAACTGGAAGCGCATATATTGACTTAAAACACAAAGAATAAGTTTGCACAGTTTTGCATTTACCTCACAATGTAAATTTCCTTCTCTTTCATTAAATACTAATAATTAAATTTTATATATATATTACATCTTATATCTATATAGGAAAGCTAAAATTTAAAATTAGAAGAAAAAAGAATATAAAATTATAGGACAATTTTAAAAGTTTAAGTATAAAACACATTCAACTATTAAATTTTAGAACGAAGTAAAATATAAATTGAAATGTTAAAATATGTTGATATTTCATACAAATATTTTAAACTAAATAAAAAATGAATAATTTTAAACTAATCAAAACTAAATAAACACTATATGAAAATGCAAATTAATTATTCATTTTTAATGCTTCAAATCGACTCGTAAAAGGCGAATAATTTAAAACATTAAATTTCGAAATAAAATACTGTCTCATATTTTGTTTGTAGAGTACTGTCTCATATTTTGTTCCACTTGATAGCCTTTTTATTTAGCATTTTTCTGGCATAGAAATAGGGAAACCAGTTGCCACGGCCTAACGAGAAATAAATATCCCTCATAGTAATGTCTTATTTATCGTCATCATTATTTGGAAGCTAGTATAGTTGAGAAAAAATATTTTCAATACTTAAGTATACTAAGAGTTAAATCAGAAGCAGAACATAGGACGAACATCTTGAGAATTCTCTCAGAACTGCAAACATTTCAGTCAAACTAGATATTCTGAAATTTAAAGGGAAAATTACACTAATTTTATTTCTTACAAAGAAAAACAAAAAGTGCGATTCAAATTTATGTATGCAATGTAAAATAAAATATCAAAATGATTCTTTGTTGCTTTCATTATATTAAAAGAATCACAAATTAATAAAGTTTTAAAATTATTTTAATATATTTTTAAGCTAATTTTTTTGTCATCATCCATCTTTAGAGTAAGGCAGTTATGTCTCGCCAGATAAGTCCAGTAATTGACTGATTCACTTAAATATTTTATATATGTGATTTCTTATATACACATTGTCCACACACAATAGAGTACACATTGGTTTGCTTGAAGTATGTGCATTTACGCTTAATATTGAAAATTCATCCTTAGAAATAACTTTTAAAATTTCTTTTGAAATCCCTTGACTTTATATCAAGCTCAGAACCATCGCCGCACGCGTTCTATTTCAGATGTCTAAACTACATTTCTCAAATGTTTTGCGGGGAATTACAAACCAAAACAACAATTTTGAGCGCAAAACAATGCAGTATATATAAAATAAGTACATTTTATTCCAAAGCCACCGCTCTGCCTCCAATAGGCAAAACAGTTTCATTTTAATAAAGTATAATTTTATTCAATTTATGCAGCCAGCTTTAATTTTAAAGTGTATAAAGCGCAAGACTATATGAGAAAACTAGTAACAAAGGGTTGTATTTTTAATCGTTTTAATTATAATCTCAAACTGTAAATACATTTTTCGATATCGATGGCATCATCGAATGGAAACCTGTTTCCATGTCAGACGCCTTTCATGAAGAAATGTGAAATATTTTTAATAATTTTAAGAACACAATAATTAATAAATTTCGGAAGTATTTGAGAGCCCAACTTGTATAAGCTGCATTCATTTGTTTAAAAGCTAGTAAAGGGTAATTACAGATTTTTATGACATGTTATAAGAAATAAATGCTGATATTGATCAAAAGCAATGAACGACAGTATAATACACTTTTTAGAAACAGAGGCGAAGTATTTTTTTTGAGATTTCCTGCCTGACCTAGTCTCAGTTTTAATATTAATCACTACAAATCTAACTTAATTTACATGACTCAAATAGGCATGGAATATTGAGTCACACTGTGAAAAAATTTATCTGCATTTTCTTACAAGGTTTTTTTTCCCCTTTTAAATTTTATGTTTTTAAACAAAATGTCTGTAATCAATGTGCGAACCAATTTAATACTGGACAAACACTGAATCTTCAGTCATCATTAGAGAAGCTAAATAAAAATAAAATATAATTGTGAAAATAAAGTACACTAAAAATGACAATACAATGATATAAATAATCAAACCTGTAGTCTCATATCTTTATACCTTTGAATACGTTATAAATTTTCAGATTCATTACACGTATTCATTTTTAATGGTAATCAAAGTAATGTGGAAAAGGACTCAAAACCATTAAAAATCATAACATTTCTACAAATGATTGTCATAATATTTAATATCATAATAATGCGAATTAACTGAACGGAAAATGTGTTCGCTGGTCGTGGAAATTTCACCAACGTCCTCTAAATTAAGACCACTAGCTTTTAGTCTTCGTGTTCTTTCGTCCTATGAAATGCTAATTTTTAAGAAAGTTTCAGTCTAATAAGTTGTATGATCAGCTCGGAAATCACATTCTATTCTTAACCTTAGATAGCAGAAAATGTAAAGGAGTCTAATTGCAAACCATATTCGCTTGAGTTGGGTAAATCTTTTTACAGTGAAAGAAAGACCCTGTGAAACTGTAAACACACAACATAATGGGTTAAAATTCAAAATTATCCTAACCTTTTGAAATATTAGGCAAATTAACAACTGCTGAATGTAATCACAATTCGATAAAAATCCAAATAAAAAATTATTAAGTCATTCGATGCTTTGGTACATGGTCGGTTTACTGACCTGGAGCAGGTGATACTGATCCCTACTCTTCCCAGTTATTGATTGAGTCCCATTAGGGCCTTACTTGTGATTCTATTGTAAAGAATATTCTCCAAAAGCGATAAGTACCTGACGGGGAGAGAACAGATTGAAGGACTTTGCTTCTAGAAATTGAAGACCGGGCAGGTTTAGAGACTGCTCGGTGTCGATGCTGGGGTTCTCCCAGAATTCATACATTTGCAAAGACACAATATCAATCTAAGTAGTAAAAGCACTATGGAAATTAAGCCATTCCTGTGGTTTATAACCAAAAATGAACACAAATCAGAAACGATGATTGGTAATAAAAGAAGTATGTCAAGGGCTGAGGTTGTTTACGTTTGTATTTAAGTTTCAAATACATTTAAAAGAAAAGCTCAACTAAACGTTTAGCCTATTACAGGCTTTAGTTTTAATATTTCAACGCAAGTTTTCACCTGGAGATAAACGAATGCTTTTTGCTATTTAAAAAGCTCAGTCACGATATGCTTCGAAGAGATTCTAATTTACATAACAAAATTTACATCATTTAATTTTCTAAAAGAATGCTTAGCTTTTATTCGTCAACAGATAGACAGATCCGCCTTACTCCCAGGCAATCAAAGTAAACGTTCAAGATAGACTCCGGTTCTTTGAAAAAGCTATATAGATCGTACGAAATGGACCTAGACAAATATCTAAGTACGTATAAAATTATGGAGTTCGTTTAACTATTCAACACAATTTTTGTGATCCAAAATTAATGTAATGGTTGGTCAGAGTTATGGTAAGTACAGTTGAATTTCTGTGATTCGAAGTGAAGGTAATGCTTGATAACATTTAAGGCTCAGGCTCAAGCAGAAAGACTTTGGAATAAAGTCTCCCCGTAAATGTAATTCATATCACTTATAAATATATTAAAAATGAATCATTAGGCTCCATCTGTAACGAAAATTAAAAAGTAAGTTATCTGAAATTTGTTATTTCACTTGGTAGCCGCTAAAACAATTCAATTCGCGAAACCTTAGGTATTCTCCTGGCATTTCAGATTGCTTCGGAAAGAATTTGGAAATTCTATCCGATAAAATTGTTCTATTTGTTACATTATCCTCTATTCAACATATTTTAAAAATTATATTAGAATTTGATGCAGTTAGAATTTATAATAAAGCTATATCCGCCTGATATGGACAATGTCCAATAAGAGGTGCATGTGATCCCACTTCAAAAACACCGTTACCATCGAAGAATCAAAACACGGTCGTCCAATTTGCGAACCAAAGCAAGTATTAATGAGATCTAAGCGAAGAGGACGGGAAATATCAAGACCCATCCCCGAAGCAGGATTTATGCTGGCCTTTAACTTGAAAGATAGCCTCTTTGGCGATCCGAAATGGAATTAAAATGCTCTCAAGCCAAACAAACGCATATAATTATTTACATATCATAACGTTTGATAAACGTAACACTAAAAATGGGAAGAAATACTCAGCCTTTCTTTTTGATTTAGTACAAGAATACAAAAGTAAATTTCAAGATTTTCGGAAAAGAAATCAAAATTTTTATATCTTTTGACTCGACTTACAGTCGATATAGGATTTTTCAACAAATCTTCGAATAGATTGCGTACATTTTCTATCTGATATTCACTTCAAGGCATCATTGATGACGTCTCTTTGCTGGCTTTTATAAACCATGCCTAGGAAGAGATAAATATGCCTCACTGCATAGTCAAGCGTAATTATTTGTCATCACTATTTGGCAGTACGCATTCGAGCAAATATTTTCAGTAGTTAAGCAAACTAAGAACAAACTTAGAACAAGAACATCGGATAATCCTCTTGAGAAGTCCCTGAGAATTTCAACCATTTCACTCGAAACAGATATTCAAGTATTAGTTTCTCAAATTTAATGTCCAATAGTACCTTTATAATTTGTTGTAATTTCAACCAAAATTTAACATTGAAATTTTAGGCATAAAATGCCTAGTAAAATGTGAAAAAAGTATCTTTCGCTACGACTATATTAAAAAATTATAAGTTAATAATGTTATTTAATCACGCAGAATATGTTTTAAAGTTATATTTTGTCATCAGCCATCAGTATTACGCAGTGACGGTTCGCCGAATCAATCAAGTAAATGAGAGTTTCATTTACATTTTCTATATGTATGATATAGTGTATGTGCTTTCATATATAAAGCACACGTTAAGCAAGCTAGAAATAAGGCAGTCAAACGCGTACATTTCTCTGTTAGAGGGGAAGTTCAAAAATTTCTTTCAGCTGTCAAAACCTGAGCAGACTGTAGAATTTTCAGTGAAACCTACGTAATTATCTGATTTGTTTATTTTGGAGCCACAAGTTGCCACTGTTCGAAATTATTTGTGTAATCCGAAATATATTATCTTTTCACAGTGCGGTCCTTGGCGGTTAAATACTTGAAATTCTTTGCTTAAAGCATCAAACAGAAAAAACTCTGTATGCTGTAGCTGCTGAATGTCTGTATTCAAGGGAGTGTCCGAGTCTGGTTTCTGTCCTTTTGATTATTTGGTTTGGTAAATATGCAGCTTCGTGTATTATTAGAGTAGGTGCAAAATAAAATATTTGGTCTTTTATGCTTATAGATAAAATGTACGAAACTTTGCTAACAAATCTATATTTATACTTTCCACGTTAGACTTAAAGTATGTTTTAAGATTTGAAAGTTTAGTAGGAAGCCTAAACTGTTATTTAAATATTTTAATTGTTTAAACTTTCCTTCGGGGCTATAGAAAAGCGAAGCTGGACTAAACATGAATGAATGTTTTCCTAGATAAAGATTATATAATTTATTCAAAATTATTTTGATTTTATGTCAGATGTTGAATTCTCAACACGCATTTTAAATCGAACTTCCTAATTAAATTCCTAAAAGAATTTTCGATCAACAGGACCATGATAAGAGAAAACAGCAGAAATTCAATTTAAGCGAAAGCCACCGCTCTGACTAAAACACGCAAAGCTGTTTGACTTAACACCACCCCAAACACAGGGCATTTTCATGAACATTTACAGATCATCAGTTGAATAAGCAGCCTTTAGCCTCAACGGCTTTTGTTACTGTATGTCACTTTGAAGGTCTTTGTTTGGTGCGTAAATTCCTGGAGTTTTTTACTAAAAACCTCGGTAAAACATCATTAGTCCACCTGAAGTTTTTAAAATTTATGTAATGCGATAATGTAAGGAAAAACTGATGAGTAACAGAGCCCACCAACGGCCGAGCGGTAAAACCGCTGAACATTGGTAGTTCGGTCCGAAGTTTGAATCCCGCGGACGGGACTTTCGTGGTTTCCCCCCATGCGTAACGTGCATACGAGCCAGTTTCCATTAGAAAGTCCTCCACGAAGGCACTCCTCTCTTTAAGCAGATAGCCCTCGAGGCTTTGGCGTAATTAAATAACCTAACCTAATGAGTAACAAATTTGTTATGAGATTTGTTTTCATAATAAATATAAGCTCAAACCGTAAATATTATTTTAAAAGTCCATGACATTATCGAACGAAACGTATTCCTATGTCAGATGCGTTTTTATGAAGAACTTTGATTTTTTTCAAAATTTGAAGCTCTAAATTTCCGAAGTATTTCACAGTCCAACCTATATATGCTGCATTCATTTGTTTAAAAGTTAGTAAAGTTTTATAATAGATTTTTCTTAAAAATCCATCAGAGTGAAAAAATAGTGCCCTTAACAACGATTTAAGAGTATTCACAAAGCAATTTTCGTAAAAATATAAATAAGTGTTTATTGAGACATTCTTTTTATTTATAATCGAAAATGTAAAAAATCTGAAACGAAGACTTGTTGTAATAAAATAGTTGTTGTAGTTACTAATCTCGCTTGTCAGAATCAGATCAAGCCCACGAAATCCATCGTGGCAAGGATTCAAGATTGCGCTTCTCTTCGGCAAGAATCTCTGAGACCACACGGATGACTGTACGACTTTACCCTGTTTGGCGCTTAATTTTGAACGTGAGTACCCCATGCAAGTAAGAACGGAAGCAGTGACGAAACCGGCATTAGAAGTGAAGCACTGATCCGAAGCCTCGGTCACCAGATGGGGTGTTTTTTGTTTACATTCACACAGCGCTCTGATAGTATTTCGACACACGACAGTTCCATACAAATCGATAAACGGGACATTTCCGCTTAAATGAAACATTCCTAGTGTGATAGATAATAGCAATTTGTTTAGTTTAGTGATATTTACGCAAAGAAACATATCTTGGTGATTTTTAGATAAATAAAAACAGCGATATTGATTATGAATTTGTTTTATAAAATTCTAAGCTGTTGAACTACAAAAATATAGATTTTAGAAAAAAATTTAAGTTTAAAGAATGAAAAATACCTCACCGTACCTTTAGAATTGTATACATTTTTCGATGCCCTTAATACAGTATTCGCTACTTTTATTTTATGTTCCAGACGCAGAAAAGTTTTAAATAAAAAATATTTTTTTCACATCCACATATTATTGTAACATGTACTTTTTAAAATTACTGTAAATTACTTTACTCGAAAAACATAGTGAATGCACAGAAATTAAAGACTTCCACATGCCGGAAAGGAAAAATATGAAATATGTATAGGTATTTATGCATTTGCTTGCAAAAGCATATGTCTGCCTTTAACAAAATACGTAAAGAGTTTTTAAATTCTTTATAAATATATTTGAAATGTAGAATTTATTCATTCATAAAGAACTGTGAAAGTTACTGGGAAGAAATCTAATTATAAAATGTATCTAAATTTATAATGATTACTTGTATTATCTATATATATAATTACATTATCATTGAATTGTAAACATAAATTGAAAGCCTGTTGACAAATATGTTATAAAAAATTATTTAAGCAAGATTTGTTCATACTGGAAAGCAATCTGTTAAAAGGTATCGTAAAGCAAATTCTATGAGATATATACTTAAGGAAGTGATAAAGAAGACTTTTACAATACGTATTGTTGAAATTTAGGACTAAAAAATCTGATAAGTATAATTAAAAGAATTATTCCCCTTACATTTTATAATAACCCAGTTACAAGTTTAAAATAATATTTAAAAAAACCTCCTTTATTTTATTTCCTTTCAGAAATATTCAGAGAAAGTTAAGTACTATTTAACGTATTCCTCTATTAAAATAAATGGTGCTTTAATTTGAAATGAACCCAATACAACATTAAATTTGAATTACTTTAATTTTTTTCCTAATGTAATTAACGAAAAATTGTGAAAATATTTCATTCAAATTAAATCGATCTGAGCAAACTGTTCAGTGAAACGTATAGCATTTGATTCCGTTCGGAATGAAAGGTTCTTTAAAAATGTATTTTTTTCATATACTGTGGACTCTGATATACTGTAGGAAAAGAAAATATATGCATTTATCTGAATATTTGTGACGTAATCACAAAATGTTTACATCCGATCGTGTCAAAAACCGCGACTGATTACAAATATGTTGTTTAAAAAATAAAATTTCAGGGAAAAAAACCCTTACAAGAAAATGCAGACCAATTTTTGCACTATGTGAGTCAATTTTCCGTACCTATTTCAGGCACATCAGTTATGTCAGACTTGTGGAGATTAGTATTAAAATATTAAAACAGAAACAAATACTTCATCTCTCTTTCGAAGAAAATGTAGGATATTCTCGTTTATCTCTGAGACTCTATATTATTACCGAACTATTGCAAGATGCAACTTTGCCGGTTCATGAAGTGATGCCCGACATGACGTAATGAGCACTGGAGTTGGAATGAATCTCGGAGGAGAAATCGGAAGCAAGAGGAAGAAAAAGGAAGTTGGCCTAAAAGGACCAAAAGCCAAAGAGTGAATCAGACAAGTACATGAAAACCAGACGAGAGTTGGAAAGACTTGTGTGTGTGTATGTGTGTGATTATGGCAAAGCCTCGAGGTCTATCTGCCTAAGGAGAGGGATGCCTTCGTGGAGGACTTTCCAAGGGAAACTGGCTCGTATAGACGTTACACATGGGGAAAACCACAAAAACGCCCATGCAGCCAGGCCCGTTTGTGCGATTCGAACCTCGGACCGAACTACCAGTGTTCAGCGAATTTTACCGCTCAGCCACTATTGGGCTCTAAGATTTGGAAAGAAACACCAAAGGTTATGCGATGATTAAGTAGTAAAAATACGGAAAACAGTCAAGATACTATATACAAAAAGAATCATATAAGAATACATACTAAAACACGATACTACACGATAAAAAGGAAAATATAAACAATAGAGTTAAAAATGTAGAAATTAATTCCATACAATTTCAAAATCAGCAAAGTTGAAATCAGATATTTGAAAAAGTATAGTTAACCACCGACCGAGGAGCTACGAAACAAAATTATGGTCGCCATCGATAACAGCAAGAGGTCTAATATTTTTGTCTTCGTGATGTATCTTCTAATTAAAAAGTTATGCATAGTTAACGAAGTCGCATTGGATGGCTTTAGTAAAGAATTTCTCATTGGGCCTTTTGATGTATTCAGACGTGGGGTCAAAACCGATTACTAACTTTTAAACAAATGAATGGAGCTTATACAGGCTGGGCTGTCAAATTCTTCTGAAGTAGGATTCTTAAAATTTTAAAAATACTTTATGTTTCTTAATGAAATACGTCTGACATTGAAACATTTTTTCATTCGATGACATCATCGATATGTCAAATTACATTCACAGTTTTAGATTATAAGCATTATAACCAATGTGTTACTCACTAGTTTTCTCATATACTTCTGTGCTTCATGTATTTGAAAATTGCAAACGCCAGTGCATCTGGTTTCAATTCGGCTGCTTAGTTTATTCAAACTGCTTTGCCCGTTTAATGCAAAGCGGTGTTTTTTTTTGGAATAAAATATGTTTTTTTACTACGTGTTGCTTTAATTTGTGCTTGAAATGTGTCTTCAGTTGCTTTTTCACCGCAAAGGTTTTCAGAAAGGTAATGCAGAAATCTGATTTAGAATGTGTGTGGCGATGTAAGATGGGTGATTGATTCAGATGCTTGATTATTTTCTGATTAGATTTTATTTGCGTCTGCAACCAGTGCCAATAATTAAATAATAAAAGGTATGGCGGTATTTCGTAAGAACTCGTTTATATACCAGTAAATAAAATGCTTGCATGAATGAATAAAATACTCCTTATAGTTACCATTTGGACTTTTCATATGCAAATATTTTGCTGAAATCTTATAATAATTTAGATTTGCTCTCTGAATGTAATTGTTGTTGATATCTTTATAAACTTTGTTATACACAAGTGTTCCCACAGAATAATTACAATACAACATTAAGCATTCCCTTCTCTTTACTCGTATTCAAGTTCCCTCGGCTCGAGAACTCAGTAAGGGACTTCTCACCACAACGCCCACAGTTGAATAATCTTAGGTTACTGCCAAGTACTACCTAAACATTAGAAGCTCAGTATAATCACATATGTGCCAAAGTATCGGTTATCTTTGAATTCATCTGAACTGGTAAAGCGCAGCAGACCAAACAATAAAGTGCAATATTCGCAATCAATTTCCCATTTTTAGCTCTTGTCTATTTTCCTCTTTCTGTTCACTTTTTGAATATCTGATGTGGAGTGAAAAGATCCTTAAGTGGGAGGTGCTTCGAAATTTATAATCATTGATCCTTTGGTATCTAACTAGGAAATTTCTCTGCGCAAGATCTAGTGTAGATGTATGTCAGGTTACAGGGAAGTACTGCTATGTACAGTAGAAATACATCTGCATCAAGGTATGGAAATCGGCCCTTTAATCTCTCTTTCAAAGTATTCATGTGAACGTTGATTCCAGTTGAAATGCAACTAGTTCAAAAGAATAAAACTTTCAAATTTATTTTGAGATGGTGTGAAAACACCGTGTTGATGTGTTATCCAACTGCATCGACTTATGAGCAGCCGAACAATAATGATGCTGAACACTGGTTAATGAGCAATAATAATGCTGAACACCGGGCAATAATGATACTGAACACTGAGCTCGATATTAGACAGACGGGCGAATGGCATGGGCGTTTTCATGATATGTCCTCTTTTTAAGGAATATACTAAGTAGTTTCCCTTAAAAATTCTTCCAAGAAGGCAGACAGTCTCCACGCGTGCTTTGCCATAATCAATTTATACACCTATTATGTTACACAAAGGATCTTGCCCGTTGGTATATATTTGTCTTAAAGGTTAAGTTGAAAGATTAGACAATCTCATTATTTGCAGCCATAATGTTTAATCCATGCATTGTAAATAAATTGTTGTCTCCCAAAGACTTTCTTCAACTACGTATAATAAAGTTAATATGTGTTTGCTTGTATAATACACTGCTGACCAAAAGTTCACACAAATATTTGATGTTTCTTAGCATTCTTTGATTCTTTGCTTGTAAGGTGTTGCATAGATAATGTTGCATGAAGGTAAAATACTTACAATATGTTAACACGTATATGACTAATCAATTTAGGAAAGGGAGTACTAATGAATTTTTGTTTCTCATTGTTATGAAACAAGGAAGGAAGATATTGACTATGAACGAAGATATTTAGTCAAACATTGCCCAAAGTTGTTGCTTATTTTTCAGGTAATATATTTTAGGATAATTTATTTACCAAGCTTTGCAGCGCAGACAAATCTCAAATTTAATGCTTGGCAAAAACCAATGATGTCTTGAATTTCGTTCTATAGACACTTTTTATATATTTAGAAAGAGAATTATATATTCCCAACTTCTTCACAAAATAAAAGAATACTCACTTTTGGTCATAAAAAAGAAACTGACAGAAAGTAAATAAAACTAATAATACCTCATAGGACATTTTCTTAGTAAAACGAAGGGAAAACTTCTTTTTCTCAACGTAAATGTTGCAAACGATTCAAATATTTTCAGAAACATTCTTGTGTCAGAAATATTTCTAACAAATTTATCAAATGAAGTATATAAACGATTCCAAATGAAAAAGGCGAGTAAACAGTCAAATGATTCTAAGATAATATAACCAAAATTATTTTAATGTCCATCCTTTTGCTCTCGAATTCGTTTATTTAAGCATCAAGAGTGCTATCGCCCACCAGCGGAGGAGCGGTAAAATTGCTGAACACTGATAGTTCGGTCTGAGGTTCGAATCCCGCGAACGGGCTGGCTGCATGGGCGTTTTCGTGGTTTTCCCCATGTGTAACGTGTATACGAGCCAGTTTCCTTTAGAAAGTCCTCCAAGAAGGCATCTCTCCTCTTAGGCAGACAGCCCTCGAGGTTTTGCCATAATCACACACACACACACACACACACACACACAAGAGTGCTATCAGGATCATATTTTTCCAAATTTACAGACGTAAAATAAGCATTATTATTATTTTTAGTCAAAAAGGGGCAGTTTGCTCAGAAGGATTATTAATTTCGTTTTGGCAGTTTGCGTTGATTCATTATACATGTTATTTCAATTTTCAAATTTTTGCCACCAAATATTATCGCCCTGCATTATATTTAAAGAGATTAAACAATGAAGAATCTGCATAAATGTATGCATGTTTCTGGCATTGTGATAAAACAACGGTACCTAGAGCCATATAATTTTGAATAGCGAAATCCTCCTCCGAAATGGGAATCTGGAAGCCCAAATTTGGAATTTTTTTTATTATGAATTTCATATTTTGTAAAACTTATTATATTTTTATACTGATGTATTATATTCTGAAAAATACAGCTATCATCCAAAGTATTGCAAAGAAGTGGTGAACGCAATATTCGTATATTATTATTTCTCCACTATGGTTATTATTTCTCCACTATGGTTATTACTATTTCTCCCCTAGCTAGCTTTAAGGAGAGAGCAATTATGCAACTTTTGAACTCTGTGTTAAATTCCTAATTTGCGAGCACCTTGTTCGTTTTGCTTGCTTTTTATGTAATATTTTTACTTATAATAGTGTTCCTCTTTCTAAAAATTAGGGTTTTGTTTAAATTTGATTTAGTGCATTGCAGATAAAATTTAAGCAGATGCTAGAAAGTACAACCCTTCCACCCTTTGGCAATACATTTCTTGTTTGGCTTCAAATTGTTAAACAAGCTGATGTGATGAAATCCCATTGTTTCATTTCCCAATTAAAAAACTGTAATACAGTATTATAGAAATATATGCAATGAGATACAGTGTTATCTGGATATATTTGTAACCAAATTAATAATTATATATATAATCATTTTGCGTCGATTCACTATAAACGGCGACTCACTTTTTAGATAGCTGCCACCAGACATTGTCTCCCTGTGTTATATTTAAAGAAATTAAATAATGAAAAATCGGCATAAAGGTATGTATGTTTCTCGCATTGTGATAAAGGAATCCTATACCGAGTATGGGCGTCTGGAAAGCCTAATTTGGAATTTGCTTTATTATCGATTTAACGTTTATAACACGTCAAAACAAAAAACACGTCCGTTTATAACAAAATCAGTGGTTTCAAAGCGAGCAATGGCAACGTTGTACAGAAAAGAAAAAATTTCTATCACCAGCGCGCGGGACTGTGTGTCGGAAATTCTAAAGATATGCTCATTTTAAATTATTTTGCGATATTGCTTTTGAACTGAATTTTATGGTTTAAGTGCGAAGAACATGGCATTTAATAAATAAAGGTAACACACAAAACGTTAAAAAATGCCCCTTTGGACGCCTCACTTTGTGGGAATTTTATAAATCATGCCTACCGAGAGATAAATATGCTTCAGTGCATGGTCATGCATTGTTCATTGTCATCATTATATGGCAGTACATATATTGTGAAAACAACTCAATTTTTTTATCATTATATGCTGGTAAATTCTGCCTTTTTTGCTTTAAGAATGACTGAGTTATATTGTTCTTATCTTATGGATAAGGTATTTATTCCTTTAGTTAATCTGCATGAAATACTTGTAGATTTACCGACAATTTAAGAGTTTTTTAATAGCGTTTAAGCCTAATTTGTTTACCATAGCACCCATATTTGTTTACATTTGAAACTTAGAAGAATAACGAATTAAGTCACTTTCTGGCCTTTCGATATCATTTTCCCGTAGAAGACCAAACGTAAAATTTTACTTCTGTGTCACCGAATAATTTGCCTCCTTACTCGCTGGCCGAATTGCTTATTTTTGCCTAAAAACTCTAATTTTAATAGGAAAATTCTTTTTTTAAGTATTTTAATTGAATGCGGTGTTTTATACTTTTTATATTTATCAATTTTTAACGAAGGTATTTTGAAGTTTTCATGTATTTTTGCCTTGCAAGAATTGAATTAATTTAATGAGAAATATAATATATTTAAATGTTTTTCCTCTAATTTCATTAGAGGAAAACATTTAAATGAAATGCAGAACAAAATACGTATAAATTGAGTATTTTCTACAAGAAATTCGTATGGTGTATGCATCAGATATTTTTTGTTATTTGTAGGATAAATATGCAGCTTTGTCATTTATTGGAGTACGTGGAAGTAAAAAGTTCTTTTTGTTATTACAGTAAGGAACTCATTGGCAGCCGAGGAATGAAATTGCTGATCACTAGAATGTTTGATCCAGTTCGAATAAACACAGGATGCATCATGGATTTTCGTTGAAACAAAAAAAGAAGAAAATTTGCTGACAAAACTAGATTAATATGTAGCACGTTTAAAATACGTTTTAACATTTGAATATTAAGCAAAAAGCCTTTAGTATTTTAATTACTTTAATTTTTAAAACTTTCCGGTGAGGCTATAGAAATATGATTCTGATAGAAACATTATTGAACTGTTTTAAAGCCTTAGTCAATGTTTTAAGAAAATCTAAATCTTCAAACTGTTAATTTCATTTCACTTGAAGAATGTGCATTTACGCATATGCTTCAGAACGAATCTCTAGAGAATGTTTTTAAAAGTTTTCTAGAAGTACAGAATGAATGTCATGTACGCTCTAAATCAAATTTCTTAAACACTTTAAAGCCACCTTTCTGCATAAAATGGCAAAGCAGTTTTATTTAAACACATTGTGGCAGCAAAAGTAGCTTCATCCGGTTTGCAGTTTTAAAATTTATGTAGCACATGATGATGTGAAAAAATTGGTAAGCAACACACTGGATATCAATTGTTTTCTTAATATAAATAATCTCAAACTAAATTTAATAAAAAAATTATATGGCATTATAGAATTGAAACTTGTTTCCATGTCAGATACATGTAATGAAGAAATCTGAAATTTTTTTAAACTTGAAAAATTAAATTTCCGAAATATTTGAGAGTCCAACCTGTATAAGTCGCCTTCATTTGTTTAAAAGTATGTACAGGGTGACCACAGATTTTAAACCACAGATCGAAACTTTTAAAATTCACCGGCACCATATGTTTTACTTTCATTTATCACATTTATATTATTTTAATGCTTTACAATATTTTTTACTATTCTGGTTTTTTCAAACAGGTAAACTTCTCTTTTTGCTTTGGTTCAAGCGACTTTGATCACTCTTTTTTGCAACGAATAGAGAAAACGAGTTTCCCCCTTCTCTACGTGTATTTACATTTACATAACCAAAGTTAAATTCATTAATAGTTGCCGAACCTCAGATTTCTAGCCTTTTTTTAGAAATAAACACGTCTTTTGAACAAATATATAAATTAGAACTCTTGAAATACATTGTTTAACACTTCCTCCAAAATTTAAAGGGCAACGTTTACATTGTTTATACATTTTAAATGCTTGTAACTTCTTTAAAAATAAGAATTTTTGAATTCGGTTTTTCTGCATAAGATGTAGTTTCGTATATGGAATATAACGAGAGTAAAAAATCAAATTCAATATTTTGGTTGATTTTTTAGCTATTCTAAAGTCCACCATCCGCTTAATAAATATAATAATTAAATCTAACATTTCTTTTTGGAATCTTTTGCTGCTGAAATGAAACGGAGACTAATAAGTGCTTAAGTTTGTGCTGCGATAAAGTTTGAAATCTTGTCATCATCTTAATAAGGTTCACTGTAACTGGAACAACATTTCGGAGCTTGTAGTTTATTTGTTCCCAGTGGATTCCATATCAAACAGTGTTTCCTCGCCAGACTTTATTTTTTTTTCATGTTTTGCAAAACTTCAAAGACTGCTCACCTCAACAATTAGGCAATTTGCTACTTAAGCAATCGAGGAGTATGTTCGAGGGGTATTCGTCGTTGAGCGGTCACATAATCGAGAGCATCGAACAGCACCAGAAGGGGCGAATTACACTCGCGATGAAGGGGAAGTCACACTCCAGGCTTTGCTGAAGAACATCTCAGCAGACGAATCCAAATGTCCCCCGAGCACCATACCTATTATCACCGTATCTAAAAGACTTTTGGTTCGATAGCAGTTCGCGCCCACCTGCGGCAGAGAAGCAAAATCGCTGAACATTGGTAATTCTCATCGCGGATAGATAACAGACGAATGGGATAGCTGCATGTGTGTTTCCAGAGTGTTTCCCATGTGTAATACATATACGAGAGAGATTCCCTTAGTAAGTCAATCACGAAAGTGTCCTTTAACTTAGGCCGATAGTCCTAGTGAGCTCTGCCATAATCAATTAACCAAACCAAATCAAAAACGCTAGAACTTCAAGTGCCTGCACGACGCAAAGTCACTACACGCATAAAAGCATGCATGCCTTTTTCCAGCTTCCAGTTTAAATATCATCACCTCTATTGAGCTTTCCAGCATTGCCAATTAAAAGTTAGAGAGTTAATATTTCGTTTCAAAATTTTATCTCTAAAAAATTAATTATAGGAATCACAAATATGGTTTCCTTTTGAATCATATATTTAGCTTCAAGTAACTTATATGTTTGTTAAATTATGTCGAGAAAGTGAGCTTCAAGATTCCAGCGTTTACTTATGTTAAAGTTCATCTAAAGTTTGTCTGTACTTTTATAATAAATACAAACCTAAACAAGAAGGATATCGAGTATAATTAAGTATCTTGCAGTTCGCTGATACTACACACTAGTTGAAAAATGAAGCGTTCTGACATTTGAACAGAAAACACACTTTTTTTTTTTTTTTTTTTTAAATTTTCATACTCGTTTTCTCTTATGTCTCTTTCTTAAATTAGGCTATAATTTTAGTACAAGTATGTTTGATGGTAGATGAGCAAGCTGTGGGTTCAAGATTTATTGGTTTCGGATTTCAGATTTGCTGACAATGCTATCAAATCTTCCATTCAGTTTTGATTACTGCTCTCTTCATTTCTTATAGGATATTTCATATTAATCTCTTAAAGGCGAAAGATGTTGCATTAATTTGTGTTATTTGAAACTAGAGTTCGGAGGCAAAAGTAAAGGTGTCTACTCAGTTCTTCAGAAAACGACAGTTTAAAGTGATAATTCTTTGAAACGGAATCTGTATGCATATCGGGATGCTACAGAAAATGAAAGAGCGTAGTTCAAAGTGAAACGTTTATAGGACTATTATCCAACAAAATTTCATAATACCTCAAGTGAGATTTTAGTGATCAGGAAGTGTACAGAAGTACAACATTCCTTTGGGTTATTAAGTTTTCGTGAAGGATATGAAAAGCAAACAAAATGATCGAAGTTTAAGCTGAGCAAAAATATCAACTGGTTAAAAAATTGTAGTACGAGGACTAGAATCGAGAGAACCAGCTCCGCTGCACTTCGCAGATATGGAGAAAAATCAGGCACAAAAACCCCAATGAGAAACTTACTGCTCAGACCCAAAATTCGGTTTCTGCTTCACAAAATAAGCCTTCAAAGGGCATCTGAACCTATTAATCTAACTAATATAAGTAGTGCTTTAAAAAACTTAAATGTGTCAAATTCCAGTGATCCAAATAATAGCTCTCCTTCAAATAAGACTAACGTTTAAACCAATGAATGCAGTTTATACACGTTAAACTCTCAAAAACTTCCAAAAATTAGCTCTTCATTTCGAAGAATTTCGGATTTCTTCATTAAAGGCACTTGACGTGGAAACATGTTTCGATTCTATAATGGTGTGGATTTTTAAAGATCATATTTACAGTTTGAAATTACAAATATTATGAAAGAAATTATAACCAATTGTTAACTACTAGTTTTTCGTACACACTTGATTTCCATATATTTTAAAATTGAATGAAGCATTAATACTCTGAATTTCGAATTTTCTTAGACCTTTTATATGAAACTGCTTTCTGTATTACAGGAAAAGCGGTGGGTTTAGAATAAATTACATATCTCTGATAGTTATTGTTTACTTATCCGCCTGGTGTTCTTTCTTCACGTTTATGTTCACCAAGAAAGCTTCAGAAACGTTATTCAAAAATTTGATTTAGAGTGTGTGTGACGATGAACATTTGCTGCATAATTGACGGAAATTAAAGAAATTCTGAAAGCTCTTATCTAAGAAACATTTTCAAGATATTGCGTAAATGCACATTTTTCAAGTGAAACAAAATTACCAATTTGAGAATTTAAATATTTTTTGAAAACGTTGAACTAATATAATGTTTGAGATTATACCTATTACGAAAACCGTATAATCAATTTGATACTTACTAATTTTTTGTCTACTCTTGAACTAAATATATTTTAAAATTTACATGAGCTACGCTATGTCTTAACCGCCTTCTGCCTACTTACTATCTTGGTATTCACAAAAATGTCTAAGAGCCATGGTTCGAGACAACGGTATCTCTCCTGCTGCTTAGAGGCGTAGACACACCTCGCCTTTTCAATTGCAGGCCCGGCCCCGTGAAGGATTGGACGTATCAATTTTTTAAAATCGCTACTACACCCTGACTATGCCAAACTGCCATCTTTAACTGAAGTTCAAATGAAAAGTGGCCTTCTTTGCACTGTTATCGATCTGTTCTTTTAAAAATCACATCATGTCTACTTAATTCCTGCCTTGGATATTTCCTCGCGTTTTCACAACTTTACCACATTAAAATTTAGCGACATATGGCATTTAGCCTCTTAATCTCTAGAATGTTTCCTCTCTGTTTTTGCTTTGTGATTTATTTATGTTATAAAAGTATAGGGAAAAAAAAAAAAAAGAAGAAGAAGAAGGAAACGTCTCAGATTTTAAATTTTGTCCAAAGAGGACTTTTTTTTAATATTTTGTCTGTTACTTATTAAATATCACGCTCTTCGCACTTAAACCATAAAATTCAGTTCAAGAGCAATATCGCAAAATAGTTTTAAATTGAGCTTATCTTTAGAATTTCCGGTACAGAGTCTCGCACGCTGGAGATAAAAATGTTTTTGTGTGCAACGTTGCCATGCCTCGCTTTGAAATCCTTGAGTTTGCTAATCAAAAATTCGTTAGTTTTACAAAATATGAAATCGATAATAAAACCAATTCCAAATTTTAAATTTGGGCTTCCACATGCCCATATTCGCAGTAACTTTATGTCATTCAAAATTCGATTACTCTATGTACCGTTGTTTTATCACAATGAGAGAAATATACATACATTCATGCAGATTTTTCATTATTTAATTTTTTCAAATATAATGCAGGACTCTAACATTTGGTGGCAACAGTTTGAAAAGTGTAACGAGTATCTATAGTGAACCAACGCAAAATCGCAAAACGAACAGAGCAGTCCTTCAAGGACCCCTTTAGACTAAAAATTACGAAAAAATTATAAATATATATATATATACAAAAAATGTAAAAAATCAAATATTAGTTGTGACTTTATGATTTTAAGGCGGGTAGATTCTGACTGAAGAAAAATATTAACAACGGAGGACTAAAGGAGGGGTGTCCAAAGCGCGGGTCAATGCGACACAAGAGAAAAGAGAGAAGCGTCAGAAAAATATTAAGACATCAGCCCCCAGGATATATTTAATCTTTACGACCGGGATATAACACCCGTATTCAAGATCGAGGGACCTGCTTCCAGACCCTTCGAACTTTACTTACGTAAAATGCGTGCTGAATTACTAGATAAAACTAGAGTGAAAAAATGCATCTAATTTCAACAAGTTGGAAAAATAACCGTAAAAATTGGCAGCCTTACTTTCTGAGTTGATAAAAGGATATGAAAATAAATTTTAAAATTTTCTGAAAATAAATCAACTTTGTTCTATTTTTGAGACACAGTCGATACTGCCATCAAATTTTCAAACATAATACGCAGAATTAATATCTGGCATTCCGCTCAATGAAACATTAATGACGCATCTTTGTTGGAATTTTATAAATCACGTTTACCGATGTATAATTATATGTCACTGCATAGTCATGCGTTATATGTTGTGATCGGTATTTGCTAGTACGTACATTTGTGAAAAATATTTTCAGTAGTAAACTACACTAAGAATAAAATTAGACCCGAATATCGGAGGAACATTTTCAGAACATCCTAAGAATTGCAACCCCTTTAATTGAACCATACATTAAAGCATTAGATTCTCAAATTTAAATGGTTCCATCATTGGAGTTTTTAAATCAACTTCACAAGATAAAGTATAAGTTTTTCGAATCCACAGCACTCCTAAGACTTAAGATATTTCTAGTTCTGGAGTTGCTATATTAAAATAGGTAACCTCCATGCCTCTCTAATCAAACTTAGTATTTTGCATTAACTGTGTAGAGGTTTCTATATAATGTTGAGTTTTACTGTGTCTAGTGAAGCGCAGTTCTCGACATCGATCTCAATACTTTTTCTGAAATTTCTTTACGTTCTGCGCATGTGTTCTGTAGATGATGACGAAGGACTGCTCCAAGAACAAACGGATTGCAGGTAACTCCGAAAACTACTCTGCGGTGCCAAAAAAACTTCAAAATCTTTACTCTCACTATCCTTCCACCACAGGAATCGAAGATAATTCCGCTCTTCTTCGACAATGCTTTAAGATTCGGTTAGGTTATTTAATTACGGCAAAGCTTAGAGGGCTATCTGCCTAAAGGGAGAGATGCCTTCGTGGAGGACTTTCTAAGGGAAACTGGTTCGTATACACGTTATACATAGGGAAAACGTATGGTATTGAATTAGGTGTGGAGACGTATGGTATTGAATTACAGCAAATTAAACAAAATTTTGTAGCTAAACTTAATGTAAACAGATATTATTACAACAGTATGATTTTGAATAATCAAATTTCGCAAATCTTTTACAGTATGACAAAGGCCAAAACACGGTACTGCTTACAAGCGTGTACTTTCACTCTGAAATAAGCTCGAGTCTTATCCTCTTCCTTAGGGCCCACCAGCGGCCGAGCGGTAAAGTCGCTGAACACTAGTTCGGTCCGAGGTTCGAATCCCGCGAACGGGCTGGCTGCACGGGTGTTTTCGTAGTTTTCCCCATGTGTAACGTGTATACGAGCCAGTTTCCCTTAAAAGGTCTTCCACGAAGGCATCCCTCCCCTTAGGCAGATAGCCCTAGTGTGCTTTGCCATATTAAATACACCACCACCACCACACCACACCTCTTCCTTAGAGTCTCCTTTTAGAGTATCCTCTTCCCTCTTTCATCGAATTTGCGATAGCATCACTCTCTGGTTGGATTAGATTTTTTTTCCGTTGGTGAAATGTTCTAAAGGTGTCTATCTGTTAGCCGCAGCAAACTTACACTAGGACGCCCTGGCAACTGAACATTCGGCTTATTTTTTCCACCCTTTGTTCGGACCCTGCTATTCTGTAGTTCATATTATTTTAAGAACCTTCTGCTGAATTATACACAAAGAACTAGTTCCATAATGCCTCATCTAGGAAATGTAAAAAATAACATTTGGTAATGCTTGTTACCACGTTTTCTTGCAACCGGGTTGTCTGTAACATATTGATCAACTTTATCAACACCTTTCATAGGAGTTCTGTAGTCATGAAAACTACTTTTAGCTTCAATTTCTTTCACTTTTCAACGTTCAGTTGTCGAACGTCACCTCACGTAATGTGGTTTCTGAAATCAGATGGCAACTCATTCCTAATTTAACGTACTGTACCGTATATATCAGCAGATTTCTTGTACCAGTACATGAGCCAACTGTAAACAAGTATAATAATTTTAATTTGGGTTCTTTCTTTATAAGTCATCCCACTCACGTATTTCCTCCAGAAAAAGACAGTCTTGCCTAGTCTCCTTTCAGTCCTGGAAAATGCGATGAAGACGCCCATGATCGCATTCGTTTCTGAATCCGCTTTTGATGGCCGCTAGACTTGGAGTAGTTCTTTTTCAGAATGTTTTTAGTAACTGTAAATTAATGAAGGTAACTTAATACTTTGAAATTTAATATTAAATAGTAAATATAGTAACATACAAATACTAGTACAAATAGAATTAGTTATTTATATGACTTGGCACTGCAATAGTTGTTAGAATATTTAATTTTCATAATAATATTTTACTTTAACAAGAGTTTGTGGGAAGATGATTGAGGTCTGTGAGAACCTCCGTCAATAAGTAAATGTACACATAGATTAAATATTTGTTGTTTAAAAAATTAAGTTTAAAAACAAAACCATAAAGCAAAAATCTTTTAACAGTCCGAGTCAATTATTATGTCAGTCTTGTAGAGAATAATATGAAAGTAATACACTGAGACTTAGTCATGCAGAAAATCTCGCAAATACTTCGGCTCTATTTCTGAACAAATGCATGATATTCTCGTCCATTGCTATGCGTCCTTTCATGCATGTAATTGCCGGGAAATCTCTGTAATCTTGCGGTGTATCCTGCCCAATGATATATTTGCCCCGAGGGCGCATAACATAATAATGTCCAGACCGGTCGCAAACGAGATCCAAAATGGGAAAAAATAGTGACTATGAGTCAAACAGCCAACAGCATTTATCACTGATGACTAACTATAAGAGTAAACCTCTAACACTTTACCAACTTTTACAGAGATGAATACAGAGTATAACGATTGCACTGCCAATTACTTCGGAAAATTTCTATATGAAATGCATCTGTCATGAAAACAATGTTCGATTCGATGACGCTATGGATTTTCAACATTATGTTTACTGTTTATTATCAAAAAATTGCAATTAATTACTTGCGCACTAGTTTTTTCGTATACGTCTGTGCTATATGTACTTTAAAATCACGTCGAGCTTTCAAAGCATACAGCATTTTTATAACATTTTTAAAAGAAATTGATTTGCTTATAATAGGCAGAGCGGTGGCTATCTAGTAAATACTTAATTCTGATTTTTACTTACTGGTTTGTTGTCGAGGTGGTCGGTGATACTTAAAGCAAATATACTTAAGTCGTACGGAAATTAATGGCGCAAATGCCGCCTCAGAGCGGAATGCAATTTATTAAAAAAAAGTAATAGTACATCAGTAAGAAATAATCCCTGCCCATGTCAATACAATTCTGCCATCTGGCTGGGAGGTTCCGAAAGGGTAAACCAATCTGTGAGGTGTTTGCGCACTACATATAGAGAATTGCATGCAATTCGGTAGAAGATTCAACATGTTGGCCATTGACTGCGTCCTTAATTTTGTCAAGCAAGGCGTAGTCCGAGGTCCACCCACTTTGAACGCTCATTTGTCATCTTCAAATCACATGCACAATCGCCTGCACTATTCCTTGAGCAAGCCCTGTCTCTTCCTGTAACTTGCTGAACGATTTGTGCCTGTTCGCCATGATCAAATCCGACACAGCTGCCACATTTGCTGCTGTATGCCATGTTGTTGGTCGTCCCGCGCTGTCCAAAGCTGGCCGTGATAATCATCTTCTAACATTATTGCCCAAGCTCTCAATGACGACAGCCAAAGGGACGGGAGAGGACTTATACCTTTCGCTTGCAGCCAGCTCCTTAGTATCTCACGCCCCCCTGTGTCTATTTCACTTGTTTTCTCTTCTCATAGTGCAACAGTTTCGTTGTGAGAGCCTGCATCGAGCAAATTCTACTTAAATAAATTTTAAAGGCACTAACACTTCAATTCATAAATCAACATCAAAAGACAAGTTCCGCAAACAGAAATGCCTTTGCTTTAAATTCGCACAAATCAATCGCTAACTTCGGCGGGCGGAGACTACTTCAACATTGCATTACGTTCCCCATTAAAACCGTTTACTTTCCATCCACCTGTAATGTAGGGTGCTTCCCCACCAGCTAAGCACTTTCAGTTACAATTCATCTACTGCTTCTCGAAACATATTGCTATCTGCAAGCTCCTAGGTGGAGGCGACTCAGATAAAGTTCGGATGATGTCGCTTATGTTATTCCCCTGACTTCAATGCTATCTACACTGTTATTACCGTCTCTTAATTACTGACGTCTTCACGAAATGCTATTCCACTGCTGCTTATGATATGAACTCTCTCTTCAAAATACTATGAACTTCCCCCTCTAATTATTCATTCTTTTTATATCATCATCTGATCGAAAATCGTACAACTAACTGCATTAAATTAGGTCTACTGCCCGGCACCCGCACCTTAACACATATCCAATCGAAAAATATGGTACCGAATACCAAATTTTGTTACTGAATATTAAAGTAACGCATTTCAGAATTAAAGAACAGTTAGGTATAGGAAACTGATATGCAGTTAACGTAAAGAAGAAAGAAAATACTATTATATAAAACAATTTAGCCCTTTTAAAATGGCAGAATTATGCTGTGGGTTTAGCTGTTTTTTTTTTTTTTTTTTTTTTTTTTTTTTTTTTTTTTTTTAAGTATGCATTCGTTGCTTGCCTTTGAGATTTTGCAAGTTTCCATTTTTCCTTTTCCTATTTAAATAAATTTAAAACTTATATTAATAAAATTTATGGGCTAATATATAACCTTAAATCTGGTTCACAATTACTTTAATCATGAATCACAATTAAAATCAAGCTAAATTATTAAGTGAATTCCATAATCTTTTACACATTTAGACATTTTTAGTACATATTGCGCGAGCTGTTACTTTATCCAAGAACCTGTGTCTAGGTAGAACGATTATTTCGATTGCTTGCGAAAGAAGTCTTACGGAAGAGGAATCTGTTCACTTTTTGAGAATAAAAATTAAACATTCTTTTTGCAAATGAAAGATGTAACTCTTATCATACAGATTCAAATTTCTCCGAAGTATATCGAGAGGGACAAACCTGTATCTGTTTGAATTTCTCGTTAGATTAATTTCATTAAAAAATCTTATTCGTAAGATTCATTAACTCCTACATTTTCAGGTGTCCTATCCTTCTTTGTTCATGCCACAATTTTGTCTCAGATCAGATGGTTATACAGATTTAAACTCAGTGAGGCACAGCTTAGAAGTAGCAGTTCAACTCGGCTAGTGGAATGATCGCCGCTGCCTCATGAAATTATAGTTCCTGGCAAATGCATCGGAAGGCCAACATTAGACAGCGGCTGTGCTACTGGTAAGCTACGTAAAATTTTAACTTAAGTGAAAATGCATCATATAGTTGACTTTGTACTAAACTTTATAAATATTTCCAATTGAACTACAAGACAAACAGCCTCAGCTTTGTCATAGTATTTTTATACATTCCAATCGGTAGAGTGGTTAGCGCCGCTGACTGCCATACCAAAGGACACGGGCTCGAATTCCGGAGAAGATCTGAATGTTTGTAAATATATATTGTACCAGCGGCATGAGAGCATTGCAAATATACGGGCGAGCCGAAAGTCCTCTGTACACTTTGCATCTAGTGGAAGATTGGAAGTAGACTGTCAGACGAGTTTCATCGGGGTACTCACGTTCAAAATTAAAAGCCGAAATGGACAAAGTGGTACAGTCAGATGTATGGTCTTAATGATTCTTGCCAAAGACAAGCGCAATCTTGAACCCTTGCCACGATGGATTTCGTGGTCTTGATCTGATTCTGACAAGCGAGATTAGTAACTACAACAAATCTTTTATTACAACAAGTCTTCGTTTTAGATTTGTGTTACATTTTCCATTATAAATAACAATAATGTCTCAGTCAACACTTATATGGATTTTTACGAAACTTGCTTTGTGATTACTTTTAAATAGTTGTTAACGGCACTGTTTCTTCGCTCTTATAAATTTTAAAGAAAGGTCTGTGGTAAAACATCACTAACTTTTAAACAAATGAATGCAGCATATATAGTTTGGACTGTTAAATACTTCGGAAGTTTAGAGCTTCAAATTTTTTTAAAAAATCATATTTATTCAAAAAATGCATCCTGACATGGGAGAATTTTCCGTTCGATAATGTCATGGATTTTTAAAATTATATTTACGGTTTGAGCTTATATTTATTATGGAAAAAATTCGTATAACCAATTTGTTACTCATTTGTTTTTACCTATATTACACTCTAAATTCCAAAGAGTAGTATCCGACTCCATAGGAGTGATATCTCACCTCCCTGTAATGCCAAAATGGCACCAACGTCGAAGGAGCGACTTTTCGCTCTAGTAAAAAGCGGTCCCTTCTCACACAAAAAAGGGAGTGACCCTTTCTTCCTTCGCTCTTCTCGATAGCGAGATATCGCCCGATATTCCGGTGAAACCACACACAATACAAGGAGTTATAATACTCTGCTCATTCCTTGATGGTGCGATTTTTATATACTTATTTTATATTAATTTTACAAACTGAAAATTGGTATTTGCTATATGTAAAGTTTATGGCTGAGGTAAAGTTTTAAAAGTTTTAGATTTCTGGTTAATATTATCTCTTGAAAAAGATGTTTTACACTACTTTTTAACATGCTATTGTGATTTTAAATGTCTGACATATACATCTGTTTAGATTTGCTACCTATATACTTACAAAAACATTTACTGCTGATGAAGAAGATTATGAATTAAAGTAGACCATCACTGAAATAAAAAGCACAGTTTAAAGATAATCATAAAGTTTTTCTTTCCAAATCTAACGAAATATATATTTCAAAAATTACATCCACATTAAAATTCGGTGTCATGTTACAATATTTAACATTCTGAAATACTTAACATTAGCACTATCTCACAGTACTTCTGATATGAAATTACTTTGAATACATATAATATATTTTATTTTACAGAAACATGGTATTTGCCTTTATCTATGTGCAGTAAGTAATAAAAATAAGGAAATCAATGCAACTTATACATAAAAACTGGAATAGTAAGAAATTCAGACTGAAAACTTGGTTTTTGAATAAAAAAATAAGGTCTTTCAGGTACTTAAAAATTTGAATAAATATTCCAGAAATTTTCAAAATTTGATGCGAGAAATCAAAAATGCTTAGTTTATAAGGTATTTCTCCCGCCTTCTTAGCATGCCTTTGTGGTGTGGGGGTCTGCACGCTGGGCGCGTATTCCAGACGTCCGCGGTTCGATTCTCGGCGAAGGCAGTTGCATATTTTTTATTTTGCCTGCTTGCAAAAAATATCTATTGTCGCTACAAGTTTCATGGAAAAAATTTAAAAATCGTATATAGTGATATACATTCTGAAAGTTTTATACATATTTTAATTAAAAAACTATGATTATTCATAGCTTTCATTAACAAGATTAGAACATGAAATTATGTAAGCTAAATTTTCCATTAAATAATCATAATAGTGGGCAATTAATTTATTTAAAATATTTCTTGAAAAATTTTAAAATCGTGAAAATTTGAATGTGTTTAAAACAGCTGATCATATACATATACACTGGTGTGCAAAACTTAAGCAACAATGTAAATTGTAATCAGATAGCCATGAAATTGCGAAAAAGGAGTTCTTTTTGAGTGATCAATGAAATGAACATGGAATTCAGGAGAAAGGTCATGCGTATGTAAATAAATATCAGGAACAAAACGTCACAGGCGACGTGAGCGAACGCAAAACCCGTGCAGTGGGCGCGCTCAGTTCAAGACTACAATAAAAGGAAAGACGGAGACGCAATTAAAAACATTCGCTGCAAGTTCAAGTGAGTGCTTTCATGTCTAGAAGAAATCACCTGGATGAATTTACACGTGGAAGAATTATTGGAAAGCTAGAGGAGGGGGATAATGTGAACAGTGTAGTTAAAGAGTTCGGCATCAACAAAAGAGTCGTTTTCACCATTGAAAGCCTTCTAAACCATAGGTACAGCTGTTAGAAAGATTGGTGCCGCTCAAGGAAAATAACTGCAGTGGATGACCAATATATCGTCCTCCAGGCGAAACGATCCCGAAACCTGTCAGAAAGCGCCATAGCAGAGCAACTGTGTATACCAACGAGGCGACACGTGTCGCGGTTTACTGCTTCCAGACGTCTTCATTAAGATGGCCTATTCGCCCGCTGTCCTGAACGATGCATCCCTTTGAAAGTTGGCCATCGGCGCCGCTCTTTAGAGTGGTGCAAAAAGCACAAAAACTGGACATCTCATCATTGGACTCGTGTCCCCTTTACGGATGAGAGTTTTTTTAGTCCACAAGCGATTCTCAATGTCAGTTGACTTGGAAAGAGGTCGGAACACGGTTTCATCCCAGTAACATCATGGAAAGAGACCGTTATAGTGGTCCTGGAGATCTCGTCTGTGAAAGCATTATGCCGAACGGGCGGACAGATCTCTACGTTTTCTGCAGAGATTCTGTAACTACAGATCGCTATTGTCAGGAGGTGATGCTTCCTCATGTGCATCTGTTTCGAGGTGACATTGCAGAAGACTTTGTTTTTAAGAATGCCAATGCTCGGCAACACCGGCCTCCTGCTCTTCAGAAGCTACTGTAACGTAAAGATATCACTTGAATGGATTGGCCAGGGTACTCCCCTGATTTAAATTTCATAGAACATGTGTAAACGCTTTGCAGAGACTCCTTGCGACATGATTAGATCCTCCGGAGAACACCAACAACTGAAAAAGATAGTGATTGAGGAATGGGCCTTCTTACCTCAAGATCTGTTAAACAATCTGGTGCTGAGTATAGAGAGACGGTGCGAAGACGACAACCCTTGCAGTAAGGGGAGGGCATATCCCATACAAAGAAACATCTGCTTGTTGTTCTTCCTCTTGCATAGACGATCATGTGTAACGATGCTATGAGTTCAATGAAGCCTTTTTTCGTTTGATTCTATACTGTAAGCATGGTATTCATTTTTGCACAACTATGCTTTTGCCATCGTTTAATACAAAATGCTGTTTCACATTTCTGAATTGCATGTCTCTCAGATGACTTCTGGTAGTGTTATGGCAAAACGAAAACCTGTTGCTTAGGTTTTGCACACCAGTGTATATATATATATACCGGTATATATATTTATATATATATACATATATATCTATATATAGATATATATGTCTCAGTAGCCTTTATTATAATCTTCTAGATTTATCTTCCTAAAATGTTACTTACAAATGAATATTTTAACGCAGTTTGTGAATTGATGTTACTGGTAGGTTGTCTACTTGAGCATAAAAAATCGAATAATAAATTTTAATGTACATTGAGATAAGAAAAAAATGTGAATTTACTTTCTCTTACATGAAACTTATTCAGCTTTATTTGCAATGTATGAGATTCAGAAAATAAATAGCCATAAAATACTCTCATGCTATTGTTTTTAACTTCATATATTGCACAAAATGTTGAGAAAGAAATGTTTCTATTTTTTATTACAAAATTGTGAAGAGCTTAAAATTAATTGACCTATTACGCCAAATTATGAATAAAGCTTAAAATCTTCAGTTAGCTTATAACGCTTTTTACTTTTGAGGAGTTATATGCATACAAATTCCTGTACCATAATCATTACAGGTGAATAAATGTTTACATATATTTTTAGACTGTAACTTATTTTTATACGTGCTAATTCTAATTCCAAGTCTCATATGCAAAGAATAAAGTAAATTTTAAAATTAAATAATATGGATCAGCTCACATGTATAAGATAAAAATTAATTTTTCATAATTCTGCCGAAAATTCTTATGTATATTATTTATTGATTAAATCTAAGTAGAATTTTAAAATTAAATAATATGGATCAGCTCACATGTATAAGATAAAAATTCATTTTTCATAATTCTGCCGAAAATTCTTATGTATATTATTTATTGATTAAATCTAAGTAGAATTAATTAGCATAACTGCAGAATTATAATAATTTCCATGAACAAAGTACTTTAAAGAGAAATGAAAACAAGCAATGGATGAAAAACTTTTTATTACGAAATATATGTATACATACATATATAAATGGACAATATGACACTAAAATATGGTAATAAAATGACATTAAAAATGTAAAAATTTAAAAAAAATCTATTACAAAGTACTATAATTTCAAAACAATACGACTCCATCAGAGAATTCAGTATACGATTTTTATTTCTTGCTGACAGGCAGCAATTCTACCAAACATTTGCTCACTTGTGTTATAAATAATCAAAACTATAGTATGACTTTCGTTTTCCCCTCTGTTCTGCCTATTGGAATTAAAAATGCATGCAAAACTGAATTTAAATAATTAAAATTTATAGTGTTATGTAAATTATACAAAAATAAAAACAATTTTAAGAAGTGTTTACAAAAAGTACTATCCATGCATATAGCTTTTATAGTGTTAGCAGTATGTAATAAATAAAACTACGTTACAGCATTACACTTCTAAAGAAAATTTACAGATGCCTTAAAAAAGGAGAAAACTAAAACTACTTTTTATTACGTCTTTTAATTTTTTACACATAAATCTAACTATAAGACTATAATTTATAATGCTTTTGATATTTATTTTAACAAATAACTGTATATATGTTAGCGAACTTTCTTTTGGCAAAGGAGGTGTATCCATTGTTACTGTCCTCGCTTGATATGGCGAGCTTCAGAAAACATGTTCGGGGACTCTGTCTCTCAACTCACTCCCTTCTACATTGACGTAATTGCAGGTGGCAAAACATATTATGTTCCCAAGACAGTAAACCTGCGTCGTTTAAAGCGAAATGGAGCAAAAGCTGCTGTCACTCTGCAAATCCCACTCTGAGGGATTTAGAGTGATATGGCACTACATAAATTTTAAAAACTTCAAAGACACGTAAAAGTTCTACTGTAATCATCATCATCATCATCATCATCAATATTGCCGGGATATTGCAGTTTTGACGCAATGTTTCCGGCTCTTAACACTTAGGCCCGGAAGGCGCATGACGGTAGTTGGCAATGACAATTGAAAGAAGGCATTAGTAGTGAGAAAAGGGGGTGACAGCAAGACGTCACAAGTGTGGAGAAACACGCAGACGAAGCCAAGACCAGGAGAGGCGATGACAGGTTGAAAATCTGACTTGTTCAGTTGTTCATGATAGGTACATGTCGCAATAAAAGTTACACAAATATGATTAAACAATACAATGTATTAGAATAATATAAATACATGCAAATAAAAATCGAAAATCAATACATAATTTAAATACGGCTAAATAAGTCTATATACATATTTACAGCGAAGTTGCACTCGTGATAAATCTACTGTAACACAAGAGGTGTTAAATAAAACTGCTTTGCGTATTTTGGTCAGAGCGGTGGCTTTCTCTTAAATTGAATTTCTGCTGCTTCTTTTATTTCGTGGTCTGGTTTATTGAAAAATCTTTTAGGAATTTAATTAGGAAATTCGATTTAAAGTGTTTGTTCAGGATTCAACATGTGATATGAAATCAAAATAACTTTGAAGAAATTCTATAATCTTTATTCAAGTATACATTCATTGATGTTTCATTCAGGGTCGCTCTTCTAAAGCCCCGAAGGAAAATTTAAACAATTACAATATTTAAATAACAGTCTAGACTATCTAATAAACTTTCAAATCTTAAAACATATTTTAAGTCTAAAGTGGTAAGTATTAATATATATTTGTTAGCAAAGTTTCGTACATTTTATCTTCTCGAAAATCCGTCCTAAGTCTTTCTGTGATTCGACCTGGATCAAATTATCAGTGTTCCGCAATTTTAAACCTCCGCTACTGGTGCGTTCGCCTCTATAAGCGAAAAAGACCAAATATTTAACTTTGCACCTGCTCTAATAACAAGAATGGCTCATTCAACACATATTTGGATTTTTACGAAACCTGCTTTGTGATTACTCTTAAATAGTTGTAAAGGGCACTATTTCTTCACTCTGATAACGTTTCAAGAAAATCTCTGATGCCCCTTTACTAACTTTTAAGCAAATGAATGCAGCATATACTGGTCGGACTGTCAAATAGTTCAGAAATTTATATCTTCAAATTAAAAAAAAATCGTATTTCTTCATAAAATGCATCTAACATGGGAACAAGCTACATTCGGTAATGCCAAGGACTTTTAAAATTATATTTATCGTTTGGGATTATATTTATCATCAAAAAATCTTAAAACCAATTTGTTACTCATTAGTGTTTTTCCTATACTCTTGCGCTATATAAATTTAAAATTTTCAGAACCTTACACATTAAATGCTGCGCTCAAAGGAATGTAATGTTAAATCAAACTGCTTTGCATAGTTTATTTAGTCAGTGCTTAAACTGAGTTTTCGCTGTTTTATTTTTTCCTGGTACTGTTCAGCGCAAAGCCTTTTAGGAACTTAATTAGAAAATTTGAATTAATGCGTGTGCGTTGAGGATTCAACATTTGACGTAAAACTAAAACAATTTAAAAAAAAATTCTGTAATCTCTATCTAAGCATGCATCCGTTGATATTTCACTCAAGATAGCTGTTCTGAAGCCCCGCGGAAAGTGTTGTGAATTAAAATACTTCAATAACAATTCAGGCTCTCTGCTAAACTTTCAAATCTTAAAACGTATTGTATGTCTAAGGTGAAAAGTATTTATATAGATTTGTTAGCACAGTTCGTGCATTTTATCTTCATGAAAATCAGTCCTTTTTCTTTCTGCGATTCGACCAATGGCAAGTAATGTAATAAGAGAATAAAACTGCATAAAGGACTTATTTCACATTTCATTCTGACTGCAAAAAAAAGAAAAAAAAAACTTTAATCAGTACATAGCAGAAATAATGATTTTTGTAACTGCATGAAAATTAAAGCTACAAATATTCAGGAAAATCCTCCAACTGTTTAATATTTGGCTCTGAAAACCCCACAGCTTTCAAAAATGCCATAGTGATCATAATTTCAAAAATACGGTTGCTGTTTTTTACCTGGGTTATTTCTCTTCTAATAAAAGCCTTTTATTGTTTGATCACATTTTAAGATGGACGTGCACGTTAATATTTAAAACTGTCTTTAAAATGTTTCATATATATGAATGGGACTTCGTCAATCGAGGTATTAATTATTCCGAATTATTTTAGTACATGTTGCGGCCATTTTAAATTAATAACTTCATGAGATGAAGAAATGTAGAAAAGCAACAAATCAATTAAAGACTAGAAACGAAAGATAATTTCTTAATAAACGTTCAACGACCATGTAATAATTGCATTAATTGCACTCGCTGATGAACATGTTTTATCATTTTCATATTTTTGGTTAGTTGTTTTAGAGCATGAAATAAAATAAGCTGAACATATGGCATAATATTATTTGATAATGAAAACTGGCAGACAAATTCATATCTCTCGGTACGCATATTTCACAAGTGCACATCTGTGTAGCCACCGAGGGAGTGGCTTCTAGGATGGACCAATGAGCATTCAGTAATAATACTGTCATGTCACATGACCTTTCGCGTGCTTTAAGATTTAAGCAAGAAGGTTGAATATATTCTGGCACGCAATTTTCTGTACAAAATAATTAAAACATCGTCGATTGCTTCTGAAACTTTTCATTGCGAAGTTAGATCAAGTACAGGAAACTATGAAAATTTCACTACATGGTTGAAATAAATACAAAAACATGTTGGATACTTCGCAAAATTATCGATGTGAAATATTACTTAATAAGTGGTAAATAAGATTAAGAAAGAAATATGTGATAAACATCTGAGCCCAAATGCAATCTTTATATAAAATTATGCGTATGAGAAAAATATTGACACCAATTATATATGTAAATAGAAGTCAGCCCTTTTTATTGCAATTTATATGAAAAAGATGTTCTATAATAATAAGCAATGCAGAATTTTATTCAAAGTGAACTTTACTAATTTGTATTCGTATACATTTAGTGCGTTAAATTTCACATTTAATACATGCTCACCTTGAAATGTACTGTCTACACAAAAAATACTCATCAAACAGAGTGAATTTATCGTATTCACAATGAGTATATCAGTTTATTCATATAAAAGTTTTAATGTTAGCAATGGATATAATCAGATCATATGTATTCTGAATCTTACACTTTAAAAATCAAAAGAATGTAAGCACTGAAATAAGAAAGCACTAGATTCATTGTAACACTTTCAATCATTCTCAGCTCAATTAAAAAAATATACACTTGAATTCTCTTGACCCACATAATATGCCGCGAATATCAATCCTAATATTAATGAGTGATAAAAATCGCGAAAGTGAAATGTCTGCGATTAATCAAACTCAGAAAACGAAAGCACTACGAGATTTTCTACTATTACGCCATATATTTATAAATGTCAAACAAATGCAAATTAAAACGTAAACAACATACGCTCACATGCATGAAGATTTAGCGTCACAAGAGCAGTAGCAGCTCATTGGTCCATTTTTGAAACCCCTCCCTCAGTGGCTACGCTGATGTGCACTTGTGAAATATGCTCTCGGTACTTATATATCAGAGCTCGGATTAATTGAAGCTCAATATATATATCAATTAACACGATATAATCGCCGACTAAAGAAACTAAATTTTCCTGGAACTTTTTTATTACAGCTGAGGAGGCTTGGGTAATGCATTGTATCGAATCGAAACGGCTTTTTCTATTGCGAAATTTTGTGCGAAATGTTTGTAAAAATGTTTCAAGATAAAATTCATTATAGACTATAGATTTCTTTTCCTTTGGTAGACATGCAAAAGGATATGAAATAACATAGCGTTTGCCTCTTTCTTCCTACATAACCGAGATCAAAATTTATATTCTTACGTTTTCACTACAGGAAGGCACGTGCTTAAATGTATCATACTTAAAAACTTATCTTACCTGATTCATGTTTTTTTTTTTTTTTTTTTTTTTTTTTTTCCTAAACTGGAACTTTGTGTTTATACCTTCTCGTTCAAATGACTACGCGTGCAATGCTTCAGTTTTCAAAATATTCTGCATGTAAGAAACTGCGGCGGGAAGCCTACCTTTTTTAAATATAACGAATTGGTTTGATTTAACTAACAATAGCGAAACATACAGGAGCGATGAGAGTGCACTGTAAGTAGTACTTTCATGAGGGTTATTTTTAAGACAATAAATCCCAATGTTTTATCCTCGATAACTCTGCGTAGTTGCACTAGGAAAAAAAACCGAATGAAAGAAAAGATTTAGACCGTTATGAGGGATATATTGTTGCGTGCGTGTAAGTTCGTAATAATTTCCCTGCATACATTACGGATGATAACTTGACAAAATTTATTTTCCCAAAGAAAAACTTTCCAGCTGTGGAACCTTCCATAAGTATAATTTTACAAATATTTGCAGCATCACATTTAATTGAGTACAATCAGCAATTACACTTCAAAGTGCTGAGAACTTTTGATACTTTAGAAAACTTTAAAAACTTTTATCTTCAGTTTTCACAAATTCTTAGTTCTAAAATTAAGGAAAAATGTTTCACTAAACTTTTTTCCTTTCTAAAATTTCGATCCCCGTTGAACTTGCCTATTTATATTTTCGGAAATCTATTCAATAAATCTACCTCTCAAAAGGAAAAAAAAAAGCTTTTTTAATTTCAAATAATTCAGCGCTAACATCTCATCTCTTCTTAAACAGCTCATTCTCGTTGCCGAAAGTTAATAACAAAAACGTAAAATCATAACATTTTATTGCGAGCCATCTAGTGAAAACAGAATTGTCTGTTTATTAATTTGTTTTATAATTTTTCTTTATGGGTCGTTTTCAAACCTCCCCACTTTGAGTTTTAAACAACTTCTAGGTAAAACTTAAACTACTGTTAGGTAGCCACTTTCGTTGGTTTTATTAGTCTACCATAACGTGAACGCTAAGGTTTCGATGGTCTTGGATCATCAGTTGGTACTCTCAAAGCCTCAGTTCTCCTCCCCAGCAAAGCTCCATCATTCGAGCAGGATTAACATGAAATGTTTCCCTCCTTCTGGCGTCCTTCTGTAACTGGGTCTAAATTAGACGATACAGAATGTTTTCCGTAAGAATCTGAAAACGAAGGAAAGTTAATACGGCAATAAAAATGATTTTTCCTTTTTCTGCAATTCCAAAGGGAAGAATTTTTGGACAGGAAGTAAAAAGGAACCATATGCTGTTTTTGCAAGAGTTACTCTAACCCGATAATTTTTTTCAGGATACAGTTTCACTATTTGCCCTAAATTCCAGTCCAGTCTTTTGGTATGATCATTTTCTAACAAAACTATTTCTCCTTCAAGATACTTTCTCTTTTTACCTTATGTGCTTATCTAAGTTGGACTAGATACTGAGTTCTAAAACGCTTTCATAAGTCCCTTTTCACTCTAACACGATATGCAAATTTCATTTTTAACTTATTTGCCTCAATATTGTCAAACTCGGGTGCGCCGATTTTTCTAATATCTTGAAAGAACATTGCAGAAGTCAGACGTTCCAAATCTTCAGGATCTTCCGAAATATAATTTAACGGTGTTGAGATAATAAGGCTTTCAAATCGCATAGAACAGTATTCATTTCTTCATGAGTTCAAGACGTTTAGCCTCAATTTTACCTTAAAATTATCTTCGTCAGTCCAATCAGCCTCTCCCAGTAGCCTCCCCACCAGGGGGCGTTAGGAGGTATGAATTTTTATCTGATTGGATTTAGCCCCTCTATGTTCTTCAATTTCTTTAAATACACTTTCTTTAGTTTAGAAGTGCCTTTCTGAATAAATGACAGCTGCTCTTTCCCGGCGTGCTTTAAATCTCCTTAAGCCAAAAATAAAATTTCCAGTCGGTATTGAGGTTAACAGTTATAGATGTACTGCACAATTCAGGATCGAAATCCAGGCCTTTATTCCTCCTTTGAGAATAAGAGCACCTGCAAGATCCACTCCTATAATTTTGAAAATTGCTGCATCTCTTACACGATTTTGAGATAAAAGTCCTTCTAATATAGTTACTGTTTCGTTTTAAACCTATTTCAGATGATACAAGACCTGATTACTTCTATAGGTTTTCTGGTTTTTCAGAATCCAGTAATTCTCTCTAAGATGGCTCATGAGCATTTAGACTCCGTCATGTCCTAAACTTTCCTGCTTCTTAATAATGAAAGCTTTCACTACTGGATGATGAGATGGAAGTATAATAGGCAAACAACTTCTTCAATAATCTTCATGATCTTCTCTGAAGCATATTTTTGATTTTAATCTCAAAATATCACCAGAGTCTTTAATTACCTGCCAAGAATTTAGTCTCTTGTCAGTTTCATTACTGACCGCATCCTTCTGTACTTGCTTCAGCAAAGTACGTTCAGCCCTTTTCATTTCATCAGTCATCAAATTCCCTGTTGTTTTATGATCTTTTATTTTCTTCATATTTGTTATAAATATAGTTATCCACGTTGTAATTCTTAGAAGTTTAACGTAAGATGAATAACGATAGTAATACTTTTATTTGCATTGCACCGAAACTGCCACTGAAATAGTTTTTTCTTTCTGAATTAATTATCTCTGTATTTGAAATGTGTTCCAGTTTTGGTCATTCTTCTTCCTTTTTTATGAGCCAAGAAGGTCCTTTCACGAACTTTCTTTAATAAGAGTTGTCACAGAACATCTTTGCGAGGGAATATAGGCAGGGTTCAGTATAACTGGTATTTATCTTCAGCTTTCGTTAGAAGATATTATTCTCATTTCTCCCACTTTATTGGCTACTAAAATCGCCCATGGGCCTTCCTTTCTTATCCATAAAAAGCATCCTTCGAATCTGTCCAAAAAAACTGATGATACATCTTCCATGTGTAAATCCTTCTTTATTGACGTAGCCAACCTTACGCCAATCGTGCAAGCTAACAACTCTAACCTTGGAACTGAAGTTCCCTTTAACGGTGCGACTTTCGATCTCGCTTGAATCGGCACGTTACTTCGCTATCCTTTTCGGTTCGAAGAAAGACACAAGTACACCAATTTAGAAGAATCACAAAATACTTGTAACGATAGCTTGGCATTCTTAAGGTCAAGGCTCGAAAGCCTTCGAGAAATTTGATGTTTTCTAGATCTACAAGCTGTTTTTTTTCTAACTTTCAAATTTCTTTTCTTCGTCTAAAGGTAATTTAGAGTCCCACGAACCTCCTGTTTTCCATCATTCCTGTAAGAGTAATTTGGCTATTAAAGTAATTGGACATGTGACTCCGATCAGGTCAAAAATTCGATGTAAGTATTTTTGTTTTCATAATGAATTATCCTTTTGTTTCTGTTTCTCTGTATGTGACAGACAGGTAATCCTCTTCTAAATTCCATGCAAGCCCTAGAACCTGCACTTCAAATAGATCTGATTTTTTATGTTCAATTTTCCGTTCAAAATTTGGACTACACACTTCACTGTGAAGCCAACCTCGTAGATCAAACTTCCCCATAGCTAACAGTTCTTTGGCTTATCGTTGGAAAGACTCTAGATCTTCAACTGAGTCCACACTAAGTACACAACTGAGTCGTAACGCAATTCCACATGCATAGAATCTTTCAGCTTTTTAGCTGCCATTTTCAAACCGTCAGATGCATTCTTTTTAGATGAAAATTTAAAAGTACCGCTAATAAAATTCACGAAAGTCCGAAAACCAACGCTGGTATATAACAAATTTTTCAGGATTTCCTCCTAACCATCACAAGAAGCGTAGGAAATTCTGATCATTTTAATGTAGAGTATCCGATATAACTCCTATTTTTCCTAATCGGAAACGATTCAAAATTGAAGGTATCATTTCAATGAGATTGGGGCCCTTTTATACACAATCATGGAGTGAATTAAAACTTTTCTGTCAAGCAGAACTATCAAAAACTGGTCGAAACTTAGTGGTAGAATTTTCTTTAAACATGAGTCGTTGGGGGTAAGTAGTAAAATTTCCAAGTTTTTTAGACTCATTCAAATGGACCTTTTCGATAATGCCATCCTTTTCCCTTTCATTGAATACATATTCATAATCATTCAATCTTCCTACAGTTCTCAAAGATCTTACAGTGTTCTTCAATTCTTCAATTTTTTTTCAGCCATTTCAAAACTATCACCAAGTTTTGCATGGCCCTCAATCCAAGGAACGCAAACAATGCACCAGCCTTCTTTATTTCTAGCTATCGTGTTTTCAAAATGCTTCAAAGGAAGACTGGGCCGGAAATCTCACAAATACTTTGTTTCTCCTTCTAAACAAATTCTTGCTATACTCGTTCATTACTATCGATCAATATCAGTATTTATCTGCGATTACATTTTTAGAAAATCTGTAATAACCCTTTATTAACTTTTAAAGAAAGGAATGCAGCTTATAGAAGTTGGACTGTCAAATGCTTCGAACATTTCGTTCTTCAAATTTCCTTCAGGAATCATATTTGACATGGAAACAGGTTTCTATTTGACGATGCCATCAATTTTTAAAATTAAATGAAGAGTTTGAGATTATACTTATTATAGAAAATTTTGATCAATTTGTTACCTACATTTATTTTCGGATAAGCTTCCGCTGTATATAGTTTAAAACTACAAAGAACTGCGAAAGAACTGAGGAAAATTTTCTTAAATCAAACTGCTTTACCTGCTTTAGGCAGACGGGTACTTTGATATAAGTTGGAGTTCTATTATTTCTACCTTTTGCACTTTCCTCAGTCTCCTGTTCAACTGCAAAAGCTTTCAGAAAATGGACTTTTTCGACGATTTGTATCGACGATTCAAACCTTGATGTAAAATTGGCGGAATTTTAAGGAAGTTCTGAAATCCTTGTCTAGGGACGCATTCTCCAGAATATGCGTATTTGCACATTCAAGTGAAACAAAATAACAGTTTGCAGATATTAAAATGCTTCAAAAAATTTATTTAATCTTTAAAAATGCTGAATTATATCTCCCCGAAGCAATTGGATCAATAACTGGCTTCGGTGTATTTCCCAGATTTCAGGAGAATTCTAGAGATTTCGCGAATATAAATTTTTTTTCAGGGATACCAAATAAATTAGCAAATTTCCAATACATACCTTATAAGTTTTTAATTTTCATCATAGATGCTGAAATGTGATTCATGCTTAAATATATTTTAAACTTATATTAATTTAAACTACGGAGAAATTTCACATTTTTTCTACTCCAAAGACAGAACTTTAAATCTGATCAACCTTTACCTTAGCTTTGAACAACATAAATTAATCTTCATTGTTAAAGGAACTACATAAATCGCGTATCTATTCAGACATTTTTAAGCACATACAGTGCGAGCCATTACTTTATTTGTATAAGTCAGTAATGTGCAGAACTAGATTCTAATTAGAACGATTACTTCGAATGCCTGCGAGTGAAGTTTTTTAGAAGGGAGATCTGTCCGCTTCATGACAAAGAAAAACTAAGCATTCCTTTTTACAAATCAAAGGCGTAACTCTTGTTACGCAGAAACAAATTTCTTCCAAATTAGAAATTTAAGTCCTTCAGCTTTTTAAATAACGAAAATCATTCATTCATTTCCAGCGGAAACACTGGATTCAAAAACGATGTTAGAAACTCGGTGCGGCATAAAAAAATTTCATATTTATAACTATTCATACGTTTCACTAACTCTTAGATTTTAAGGTGTACGTTTCTTCTTTTTTCATGTCAGAATTTTCGCTCAGATTAGAAATTTATACAAATTTGAATTCTGCGGCATAGGTTAAAATTAGGAATTTAGTTCGGCTAGTGGAGAGTTGGCCATTGCATCAATAAAACTTAGTACCTGGGAATTCCATTTGAAAGGCGAACTTAGATAGTGGATGCGGAACTGGTAAGCTAAGTAACAGATTAATTGCAGTATAGACCTATCAGATGTTTAACTTTGAACTAAACTGTGTCTTTATGCGTGTTTGAAATTTGACTGGAAGCGAAACCAGCCTTATCTTTGCGTACTATTTTTATGCCTCCCAACAGTGACAATGGTTAACGTCGTTGACTGCTATACCGTAAGTCTCGGGTTTGAATCCCGGGGCATACATGGATATTTGTAAATGCATAGTGTCTACGCGTCATGGGGCAATCTAAATATGAGGCGAGCCGAATGTCCTCCCAAGAGATTATTAGTAGGGGAAGAGGGTTGAGAGATCCTCGGTACCCTACGTCCAGAGGTTCTTCTCCTTAAAAATTGGGGGGAGGAGGATGCGCAGCCGGGATAGTGGTTAGAGACGCTGAATGGCGTACCAAAGTTTCCGAGTTAGAATACCGGAGAAGGCATGCATGAATGATTGTAAATACTATATTGTCTCTTTGTGGCAAGGGGGAACTCAAAATATAGGACTATCCGAAAGTCTTCTGTATAAGTTGTTGGTTAAGAAGAGGGGTGGGAGAGTATGAGTCCCGTACTTCCAGGTTGTTGTCCTTTAAAACTGTGGGCGCCGGCCAGCCGTTGCTAATGCTTTCCGACTTACAATAAATATCAATATTCCGACAATTCTCTCAACAGTAGCAAAACTGCAAACTTTGACCCTATAAGTAACTTTTACCTCATTACTTTAATACGTAGTCTTTGCTATTGTAATTGACTTGATAACATGTGTCCTTTGATAATAATGTGTGTGTGTGTGTGTGTGAAGTATTGTTTAGTGTTCCAAATTTGTAGTACATTTTTCTGATCTTATTTTCTCTCATTGTGTGAAATTACAGTTATTTATTTATTAATGTGCAAAATTCTATTATGCCGACAGAAAATATGACGTGATTTAGGAATTTAAGAAACAGTGATATGAAAGCTATGTATGATGTCCATATGTAATAAAAATATTTTTTCTTTTTTTATTAATATAAAGATTAATTAAAATAATGAAGATTGTCTACTTACTGTTATGTAAGGGATTGTGTCGTTACATAGCAATAAGGTAATTTATAAACTTAAAAATGTTCCACAATGAGAATTTAAATATAAAACAATTTTTCATTACCTGTATAAATGCTAAAGCATTAAAAATCTTTGAAAATACTGAAGTTGTATGAAATGCAAGTATTAGAGACTGCGACGTTGTTTACCGTTTTAATAGTTGGAAGAATTCACTGAGTGTATCATGGTAATTTTAAGTATAAACAATTTATTATACTTATTTTCAGTAATGCCTAAGCTTAACTGTTAGAAATGTAAAGAATTTAACGTTAATTTACATTAATAAACAATTCATTATTGTTATTTTTAGGAGAAAATAGAAAGTACGCGTTACGTTAATATGAGAATGCATTGTGACGTCAAAAGTTTAGTCCCACCATAGTCTACTATGTTATGTTCTTCAGGGCTTTAGCTCAAGGAGCCGGGAAAGTTGTGCTTTGCAATGGTTCGGTCATAGTAAAGCTGTCGTAGTCGCAGTCGTAGCACAGAAATAAATTTACCCGTATTTTTTAATTACGCTATACTGTCCACAAGACAGTCAAACCACAAAACATCCACCAAGATAATTATAATTATTATAATAATACATATTTAATCTTAGTGTGGTAAAATTGAGAAAAATATAAAGCTGGAAGCGTTGTTGAACATTAAGAAAACGAATTAGGGGGTAAAATATTATTATAGAATTATTTGTCTATATATTCGAATTGTTCAGCACTTAGCATAGGCAATCGTTCGTATACTTCATTTCCTAAATTTTTTAGAAATATTTCTGAAGAAAAACTTTTTTAAAAATGTTTTAATGGTTTGTAACATTTACATTGAAAAACGAAAGATAATAAAAATGAATATTATATTTTCATTTCACTTAATTTTTTAAATATTTTATATTTCGTTTTATCATATGGCAAGAGGAGTAATAAACTTTTATTTTTAAACAGAAGCCAATTATTTATTTTATTCTATTCTGAGTTCTTATATTGTGTATAACCTGAGTTCTTATATTCTGTATGTATACATTTTACAATTAAGTTTCCTAAGGAAATAGTGAGGTATTAAGAACACATTGTAAAATTCTTAACATTGTATCAGGGTAAAAACAGTCCGATGGTAGAAAACATGAAATATTTTTTATACCACAAATCCATTAGAACAAAAATCTATTATCCATTAATTCAAATGTGGTTATAGGCAGCCTAATATTTGATCTTTGGATTTACCCATAAGAAGCAATTAAGCAATTTGTAACGTGGTACAGGAGATATTCGTTCAACATATGAAAAGAATTAGTTGGGAAATCTCATAACAAAATGTATCGTATATCGAATAGACATATCTGGTGTGAATGCTAAGAAGAACTCAGAAATCTATTAAATAATTTATAAAATTTTTCAGAATTTACGTCTATTCATGTTTATGTCAAATCATCTTTCTTCGGCAGGTATCATCTATCCAGCTAATGGTTATTCCACTTCTTTTCCCCTCTACAGTTTCCACGAACCCAGAAGTTTCTGCAATGACAGTTGAGCTTTGACGAATAAAATTCCCGGGCTTTTAAGTTCAGACTTTCTATTCAGTGTGCACTGTCGATCAACACTGAACTACACCACTAAACAAATTTACTATATTTAATTGCATAAGTCTTTGACAAAAACGTTTTTATTGCTAGGTTGTGCTAAGTTACATTACTAGGCTACATTTATATACTATTGCTGCAAACAAAGTCTTTATCTATTCTTTTATCTTTTATCTCTCTATCTATTTCTTATACCCACTGGCAAGGTCATTTGCGTAACATAATAAGTGTATTATTTGATTATGGCAAAACACGCGTGGGCAGTCTGACAAAGGGGTATGCCTTCCCTGGAGGGAGTTTCAAGGGAAACTAGTTAGTATATTCCTTAAACAGAGGGGCCCACCAGCGGCCGAGCGGTAAAGTCGCTGAACACTGGTAGTTCGGTCCGAGGTTCGAATCCCGCGAACGGGCTGGCTGCATGGGTGTTTTCGTGGTTTTCCCCATGTGTAACGTGTATACGAGCCAGTTACCCTTAGAAAATCCTCCACGAAGGCATCCCTCCCCTTAGGCAGATAGCCCTAGTGTGCTTTGCCATAATACACCACCACACCACACCACCTTAAACAGAGGACGTATCATGAAAACGCCCATTCAATCAGCACTTCTGCCTAGAATCGAACTTAGGTCGAATACCAGTGTTCACGAACATAATTAATTGCTCAACGGCTCATCGGCCCACACGGCTTGGAAGCACATCAATACTGTTTTCACACCATCGCGAAATAAATCTGGAAGTCTTATACCTTTGCAACTAGTTGAGAATTTCAACTGCAATTCACGTTCACATGAAAATTTGACAGATCTATTAAACAGCCGGTTTTATACCTTGACGCACATGTAATTTTACTGCACCTAGTAACCTGAAATACTTCCACACTTGGTCTTGCTGTGAGAACTTTTCTAATTAAATACCAAAGGACCGACGATTGTAAATTTCGAAGCACCTGCTATCATAAAGATAGTTTCATTCCATATCCGACATTCAAAAAGTGAACAGAAAAGAGAAAATAGACATTAGCTAAAAATTGCAGAATTCAGTGAGAATATAGAACTTTACTGTAGGTCCCTTGCGCTTTACTAGCTCAGATGAAATGAGAGATAACTGATACTCTGACACATATGTGATTATGCCGAGTTTCTGCTGTTTAGGTATTATTTGCGAGTAACCTCAGATTCTCCAATTGTGGGCGTTGTACCGAGAAGTCCTTTTTTGAGTTCTCGAGCCGGTGTTGGCGTTGGTGTATTTAATTATGGCAAAGCACGCTAGGGCTATCTGCCTGAGGGGAGGGATGCCTTTCGTGGAGGACTTTCTAAGGGCAATTGGCTCGTATACACGTTACACATGGGGAAAACCACGAAAACGCCCATGCAGCCAGCCCGTTCGCGGGATTCGAACCTCGGACCGAACTACCAGTGTTGAGCGTCTTTACCGCTCGGCCGCTGTTGGGCGTTCTCGAGCCGTGTGAACGTGAATATGACTAAGGGGGGGGGAATGCTTAAATGTTGTAACAATTTGTGGAAACATTTGTGTAGAACAAATTTTTAAGAGTATAAACAAACTGAGAAAGCAAATCTAAATTACTTTTAGGTCAGAGCCAAAATTTCTGTATATGAAACAGCGAAATGATAACTATGAGGTTATTTTATTCATTCGTGCAAGCATTTTATTTACTTGTATACCACCAAATTTGCCCTAAAAATCTCCACTGCTTTAATAATTAATTATTGTCACTTCTTGCAGAATATTTTACCTTCCAGTAGAAAACATTTAATCAAAAAATAATCAATCATCTCTTAATTGTGAAACACATTCAAAATCGGATTTCTGAATTACCTTTCTGAACGCTTTTGCGGTGAAAAGAAAACTGAAGAAACAATTTAACACGTTCACGCCGGGGCCGATTTTTATCTTCTTCACGCCTTGAGACAGCGCTCGAATTTTTGCCTCGTTTCATCTGGCGGCTAGCGATCATTACCAGTTCAGACCTGTATACGAGTTGTACGTTTGATAATAGTTATTAATTATAATTGTTATTAAAAAGTTTTATAATAAATAAACGTTAATTTTTCATTACTTTGATTTTCAGCGTCTAGTAATAATACAATCGAACGCGTACCATCTGTGGCACGCACCGCCCGATAAGACAGACTAGTGCGGGCCACAGATGGCTCGCGCCGGCGTGAACGAGTTAAGCAAAATCAAAGCAGCAGACATAAGACAAGGACATTTTATTCCGAAAGCCACAGCTCTGCCTAAAAAAATAGGCAAACCAGATCCATTAAAAATAGAACGAAAGAAACCTCATGAAATTACGTAGCCAAATTGTAATTTTAAAACACATAAATCACATGAGTATATGAGAAAACTAGTGAGTAACAAATTGGTTAAATAATTTTTATCTTAATAATTACAATCTCAACAAAATTTCCGAAGTGTTTGACAGCCCAACCTGCATAAAGTTCCTACAAGACAAAATCATTTTCGTGAAAATATACAGTTTTGTAACATCTTTTAGCTGTACTTTTCTATTGCGGTAGCGCGATCAAGAAAAGGAAAACGATTAAAGTTGCCATGGAAAGTTAAAGTTGCCGATTTTTTTAGTTTTAGTCAAAAGGATCAATTTGCCCAGAAGGAGTGTTAATTTCGTTTTGATATTTTGCATTGGTTCACTATAAATGTTGGTTTACTTTTCGCATTGTTGCCACCAAATATTATCGCCCTGGCTTATAGTTAAAGAAATTAAGTAATGAAGAATCTTCATAAATGTATGTTTGTTTCTCGCATTTGGATAAAACAACGGTACCTAGAGCCATCCAATTTTGAATAACTTAATGTTCTACGGAATATGGTCATCTGGAAGCCCAAACTTGGAATTTGAAATTTGTTTTATGATCGATTTCATATTGTGTAACACTAACGGATTTATAATTAACAATCTGAATAATTTCAAAGCGAGCAACGTCAATACTTTATGAAAAAAAAAATTATCTCCAGCCCACGAGTCTGTATATCGGAAATTCTAAAGCTTTACCCATGTAAAAATTATTTTGCGATATTGCTGTTGAATTGAATTTTATGATTTAAGTGCGAAGAACATGATATTTAATAAATAAAGGTAACACACTAAACGTTAAAGGGATGCCCCTTTGGGCGTAATGCAAAACCTGAAAGCTTTCAGATTGTAAGTAAAATGAATTTATTTTAAAATACTGTCCATAAAAATTCTTGTAACAAGCGCCTATAATCAGCAACAAAAAGTTTTATTAACCAAAGGGGCAATTTTCCCAGAAGAACTATTAATTTCGTTTGGGCATTTTGCGTTGATTCGCTGTCGGTTCCCTTTTCAAATCGTTGCCACAAGTAATAGAGCCCTGCATTGCAGTTAAAGAAATTAAATAATGAAGAATCTGTATGAATGCATGTATATTTCTTGACTAAAAAAGCAACGGTACACAAAGCCATCGAATTTTAAATAACGCACGTTTCCACCCGAATATGGAAATATGGAAGCCCAAATTTGGAATTCTATTTTATTATGTATTTCATTGTTCGTAAAACTTTAACGAATTTTTGATTAACAAACTCAACGATTTCAAAGCGAGTAATGGCAACACTGTACGAAAAAAAATCATATCAGTCTATTTCATAATTTCTCCGGTTTAATTTCTTCGATGACCAGTCTCGAACGCTGAAAAATGTTTTTTCTCGAGCGTACGAGACTGTGCATCGGAGAAATTAACCCGGAGAAATTAGAGAGTACACTAATATGATATTGCACGACATTTTACTGTCTTTGTTCCCCAGATATTGATTTCTATATAAATTATAAAAGCGCATTGCTCATTAAAGCAAAAATATCTGTCATATAAATATTTTGCCTAAAGTGTTTGAGAAAAACACTTCGGAAGAAACGTGTGATTTTATCAAATGTGTAATATACAGTATATTTTATACAGTTGTACTTTTAATAGCAGATATAAATATTGTAGCTTAAATAGTATGTGATTTTTATTTTCCGTAGGAATTAGCAATATTTTTACAGTTATTAAAATATATGAAAAGACTTTTGCCCGCGCGTACGTGCAGAAGTGAGCTCCACGTTTTCCTCTCTAAAAGCGCTGTATTAAAGTGAAAAGTGCATAATTTTTATGTGAACGAAAAGATCTTGTCGAGAACTTCAATTTGGTGTCAACTACCCGTGGCTACGCCGAATAGTTCTAGAGATATGGTTTAATATAATGTTATTTCCATTGTCTTTGCGATTACCATTGTAAACGGAATTTTTGAGTGATCCGCTCAGTGAAGTGCCGCTCAGAGGCGAATTTAGATTAAAGGATTTCTCGGCACCTTTTAGCCATCCAACTTCAATCTACATACGAACAGTAACCTGGTACCTTCCGCTTGCTTCCGTTACAAGTTTCAAATTTGTAGTCTGATCGTGAGTGCTTTTTATATGTTTTTATAAAGTGTCTCTACAAGTGCCACTTTCACGTTTAATTTTTTAATATCTCTTCTTCTACTGGGAGTGTTGCAGCGTTTTAACAGTAAAAAGGTAGGCCACTCTATTATCTACATTTTGATGTACATCTTAAATTTTTAGCTACAATAGTTCTAATTTTATGGGATTGCTCTAGTACAACTTCCCACGTGCTACTGTTTAATTACAGAGCTTAGAATTACAACTGTTTATTTACAGAGCTTAGAATTAGAGCTTTTAATGCAGCACGTCATGTCCATTTTCTGACAGTGTTTTTCTCATCAATAAGCACTTTTCCTGTAGCACATTCACTGCTAATTCTTGGACTGTTTATTTATTTATTTATTTATTTATTTAGTTAGTTAGTTAGTTAGTTAGTTATTATTATTATTTCCCTTATTATTAATTTTTGCAATTCTTGTTTTTACGATCTCTGATTTTTTATTTTTTTAAGCATAGTGCATAAGCATAAATGATAAAATCATCAATCAATAAGCACTTTATTGATTGATGATTTTATCATTACGCATAAGCATAAATTATAAAAGTTTGTTATTGTTTTTATTTTGTTGTTGCAATCTAATATTGCACAATTTTCTTTTTCGATTTAACTTTATGATAGTTACTACCAACATATAACTAGTGTAATCATCATTCATTATTGTGTGTCTATTTGATTTGGTTTCTTACATAACTTAAGTGTATTCTGTGTATATGTAAAGTAACTTAAATTATGTGCAATTCGGATAACAGCGCTCTGTTATTTTCGCTGGTCTTGTGATATTTTCGCAACACAAGCACATTTCAGCTATCATTGTTAAATATTTTGGTACCTAGTTTAATAGCCTTTTTGTGTATTAATTTATTTTTACCGCCTTTATTTGATGTATTAATTTATTTGATGTATGTATGTATATAAGCATATCACTTACTGTTGTTAGTTTCACAGTATTAAAATTACTGCAGTAATAAGCTCTTACAATAGTTGTTTTGTTCCTATAATTGCTGTAGTCGGCTTTCACTACAGCTTTCCATATCAGTAGTACCAGTACTTACGGTGTGGTGTTGGTGTATTTAATTATGGCAAAGCACACTAGGGCTATCTGCCTAAGGGGAGGGATGCCTTTCGTGGAGGACTTTCTAAGGGAAACTGGCTCGTATACCCGTTACACATGGGGAAAACCACGAAAACGCCCATGCAGCCAGCCCGTTCGCGGGATTCGAACCTCGGACCGAACTACCAGTGTTCAGCGACTTTACCGCTCGGCCGCTGGTGGGCACCAGTACTTACCTGCAGCCATATTTGATCACAGCACTTAATACATTCAGCTTCAGGTTTCCTTGATTATGGAGTTTCGCTTTTGCTACAACTGTGTACAAAGCAGTGCTCTTTTCCCAACTTTAATGGGGACACTCGATACCTCTTCTACTTCAGGCAAAGATGTTACTAACTCGATTACTCCCGACAATCCATCGTCTAAGGCCTCAAGACTGGAGAAAATGAACGCAATTACGGAGAATATTAGGGAGCACCTTACAGTGTGCAGGGTCAGATCGAGGCTTAAGATTGCGGATCACGAGATATTACAGGATTTTATTCGTGAGATTCTGGATTTAGTCTCACAGCAAGAGATCCTTATAGCTAACCAAGAGGAGCAAATTCTGGAACTAACAAGACATTTACATTTTAAACGACAGTCCTCAGCATCGGTAGCAGCAACCGTGGAAGTAGCAGCAACTTCACCAGTACAGGGCAGGCAGCAGAAGGAAGAAGCAGCAGCAAACGAAGGCTTTACCGTTGTAGTTAATAGATGCAGAAGATTAAAACAAGCTTCTCCAGATACAAAGCTTCCTGACCACGTACTCCTTATTAGGACACGAGTTGAAGAACACGAGTAAAGACACGAGTCGCACTACTGAAAGTGTTCAGAAGCAGCTAGTAAGTAGTATTAAGCCTTATAAAGTGGGGATTAACATCGTCCAAGTAAGGCCTACGCGCTCGCAGGAACTACTCATCAGGTGTAGAGAGAAGACAGACCTACACAAACTCAGGACCGCCATCAATGAAATTTTGGAATTAGATAACTCATTAAGTGCAAGAATGCCCAGACCACCTAGGCGTACCATAATAGTCTTTAGAGTGCCACAGGACAGTACAGCTACAGATATCACAGAGGCTTTCTCCAACGTGTTCCCAAGTAACACGAAAAAGTTTATATTCCCTCTTCGTTCCTACCCAAAGGAGGACAAAACCTGCCATTGGCTAGTGGGTGTTGCAAGGGAACAGGCCGAAGAGTTATTAGAAAAGAAAAGAATTTGCATTGGACTTTGCACCTGCAATTTCAAAGAATACCTCCAAGTGAAACGGTGTTACAACTGTCAAGAATTTAGGCACTTTAGACGTTACTGCAAGTCGGATACAGCCTGCTCCAAGTGTGGTAGAGGTCACCTGATAGAAAAGTGCGACTCAGTTACCATCAATGGTGTCAACTGCAACCTAGCGAACGAGAAGTCAAGTAGCACCTTCGACACACAACATCCAGCAAGCGCATCGATATGTCCATGTTACAGAAAGTTAAAGTCTAAGACCAAGGTGCCCTCAAAAAAGGGTGAAACAAGTGTAAATGAGTTACAGGATGCAGATGGCTTTGTTTAGCCTAGACTAAATACTAACGAAAGTATAAATACTGTAAATAAAATTAATATACAGGGTGAGCCTGAAGTTATGGAAGTTCGTCCACCTAAAATTAAACCAGTCATGTTTAAAACGATTGCTTTTTAATTTTAATTAAAATATTAAAAATATTCAGTTAAAATATTAAATTTTCAGTTAAAATATTAAAAAAATGAAACCAAACTACATATTGCTGTCAAAATTAATGGTGAATTTTTGAAAATCTTCCTTAAAACGAAAGAAGATAATAGACAGATATAAAGATATGGTAAAACCGGCTTAAGTAACACCTGAATCCACAGTTTATTTTTTGTTTACACTATTGACAGAAATAGAATTAGATACACTGGTATTATCATTACTATTTTTGACATTGAGATTTTTATACATTTTCGGGAAATTAGGAATAAAGTAATTAAACTCGTGTATTCCTTTTTAAAAACATTCTTTCAGAAATCAAACCTCAGCAAATCCGAGAATTTTAAATGAAACGTACACAATTTGGTGATTCGCTTATTTGAGAGCTCACGAGTTGCCACTAATGTTGGTAAATATATGTGAAGCCAAAAATATCTCATCTTCTTGAGAGTATGGCCCGAGGAAGCTAAAATATTGGACACTTCTGAATTAAAGCTTCAAAGAAAAACCAGCCTGTATGATATAACTGTTGAAAGTCCACATTCAAGCGAGTATCTGAGTATTTCCGTTTCTTTTCTTTTCTTTTTTTTTTTTTTTTTTTTTTTTTTTTTTTTTTTTTTTTTTTGTCACCGTAAATATGCAGTCTCGTGTATTATTGGAGCAGTTGGAAAATTAAATGGTCCTTCTTTTTACTTATAGTGGGAGGACCTATTAACGACGGAGGGGTAAGGATCTTTGGGAAGGTAAAAATATGTAGAAAATTTTCTAGAACAACTATAGTGGTAATTAATACGTTAGGTTTAGAACACGTTTTCATATTTGAAAAGTGAAGCAGCAAGCCTAAACGTTTATTTAAATTACTTAAATTAAGGAAAACTTCCTGTGGGGCTTTAGAAAAGCGCTTCTGAATGAAGCATCAATGAATACGTCCTTAGATAAGGATTTTAGAACTTGTTTAAAATTCTATCAATTTTACTTCAAATGCACAGTTAACAACACACACCATTTCAATAATATTTCCGAAGTAAATCCTAAGATATTTTGCGGAGAACAGCAGCGTGAAAAAAACAAAACACTGAAAATAACATAACTTTTATTTATTCGAAAGACACCGCTCTGCCTAAAGTACACAAAGCAGTTTGTTTTAACAATTTCTGATCTTTCCCAGTTTAGTTATGAAATATTCCAGTTTTAAAATATATGAAGCGCAATAGTGTAAAAAAAAAACTAGTGACTAACAAAGTTGTTGAAATTCCTTTCATAAATATTCTAATCTGAAACTCTAATTTTAAAAATCCATGGCACCATCGAATTGAAACCTGTTGTCATGACAGATGTATATCAAAAGTAGATTTAAATGTTTTGGAATCCGAAGAACTAAATTTCAGAAATATTTGACAATCCAACCTATATAAGTTGCATTCATTTTCAAAAGTAAGTAAATTGAGTTTCTTGAAAATTTAACACAGATAAATGCTTATATTGATCAATAGCAATGAACGAGAATATCAAAAATTTGTTAAGGAACAGAATAAGTACTTGTGAGATTTCCTGAGACCAAATCACATTTATAACCTTTTAACATTAATCTCTATAAATTTGACATAATTTACGTGTTTCAACTAGGAATAGAAAATTGATTCTGATATTTAAAAATTGATCTGCGTTTTGTTATAAGACGTTTTTCTTGAATTTAATTTTTTAATCAAAATGTGTAATCAATGTGCGCACTGATTTAATGCCGGAAAATCTCTGAAGCTTCAATCATTATTATACAAGCTGCAATTAACGTAAAACATATTTATGAAAATAAAATATTCTAATAACGATTAGATGCCAAGTCATATCAATAATCAAATCCCTATCTTCAAGAGGTTCGAATCCCGCGAAAGGGCTGGCTGCATGGGTGTTTTCGTGGTTTTCCCCATGTGTAACGTGTATACGAGCCAGTTTCCCTTGGAAAGTCCTCCAGGAAGGCATCACTTCCCTTAGGCAGATAGTCCTAGTGTGCATTGCCATAATTAAATACACCACCACCCTATCTTCAAATCTTTCAATAAGATTTATATCACAGCTTGTAGATTATGAAAGAAGTTACTCATGTTCCTTTTTAATGGACTTTTAATAGTTTTACTTCCTTTTTAGTATTTTTACATTATTTCAAAATAATGTAAAACTTAATACAAAACCATTAAACTGTTAAAAAATCTGGAAATCGTTGCCATAATAATTAATGTCAGATTAATGCTAATTAACTGAAGGAAAAATTTATTCTTCTGCCAGATTCTGTAAGATTGTTACGACAGCCTCTACTTCCAGACAACTGGCTTATGGGTTTAGTGGTTTTTTGTACTATGAAATGCTAATTATGAAACGAGATTCAATGTAATACAACTTGGACTCTACTATGTTGGTATTATCAACTCGGAAATCACATTCGCTTTGTTAGTATGAAATAGCACAAACAATATTGGAACCTAATTTAAAAACTGCGCTCGCTTGAATTGGTTAAAACTTATTACATCTGAATGCCTGAACTATCTGTAAACACCCATCCTAACAACTAACATTCAAAATTACCTAAACGTTTGAAAAACTAGTGCCCTTAAAATTTATTTGTAATGATTATGTTAATTTTATTAACAATTAAATTTTCAGTTAAACTTCCTTTTCTATTGCTTCTTAATTTCAACTTACCACTTCCGGCCAGAAGGTAGTTATAGAATCACGTTTGAATGCAAATTGAGGAAGAGAGGTATTTAACCGCGATGTTCTACTGTCTTAATCCAGAGAGAACCAGAGATTCTGGATAGCACGCATCCGCCTATTTAGGCTACTCTCTCTCTTAAGCTATTATTACGCTCGGCCGTACTTTAGGCCCTTAATAGCTTCGCAGTCAATTAGCGTTCAGGGGCTAACTCCGTTAGAATCTTGATAGCTTCGGCTATATCTTTTTAGTTAAGATTAGTTAAGTTTTAATCCTTAGTTCAAGCCCCAGTGTCGGCTTTATTATCAAACTCCAAGACGGTGTTCTGTTAAATCTTATTTGAATAATAAAGGGTCTTTTAACCCTTTCCGAGTTTTATTTACATTCTCACGAACTCAAGCGATTATTCGCTAATAGGTATATTATGCCGGTTTGGGGCCACAGGGCTCTGGGGCGCTGAGACTGCGTGGCGCTCACAGGGTGGGAGGGAATTGAGCACGCGAGAATTGCGACGTCACCAACTAAGCGGCTTAACCAACACCTCCTAGAACTAACTCAAGGCCACGGCGCGCAGTTCGTGACGTCACTGCAGTAGGGATACTTTCGTCCTCGCCAACTTTAAGGGTGCCTTCTTAAATATCCATTTGACAGGCTTATATAAAAACTGAAATTTTTATATTTAATTCTCATCGTTTATAAATCTGGAAAATACCTTGCTTTCATTAGAATGTGAAGAACCGAGATTTTTATTTTTAGAATGTTTTCGATACGAATAACTAGAATTTTTAATTCCATTAAAAGTTATTACTGATGTTACTAAATTTAATCGCTGAGAAACTCTTGTTAACGAAAGAAACTTCACACTTAATGAATCGGAATTTTATTTGTACGCAATAATTAAACAGAAAGACAATTTAAGACATGAAGGCAGGATATAGATCCTAAAAAATTGAGATAAATTCTAACTGATTTAAATTCTGAAGCTAATTTACCTGGAATCATGTAGCAACATAAAATCATTAGTTGAAAACAAATATAATTAATCAGAGATGTTTATTGGTCAAGGGTCGTATTAATTATACTTACAACAATTTATGCCTTGACTAATAAACATCTTTGATAAGTATAAGTAATATATCTTATTTTTGACATATGTTGGCGAATAATAATAAATACTCATGTTTGAAACAAATAACGCTAAGCTTGCAACGATTTAAATAAGTTTTTATAATTATTTGAGACATTAGGTGCACAGAGAGAATTGCATATTATTTTGCATTTTAATATCAGATCTCTGCTAGAGATCTGATATAGATCTAAATAGCTAACCTCTGATCTTTACAGGGAAATTTTACAGGGAAACATGGTTTAGCAGTATTGTGGGAAAGGCAAATGTAACAAATCCTAAACTGGGATATTGAACACAACAAATGAAAAACACAATTATCATTGCATTATTATTGCCGAATAAAATTACTAACATATAATGCCCTTAGGATGCACTAAATTATACATTACAATTCGAAACAATTTATACAGAAATACTTTAGATAATATGTATATGCTTATTTTCAATCAGTCAACTAAAAAGAGGAAGGATTGTTCCAATAGAGGAAAAGAAGAAAATCATCGAAATTGTCTTTGCAGTCAATTCAGAATTATTCAAAACTGTCTGTAAACGGGGAACGATAAATATTGCTTTTTTTTTTTTTTATCACAGACTGCATTTCATCAAATAAAAATGTATGGCATAATATTTCATAAAGACTACATTTCTATCTTTAGAAAGAATTTAAATTGTAGTCTTTATGAAATATCATGCCATACATTTTTATTTCCATACGTATGTATATGCATGCGTATATATGTATGACAATATATTCGATTTCTTTGCAAAAAAAAAAAAAAAATTGCTTCGACATACTGCTATACAAAATATACAATTTAAAATAATATATTTAAAATAATATATTAAAATAATATATAAGAGAATTTCAGGATTTTTAACATATATATATATATGAAGTAATTAAATTTAAAAATCAATACACAATAAAAAAATTTCATGAACTTTAACATATACACATATAAAAGTTGCATTGATATTGCACTATACAAGTAAATGAAGAGGGAATACATAATGAATACCTTTGACAAAAAATAAATGAAACTCAGAATTTCGTAAATTTTAATGCGTGCAAATATATAGAAATGCATACATTCCCTGTAGCAGGTAAAAATTCATATTTTGGTTTGAATAGTTTGTATTTTGCGCCTTTTAACTACAGGCTTAGGCAAATCATTCATTTTTTTGCAATAATTATTCAATAAAGAATTTGTTGCTGCCATTACTAAATATTTTATTATAATATCAGCTGAATGACCGATTTCACATGCATCCATAAATACATCACAGTCTTTCAAATTTTGTAAAGTTGATTTGACTGTTATTTGTCTCTGAATTTTGCTTTTTAAAAATTTTTGTTCATTGTTCACTGATAGAAGTTTTTGAACTGTTACGTAATTATACATAATTACAGTAACAACATCCGCTCGAGGGCATAACAAACCTCCTCGGCTCATATTTTTAATTAAGGAATAATTTTGATTATTTTCCAATACTTTATCTGTAACTAAAAGTTTAAAACAGGAATTGCATTTAAGTTTTTTCAGAGCAGCTCTAGCACAATAACCTGACAGGTATGTTAATACTGGTAAAAAAGTTTCAGCATCTTCAAAATCCTTTTCTGTAATACTTATGTCAAATTCTGTAAACTCTTCTTCAATTTCATCCACTTCGACTCTGTTGTCAGTGCTGCTAATTTTTATTTTTCCATATGTGCTCGAATTGAGAGTAAGGGGTAAAAAGTTCTGGAGACGTAATTCTGTTTCTGCTTCATAGACTTGTCTTACAGATACTAAATATTGTGATCCGGCTAAAGACCTGTATTTCCCAAATCTGGCTTCCAGGGTATCAGTTTGAATTTTTCCTGGAAGAAAGTACTTAAATTTCAGCTCATGAAGGCAACATTTTGACATCTCCATTATACCGTGAGTTGTATGACTGATAGCCAATAGTGTATCCTTTGTAAGAGTGCCTGTTGAAGAATTTTTTTCCAGTAATCGAGCCAAAGGAGAAATTTTTCTAGAAACTCGGAATTTATATGACACTTATCAGAAATAGGTCTCTGAAATTCATCTCGGAAACGATCTCCTTTGAAAGGCGTTTTCACGTTCATGATGCACCACCATTTGTATATAATGTCAATAAAATTCGCTGTGGATTTATAATTTTTTAGTTGGTGTTCATTGCCTAATTTCAAAAGTGCTTGAATCACATATGGATTAAATATATCCAATACAAGTTTAACATTCTGTCTTTCAAAATTTGATGGACACAATGCTTTCAAATTCAATCCATAAGCATATTTGACTAAATTTATGCTTTCTATGCTATGAAGTTGTCTTAAAGTAGAAAAGGATGCCATTAAGAAATTTGAATTTAAAGTTTCGAAATCTGGATAATAAAATGTCTGATCTGCACTTTTTTGATTGAGCCAATTGTTCCGTATGCATTTAAATATATGAACAGAATCAATAATAAAGAATAGTGGCCGAGTGGCATCCGATGGACGTGGATACACTATGCTTAATTTTGGAGGAGATGTAAAAAAAGACATAGTTTTCCTATTAATGGCATTATTGTCACTGACAACACAGATAACTGAGAAACCAAGTTTTTCTAAACTTAAGATTGCTCTACGCACGAAATTAAAAAGAATTTCAGCAGTTATATTTTTTACAGGAATTATCTGAATGACTTCTTTAAAATTAGACAGCAGACTCTGAATCATGAAAACAAGTGCAGTTGTAGCTATGTTTTCAGAATTGTAAGCCATGCCTACAATGTTGCCAGCTTTATAGTCGACATATGGTTTTATGTGAATTTCATCGATCATCCTTGTAACTATGCGATCGCATTCTTGAAGTACAGGACTTTTTTGTTTTAAGTGTTTTAAAAAGTCCTCTTCGCATTGTTCATTCTGGGGATTAGCTACCAAAGATGAGCATAACCTTTGAATTGTCCGAGGGTGAGGAGCCAAAATACACCCAGAACTCCTTAAAAATTTATAAGCATGGGGTGAAATTGTACATAAAATACTGAATAGTATCATACTCTCTGGAGAATACCATAAGTTTTCTTTGGATGTATTAATTAATGTTAATTGCTCCCTAATGAATTGTATGGCTTTCTGCTTATTTTCATCGTATTTGTTCTTCAATATTTTCTAAAGTTTCACAAACAGAATTTATTCTTAAATTCTGCACATCACTTTTAAATTCATACGATAACAAAGCGTTTAAAATAGAAATTACCTCATCTACATTGCCAACAGATGCTGGTAAAGTTAAATTATTAAATTTTTTAAGTTCAGTTTTCCCAATGTAAACTGAAATTTCAAGTTTTTCGTTTATTAATGCTGAAATATTTATTTCAGGGCACGATGTTAGCTCAATAATTAAAAAGATAGCTTCCCGTGCTCTTTTAATACAGTTCCACGAGCCAGGTAGCTTTTCTTTTCCCATCTTATCTAAAAATTCAGAAAATGAAGAAAATGATTTTTCTTTTTCATTCGTCTGAAACTGGGATATACTTTCAGTTACAGCCCACTGAAGATTTTTATTTTCTAGCCTTTGACGACGTTCATCTGGGCTTTCTCTCACGATAAATTCCCTTGAAATATATTTGGGCAGTTTGGGAAAATACTAGGAATCGCAAAACGTTTTAATTTGTACCTCGATAAGGGAGCAGTCACCTTCCTTCCAGTCCTTTCATCAACGAATTCTGTACATTTTGAAATGTCCTCAGGGTGAAAATGAAGGGCACAAACCTATCAGCAAGAATTTTTTATACATTAAGTTTTTCGGCTTTAAACTGAGTATACATTATTAAATTTCATTATAATTTGTAGCATAAAATAATACAGGTTAGGTTATTTTAATTATGGCAAAGCCTCGAGAGCTATCTGTCTAAGGGGAGGGATGCCTTCGTGGAGGACTTTCTAAGGGAAATATACGTTACACATGGGGAAAACCCCGAAAACACCCATGCAGCCAGCCCGTTGGCGGGATTCGAACCTCGGACCGAACTACCAGTGTTCAGCGACTTAACCGCTCGGCCGCTGGTTGGCCACTAAAGTAATATAAGTTAATGTTTATTCACGACTAATAGAAAGAAAATCATACTTGTCTATTAATTGTATAAAGTGAAACAAGTACTAGTTTTGAAGAATAATGTCTAATTAGATAGAAAAATCTTTTGTAAAATAAAGTGTTGCATAAATTTAATTATTTAATTACAAAAAATACGAAACACTTGCATGCAAAGATTGTTATAATCGGATTTAATTATCTAAACTAGAATTAAATACAAGATTTTGTAAAACTTCATATTTAATGATTTATGTTATATTAAGTGAATTTTAAGAATATCAGGCATGAGCTCACAAAAATTTAAATAGCGTATTTTTTCGCATTAACATCAGAAACAAAATTGGTATTAGTTACAGAGATATTATCAAGATTTTTCAAGGTCTTCGGATTTTAATAAATACGCTGTTCCTGTGACAAATGTATCGAGATATTTAAATGAGAGCATTTTGCAACATACAAAATGTATTTACAATTTTGAATTTTTATTAATCCTACATTTAATCTAATCCTACTTTTAAGTCACACATTTGTTTAATTTACTTAACTTGGTAAATGATGCTATTTACTACAAATTGACTAGCATGACGATAAAGAATGCCATCTGCTAGAGATTGAACGATTAGCATGATGATAAACAGTACTATCTGCTATAAATTAAATTAATAGTATGATTAAGTCATCATACTTATATAATCACTATTAGATTTACAATAAGATTAAATATGTTTACTTTCTATAAATGTATGTACTCGCTTTAGTTTATGATAATTATAACATGCTTAACACAGAAGCACTTTTTAAAGCACAGATAAGTATAAACTTATTCATTAGAAAAAAAAAAAAGAAAAAAGAAAAAAAAAAGAAAAAAGAAAAAAAACGCAACTTACCTTCGAAAATTTTGTTGGCTTGAAATTGCTTCTATGAATCGCCTTTATCCATTTATTTAAGAATTCTTTCTCTTTCGGAAAAGAGAAAACCTGTACTTTTGGACCATTTGGATAGTTCCCTTTACAGTTAGGTACACAGCATGTGTAAACCATATCAAAAATTTGAAAAACAAATAATAAAGTGGAATACTTATAATATAGAAATATCTGAAAAAAGAAAGAAAATGTCGACTGTTCTTATGGACGATTTCTGACCAAGTGACCGTCAAAACTCCGGAAATCCGTCCACCACAGTCCTGGGTGGGGAGAGTTAAATGAAATACAATCCCTACTGACACTGACGTCACACCTCCTCCTGGCAAACGCGTCGTGGCCTTGAGTTAGTTCTAGGAGGTGTTGGCTTAAGCCAACACCTCCTAGAACTTGAATCTCTGAACCTGAAATTTCTTAATGGCCTGAAATGAACCTGAAATTTCTTAATTAAAATCCTCTGAACCTGAAATTTCTTAATGGCATCCTTTTCTACTTTAAGACAACTTCATAACATAGAAAGCATAAATTTAGTCAAATATGCTTATGGATTGAATTTGAAAGCATTGTGTCCATCAAATTTTGAAAGACAGAATGTTAAACTTGTATTGGATATATTTAATCCATATGTGATTCAAGCACTTTTGAAATTAGGCAATGAACACCAACTAAAAAATTATAAATCCACAGCGAATTTTATTGACATTATATACAAATGGTGGTGCATCATGAACGTGAAAACGCCTTTCAAAGGAGATCGTTTCCGAGATGAATTTCAGAGACCTATTTCTGATAAGTGTCATATAAATTCCGAGTTTCTAGAAAAATTTCTCCTTTGGCTCGATTACTGGAAAAAAATTCTTCAACAGGCACTCTTACAAAGGATACACTATTGGCTATCAGTCATACAACTCATGGTATAATGGAGATGTCAAAATGTTGCCTTCATGAGCTGAAATTTAAGTACTTTCTTCCAGGAAAAATTCAAACTGATACCCTGGAAGCCAGATTTGGGAAATACAGGTCTTTAGCCGGATCACAATATTTAGTATCTGTAAGACAAGTCTATGAAGCAGAAACAGAATTACGTCTCCAGAACTTTTTACCCCTTACTCTCAATTCGAGCACATATGGAAAAATAAAAATTAGCAGCACTGACAACAGAATCGAAGTGGATGAAATTGAAGAAGAGTTTACAGAATTTGACATAAGTATTACAGAAAAGGATTTTGAAGATGCTGAAAGTTTTTTACCAGTATTAACATACCTGTCAGGTTATTGTGCTAGAGCTGCTCTGAAAAAACTTAAATGCAATTCCTGTTTTAAACTTTTAGTTACAGATAAAGTATTGGAAAATAATCAAAATTATTCCTTAATTAAAAATATGAGCCGAGGAGGTTTGTTATGCCCTCGAGCGGATGTTGTTACTGTAATTATGTATAATTACGTAACAGTTCAAAAACTTCTATCAGTGAACAATGAACAAAAATTTTTAAAAAGCAAAATTCAGAGACAAATAACAGTCAAATCAACTTTACAAAATTTGAAAGACTGTGATGTATTTATGGATGCATGTGAAATCGGTCATTCAGCTGATATTATAATAAAATATTTAGTAATGGCAGCAACAAATTCTTTATTGAATAATTATTGCAAAAAAATGAATGATTTGCCTAAGCCTGTAGTTAAAAGGCGCAAAATACAAACTATTCAAACCAAAATATGAATTTTTACCTGCTACAGGGAATGTATGCATTTCTATATATTTGCACGCATTAAAATTTACGAAATTCTGAGTTTCATTTATTTTTTGTCAAAGGTATTCATTATGTATTCCCTCTTCATTTACTTGTATAGTGCAATATCAATGCAACTTTTATATGTGTATATGTTAAAGTTCATGAAATTTTTTTATTGTGTTTTGATTTTTAAATTTAATTACTTCATATATATATATATGTTAAAAATCCTAAAATTCTCTTTCTTCACCCCAAATATATTATTTTAAATTGTATATTTTGTATAGCAGTATGTCGAAGCAATTTTTTTTTTTTTTTTTTTTTTTTTTGCAAAGAAATCGAATATATTGTCATACATATATACGCATGCATATACATACGTATGGAAATAAAAATGTATGGCATGATATTTCATAAAGACTACAATTTAAATTCTTTCTAAAGATAGAAATGTAGTCTTTATGAAATATTATGCCATACATTTTTATTTGATGAAATGCAGTCTGTGATAAAAAAAAAAAAAAAGCAATATTTATCGTTCCCCGTTTACAGACAGTTTTGAATAATTCTGAATTGACTGCAAAGACAATTTCGATGATTTTCTTCTTTTCCTCTATTGGAACAATCCTTCCTCTTTTTAGTTGACTGATTGAAAATAAGCATATACATATTATCTAAAGTATTTCTGTATAAATTGTTTCGAATTGTAATGTATAATTTAGTGCATCCTAAGGGCATTATATGTTAGTAATTTTATTCGGCAATAATAATGCAATGATAATTGTGTTTTTCATTTGTTGTGTTCAATATCCCAGTTTAGGATTTGTTACATTTGCCTTTCCCACAATACTGCTAAACCATGTTTCCCTGTAAAATTTCCCTGTAAAGATCAGAGGTTAGCTATTTAGATCTATATCAGATCTCTATCAGAGATCTGATATTAAAATGCAAAATAATATGCAATTCTCTCTGTGCACCTAATGTCTCAAATAATTATAAAAACTTATTTAAATCGTTGCAAGCTTAGCGTTATTTGTTTCAAACATGAGTATTTATTATTATTCGCCAACATATGTCAAAAATAAGATATATTACTTATACTTATCAAAGATGTTTATTAGTCAAGGCATAAATTGTTGTAAGTATAATTAATACGACCCTTGACCAATAAACATCTCTGATTAATTATATTTGTTTTCAACTAATGATTTTATGTTGCTACATGATTCCAGGTAAATTAGCTTCAGAATTTAAATCAGTTAGAATTTATCTCAATTTTTTAGGATCTATATCTTGCCTTCATGTCTTAAATTGTCTTTCTGTTTAATTATTGCGTACAAATAAAATTCCGATTCATTAAGTGTGAAGTTTCTTTCGTTAACAAGAGTTTCTCAGCGATTAAATTTAGTAACATCAGTAATAACTTTTAATGGAATTAAAAATTCTAGTTATTCGTATCGAAAACATTCTAAAAATAAAAATCTCGGTTCTTCACATTCTAATGAAAGCAAGGTATTTTCCAGATTTATAAACGATGAGAATTAAATATAAAAATTTCAGTTTTTATATAAACCTGTCAAATGGATATTTAAGAAGGCACCCTTAAAGTTGGCGAGGACGAAAGTATCCCTACTGCAGTGACGTCACGAACTGCGCGCCGTGGCCTTGAGTTAGTTCTAGGAGGTGTTGGCTTAACCCCTGACGTGCTGCTTCTTGTTCGTGACGTCATCACGCATTATCACCTCGGATTATATTGCTACGCCAGTCGCATGTTTCGTCCTGTTTATGTTTTCATGTCCGCGCTTATCTGTTGACGCAAATCCACAACGTGATTGCAACATGTTAGAATTTCTAGAACATTCTATTTAGTTCAGCAATGGGCGCTAGAGGGCAGTAGTGTCCCCTTGCCACTTTTTGATTGTTTCTCGTGGATCCTGAACAAGTTATTAACTATTATTTTTAATTGATTATGCTATTTGACTTAATAATTAATATATTTAATGAAAACGTTCATCTATTTCTATGTAAATTTCAATGATTTGTCCATCTATGGCATGGGAAACGTGGACGATAACACAAAGCTGTGCTTTTATCTCGTGAATCCTATTATTTGATTTTATCTATCCGACCGTATGTGTCCTCTTTGTTCATCTTTGTGCAGCGGAAACCAGCATGAGGCTGATGGATTGCACATAGAGAATTCTGTTCCAACTTGCTCAGACCTTTGTAAATCCTGGATAATGAACGAATTCATAACTTTAAATTTATTTTGTTTCTATTTTAGGTTAAGATATTTTAAATTTCTCATTTTTTTATCTTACAAACATAATTTACGTATTTTTCTTTTCTTCTCTCCGTTCAATTAAATCTACTAATTTTCACACCATATTTTTTGTATACAAACATAAGATTTTCTTTTTCCCTCCATTTTTTTAGTTTTACATTCTTTTCCCCCTGCGTTTAACTTACAGAAGTAATAGATTTTATAAAGGTAATATGTTTTCACAACTTTAATTTTTTTCCCCTCTTTTTATTTTACAAAATGTTTTTTCCTCTTCAGTTTAATCTTTCCTTTCCGTGTTTTACATTCTTCACTTTGTTTGTTTTACAAAAGCTGTACTTATTTTCATACGATTTTTTCTTTCTTTTTTACGAACTCGGTCTATTTTCCTATATTTTACTTCAAGAAGTAATTTTTAATTTTTCTTTTATATAAAAGTAATTTTTTAATTCTTTGATGAATTTTCTTCTCTCATTTCTTTTTTCTTTCTTTTATTTTCCTCTTAAGGTTTTTCTTAATGTTTTAAATACTTATTGATGTTACACCTCCATTTCTCGAAGCGTAAAGTTACATATTTCTCTGTCTATGAAGTTTAAGCAGGAACTTACACGCATATAATTTCTCTCTAGAGGCTTTCATGGATAATATTTTCTGCAAATTTAAACCAATAAGTACGATGTTCCTTACATGTAGCTTACTTAGCATATTATATTTCTTCTAATTTTTTTTTACGCTTCTAATACTTAAGATATACAAAACTTTCTCTTCTAACGTATTATACTAACTTTTTGAAACACTATACTAAAATGTCGCGAATTCTCTTTTACACATCTCATTCTTGTTCAAAGGATTCACGAAATGTGTCAAAAAATGTAAATTTTTAACTTTCTATTTTCCACTTAGACATTTTGCCTTACATTTAACCTTTATCATGTTTTTAAAACATATTTCTGTTAATATTTCTGATTCTTTTTTTTTTCCTAAAAATAAATACAGACTTATACGGATTTTTTAAATGTCTACTGACTTTGAATTAAACCTTCTAATTCAGAAATAGTAAATTTTCACAACATAAAATCTACTTGAACTAATATATGGACATCTCTAGCCAGTTTAGTTCAAATACATAGAAAACAATATGAAATTTCTTATTATTGTCTACTTAAGTTGAATACGTATCAACAGCATCTCATTTCTTAAATTATTTTACACTACAGACATTTACATTAATATATTCAGAACACTCCTTTTTATTGAACAGGAGGTTTCAGATATATTACTAACACAGATTGACTCTTTGAAATATTTTACAAAAATATCTTGGATTTTCTTGCACACATTGTATTTAAATCACCGAACATACGGTAAATTTTGATTTCTATCACGTGAAAACTTCACCCGGATTCTTAATGTGATCCCACCATTTACCGCAGACCTTCAAAAACACTGCTATATTTTAACTTAACACAATCTTATTTTTTAACAAGGTACAGAATTTTTAAGTACAGAGATAAATATCCACAATGTAATGTAATATTTTAAATTCACTATTGAGCCATATTTGTGTGAAACATCTAAAAAGAAAGGATGTCTGGACAAGAAATGAATGTTCAGTCACGGAAGTGAAATTTTGTCACCTTTTTCCCTACTTAGAATATAAAAATTTCTCAGCTCGGAATATTCTTTTCAAAGAGTATGATCATTATTTTTTCAAGTCTCAAAGCTTTTTAATATATTCCTTCTAACTTAAGACATGAATTTCAAATTGACAAACACTGAACTCTTACAGCTTTTTGAGGATGATTTTTAAGTTATGATACATAGCAAATAAAATCCTACATAACAAAGAATATTGACATGAATTTCCAAATAATAATACAACGTAACTTCAATATATTCAATTTAACTAAAGATACGCATTTCAAACTGATATTACTTTACTTAAGCTATTTAAGTACATCCGATATTTAATTTTTCACAGATATGAGAAACATTTTTGCATAAATACCATATAAAACATATAATATTGATATGAACTCCATATTATGGTTAAACATTGGTAACTTAAATGAACCTTTAATACATTTTATTGTGAATTAATCTTAAAATGAAAAATTCAAATGCAAATATTCAAACAGAAATGCTTCACAAATTTACATATTAAGCAAACATTCAAGAGAATACCTATATATTTAGAGATGTTATTTACACCTAGTTGGTAGTGTAATTTATTAGAACAGTCACAGACGTATAGGAGAGGTATGCAATAACCATGAAAAAAACTTCCTACCAAGCCAAAGAGCAATATTGAAATATAACATATAAGAAGGGGGAAAATGTCTAAATATGGAAAACATGAACAAGGAATGAATATTTTTTCTGAAAATGTCCCTGATTGAAATAAGTCAGGGGTAAGAACCTTAACCAGTTTCAGGAATAGGGCCTGAAAACTAATGAAGTATTTTTAATCATATTTCAGTCTATAATGCATTTATTTATACTAAAATATTCTGTTTGAAGACTATATTCTACACTTAGAAAGAATTTGATAAAACATAATGATTTCATTTTCTGAAGATTCAGTTTCAGAAATCTTACAACTCAAAAGGAAAAAAAAAGGTTAGAGCGAGAATGAAGTATACCGTAACCAATAAAAAATGTTTTTCTTCCTAAAAAAATTAAAGTGAAACTTCTTCCACCTAAAAAATCTAAATGAATTTTTTCGACTTTTCAAAATAAAAGTGAAGACTTTTCTCCCTAAAAAAGTGAAACTTATTTGACCTAAAAAAATCTAAATAAATTTTTTTCGACTTTTCAAAATCAAAGTGTAAATTTTTCCCCTCACATTTTGAATTTAACAAGGGTTTTACCATAGGCAAAAAAGAAGTGAAGATTTTTCCTCCTAAAAAAATTAAAGTGAAATTATTTCGACCTAAAAAAATCTAAATGAATTTTTTTCGACTTTTTAAAATTAAAATGTAACTTTTTTCCGCTTACATTTTAAAATTAACATGGGTTTTACCACAGACGAAATAACAGTGGTGATGTTTTGTTTTAAAAAATTAAAGTGAAATTTTTCCAACTCAGAAAAGCAAACTGCTTCATTTGAGCCCTACCGGAAACTGCAGTGAGCATTTTTCGCCTTAAAAAACAAACATATTCAGATATTATCATCAAGGTTTTCTACTCAGATATATTGTTCTCCTTTTCATACCATTACATTTAAAATGAAATTTGATTCTTTGCCGGATAGTTAAATGTTTGTTATTTTTTTTCGCATCCGAATGTATTTCATGTCTCACATATGCTCATTGCAATCAAGTTAGAAGTTAAGTGAATACTTCCTGAAATACTGTTCATTTCATTCCGGAAAGTATCTTCATTTTGAATGGTCTAATGTTATTTTCCTGCATGCCAAGAAAATTTTGTGCATAAAGGTTTCAGTTTCGATGGAAGTTATTTACGGATGACTATAGTATTATCGTGTTTCCATAAACCTTTTGAAAACTTTGAGTATTAGCAATTTTTAACGTTACGGCCACTGCAAATCATTGAATTTTCAAATATTTTCTTATTTATCTTTTACATTGCCTTGTAAACATTTTGGAATAAATTTTTATTAAATAGTTATATTGTTTGATTTAATAACGTTTCGCACGTTTGGAAGATTTAACTTCAATAACACTACCACGCTGAACCAGAAAATTAAGAAAGGAAATGTAATTTTTCATCTTAGTATACTATGGGAATAGAGATTGTTAACCCACCTCATACAGAATATTTTCTCGAAGTTACCAAGAATCACTGACTTGCACTGTCATAGATTTTTCTCATGAAGTCTATTTCTTTCTTAAAAGAAGTTTATATACTAATTTCATTAGAAACATGTCTAAGAAAATATCTGACATTCATGAGAAACATCAGCACCTTAATTTAAATGACTAGGAAACTAAGAAGCATTGTTTTGTAAATATGTTTCTCTTTGACTCAAAAGTTTCTTCTTTATCATATTCTAAATGAACAACTAACCGCATATAAGTAATATATTGTATCAATGAACCAATGTTATATTTTAACTTAATAAGTGACTATGAGAAGAAAGTCATGTTTTCCCCTAAATGCTCATTTTCAAGTAGAATTTTACTAACGCACACATGTGTTTATTGCACCTTTTGATAAAATCTCAAAGGCTGAAATGAGTGTTTCATTACCAAATTTGTACTTTCCGACTTCATTTTACTGAAACGGAAACCATCATAAGTTATTGCGAAGAAACATTTGCACATGTTTTGCTTTTTGATTAATTTTCATACCACCTGATTATCTTTGAAAATTTGTTTTCTAGTCCAGTGCTAATATATTGCTAATTTTCACTTTTTCAGTATCCTTCGTATGTGACAAAAACTCAGTTTACAACCTTTTCTTACTTTAACACCTTGCATTGTATTGCTGAACCGGGGCCGTGCTTTCATTTTTATTACATATCATGCAAATATTAAAAATAATTTGTGTGTGTGTGTATATATATATATATAGTTTTAGTCAGTTTTCCTTTTAAATTCTATATTTAAAGTATCCTTTATGTAATATGGCTTCTTGTGCTGTAGCAACGTGCCGTAACACTTATAGAAATACGAAAGAAAGAGGTATTGTATTTCATTCTTTCCCAAAGGATAATTTGCTTTTGACGAAAGAATGGATACATAAATGTCGAAGACAAGATTCTATTAATGTGAAAAACGCAAGAATTTGCAGCGAACATTTTCTGTGCAGTGATTATGAAGATGACATGAGAAATCGCTTGCTTGGATTGCCGCAAAAGAAACTGTTGAAATGCAATGCTGTGCCGAAAGTAAATTTATCGTGTGCAGTAAACGAAATAACACAAAGAAATCGGAGACATTTGAAAAGAAAACTAATGCAGAGTGCTTTTGAAAGACTACACGAATTAAGCCCAAAGAAAATTTATTTTGAGGCCGAGAACGAAATTGAAGCTGACAATAATAAATCAAATGTGAATGATTTTGAAATAAAACTCACAAGTGACAATGCCCTATGTGACAATATCCCTGAGTGCCCTAAGTGTAAAGATAAACAAGAATGTATTGATAATTTGAAGAACAAAATAATATCCTTAGAAAATTGTAATAAAATATTGAAAAATAGAGAAAAGAAAAATTTTAGAATGTTTGCTCAGCGACAAAGAAGGTGGACGACATCTAGAAAGAAATTTGTATCGGAAATTCAGAAATTAAAATCCCAAACAGCGAAATTTAGGAAAAAACAGAACAGATCGGAGAATTTGGAAAAACGTCTAAAGCATATTTTTACAAAGACGCAGATTAACGCATTGCTAGAAAAGAAGGAAAAAATCAGGTGGACTAGTGAAGATATTTCACGTTGCATTGTCATAAGAGCTCTGTCATCTAAAAGCTACGATTTTTGGAAAGATAAAATGGGAATTCCTTTACCTAGCACTAGCACATTAAAGAGATGGTGCGCTAAATTTTCATGTAGTCCAGGAATTCAGAGTGATGTTCTTGCTGTAATGAAGGAAAGATGCCAATATTTGAATTCTGTAGAAAAAATATGCGTTCTCAGTTTCGACGAAATGCACATAGATTCTAAACTCTGCTATGACTCTAAACTGGACCAAATTCTCGGTTCTTTACAAAAAATGCTGTTTGTTTTAATCAGAGGTCTCATTTCGCAGTAGAAACAACCAATATTTTTTGATTTTAACACTCCAATGAAGAAAGAACTTCTTTTTTTCACTCATAAGACATATTCAATCATCCGGAGTAGAAGTGAAAGCAATAGTGTCTGATTTAGGAGGCTCTACTACTTTGTGGAAAGAGTTACAGATTTCAATTAATAGTTCTCAGTTTCCAAATCCAGTATTCCAAACGAAAAAAAATATGGGTTTTTGCAGATTTAGCGCACTGCCTCAAATTACTGAGAAACCACTTTTTAGATAAAGGATTTGTTTTAGAAGATGGAACTGTTTTAAATGTTGATATTATTAAAGAGGTTTTAAATAAAGATTCAGGAGAAATTAAATTGTGTCACAAACTAAAACCAAATTATTTAATGGTCAAGGGAAACGAGAGACAAAAAGTCGCTCCAGCGAAAACATTATCTTCAAGAACTACAGCAAAAGGTATACTCCACCTCACAGGAGATGAAAAAGCATCCGACTTCTTTGAGTTAATCGACAATTTTTTCGATATTATGATTAGTACGAAAACATACCCTCCTTCAGATAAAATACTTAAAGCAGCATTTGGATTAAATGAACATCATGAGAAACAAATTCAAGTTTTGGAATTAATGAAGAAAGTCATTGGATTAAGACTTCAGGGAAAAGCCAACTTACTGCCTTTCCAAAAAGGAATAATAATTTCAATAAATTCTCTTTTTGGCCTACACCATGATTTGAAATCATCGTATGATGCTAAATATATTTTAACCTCTAGATTAACTCAGGATGCACTTGAAAGTCTCTTTAGTCAGATTCGAGGGCTTGGTAGGTTTAATGACCATCCATCACCTAGTGAAGTTATACGCCGCTTAAAGCAATTAATACTCGCTAATAAGCTGCCAAATTTATCTTCAAAAGTATGCATGACTAAAGAAAGCAGAAACATTGATTCATATTTAACATCCGAAATACTTGAAAAGGCTTTGAAAACTGAGGAGGAAGATGCTTTTCCATTAAATACTATTGATGATTTGGATTTGGATTTCATAGAGGAACCTTCTCCTATGGCATGGGAATTAGAATTGAATTCCGACAGACAATTTTCGACAGTCGAAAAAGAAGCATTAACATATGTTGCAAGTTATATTGCCTATCGTGTGCGAGACAAAGACCCATCATTGGGAACAATATCTAAAAATAGTGCTGATGAACCAATATTTAATTCAGAATGCATTAAATTATTGTCCTTAGGAGGTTTGACTACACCTTCTCATTCATGGATGAATACAGTGTATGAGTTCGAAAACATATTTTGTGCAGTTCATGGTACAACTTACTATGAAGGGAAGCATGTAATTGGCTCTTTAATTAATAAACTGGAGAAATATTATCCTGAAGTTAACAGAGAAGCAATTTGTTTATTTTGCAGAGTGAGAACTTTTATTAGAATACGTTTCTTAAATAGAAATGCATATGTTTTTTTCCCAAAGAAAAGCAACCCGAAAGGCAAAAAAATGGATTGCTTCGAATGTGGCAGCCAATAAATAATGTTTCAACAACTTGTAGTTGCATTGCGACTGTACAAGTAAGCATATATAATATGTTTTGATTTGAAATATTTCTAGATGGCATTTTAGAAGTTAATAGCGTAAAGCATATTTCAAATGAGAACTAATTCTGTTAAGTTATTGTTACAGTTATTTTTATTATATCCTCTGTTATTATTGATTCGATTTTGTGTTAGCTTAGCATTCTAGATAAAATACATATAAAGTATGATATTAAAGTAATTGGCATAAGAAGACCTGCCCCCTAACCCCCACTTTTCAAAAATTAAATAATTATTTTAGGTACTGTGAGTAAAGTTGTTTTGTCTAAATTAAGATAAGAATCTTACATGTATTTATTTAAATGAAATATTGATGTAAGCCTAAGTTACAAAATTATTAAAAAAAATATATGTTATTATATTGAATCGGGATAAAAATATGCCAATGTAAAATTTACAATTAGGCTGAAACTCAAACTTAGATTAGCAGAAATTTTGCCATATATAACCATACATGTTTAAAACTATGCCAATTTAAGGTTGTTTTTTGATTAATTTTAAATAGCTGTTATTATAGTTATCTTAGAAGCAGTAGTACAGTTCTCTTAGTTAACATGCAGATAAAGAAATGATTAGAAACAAACAGGCATTTAAAGAAAAAAAAAATCCCTGAAAATAAAAACAGGAACTTTATGCTAAGAGTAGCGCACTTTATCTATTATTTTAAAATTGAGTAAGTACTATTAAATTTTGTAATGTTCAGTGTAAAATGCATACTGCAGTAACATTGTCTCTTCCAAATTATAGCTATCTTTCCCACACAGCTCATTTTAAACGCTGGTTCTTCAAATTTAAAACGCTAATTTCTATGTTGTCAATTGCATCTCCGCGCTCGGTGGCATCATTGCTACGTCATCACTCCTCACTGCATGTTTCAGGGGGAAACGCTCTATGAGCTAGCCCTTCTCTTTAGTCCTGGTATTGCTGAATCAGAGCCATGCTTTCATTTTATTACATATCATGCAAATATTAAAAAAAGGCACATTTTTTTTCTTCTGTTAGCACAATTTGAACGAAAATTTTACTATTAAAGAGACTTCTTTAGTAAAATCTCAACGTTAAACTGAATGTTTCATTACTAATTTTGAAGATTCTGGATATATCCTACTTAAACGTTCATAACTGGTTAGCAAAATAGTTTATACATGTACTCCCTTGTATACTCTTGGTTAATTTTAAATTGTTTTTCATCTATAACACTTTATTTCTAATGAAGCATCGAAATGATTATTAACTATCTGCATTTTGCAAAGAATTTCGTAGACACATGTGTTCAATACAGAAAAATTTTCTAACTTATCAGTATTCTTACCAATATAGAATGCAAAATTTCCCTAAAAATGAATACATTTATTTCTTTAAAAACACGTACAGAATACCCACATTTAATAATTTAATGAGTATTTTCCTATATCAGAATGAAAAATTTTAAATAATGTTATGTTCCATAAAATTTATGAATTTGTGATGTCGTTGGCTTTTTGCAAACGCTTTGAGAGAGTGTGCTCTCGATACTCCCTTAAACACTTGGAAACTGTTTTATCTTTGTTATTGGAAACTATTTTAGCTTTGTTGTTGATATATGCCAATGGATTCTCAATACTTTTTCTCTTGGTTTATCTTCAGGTTATGAGTTATTTGAATACTTAAAAATATATTTGTAGATCATTTATGTTGACACTTGTGATAGATTTCCTGGATGTGTTTTTGGAAAATGTATTTATTTTATTCACATGAATGAAACTAATGTTTTCTTAAAATTTTATTATTCAGAGCATAAGTCAATTATGGCAGAATGCCGGATTTCTTCCCAGTATTCAACATTCATATGAACTTCTGTATTCTAAATCTCTCACGTAACTTTAATTTTTCCTATCAATAATAAGAAGACGAATTGAATAAATGCAGGTTATGCACACATAAGGTAAAATTCTGGAAATAAAAGAAAGTCTTCAGATCTACGCAATTCAGTAGAATGTGCAAATATTCATCCTATTCGAAGCTTATTTTTGAAATTACACAGCATAAAAATGTAAATTTACTGAAAAGAGATGTAATGAAGATCAAGTACTCTGCAAAATCTGGACGGTAATTATACAAAACTAGTTATACGGAAGGTTTCACATAAACTATTTTGCTAACCAGTTATGAACGTTTAAGTAGGATATATCCAGAATCTTCAAAATTAGTAATGAAACATTCAGTTTAACGTTGAGATTTTACTAAAGAAGTCTCTGTAATAGTAAAATTTTCGTTCAAATTGTGTTAACAGAAGGAAAAAATGTGCCTTTTTTTAATATTTGCATGATATGTAATAAAAATGAAAGCACGGCCCCGGTTCAGCAATACAATGCAAGGTGTTAAAGTAAGAAAAGGTTGTAAACTGAGTTTTTGTCACATACGAAGGATACTGAAAAAGTGAAAATTAGCAATATATTAGCACTGGACTAGAAAACAAATTTTCAAAGATAATCAGGTGGTATGAAAATTAATCAAAAAGCAAAACATGTGCAAATGTTTCTTCGCAATAACTTATGATGGTTTCCGTTTCAGTAAAATGAAGTCGGAAAGTACAAATTTGGTAATGAAACACTCATTTCAGCCTTTGAGATTTTATCAAAAGGTGCAATAAACACATGTGTGCGTTAGTAAAATTCTACTTGAAAATGAGCATTTAGGGGAAAACATGACTTTCTTCTCATAGTCACTTAATAAGTTAAAATATAACATTGGTTCATTGATACAATATATTACTTATATGCGGTTAGTTGTTCATTTACAATATGATAAAGAAGAAACTTTTGAGTCAAAGAGAAACATATTTACAAAACAATGCTTCTTAGTTTCCTAGTCATTTAAATTAAGGTGCTGATGTTTCTCATGAATGTCAGATATTTTCTTAGACATGTTTCTAATGAAATTAGTATATAAACTTCTTTTAAGAAAGAAATAGACTTCATGAGAAAAATCTATGACAGTGCAAGTCAGTGATTCTTGGTAACTTCGAGAAAATATTCTGTATGAGGTGGGTTAACAATCTCTATTCCCATAGTATACTAAGATGAAAAATTACATTTCCTTTCTTAATTTTCTGGTTCAGCGTGGTAGTGTTATTGAAGTTAAATCTTCCAAACGTGCGAAACGTTATTAAATCAAACAATATAACTATTTAATAAAAATTTATTCCAAAATGTTTACAAGGCAATGTAAAAGATAAATAAGAAAATATTTGAAAATTCAATGATTTGCAGTGGCCGTAACGTTAAAAATTGCTAATACTCAAAGTTTTCAAAAGGTTTATGGAAACACGATAATACTATAGTCATCCGTAAATAACTTCCATCGAAACTGAAACCTTTATGCACAAAATTTTCTTGGCATGCAGGAAAATAACATTAGACCATTCAAAATGAAGATACTTTCCGGAATGAAATGAACAGTATTTCAGGAAGTATTCACTTAACTTCTAACTTGATTGCAATGAGCATATGTGAGACATGAAATACATTCGGATGCGAAAAAAAATAACAAACATTTAACTATCCGGCAAAGAATCAAATTTCATTTTAAATGTAATGGTATGAAAAGGAGAACAATATATCTGAGTAGAAAACCTTGATGATAATATCTGAATATGTTTGTTTTTTAAGGCGAAAAATGCTCACTGCAGTTTCCGGTAGGGCTCAAATGAAGCAGTTTGCTTTTCTGAGTTGGAAAAATTTCACTTTAATTTTTTAAGACAAAACATCACCACTGTTATTTCGTCTGTGGTAAAACCCATGTTAATTTTAAAATGTAAGGGGGAAAATGTTACACTTTAATTTTAAAAAGTCGAAAAAAATTCATTTAGATTTTTTTAAGGTCGGAAAAGTTTCGCTTTAACTTTTTTATGGAGAAAAATCTCCACTTTGATTTTGAAAAGCCGAAAAAAAATCATTTAGATTTTTTTAGGTGGAAAACGTTTCACTTTAATTTTTTTAGGAAGAAAAAAAAAATCATTTATATTTTTTTAGGTCGAAAAAGTTTTACTTTAATTTTTTTAGGGAGAAAAATCTCCACTTTTATTTTGTCTATGGAAAAACCCATGTTAAATTCAAAATGTAAGGGGAAAAATTTACACTTTGATTTTGAAAAGTCAAAAAAAATTTATTTAGATTTTTTTAGGTCGAATAAGTTTCACTTTAACTTTTTTAGGGAGAAAAATCTTCACTTTTATTTTGAAAAGCCGAAAAAAATTCATTTAGATTTTTTAGGTGGAAAAGTTTCACTTTAATTTTTTTAGGAAGAAAAACATTTTTTATTGGTTACGGTATACTTCATTCTCGCTCTAACCTTTTTTTTTTCCTTTTGAGTTGTAAGATTTCTGAACCTGACTCTTCAGAAAATGAAATCATTCTGTTTTATCAAATTCCTTCTAAGTGTATAATATAGTCTTCAAACAGAATATTTTAGTATAAATAAATGCATTATAGACTAAAATATGATTAAAAATACTTCATTAGTTTTCAGGCCCTATTCCTGAAACTGGTTAAGGTTCTTACCCCTGACTTATTTCAATCAGGGACATTTTCAGGAAAAATATTCATTCCTTGTTCATGTTTTCCATATTCAGACATTTTCCCCCTTCTTATATGTTATATTTCAATATTGCTCTTTGGCTTGGTAGGAAGTTTTTTTCATGGTTATTGCATACCTCTCCTATACGTCTGCGACTGTTCTAATAAATTACATTACCAACTAGTGTAAATAACATCTCTAGATATATAGGTATTCTCTTGAATGTTTGCTTAATATGTAAATTTGTGAAGCATTTCTGTTTGAATACTTGTATTTGAATTTTTCTTTTTAAGATTAATTCACAATAAAATGTATTAAAGGTTCATTTAAGTTACCAATGTTTAACCAATCAAAATTATATGTTTTGTATTGTATTTATGCAAAAATGTTTCTCATATCTGTGAAAAATTAAATATCGGATGTACTTAAATAGCTTAAGTAAAGTAATATCAGTTCGAAATGCGTATCTTCAGTTAAATTGAATATAATGAAGTTACGTTGTATTATTATTTGGAAATTCATGTCAATATTCCCTGTTATGTAGAATTTTATTTGCTATCTATCATAACTTAAAAATCATCCTCAAAAAGCTGTAAGAGTTCAGTGTTTGTCAATTTGAACTGCATGTCTTAAGTTAGAAGGAATATATTAAAAAGCTTTGAGACTTGGAAAAATAATGATCATACTCTTTGAAAAGAATATTCCGAGCTGAGAAATTTTTATATTCTAAGTAGGGAAAAAGGTGACAAAATTTCACTTCCGTGACTGAACATTCATTTCTTGTCCAGACATCCTTTCTTTTTAGATGTTTCACACAAATATGGCTCAATAGTGAATTTAAAATATTACATTACATTGTGGATATTTATCTCTGTACTTAAAAATTCTGTACCTTGTTAAAAAATAAGATTGTGTTAAGTTAAAATGTAGCAGTGTTTTTGAAGGTCTGCGGTAAATGGTGGGATCACATTAAGAATCCGGGTGAAGTTTTCACGTGATAGAAATCAAAATTTAACGTATGTTCGGTGATTTAAATACGATGTGTACAAGAAAATCCAAGATATTTTTGTAAAATATTTCAAAGAGTCAATCTGTGTTAGTAATATATCTGAAACCTCCTGCTCAATAAAAAGGAGTGTTCTGAATATATTCATGTAAATGTCTGTAGTGTAAAATAATAAGAAATGAAATGCTGTTGGTAAGTATTAAACTTGGGTAAACAATAATAAGAAATTTCATATTGTTTCTTATGTATTTGAACTAAACTGGCTAGAGATGTCCATATATTAGTTCAAGTAGATTTTATGTTGTGAAAATTTACTATTTCTGAATTAGAAGGTTGAATTCAAAGTGAGTAGACCCTTAAAAAATCCGTATAAGTCTGTATTTATTTTTAGGAAAAAAAAAAGAATCAGAAATATTAACAGGGATATGTTTTAAAAACATGATAAAGGTTAAATGTAAGGCAAAATGCCTATATGGAAAATAGAAAGTTAACATTTTTTGTCACATTTCGTGAATCCTTTGAACAAGAATGAGATGTGTAAAAGAGAATTCGCGATGTTTTAATACAGTGTTTCAAAAAGTTAGTATAATACGTTAGAAGAGAAAGTGTTGTATATCTTAAGTATTAGTAGCGTAAAAAAATAAGAAGAAATATAATATGCTGAGTAAGCTATATGTAAGGAACATCGTACTTATTGGTTTAAATTTGCAGAAAATATTATCCATGAAAGCCTCTAAAGGGAAATTATATGCGTGTAAGTTCCAGCTTAAACTTCATAGACAGAGAAATATATATGTAACTTTACGCTTCGAGAAATGGAGGATCAATAAGTATCTAAAACATTAAGAAAAACCTTAAGAGGAAAATAAAAGAAAGAAAAAAGAAATGAGAGAAGAAAATTCATCAAAGAATTAAAAAAATACTTTAATATAAAAGAAAAATTTTAAATTACTTCTTGAAGTAAAATATAGGAAAAAAGACCGAGTTCGTAGAAAAGAAAGAAAAAATCGTATGAAAATAAGTACAGCTTTTGTAAAACAAATAAAGTGAAGAATGTAAAACACGGAAAGCAAAGATTAAACTGAAGAGGAAAAAACTTTTGTAAAATAAAAAGAGGAAAAAAAAATTAAAATTGTGAAAACATATTACTTTTATAAAATCTATTACGTTTGTAAGTTAAACGCAGCGGGAAAAGGATGTAAAACTTAAAAATGGGGGGAAAAAAGAAAATCTTCTGTTTGTATATAAAAAATATGGTGTGAAAATTAGTACATTTAATTTAACGGCGAGAAGAAAAGAAAAATACGTAAATTATGTTTGTAAGATAAAGAACTGAGAAATTTAAAATATCTTAACCTAAAATAGAAACAAAATAAATTTAAAGTTATGAATTCATTCATTATCGTGGATGTACAAAGGTCTGAGCAAGTTGGAACAGAATTGTCTATGTGCAATCCATCAGCCTCATGCTGGTTTCCGCTGCACAAAGGTGAACAAAGAGGACAGATACGATCGGATAGATAAGATCAAATAATAGGATTCACGAGATAAAAGCACAGCTTTGTGTTATCGTCCACGTTTCCCATGCCATAGATGGACAAATAATTGAAATTTACATACAAATAGATGAACTTTTTCATTAAATATATTAATTATTAAGTCAAATAGTATAATCAATTAAAAATATTGGTTAATAACTTGTTCAGGATCCACGAGAAACAATCAAAAAGCGGCAAGGGGACACTACTGCCCTCTAGCGCCCATTGCTGAACTAAATAGAATGTTCTAGAAATTCTAACATGTATCTGCATGCTGCAATCAGGTTGCGGATTTAGTATGACATCAGAGCGGCGGGGAGTTTTACGTCAATCGATAAACATGCACATGAAACCGGATTACAACACAAACATACTTGCGACTGACGTCTGTGATGACGACACGAACAGGATGCGACACGCACGGGGTTGGTGATATCATCACAGTCCTAGCGCCACACAGTCCCAGCACCACATGGCTCCAAAGTGGTATTTTCTATCTACTCACCGCTATACCTCTAACAGGCAATGCAGTTTAATTAAAAAGTATTGAAAAAATATTTCTATCTAAAGTTTTATACCATATAAGTTCACGAGAAAACTTGTACGCAATATTGTTTTCCTATAAGCATTAATTTATTAGTCTCGCCGTCCGAAAATTTGTATCTACATTTAGGAAAACATTATGATGTCAGATGGAGGCAACTCGTACAAAATAATTCATCTCTCTATGGAAAATCTTGGTCGTCAAACTCTTCCCCTGAGAAACTTGGCATGTAATCCCGAAATTATATCATGAGCAAGAAATCCTTTAAATATCAATTAAAATTGTTTTGTTTGCGTTTCAAATTATCTTAACTTGGAATTTTCATTTTCAATTTTTTACTTTCTACAACTGTAGCACTTACTTTAGGACAAATATTTTGACTCTAATTTAACGCTTTCGCACGCTGTTAAGCCACGCCCCATTTTTTAAAGACTCTAGCATATCACAAAGATTATGTTTATGTGATTAAGCCAAAGCCTCGAAGACTGTCACCTAAGGGAAGGGATGCTTTCGTCGAGGACTTTGTAAGGGAAACTGGCTCGTATACGCAATAAAGATCAGTTTAAAAAACAAATAAAAAATATTTCGTAGAGAAATACGTGTTTCCAATGTAAAATTGTATGCTTAAAGACATAACGTTTTGACGAAATTACATAATTTTGTTTATTCCAACAAAATTTAATATTTATTAGAACTCTTATTACTGTAAAGTAACAGAGTATTACATGAAGTTACAACTGTAAAGTTTTTATTTACTTAAGGTATTGTAGAAAATTGTAACTTTAAAAAAAAGGGCAGACAATCAATAAGAATATTAAATAATACACTTATACTAACGAAACGCTAGCTACCCTCACAAAGCAATAGCCCGTGCTTGGTAGGCGCTCAATCCCGGAACGACTGAAATTCCCTATACTCAAAATGCCTTTTCCTTTCTCCTCTTAGTTCATCCCTACTTTCACGTACCATACCTACAAATCTTGGACTCTTCCAGCAAACAATAGAATTCCTTCCTGGATTGAGCGCCTACTATGAGTACATACATGCTAAAATTCATAAAAATTAAATCACACTGGTCATTCTTTAAAATCAAAGTCCATGTGACCTCTAATAAATTCAATTTCTCTCTTTAAAGAGGGGCAGTTCTTATCAAATGCACTGCGATCATGTTTCAACTCTATTCCATACTTCTGATTAGAAACCACATAGTTTACACATTTTCTACCTTTATTTTTACAAACAGTCGCAAGATGATTTCCAACACATTCAGCACAATGGACTTTATCTTTACAAAATCTCTTAGAGTGACAGTATGCCAAGCATTGTGTACACTGTCTTGGTTTCAAAAATAATCTCGCAGAGAAAGCACGCCATCCAATTGCCAGACGTTGCTCTTCCAGTATTTCCCTTTGGTTAACAGAATCAACAGAAAAAGCACGATGGAGTTTCCTACCCAGTCCTTTCGTTGGAATATCAAACAAATGTCTGGCACATTTGGCATTATATACACAGTTACGTTTCAAGACATCTACAAGCTCTTCATTCTTAAAGGTTTCCCCCCCACCATACACAATAATTTTCGGTTTAATTAATCTACGCTTCCTTGTTTTAATATACTTCCTCAAATTTTCTTTTTCTTTAATGGCACTTTCAAGCCTAACTACTTCATCTTCACTACCTAGTTTCAACAAAAAGACTCCATTTTCTCTTTTAAAGGATCTTTTAATCCTAACCTTGATATCATCTGGCTTGATCCTGCTGCTAAGTTCATCGAATACCTCAACGCCATCAGAGGTAGGCGTTATCACTATCTCATCATGACCTTTTTCAAAAACCGATGAAGCCATTCTTCTCGAGGAGTTGGACATCTTATTTTCACTTAGGCAATCCATTCTTTCCAATAGGAAGACCTTACGATCAGAAATTTTGTGTTTAATGCCATTGATGTCATTTCTATTACCACGTATAATATCAGCTTCTACCATACGAACACTCTGTTTTAGAGCAAGCTGAAGAATTTTACCTAATCCCTCAATTAACTTATCCGGCAATGTACTGGCAATTTTCTTTTGGGTTTTAATTATTATCCTGTATAATATTTACTTAAGTTAAATAATAAAGAATCTGCATGAATGTACGTATGTTTCTCGAACTGCGAAAAAACAACAGCAGCTAGAGCCGTCTAGTTTTGAATAGCGTAGTCCGCCACCCGAACATGGCCACCAAGAGCCCGAATTTGGAATTTATTTTATTCTCTATTTCATATTTTCTAAGCCTTCATCGAATTTTTGATTAACAAACTTAACGACTTCAAAACGAGCAGTGACAACACTGTACGGAATTCTCCTCCGCGCGAGACTGCCTATCGAAAATTCTAAAGATAGGCTGTTTTTAAATATTTTGTGATTTTGGTGTTTAATCGAGTTTTATGTGGTTTAAGCGCCAAGAATGTGATATTTAAGAAATAATGTAAAAAAAAAGGAGTCGTTAATAATAAAAAGAGGAAATAAGTTTTTTAAGTGCATCTTAGTAAGAATACTGAACATTGAGTCGATAAGTTTAGAAAAAGACTGAAAAGAAGAAAAAAAAAAAAAAAGAGAAAAATATATTCTAACACTTAACGTTTAATCGGTATTTCTAGGCGTATACTACTATAGTGCTTTTAAAATTTTCGTAATTTTGCTAATACGTAGCGTAAGTGCGAAGGAAATTATGCTTAGCAATAAAGTTGAAAGAAACAAAAAGTGGGTTGGTTGGAAGAATGACTCTAACAGTAAAACCCTTTGAACGATCGCTACATTCGAAAACCTTTCAGACTTTTCCCACCCCCCCCCTTTTTTTTTTTTTTTTTTTTCAGCTCCAGAACGTTTGCGTTTCATCCTTACAAAAATGCGTCGCTTAAGAAACACCGACAAAAAATTTATGCTGAAGGTATTTCAAAATGGTCTATTTAGGTCTGGTTATTTAGGTCTATTTGTATTTTAGGTCTGGTTTATCAAGTAATCTGATTTATCCGAATTTATTTAAAAATTTTCCTTACGGAACAATTTTTGAATTTTCTCATAAATTCGCACACTTTACAGTTTAAACAAAATGCAGAATTGTAGGGTCTCAAATTCCCAAATGTGGGTTCAGAAGAACATTAACAATCACAAAAATATTTCCGCTGAAGCACTAACCATTAATAAAAAAACACCGCTTTGCCTTTTAAAGGCAATGCAGTTTCATTAAAAAAAAAGGAAACGAAAGATACGATGCGAAATTAAAAAAACACCTAAATTTTATACTTTATGACTGCACTATAAAATTGGTATGCAATAACCGGGAAATAAGTTTTTTTTTTTTTTTTTTTTTTTTTTTATATGCGGCGGAAGATTCGTTATTTAGCATTAAAACCCAATGCGTTTTCGTATGAATACTTGTTTCCAGAAATTCTGTGTATTGACGTTTGTAAATTGCCGTATTGGGTTTGGCGTGAGCTCCAGCAAAATACTTATAAAAATATGCAACCAGAGAAATAAACGCAATACAACTGGAAAGCTGTATACTAAGGCAAAATTTTATTTATTAATTGAAGAGAAAATTAGATATATATATAATAAAATTGCAATCGTGCACCAGAGCATGGCTACCTGGAAGGACGAATTGGAATTTGTTTGTGTGTGTTTGATATTTTGCAAACATTTAAAGGAATTTTTGCTAAAAAATTTCACCCATTTCAAATCGAGCAATGCCAACATTGTACGGAATAAAACATTTATATCTCCAGCCCACGAGACTGACTATCGGAAATTCTAATGATATACTGTTTTCAAATATTTTCTGCTTTTGTTGTTGAATCGAACTTTAGGTGGCTTAAGCGCTAAAAATGTGATATTTAAGAAATAAAGTAAACACACAGAATGTTAATATAAAAAGACAAAATGTGTTTTGTAAGTTCATCTTAGAAAATTGAACATTAAGGTGATGAGCTTCGAAAAGTTTGGGAAAAAAAATAGAGAAAACGCTTATCGTTTTTACTGCTTTTAAACTTTTTACTGCTTTTATACTTTCTGTAATATTGTTGCTGAATTATACTTGGCGTAAATGCCATGAAAATTATGTTTCATAAGAAAGTTAAAAGAAACAAAAAATGGGTTAGTAGGAGTGAATCTAACAGTAAACTGCTGGGCCGTGAGCTGCGCGGGTGCTTAAGAAACCTTAACCATTTGCGACCAATAAATTCTGAAACTTTTCAGACTTCTTTTCTACCCCCCTTAATATATGTATATATATATATATAGACATATACCCCCCATTTAAAAAAAAAAAAAAAAAAAAAAAAAAAAAAAAAAAAAAAAACATTTTTCATTTCAACTGCAGCATGTTTGCGTTTCATCAATGCGTTCATCATCACGTTTGAAGCACTGACAGAAAATGTCTGCTAAAGTATTTCTAAACGCTTATTAGGCAAAAGAGAGATGAAAACGTTTCGCTGATACCGTGAATCAAAACAAAGCACTCTTTTACTTGTTTGGGCTCTACGTCGAATTACGCTTCTCATAAAGGTTTATGTTTTCATTCACTGTATTTCAGTCCGACAAAAATGCTTTACGTTTGAAACAATAAAAAATGCCTGCACAAACGTTTTAGTACAGCCACTAGTTGATGGTACCAGAATCGAAAGTTTTGCTGAAATAGCGGAAGAAATATGTATTGAAATTCGTTTTCTTAAAGGATAAATCTATATAAGTAACGTTTTATTAAACGTTATCATAAATTAAAACAATTTCAAACACAAATGCAGTGAAATGTTGGATAGAAATCTTCGAAATCTGAGAAATGGGCATGTATGAAACAACTTTATAAATACATATATTTATTCTATTCAATATCTTCAAATATGTTTCCTGCATACTTCCATTTTTTTTTCAAATATGAAATACTCTGCTTATTACAGCGTCATCTCTTCTTTCATTGCTAATTTTTTCGATTGAAAACTGCGAGAGGAAAGTATACTCTATTTCTCAAAAGACGTCGTCAATGAGGAATAGAGAACATTATGCACTAAATAATATATATATATATATATATTTGGAAGAAGGTATTAATTTTAATGACAATCCTTTTATAAAGTATTTCGCTATTTGCGTGTTTATTTTACATTGCTACCGTTAATTAGAATTTTCTAGTGAAGCCACTGCGAGTAGGTAAGCTAGGGAAGGAAATATGCTCGTATATCGAAATATTAAAAAATGACAGAAGTCCTGGATGCGTTGGCTGCAAGGGCATTTTCATGATTTTTCCGATGTGGAACGTAACTAAGAGTCAGTTTGCCTTAATAAGACCTCCAAATAGTCATCTTTCCCCTTAGACAAATAACCACAATGTCTTTTGCCATAATCAAACAAACCGAAGCATCTTTGGAATATGCAAGGTGTGATACAAAAAAATGATACTGATCGAATAAGTCATTGTACTTCCTGACATCATTACCTTCAAAGTAGTTTCCCTTCAGCATTCACACATTTCTGCTTTCGGTGCTGGCATTGTTGGTAACAGTTCTGGAAAAGGGTAACCGCTTAAGTAAAATTTAACCTTAAAAAAAAAAAAAAAACCTGCATGGTGCCAAAGAAAACGAAGGATGCCCTATCACAGTAATGTTTTTGCTTGTCAGAAACTGCTTGACAGATAGGGCCATGTGAGGGCATATATTATACTGGTGTAACAGGCATTCATCACGCCACAACTGTGGACTTTTTCTTCTAATTTTTGCACAAAGACTTTTTAGTATTTCAATGTAGTAGTATTGATTAACAGTTTGACCACAGAGAACTTATTCAATCATGACGTCAATCATGATCATCTTACACAGTGCCCCTTCTACCTGAACACCGCTTATGTCATTCAAACATGCATGATACAAAGTTACATCTCCTTAAGCTCGGTTAACATTTAAAATGTTTCCTCTGTGGCTGATTTCTGAAGTTTCACAAGAAACGTGATGTTGATTCACTGTTCGGTGTTTATATTACACAATTTTCTGGCAGAATGCAGTTTCACATGTTCACTCAATGACAAAGTATGCTCCAATGGCGTTTTCGGTTAATTCAAAACTGGCTGCATGAATAGAAGAAATGTGTGGGATGACGTCGCCAAAACAGTTGTTGACATCTCCACTCTGTTTTCAAGCTACACGGTTAGTATCATTTTTTGTCACAACTCACGGGAGTATTCATCAGTCATAGGGCCCACCAGCGGCCGAGCGGTAAAGTCGCTGAACACTGGTAGTTCGGTCCGAGGTTCGAATCCCGCGAACGGGCTGGCTGCATGGGTGTTTTCGTGGTTTTCCCCATGTGTAACGTGTATACGAGCCAGTTTCCCTTAGAAAGTCCTCCACGAAGGCATCCCTCCTCTTAGGCAGATAGCCCTCGAGGCTTTGCCATAATCACACACACACACACATCAGTCATAGTTATCTTTCCGTAACCTGCACTTTAATACTAAATATGTATGCTATGACGGCGTGGAAATTCGTGTGTCACATCGTATGTGTATTTGTGTCATGTTCCCGGATTATTGCTACTACCGAAGAATATTACTTATGTCTTAGCTTAAGAGATATCATTTTGATACTAAAAGTTGAGCATCAATTTCTTTTAGCTTAGAAAATCTATTTTGAAAGTAGATACTTTTTGAAGGGAGTATTTGTAGTATTAAAGCAGATAGAAAGGGCAATAGAAGACTGAACACCTTATATAGGAGGATATGGATCTTTATAGTATTCAGTGTTACTTAACTGTTCAATTTATAATTTTAAATAATTATTCCCCAATGTGTCTGTTTATAGCATTAACCTATGAGTAATTAGTATGCTTAACCTGAATGCCATAATTCCAAGCGTTATTAGCATTTTAAATATTTTATTTTCCTCCTTTAAAACTTACAGTGCACTGAAGGTGTATGTCATCACATCATAAAGACAAAGAATTACTAGTCATGGAAAAGCGTAAAGCCAGATACCAAATATCACAGAACTCCTGTCCCATCGTTAAAACTTATGCTCCTCCCAGTCTGTTCTCTTCAAAATCTTAAAACATTGTTTATCTTTATAGTATATTTTGTCAGTTATTGTTTTTCGAAAAATAGTTTTTCTTTAACATATTCTTACTGTGGTCATTTAATCATTTGCGAATATTATCTTGCCGTGACCAGACGCGTGAAAGCTGTTGGTTTCGAGATGGCGATTTTCTTAATTAAAAACAAGTTAATTAAACCTTTTTTCTCGTTAATTGTTTCCATCAAATTGCTTAACATACACTGGTGTGCAAAAATTAAGGACGAAATCGAAAAATTACCATATCAGCTGAACGAAGAGGCAGAGCGGACAGAAAGACCAATCAGGAGATTAAGTAAGGTGATGTACGGTAGCACATGCGCAGATATGCTGGTAGACGTAATGAGGGAGTGTCTGAGTAGTATAAAGCATGTTGTCGGTGTAAGATCAGTATTTCTGGCAAAGAGATTGCACGTCGTATAGCAGTTAAAATCACACCGAGTTCTGCCTCAGCGAGAAATGGCGAATAATCAATCTGTTACACGACATCTGGATACTTTTACCCGAGGTCGAATCATTGGGAAGTTGGAGGAAGGCCGCAGTGTGACAAGTGTGGCTGCAGAATTCGGAATTGTTCACAGCATCGTTTCACGACTTTGAAGACAATTTCAAACTACAGGAAGTTTAGTATCCGGGAGTTTAGTAGTGGTCGTCCACGAGGAACCACACCCGCAGATGACCGGTATATTGCCTTACAGGCCAGAAGAAACAGGCGGCAGACAGCGGGAGAAATCGCTATACCCACGACACAGGCGACTGGACGACCGATATCGCGTTTTACCGTGGCCAGAAGACTACCCGGTGGTGGTCTGTTTGCACGACGCCCTGTACGGTGTGTACCTCTAACGCCTGCCCATCGGAGAAGGCGTTCTCTGTGGTGCCGGGAACACCGGAATTGGAGAGACAATGAATGGGGACGAGTACTCTTTACAAATAAGTGCAGATTCAGTCTGAGTAGCGATTCTCATCGCATACTCATCTGGAGAGAGCGGGGAAGCCACAATCATCCCTCGAACATCATTGAAAGGGACAGGTATGGAGGTGGCGGTGACTCGTTTGGGGAAGCATCATGCTTGGTAGTCGTACAGACCTTCACATCTTCGACGCAGGTTCAGTCAACGGGACCCGTTATTGTAACAAGATTCTTCTTCCATATGTGCGTCATTTTAGAGGCGCTATGGGTCCGCAGTTCCTTTTCATGTACGACAATGCACCATGTCATCGCACTGTAGCTGCCGAACAGCTCTGAGAGAGTGAGGATATTGAACGTATGGATTGACCGGCACGATCGCCGGATCTCAATCCCATCGAGCATGTAAGGGATTTCCTAGCAGACGCTTGGCAGCTCATACCTTACCACCAGTAACGATTCCGGAGCTTCGATTGGCGCTGTAAGACGAATGGGCAGCAATGCCTCAACAACTCATTGACACTCTCATTCTCAGCATGGGCAGACGCTGTGAAACCTGCCTAGCAGTCAGGGGAGATCATATCCCCTATTAAAGACCTGATGTTTTTTGCTGGACCCCCATCACATGTATGTTTCGGCCTTCAGTCGCATTGCGCTCCATGCTACTTTTTCAATAAAGCTTCTTTTTATCCCTCTGATTTCTCTTTTAGTAAGTGTTGCTTACATTACTCATGTCCTTACGTTTTGGGGATCTTACGGTATTAAATGTGTTAATTTGGAAAGCTTTTGTACAAATTTATATTGAAAAAACAGTCTCGTTATTAATTTTTGCACACCAGTGTATTGTTCAAAATGCTTTATGAGTTGCCCAAAGTTTTCTTAAAGTAATTTACAGTTAAAATATTTTTTTTAAATTTCCAGGATACTAAACTTTCTGTATTAAAAATATATATTTTAAATCTATCTATCATCTATCTATGTAAACATATATAAAGAAATTGGCACTGTTACATACAGACGCACATGCATTTTTAGAGTTTCGAATTTTCTGAAGTGCAAAGATACGCAGATGCCTGAAAACTAAGTTTTGCTATTCAGTTTGTTGCGAGTTTTTATTATGTCCTTTCAATCTCCATTTCCTTGAAAGCTACATTCGTTCATAGAAGTGTTATTCCTATATTTTCGACAATAATCTTATTTCGAAATATTTTATTTCTAATTATTGGCTTCTGTCAAATTTTCACTATTCACCACTGCATCCGGAGCGAAGATAGCTTTTACTTTTTGTTTTATTCACGATCACAATGGATATTAATTGAATTTCACCGATAAATTTGACTGAAATGAGAAAGAATAAAACTAATGTTTTAAAATTGCAGCATTGGATATAACGAAGGAGGAACCGGAAAAATGTAATAGTACTACTTTGTTTACTGTAAGCAAGTTTCTTCCCGGAACAAAATTACACCAATTACCGCTCCAAAACACAATTACCGCTCCTTCTGCCACTTGAAATTTTGTATAGTAAATTCAGCTTTGTTAAATTCTGAAATAAGTAACTGCATCGAGATACTGATGTTTGAAACAATAAAACACTCTTGAAGAAATTTAATAGTAGTTTCGTTTGTGAACTACTGTTAACAAGGAAGTCAAAAATACCAACATACGCAATATACAACACATCTGACAAGGAATCCTTCACAATTAATCCAGTGTCCCATTTTTAGATAATTTATTTCAGCTTTATTTTCATCCCATGATCTTAAATTTTTACGGTGTAATATTTTTGCACCAATAAACAAGTGAGAAAAAGCTCTTAGTCGAAATGTATACTTTAAAATTAATCAGCAATTACAGCAGTTAGTGTCTTTCGTTCTTTTATTTTGCCATCGACAGAATCGTTGGTTTACTGGGTTAGGTGATTTTTAGCCTATTAGATCCCCGTCAGTGGTATCAATAAAAAGGAGATCTTAGTCCAATGTCTTCCAGGCAAAAGAGACCTAGTGGAAAATTGCTAACATATTATACATTGCCATTCTTTCTTAGTTAAAGAAACCGCGCTGGCATACGCATACGTCTGTGAAATATTTCTCTAGATCAGGATTTTCGAGCATTCTTATGGATTCGCACACTTTCCACTTAACGGAGAATTGTCAGCACTAAACTTTCCAACAAAAGTTCGGAAGTACGTTGCTGCAATATATTCAGTTAATTAAAACGGAGAAAAACCTCCCTGCTATGGCATCTTTCATTACAAAAGCACCGCTGTACCTCTAAGTGTCAATGCAGTTTGACTAAAAAAAGCGTTCGGCTTAGACCCTATTATTGACAGAGCTATTGCGAAGAGTAATATTCCCGGTTCCACGATTAAAGCTGAAGGGCACTTGACATACAGAAATCCGGACGTGGAGAAAATATCAGATGAGAAAAGGGAAAGAAGGGGAGTGCCAAAAGAAGCAAGCAATCCAATCGTACAAGTTTGCAAAACGTGATGAACGATCATAGCTTTCAAGGAGGAGCCAATTCCAAAAGTGCGTAAATTTCTATATAAGTTCACGAGACAAATGGTACGCAATAATGTTTTTCTATAAACAGTAATTTAACAGTCTCGCCGTCCGAAAATTTGTATCTACATTTAGGAAAACATTGTGATGTCAGATGGCGGCAACTCGTACAAAAAATAACCTATCTCTCTAAGATAAAACTTCGCCGTCAAACTCATCTTCCGCGAAACTTGGCATGTTAACTCGAAACTGTATCATGAGCAAGAAATTCCTTAAATACCAATTAAAATTGTTTTATTCGCGATTAAAATTATCTTAACTTGGTATTTTCATTCTCAATTTCTTCTTGCCATAACTATAGCACTTTCGTTAGGACACATTTTTTGACGCCAACTCACGGCTTTTGTACGCTGTTAAGCCACGTCCCATTTCGTAAGGACTCTACCGCTAGCATATCACAAAGATTATGTTTATGTGATTACGGCAAAGCCTCGAGGGATGTCTGCCTAAGGGATGGAATGCCCTTCGTCGAGGATTTTGTAAGGGACACTGGCTCGTATACACGATAAACATCATTTCCAGGTTTCAATTTATTAAAGAGATATCGCACAGTTGGTTCGACGTTTCCCGGCTCCATAAAAATTAGGTTCGAAGGCCACTTGACAGTCATATGTTCCTCAGAGTGGATCTCCGAAGAGCAGAAGTGAGGGATAGAAGGAGGTGCTTCAGATCATTACAGACCAGGTAACTTAATAGTATAATAGTTTTTGTTTTGTTTTGTTCTTATGAACCCAAAAGGGATGTTTATACCGAAATAGATATGAGCCTCGAAAAGGCATTTTGCGTCGGAACACTTACATGCTCTTTTCAAGTTTTTGCCACCAAATATTATCGGCCGGTATAATATTTAAAGAAGTTAAATAATGAAGAATATAATTAAGACAAAATAACACGCCGAATAAATACTAATTCAGAAGTCAAACAACAAAAATCAGCGTTATACCTACAAAATTTTCACAGGACTAGTTTCGATGGTTTTACCGAACCATCATCTTCAGCTGCAAAACCGCAAATGAACAAGATAGGAAATAATGATTAGATAAGATAAGAAAGCCTGGACAAGAATAAGCAAGTGGCGCCATCTGTTGGCGAAACCAGAACTAAAACATAATTTCTCTAAAAGCCGAAGGCAAATAGTGATTGGAATTAGGATCGTTAACTAGAACAGAAAGATTTTTATGAATGTGAAATGCCTCTAGAAAATCCAGTTCTCCAATGGAAGATGTTTTTTGAATAATTTTGGCAGCAGAAAAATTGAAAGTGTGATTTTCGGACCAACAATGTTGAGCAACAGAAGACTTCTGTGTTTCCTTTTTTCTAACATATGCCTCATGTTCTTTGACGCGAAATTTTAAGGCTCTCATAGTTTGGCCAATGTAAATTAAACCACACTTGCAAGGAATCCTATAAATACCCCAGGAATTCATATCCGGAATGGGGTCCTTGAGTATAGAAGTTGGAATTTTATTGATGGGAGAATCAACAACCCGAAAGTTAAACTTCTGCAAAATATGTGCAACTTTATAGCTAATTGATGGAAAGAAGGGAATGACAACAGAATTTTTATAATCTCCTAAAATAAGAGTGTGGCTTTTAGTGTGTTGAGATGAGAATTTTTTAACTGCTTGATTAATAATGTTGGGTGAAAAGCCCCTGTCAATAGCTATTGCTTTTAAATAATTTAGTTCTTCATCAAGGGCTAGTTTGGAGGAGCAAACTTGAAGAGCACGGAAAACATAGGAATAAAATGAAGCTAACTTTTGTTTAGTCGGATGACATGATTTAAAGTGTGGTGGAAGGCAAACCGATGAAGGTTTAAGGGAAACTGTAGTACTGAAGTTGGATGTGTTACGTGTGACCAGAATGTCGAGAAACGGAAGAGAATTGCAAGTCTCAAGTTCAAAAGTGAACTGAATAGCAGGATCAATAGAATTCATTGTTGAAAGAACTTTATTTAAATCAACTTTATTACCTGCAAACAGGGTAAAAGTATCGTCTACGTAGCGGAACCATGCCGGGAAGTTTAAAGTTTCAAACAATTTTGATTCATAATAATGCATGTAGATATCAGCCAGGATGGGACTGAGGGGACTTCCCATGGCTAATCCCTCAGTTTGCTTGTAATATTTATTTTGGAAAACAAAATGTGTTTGTTTCAAACAGAGTTGAGTGAGAGAAATTAGCTCATCAATTTCGATGCAAGAGAAATGAAATTCGCGAAGTCTGGTTTCTAGACATCTCAATGCACCCTCCACTGGGACATTGGTGAATAATGATTTTACATCAAAAGAAACCATGAGTAAATTACGAGGAGAAATGTTTTTAACCTTTTTTACAAACTCTATTGAATTTTTTATGGTGTAAATGTTATTGTCTAAGAGAGTGGAAAATCTAGAAACTAAATATTTAGCTAAAGGATACGAGGCAGTACCTAAATTTGATACAATAGGGCGGAAAGGAATACCACTTTTATGAATTTTGGGAAGAGCATATAATCTGGCACAATTCGCAACAGATGGGATAAGCGAATGTTTTAAGTTGCTTGAAATGACTTGCGAAGATTTGAGAAAGAGCATTGTAGCTCTTTCTCTCGCAGTTAGATTTGGTTTCAAAGGTTTATTATTGAATTTCACATTATGAGCGATAAGATGCCTAATCATTTCTTTCTGTGAATCTGAAACTTTACTGAACTTGAAAGCTTTTTCGATAGGAGCCAAAATCTTTGGAATCGAGGGTTTACAGGTTTGTGAGAAGTTGAAATTATATTTTAGAATTCTCTCTTGTTCTTCTGAAAGACTAACATCTAATGTTAACTAACATCTAATGTTAACTAACATCTAATGTTAACTAACATCTAATGTTAACTAACATCTAATGTTAACTAACATCTAATGTTAACTAACATCTAATGTTAACTAACATCTAATGTTAATTAACATCTAATGTTAACTAACATCTAATGTTAGTCTTTCAGAAGAACAAGAGAGAATTCTAAAATATAATTTCAACTTCTCACAAACCTGTAAACCCTCGATTCCAAAGATTTTGGCTCCTATCGAAAAAGCTTTCAAGTTCAGTAAAGTTTCAGATTCACAGAAAGAAATGATTAGGCATCTTATCGCTCATAATGTGAAATTCAATAATAAACCTTTGAAACCAAATCTAACTGCGAGAGAAAGAGCTACAATGCGCGAAATTCATTCTAACCCGGATATTATCATTTCAAAGGCTGACAAAGGTGGCCAGATAGTCGTCATGGATAAGAACACTTACATCGATGGTGTCACTAAACTCTTAAACGAAGGACCATATAATCCGATCCCTAAAGATCCTTCACCTTCGGACTTATCCAAAATAAAAACTGCGATCAAATCTTCGCAAATCATTTCAAGCAACTTAAAACATTCGCTTATCCCATCTGTTGCGAATTGTGCCAGATTATATGCTCTTCCCAAAATTCATAAAAGTGGTATTCCTTTCCGCCCTATTGTATCAAATTTAGGTACTGCCTCGTATCCTTTAGCTAAATATTTAGTTTCTAGATTTTCCACTCTCTTAGACAATAACATTTACACCATAAAAAATTCAATAGAGTTTGTAAAAAAGGTTAAAAACATTTCTCCTCGTAATTTACTCATGGTTTCTTTTGATGTAAAATCATTATTCACCAATGTCCCAGTGGAGGGTGCATTGAGATGTCTAGAAACCAGACTTCGCGAATTTCATTTCTCTTGCATCGAAATTGATGAGCTAATTTCTCTCACTCAACTCTGTTTGAAACAAACACATTTTGTTTTCCAAAATAAATATTACAAGCAAACTGAGGGATTAGCCATGGGAAGTCCCCTCAGTCCCATCCTGGCTGATATCTACATGCATTATTATGAATCAAAATTGTTTGAAACTTTAAACTTCCCGGCATGGTTCCGCTACGTAGACGATACTTTTACCCTGTTTGCAGGTAATAAAGTTGATTTAAATAAAGTTCTTTCAACAATGAATTCTATTGATCCTGCTATTCAGTTCACTTTTGAACTTGAGACTTGCAATTCTCTTCCGTTTCTCGACATTCTGGTCACACGTAACACATCCAACTTCAGTACTACAGTTTCCCTTAAACCTTCATCGGTTTGCCTTCCACCACACTTTAAATCATGTCATCCGACTAAACAAAAGTTAGCTTCATTTTATTCCTATGTTTTCCGTGCTCTTCAAGTTTGCTCCTCCAAACTAGCCCTTGATGAAGAACTAAATTATTTAAAAGCAATAGCTATTGACAGGGGCTTTTCACCCAACATTATTAATCAAGCAGTTAAAAAATTCTCATCTCAACACACTAAAAGCCACACTCTTATTTTAGGAGATTATAAAAATTCTGTTGTCATTCCCTTCTTTCCATCAATTAGCTATAAAGTTGCACAATTAGCAGTTAATATATTTTGCAGAAGTTTAACTTTCGGGTTGTTGATTCTCCCATCAATAAAATTCCAACTTCTATACTCAAGGACCCCATTCCGGATATGAATTCCTGGGGTATTTATAGGATTCCTTGCCAGTGTGGTTTAATTTACATTGGCCAAACTAGGAGAGCCTTAAAATTTCGCGTCAAAGAACATGAGGCATATGTTAGAAAAAAGGAAACACAGAAGTCTTCTGTTGCTCAACATTGTTGGTCCGAAAATCACACTTTCAATTTTTCTGCTGCCAAAATTATTCAAAAAACATCTTCCATTGGAGAACTGGATTTTCTAGAGGCATTTCACATTCATAAAAATCTTTCTGTTCTAGTTAACGATCCTAATTCCAATCACTATTTGCCTTCGGCTTTTAGAGAAATTATGTTTTAGTTCTGGTTTCGCCAACAGATGGCGCCACTTGCTTATTCTTGTCCAGGCTTTCTTATCTTATCTAATCATTATTTCCTATCTTGTTCATTTGCGGTTTTGCAGCTGAAGATGATGGTTCCGTAAAACCATCGAAACTAATCCTGTGAAAATTTTGTAGGTATAACGCTGATTTTTGTTGTTTGACTTCTGAATTAATGAAGAATATGCATAAATGTACGTATTTTTCTTGCACTGTGAAAAAACAAGTGCACTTAGCAGCATCCAATTTTGAATAGCGTATTCCGCCACCCGAACATGGCCATCAGAAGGTCCGAATCTTGAATTTGTCTTATTTCATATTTATATTCATTATTGTTTTTATATTCATTATTGTCTATTTCATATTTTGTAAAACTTTAACTAATTTTTCATTAAGAAACTCAAGAATGTCCAAGCGAGCTGTGGCAACACTGTACGGAATAAAACATTTTTTATCTCCGGCGGGCGAGATCGGAAATTCTAAAGATATGATGTTTTTAAATATTTTTTTTAATTTTGCTGTTGAATAGAGTTTTATGTGGCTTAAGCCCCGAAAATGTAATACTTAATAAATAAAGTAGATACAAAAAAATTTTAGTAGTAAAAAGAGAAAATATCTTTTGTAAGGATATCTTAGTAAGCATTTTAAAATTTCAAAGGATGTTTATTTCAGCAACCGGACACTTTACTGGTCAAGCGTTCGAAGGGTATAGCCAAACCTATTTCTCATTACCGAGAACAGTGGCGATTAAACCCCAGAAGCGGATAATTAAACTTTGGAAATCTTTGAATAAAATAATGTTCATGGTAATCCAAAAATATCGCAGGACTTAAACACAACAAAACGATCACGCACAAACATGCAAAAAGCAGGGTTTGCAACTCATATTAAATAAGCAGAGAGCCCTTTCTGGACATGGTTACCCGGAGTAACTAAATATAGCGAAATGCGACATAAATCTTCAAACGCGCACGTGAAAGAAATCTCAAAGCAAAGAGGATTTTCTGACTCTCTTAGCGGGCCACACACACACACAAAACAAATCTTCACATGCCGCTATTTGGCCAGTAATTACTTTAACTGATGAAACTATCTGGTGGAGCTTTTGCAAGGCGGTTATAATTCAGCTTCTAAAAGCATAAACAATATTAAAATCTTCCCCACGCCGTAAATCAAACTTCAGATTTAAGCTTTGAAAAAAATCACAACTCATTCCAAAGCCACCGCTAAGCGGTTTGATTTAATATTATACGGAAAAAACATGTGGTTTCGTACACGTGTTTTGCAATTTTAAATTACATATTCCGCAAGAAAATACGAACAAGCTAGTAAGTAACCAATTCTCATAATTTTTTTCATAATAATTATAATCTCAAAAATCCTTGGCAAAATCGAAATCGAAACCTGTTTCCATCTCTCATGTATTTCATGAAGAAATGAAATTTCAGGAACGAATTTCCCAAGTACTTAGTTCAATCTCAATGTTCAATCTAAAATTAGACTCAAAACCGGTAACATCCTAAAATTGTTACAATGCCTTGCCATAATAATTAGTACAACAATAATGTTTAATTGACTGTCTAATAATTGTAATTGAAAATGCGTTCGCTAGCAGCGTAGGATTGCTTGGACGGCTTCTAGATTCAGATCACTAGTTTATAGAATTAGTGTTTTTTGCGAACCATGAAATATTATTTTTTAACGGAGTTTTAGTCTAGTAGATCATGCACTCTACTATGCTGTATTATCATTTCGGAAACCACATTCATTTTGTTCATCTGACATAGCGCAAATAACATGAGAACCTGATCTGCAAACTATGAAGTGGGTAAATCTTGTTACAAAAATGAACTATGCGTGAACACTGAACCTAACGATCAACATTCAAAATTACCTTAACCTGATTGAGAATTTCTGCCCTTAACAGCTATGTAACTTGAGTCAGAGGTTTTTGATGACTAACTTTGATGAGAATACAAATAAAAGTTTATTAAGCCATTCTTTTGGTTTTATAACAGAAAATGTTATACAAAATTCCAAATTCGCCCTTCCAGGTGGCCATGTTTGGGTGCAGGAGTACACTATTCAAATATGATGGCTCTTGGTGCCTTTATTTCCTCCCAGATCGAGAAATATTCCTACATTCATGCAGATGCTTCATTATGCTATAATTTCTTTAAATATAATACAGGGCGATTATATCTGAGATCAATATGAAAAGCGATACAACGCGTTTAAGTGCTTCGACAAAAATGCGGTTTCGAGTCTAATATCCCATCAGAGAAAAACATCCGTTTTCTGCTCATTAAGAACCAAATGCGAAAGGAATACAAAATAAATAAATAAATAAAAACTATTGTAGAGACGTCAAATGATAAAAGGAGGAAAAGATTGACTCTAATATATGTGTAATCTCAGAGATATCAGTAGGCTGTGCGCGGGGTCGAGAATCTGAGACCTTTCATACCTGAAACGTAAAATTCCTCTAAAGATAAAGGCAGTTGTTGTACGTAGTATATCCAATCTGTAAAAGCAGAATTTGTAAACAATGCAAGAATATATTTAATCATTTAAACAGTACCTAGTCTCATACGACTCGACAACTTCCCAACGAAATAGGAAATTAATTTCGAAAATATATAAAAATCTTTTGGCATGAAAGCGTTTTTAAAGAAAATTATATTGTTTCATTAATTGTTTTTGAAACAAAATTTTGATAATATCAGTTGAAATATCTAAACGCTTACTCTTACGTTACGTTATGTTACGAAATATCTTAGGTTTATAAAATATTTCTCGGCGAAGAGCGAACTGAAGAAACAATTTGTTTGTTTGTTTGCGGCAAAGCTTCGAGGGCTATCAGCCTAAGAGAAGGGATGCTTTTTGTGGAAGACTTTCTAAGGGAAACTGGCTCGGATACACGTTACACACGGGGAAAAACACAGAAACGCCTATGCAGCCAGCCCGTTCGCGGGATTCGAACCTCGGACCGAACTACCAGTGTTCAGCGACTTTACCTCTCGGCCGCTGGTAGGCGTAGAAACAATTTGAGTACAGAACAAATAAGAAAGAACTGCAATTTAGTACAAAGCCACCGTTCTGCCTAGTACGGGCAAAACATTTTGATTTAAGACACATGAGGAAAGACAGATGTCAAACACACCTTTTGGCAATCTTAAAAATGTATATACCGGAGGAGTATACGAAGAAACTAGTAAGTAATAAATTGATGAGAATTTTTTTTTTCATAGTAAAAATAATCTCAAATTGTAAGTATACTTTTAAAAATAAATGGCATCATCGAATCGAAACCTGTTTCCGTGTCACATGTATTTCACGAAGAAATCTGGAATTTGAAGAATGAATTTTCCAAAGTATTTAATAGTCCAATCTGTACAAGCGGCATACATTTGATTAAACGTTTGTAATGGGTTATCATAGATTTGCTATAAAGATCTCAGAGATTAATCCTAATATTCATCGAAGGTAGTGGACGAGAATGTCATGCATTTGTTTAGAAACAGAAACTAAATATTTGTGTGACTTAATAATTGACCGAGTCTCAGTTTAGTAGTTTTATGTTACTATTCTATACATGCTTGATATAATTTACATGTATCAACTGCGTTCGGAAATTTGAGTGTGAAAACATTGATCAACAAGCAGCAGTAAAAGTAAAACGTAATTATGAAAATAAAAAATTCTGCAACAATTTTAATGCCAAGTCATATAAATAATCAAGTGCATAACATCAAATTTCTGAATTAGTTAATTTTAATGATAATCAAAATAATCTAAAATTGAACTCAAAACAGTTAAAATCCAAAAATTTTCACAAATCGTTGCCATAATAATTAGTATCGTAGTAATGCTTAATTTACTGAACGGAAAATGTATTCGCTGGTTGCGTAGGATTGCTTGTACGGCCTCTAGTTTCAGACCACCAATTTATAGGATTAGTGTTTTTTTGCCAACAATGAAATATTGATTGTTAAGAGAGTTTTAATCTAATAGATTCTGGACCCTACTACGCTGTATTATCAGCTCAGAAACCACATTCATTTTGTTAATCTGACACAGTGCAAATAGCATGACGACCTAATCTGCCAACTATATTGGCTTGAGATGCATAAACCTTTTTACAAAGATTGATTACATTCTCATCGACGGCGTCTTTTCAAAAACAGAATATATTTTTCTCTCCCAATTTTCAACTAAAAAACATTAGCAGGAAGAAGGGTAAAAATAAGATAATAAGCGCAGTTTTCATATTTGAAAAAAAATGATTTATTCGAAATAAATATTTTAAAATATGTATAGAATAATTATATATACATATAAAGCTTTTCATGCGTAATGTTTCCGCTGATTTATAAGATTTCTATGGAAACTTTCACTATATTTTTACTCATAATTCTCTTAATTTATGCTACGTTTTATTAAAACGTTAGATATATAGGTTTATTCTAGTTAAAATGGCCTTCGATACATGTTTCTTCTGCTATATCAGTGAAAATATCTAACGCGGTATTATCAGCTAATAGATATATATAAGATAAACGTTTTAGGAGGAACTTTTTTATTTCTGTTCCAAATATAGCACATTTTAGTTCAACTCAAATGCAGGGAAAGAAAAACAAATCATTTTTATGGAAAACGCGATTCGGGTTAGAACCCAAATAACAAAATCGGTATTTATTTTTGTTCGGTGCATAAGCGAAAACTTTTTATCGTTGTTTTACCTAATGAGTATTTAGAAATACTTCAGCACAGATTGTTCGTAGGTGCTTCATAGGCGACGCATTTTTTGCAAAGATGAAACGCAAACATTCTGCAGCTAAAAATAGAAAAAATTTAAATCAGGAAAAATGGAAGGGGGAGGGTAAAGTCTGAAAGGTTTCCGAATGTAACAATCGCCCAAAGGGTTTATTAAGTTTCTTCACGCAGTCGCGCAGCTCGCAGTACACAATTCTACTGTTAGAGTCATTCCTACCACCACATTTTTTTCTTTCTTTTAACTTAAGCATAATTTCTTTCGCATTTACGCCACGCATAATTCAAAAGCAAAATTACAAAAATTATAAAAGCAGTTTAGCAATATACACCTAGAACTCTCGATGAAACGTTAAGTGTTGGCATATATTTTTCACTATTTTTTTTCAGTCTTTTCTCAGTGCATCGTCTCAATGTTCAGTTTTCTTATTAGGATTTACTAAAAAAACTTATTTTCTCTTTTTATTATTAACGTTTCATGTGTTTACATTATTTATTAAATATCACATTCTTGGCGCTTAAGCCACATACTCAGTTAAACACCAAAATCACAAAATATTTAAAAACAGCATACCTGTAGAATTTTCGATAGGCAGTGTCGCGCGGAGGAGAATTTCGTACTGTGTTACCACTGCTCTTTTTGAAATCGTTGAGTTTGTTAATCAAAAATTCGGTGAAGATTTACAAAATATGAAATAGAGAATAAACTAAATTCTAAATTCGAGATCCTGGGCTCCTGGTGGCCATGTTCGTGTGGCGGACTACGTTATTTAAAACTGTACGGCTCTAACTGCTGCTGTTTTTTCACAGGTGGAGAAACATACTTACATTCATGCAGATTGTTTATTATTTAACTTTAGTAAATGTTACACAAGGTAATCATATTTGTTGGCAACAATCTGAAAAGCACGTTCGCGTTTCGACGCGAAATGCCGTTTGGAGACTGATATCCCCCTTCGAAATAAACGTCCGTTTTGGCTTAAAAGTACAAAATGAGAAAGAAATGCAAAGAGAAAAAACTATTATGGAGAATTTAATAATAAAAAGAGGAAGAGGTGACGCCATGTAAATGTAAGCAAACTGCGGAGGTGAATAGGCTAATGGGCGGGATGGAAAAATCTTCTGACTCTCATGTTTGAAACCGTTAAATTCCTTTATTAAAAAGGAAATTGTTGTATGTAGTACATTCAATCTGTAAGCAGGATTTGTAAACAGTGCAAGAATACGATTAATCACTGAAAACTCTATAGTTTCAAACCTATCGTAAACGCTTTCCTACAAAGCTAAGTACAAAACTAATTTTGGAAATATATGGAAAACATTTTTGAATGAAAGTGATTCTGGGAGGCAGATTTGTCAGTAATATATGAGTATTTCGTAAATTATAAGTCTGAATATCCGGATTAATATTGGTTTGTTAATCGTGAATAAATAATTTTGATTGTCACGGCGCAGATAGGAAGGAGCCTTGCAAAAATATAGAATCTTTTACAAATGATATTTTATGAGAGTTTGCTACCAAGGAATGATTAAAAGTTTGTTAAAGTCATTTTATCGTGTTGAATATGAAGTCGATATTTTAATCTTTTCCTTTTACACTTATTTACATTGTTTGATATCGAATATCCCAAACAGAAAATCAGTCATTTTTCTTTTTGATTTCATGGCCACTTAATGTTGCCACTCCACTCCACTCCAACTTTACTGTATCAAAAACTAGATGATGACGAAATAAATCAATGTGATCGAAACGATACTTCATCAGCAGTATTCCTGTACGTAAAATTATCTGTATTATAGGTACTAATAAACTAGATTTTATACCACTTTCTACGTCAACACGCACTGCGTTTGATTTTTTATTATAAATATTTAATTTTTTCTTGCATTTAATAAGTAAAATCTTGCCTTGGTATATAATTTTACTTTTGTATTGCGTTTATTTCCGTGACTGCAAATTTTTATTATTGTGATACTGGAACCTACCTCAAGGGCAGTATGCTACTTTAAATAAAGTGTTCATCAATATCTGTAGGTTGATACCCAACAACGCAAGGCCGGGAACACAGGAAATTTCTGGAAACAGAACGCATAACCTAAACAAATTTTATACTCTTTACGAAACAGAAATGGTGTGCGTTTATTACATACCAGTTTCTTTTTGCACTTATACGCTGAAAACAATTGGCTGCTTTTATCTATTCGAAAGCTTAGTATCTTTTTTTTATCTTTTTTAATGAAATTGTATTGCCTTTTCGAGGCGAAGCGGTGGTCTTGTAATGTTCAGTTTCACAATAGGATGTTTTGCTGAATACTTCTTTGTTTTATACATTGCAGCAACATAATTGCAATTTAGATCTGAAATTTGAATGCCAACAGATCTCCATTTAGTATACAGCTTGCGAATTTATAAGAAAATTCCAAAGTTCTTCTTTAGGGAATTTTTTTTTTAATTATTGGTAAGCCAGTCCAGTTTCATAAACTAAATAAAATTTAGCAATTTGAATATTTTAATTGGGAAAGGTCTTATTACTGGAAGACATCTAAGCAAGCTCCAGTTTTTATTCCTTAAATTGACGGGAAACTAACAGGCTAATGAGCACCTGACGCAATGACTGTTTTGTCGATGGCGAAAAGAAAGAAGGAAATACACTAACTTCTATAACTGCTGCTTAATCTTGAAGTATCACTCTGCCATTTCCATGGAGGTAGGAAGTAAGAGGGAGTGGCCATAACCGGTTTCCCCCATACCCTGCTCTGAAACACTGGCGATCTCTATTGAAGTAATGTATGTTCCTAATGTAGTGCATTTATTTAATGTACTGTATGTCTCTAATGTAACCATGAATCCTTCCAGAATTGTATAACTGTAATTATCGCAGTTCGAAATTCACAATACCGTACAATGCACCAATGTAGTGTTCGCAACGAAACATATATAAATCATGCAACACACAACTCTAATGAAAATATTATGCATTATAGGTATTGAGCATATTTCCGCATAGCGCTACTGCTTTACGCACACCTTTCTATGTCTCATATGTTTCTTAGGTGTGCAATATTTGCATTTATGTGCTCTATGTGTTCCCGTATGTATTCTATGTGTCATGTTAGTTATTCTCGTGTGTCTTTTTATGTCTTTATGCTATGTAATTATGAGTGTGTTTTTATGTTTATTTTTGTGCATAAATGTGCTTCAGCTTATATGTGTGTTTTAGTATTTTAATGCTATCCTTTATATTCTTTTTAAGTTACTTTGTCTTATAAACCACGTCCTATGTAACATCTTGACACCTAGCCTCTATATGGAAATGTAAACTCCCGGTGCAGCCTCATAAGGCTCCAGGGAACTGTTGCTTCGAGATAGTGGAGGACGTGGGACATATGCCTGTTTTCCTATGTTATACACAAGGCGTCCCCGTCCTCCTGTCACCTGTCTGTAAGGTCTTCGATATCGTCGTAGTAGCATCTTTAATTGCTGCTTTACGGAATTAAATGGCAACAATAAAAAAAGATAAATTTTTCCGCCTCTGTTACTGGTTTTATACTTTGCGAATTGCGCACTAGAAACGAGGGCTATGATCGCAATTCATGTTCATGTGCCTTGACGTTTTGATCATTTGCATGTTCGATCAAGATAATTTCGTATACTAAATTTCGTCACGATCGAAAAAGTCCTTTTCGGTGCTTTGAGTTTTTTTGCAAAAGAGTGTGGACTGTAGTTCAGGAGTGCCTGTGAAAGTCACAGCCACCCTTCCGACAGAGCCGTTTTAACTCCTGAATAGTTCTGGGTGGGTGTTGGCGTATTGTAGTAGTCGTTCGAAGAGCATGGCAAGTATGTTAAATAGAATTAATAGGTCTTAAGTCAGAAGATGTGGCTGGCCAGTTCCTTTGGTGAATATTCTCGCTTTACAGATAGTCATCAACCACGTGAGTATCATATGGCGTTTCATTGTCGTCCATAAAAATCAACATTTACAGTCAGGCTTACAGTCAGGTCACATGGAACCTTCTGGTAACTGTCGTCCTTGAAACGTATGTTTCTTGGCAGAAGCGAGGTTACGAGATAACTGTGTGGCTGTAGCCGTCTTCCAGCGCTTGGCTGAAAATACCAAATAAACGCCATGATTAGTCGTTTGGATCTCGGGCGACCTTGCCCTGGTCTTCTGGAAATCTGATTGAACTCATTCGAGATGACACTTGATGTGATATTCATTTATCTTGAAACCTAAGCTTCTGGTTGCTCTGCCTCAAGCCTACGAAAGATTCTTACTCTCATACCTTCGTCTATGCGATGATATATACTGATTTCATACAAAAACAGCAAAACTCAATGAGATTATTCAAGAAAGACTACAAAAATCACTACTCTGTTACAGAGCGGAATGAGCTGGTCGCGGAATTTTATACCTCCTGCTGGCCTAGCGACGCCCACATGTGTACGAAAAATCATCGCAGCACCACAAGTGTCACAGTGACATTATATGACAACCACCTGTCCAAGTCTTGTGTAATATTTTAGGAGAAAGTTTTTGGAATGCGACGAAACTAAAATTTTAACTAAACAACGCTATTAGAAAAACACTGTTGCATCGTTCAAAACGAAATTGATAATGTCCCTAATGAATCTTATACTAAATTATTCTAAATTTCGCAATCGATTACGTCAGCTTAACTGCAAATGTTTAGAAACGTGTGAATACCTAAAGTATTTCTTATCACTTTCTTTTTTAAACCTTTCTTTTAAATAACTTTTCAACTGAAATGAAATGGGTGAAACTGTTTTTGAAATAATTCCTTAAATTGTTCTTCAATAAATTTGCTATTCGAATAATCATCTTGAGAGCTTTCAAGGTATCTGAAAAAATATTTCGATGCTTATGATATATTTGAGCTTAACAGATTCCATATCAACCAGACAAACGGAAAGCTCTGCACCATTTTTGGTGAAGAACAACATATCATGGGCCCGATCTAGTGGTCTTCCTACCTCTCTCTTATTATCACACACTCTATAAGAATTTCGGCTTCGATATTAGTTGTCGCCCAATAGCGGGGGAGCGGTAAAATCGCTGAGCACTGTCTATTGCGACTGGCAGTTGTTTTCGGGGGGAGATATCAAAGGATGTTTACCTTAGCAAGCACGCACTTTGGTAATTAAGCATTCGAGGAGTAAGTATCGGTAGTTTACCTGCCTCATCACCGAGAGCATCGTCGAATAACCTCCAGAGTGGGCGACTTGAACTTGCAATAAAGGGGAAGTTCTGCTAAACATTTGCTGCAGAACATCTCAAGGGCCGGATCTAGTTGCCTCGCAGCCGATCTCCTCTTATCATCCTCTCTAGAAGAATTTCGTCTCTCTAGTAGTTCGCGCCCAACAGCGGCGGAGCGTTAAAATAACTGAGAACTGGATGTTTGAAATTGATTTGGATTCCACGCGAACTATTCCGCTTGCGCGGCGGTTCATCTACACGTACAAATTGTTCATAACATTGATCAATTGATTTTTGAACACGACAGAGACCATCTATGAATTCCCTTAATGTGGGGCGGGAAACACCAAATGGTGGAGACACCAAATTTATTTGAATGATGATGCAAACTTATTCTAAAAATAAATAAAAATACGAAACGTAAGTTGCCAAACAAAAGCAAAAAAAGTATGGCGTCGAACTACCCCGCGTCGAAACGACCTCGTGTCGAATTGATCACGCGTCGAAACGTTGGCGTCGAACGTTGGCTGTACCGGCCATTTCAACAAGAACGCGGCATCCATACGTTTACCTCAGCAAAGGTTCCGCTAATGGCATGCAACTTAATAAGAGGATAAAAATGCGTACAGGACGTTTGAAACAAAACTTAAATGGGTACCTAACAAAGAGAATGGTTTTGGTAAATGGATGAAAATTAAACAGCTATGTATTCATTAAAACACTTTAACTGCTTTAATGCTTGGCTCTGGAAAGCTATAAAAAATGGCATGGAAAAGAGCGTGATCATAATTCCAAAATGCGGCTGGTACTTTTTATAAACATTCTCTTTTTTCTCACAAACATTATTTTCATTGTCTGGCCATATTTTAAGATCAACATACAAATTAATATTTAAAAGCATCGTTAAATTGTTCCAATAAAAACAAAAAATAGATAAGTAAATAAAATAAAATAATGATATTCGCAGACCGTTGCTTACACACTAAATACTGTAACTGATAAAAACTTCCGCTAGACCTTTTGGAAAGCAGTCCTCAATTAAACATAATTCAGCTTTTGAAAGCATACACCAAATATTTGTTTCAAAATATTAATATCTTCAGCACAAATTAGATCAAACTTGTGAATTACGTTTTCAAAACATTTTAAAAATTACAGACTGAAAAAACAATTTAAGCACAGCACGAAGCAGACGAATTAAAAAAAAAAGCACTGCAATTTATTCCAAAACCACCGCTTTGCCTTAAATAGGCGACGCAGTTTTATTTAAAAACATTACAAGGATTTGCGTTGAAATTGTTCTGTTTTTTTCGCAATCTTAAAAATACGAAAAAACTAGTAAGCAAAAGAGTATACGAAAAAACTAGTAAGCAACAAATGAATGATAATTTTTTTCATCATAAAAATAATCTCAAACTGTAAATATACTTCTACAAATCCATGGCATCATTCAGTCGAAACCTGTTTCCATGTTACATGTATTTTATAAAGAAATTTGAAGAATGAATTTTGCAAAGTATTTAATAGTCTAATCTATATAAGCTGCATGCATTAGTTTAAACGTTCGTAATGGGATATCGCAGATTTGCTTAAAAAGTTCTCAGAGATTAATCCTAATATTCACCGACGGTAGTGAATGACAATACCATGCATTTGTTTATAAACAGAAACTAACTATTTGTGTGGCTTATTGAAATACCGAGTCGAAGTTTTAATAGTTTTATATTATTATTCTACACAAGTCTGATATAATTTACGTGTCTCATCTCCGTAGGAAATTTGAGTGTGAAAACGTTGATTTGCATTTTGTTGCTAGGTATTTTTTCCTTCATTTAAATGGTTTTAATCAACATGTCTGTAGAAAATTAATGTCATTGATTTAATTGCGGAAGTTCCCCGATTCCTCCAACATCAATGTACAAACAGAAGTAAAAGTAAAATGTAATTCTGAAAAGAAAATATTCTACAACGATTTTAATGGAAAGTCATATAAATAATCAAGTGCATAATGTCAAATCTCTGAATTAGTATAATATCACAGCTTGCAGATTTTCAGAAGCGTTATTTGAGTTCAGTTTTAATGATAATCAAAATAATCTAAATTTCGACTCAAAACCATTTGATACCTGAAAAGTTGTCTAAAACTGAAATTGTCAAAATAATCTAAAATTGAACTCAAAACAGTAAAAATCCTAAAATTGTTACAAATCGTTGCAATAATAATTAGTATAGTAATAATGTTTAAATGACTGAACGGAAAATGTATTCGCTGGCTGCGTAACATTGCTTGGACGGCCTCTAGGTTCAGACCACTAGTTTATAGGATTAGTTTTTTTTGCGAACAATTAAATATTAATTTTATGAGAGTTTTAGTCTTATAGATCATGGACTCTACTATGCTGTATTATCAGTTCGGAAACCACATATATATTTAAAATCTGACACAGCGCAAATAGCATGAGAACCTAATCTCCAAACTGTATTCGCTTCAGATGAGTAAACCTTTTTACAAAGAATGATTACATTCTCATCGACAGCGTCTTTTCTAAACAGAATATATTTCCCCCTCCCAGTTTTCAATTCAAAAGCATTAGCACTGAAAGGGGAAAAATAAGTTAATAAGCACAGTATTTCATCTTTGAAGAAATGAATGTATGAGGAATAAATATTTTTAAATATGCATAAAATAAATATATGTACATATAATTTTTTTTTCATGCATGCCTTTTTCTCTGATTTAGAAGATTTCACAGCATTTTTGATCAAAATTCTTTTAATTTTTGATAGCGTTTATTAACACTTCACTAATATAGAGTTATCCTAAAAAAGAGAACACGGATTTCGATACGGATTTCTTTTAAGCATAATTTTCTTCGCCCTTACGCCACGTATAATTCAACAGCAAAATTACAAAATTTTTGCTATTAGCATTTCATGTGTTTACTTTATTTATTAAATATCACATTCTTGGCTCTTAAGCCACATAAAACTCGATTGAACACCAAAATCACAAAATATTTAAAAACAGCATATATTTAGAATTTTCGATAGGCAGTGTCGCGCGGAGGAGAATTCCATACAGTGTTACCACTGCTGGTTTTGAAAATCGTTGTGTTTCTAAATCAAAAATTCGATGAAGATTTACAAAATATGAAATAGAGAATAAAATGAATTCTAAATTTGGACTCCTGGTGCCCATGTTAGTGTGACTGACTACGCTGTTCAAAACTGTACGGCTATAGCTGCCGTTTTGTTTTTCACAGGTCGAGAAACATACTTACATTCATGCAGATTGTTTATTATTTAAATTCAGTAAATATTACACAGGGTAATAATATTTATTGGCAACAGTCTGAAAAGCACATGCAAGTGTTTCGACGCAAAATGCCGTTTCGAGACTAATGTCCCCCTTGAGATAAACGTCCATTTGGGGCTTCAAAGGGCAAAATGCGAACAAAATTCAAAAATAACAAAAAAAAAAAAAAAAGAGCACTTTTGTGTAGAAGTGAATCATAAATTCATTGATTTAATTCTGGAAGTTCGTTGATTTTTCAAGCCATCTGTATACAAGCAGTAGTAACACCAAACGTTAAATTTAAAACTGCGCAGATTTTTTACTCTGCAGAACAAATTCATCAAAACAAAATGTATTTTATATAACAAAATTACAATTAAGTAAACAATATCTCTTAATATAAATATTAATTAGCCTAATAAATAAATTAACTAGCTTCCCGTTGCCTTCTTTCAACAAACGTGCAGTATCCAAAAGAGACATTCAGCAGTCCAGTATACAATTGAATGAAAAACTGTTGCCAAAACCAAATTTCTAAAAGAATGAAACTGTTCAAATGACGCGGTAAAATCGAAAAGCTAAATTTAAAAAAATCCTGAGTCGAATTTTGAAAAAATCGCTTCGAGGTGCACTGGCTCTTGTCTAGATGCACCTATATACCAAATTTCGTAGCCCTGGGTCTATTAGCCTACGCGCAGCACTAACGAAAGACAAACAGAATCTTTCTTTTGTTATATGTAGAGACTACATTGTTAAATTATTTGTATATCAGTTAAAATGCTATTTCATTTCTTTGCATTTATTTAAATTTTTTCATTGCGAATTTCACAAAGAGAAAATCAGTCATTCTTCTTTTTGATTTCAGGGCGACTTAATATTGCCGCTGCACTTTATCAAAAACTAGATGACGGCGCAATAAATCAATGTGATCGAAGCAACACTATATCTGTAGTATTCCTGTATATGAAATTACGAATATTGTTACGGGCGTACAAGTTCGTAATAGACTGAATGTACCAATTGATAGAAAGTTAATAAAATTTATTCCTTTCCCAAGAAATAAAATAAAATGCTAGAATTTTTTCCTCAGAGATATCCGTACACTATCACAATATTTCAGAGTAGTAATATTTTCAACTACTAAAACGTTAAATAGAACGCAATCCATAGCGCAAAGGAAGCTAATCCGATCTCACCGCGAATTCGCTAGAATCAATAAATGCACTAAGTAAACAACTAAACTGAGAAGTTTTTCTCCGGCTTTTGTAAGCTTCTTAATCGGTCACGAGAAGCTTCTCGTAATTTCTTCAAATTTCAGGGAAGCAAAGAGTAGAATTACCGTTACATCTAACAAACAATTGCATTATTCAGTTTAAATATAAATTACGAGATATCTATTTATTAAATACGCGTGCTCCTGTAAATTTACTAGTAACTTAAAATTCGGCGTAGCTTAAAATTCGTCCTGCACTGCATTGCAAGGAATGTAAACCAATTTTACTTACCATTCTACTCAAAATAGCTAACTAAACATAAAACACGTAGCAATATTATAGATATTAATAAAACCAGAATTTATGCCGCTAATTACATCGGCATCCACCATGCTTGATATTTTATTATAAATATTTAATTTTCTTTTGCAGTTAATAAATAAAATGTTGCCTTATTATATATCTATACAATTGCATTGCTTTCATTTCAGTGATTGCACACTTTTATTATTTTTATACCTGAACTCAACCCAAAACCAATACGGTACTTTAAGTAAATCGTTCATCAACATCTGTGTGTGACAACACAAACACCCAACAACACAAACACGGAGACTGGTACACAGGGAATTTCTGGAATCAGGCGTTCATATGAAAACGCATACGCAACAAATATTGTACTCGTTACGAGAAAAATATTGCCCTTTTTATTTTCGCACCAGTTTTCTCCTGCAAGTATACGGTATAAAAATTTGGCTGCTATTATTCTAACCATAACACTGTTGTGTATTTCTAGTTTTTTAATGAAACTGCTTATTCTTAGAAGCGAAGCGGTGGTTTTATATTGTTTGGTATCACAGCTAGTATATTTTAGCACATGCTTCATAATTCTTTGTGTTGCAGCAATATACTTCAGAACTCCGATTGGAAATTTCAGTGCCTACAATTATCCTTTTAGTGTAAATCGTGCGGATTTATAAGACTATTCCAGAATTGTTATCTGAAGATATTTTCCGTAAAAATATAGGTAAATTTGACCAGTTTCATGAACTAAAATAAATTTAGCAATTTGAATACTTTATTGAGAAAATGTTTTCCTGGAAGACATCGCACTAATCTCCATTTTTAAATTATACCATTCACTAGGCTCTGAAAGGCTAATGAGCACCTAACCCAGTGAACCAACTGTTCTGTTGATGACGAAAAGAAAGAAGGAAAGACACTAACGGCTATAACTGCTGCCTAATTTTGAAGTCTCACTCCGCCATTTTGACACCGTGCTTGTTCTTCCTTTTTTATTCATGAAGACAAATTAAACTGTGCAAATTTTGAGATGATGGGATGCAAATAAAGCTGAATAAAATTACCTAAAAGAGGGAAATTGGATTAATTATGAAAGATTCCTCGAGGGATGTGTTTTCTATGGCCTATGTCCGTAATTTTGACATCCTAGTTAACAGTGAATTTAAAGACCAAACTTTTATTAAATTTCTTGGAGATTACTTTACTCTTTCCCAATTCAGAATCCCGGTGCAGTTATTCACCGCAGAAATTAACAGATTTCAAGTGGCATAGCTAGCAGTAATTTTGTATAAAATTGATGTAATTTTTTTTCCGCAAAGAAAATATCTTAAAAATAAAGTAGAAATAAAGTACATTTTCCAGTTTCCTCCTGTCGTTATATCTAATGTTGCGGTTTGGAATAATTATTTTTAATCATTCTCATTTTAAATAAAACTCTCAGTGAAATATAGTTAACATATATAGTGATAGTAAGTAAAGCAAATAAGAAAAGCTACATACACTCTGGATGTAAAGGTGAATAGGAAACATTTGACAGAATCTAATATTCAGAAATAAAATACCTAGAAATGAGACTATTCTGCAAAATAAAGGGACAACACTCAATATGAACAAATGTAACTTCAGCTCAAGATTCCAAACACTGAATCAGATAGTTATTCTTAAATAAAACCTCGCAACATATTCGAGAGCAAAATTAGTTTTGAGCATCTTTGCATTTCAGAATATTGTTATATTGAAAAATATCACGGTACCAATAAAGTTATGATTTCCTAAAGGTCTGGTACCTAAAAGGTTTCCTACTCTGTTGACATAACACTTAAAATTTTTTAACAGAAATATACTAATATCAATAAGCCCCGTACATTTGCGTTGTGTTTTCGGATTAACCCTGAAATCAATTTGAGAATGAGACGGGTGAAAATCATGAGCACACACACAAAAAGAAATAAATAAACATTGACTGATCTAGAAAAGTGAGCATATTTATTAAAATTTTTAAGAGTTACTTTGTCCAGTAATTTGTAGGCAATTAATATTCAATCCGAACTGTTAACATATTGATTATTACACAGTGAATAACTTAGTAAGCAAACATATTCAAGCTGAACTGTAAAATATTGCTTTCTACAAAATGCATACCTCTACAGAGTAATATTACTTCTATCTTAGACTCAATAATATCAAACTATTATTGCTATTACATTCAGATAAATATGATCAGATAAAACTTTGGATAAATTAACAATACCCTCCCCGGGGAGAAAAAAAAGAATAATTAACAAGTTATACATTCCAAAAAAAAACATTTCACACAGAGTAATCAATACCAATGTAATTCTGGTTATTGCACATAGTAACTTTCTATTTTTAAAAGAATGATTTAACCGGGTGATATGTTAATTAAAATCAGGCTATTACATCCTACAAGCAATTTAACTCAGAATAATCAATACCAATGTAATTCAGGTTATTGCACATAATAACTTTCTATTTTCAGAAGAATGATTTAACCGTGTAATATGTTAATTAAAATCAGGCTATTACATCCTACAAGCAATTTAATCCTTAAGAGGAGCAAAGAAGCTCAAATAATGACACCTTTACCAATCAATCTTCACCAAGAAAGAAATTCACAAGTTCAAATAAATAATTTAATGAAGAATAAATTTCCTTAACCAATCTGACGAATTTACATTCACAGTTTCAATTAACTAATTTAAATAATGATATATTTCCTTGGCCAATCTAATAATTTACTTTATGGACAACAAAATGATTTCATTAGAATTAGGTTAGTTTACTCAACTACAAAATTTTTAATTCAACTAATTAAGTTATTTCAATCACTATTAACTATTTTAGTTGTTAGAATTACTTATTAGAAATGTCTATTAAACTTCACTATAAGAGTTAACTATTATAAATTTTTTTCTTTTTTTTTTTTTTTTTAAATATCAGACCAACAAAAAAAGAAAACAAAAAAAAAAAAAAAAAAACTTATCTGAGGAAATACAAGCTGCAGGTGAACAGGAGGAGGAGAAATGCCCTCATATTTAAAAATTATCAAGATGCCAAGGAGGACGGCTGCTGAGCGTAGTAGAAAATGAGAAGAGTTCATGGGTGGATAGTTTTCCAAAAAGTCCGGCAATTATTATTGATTTAAGAAGCACTACGGAGGTTCTCTTTGATGTCCAATCCAATATTGAAGTTAGCATTTTTGTCGTGCTACACCAGAGCTAGCGATGCAGAAGACTCTTGATGGCGGCAATTAATTCTTAAAGGTTAGGAATGTCGAAGCAGATGGAAACTCTATTCATGGAGGAGAATATTGAAGTGATGCATTATGTAATAGCAACACAGGAGCTAGCGATGCAGATGAAAACTCTATTCATGGAGGAGAATATTGAAGTGTAGCATTAAGTAATAGCAACACAGGAACTAGCGATGCAGATGAAAACTCTATTCATGGAGGAGAATATTGAAGTGTAGCATTAAGTAATAGCAACACAGGAACTAGCGATGCAGATGAAAACTCTATTCATGGAGGAGAATATTGAAGTGTAGCATTAAGTAATAGCAGCACAGGAACTAGCGATGCAGATGAAAACTCTATTCATGGAGGAGAATATTGAAGTGATGCATTATGTAATAGCAACACAGGAGCTAGCGATGCAGATGAAAACTCTATTCATGGAGGAGAGACTGAAATTTCTTCTTAACGTCACTAGAACTAGGCATCACCCTTCTTAGCATTTTTCTATTGTAATTATCTTTGAGTAACTTACATATTAAGGCACGGCAATTAGGAGCCTATAATTTAGTCGAGGTCATAATGCGTGCAACTAAGTCCCTCGTTCAAAACTCCAGGGCAAGAAGCCCGTAGATCCAAAGGCGGAAAAATGCATTTTCCGAAATGAAATTCCGCTGCCAACGAGGCAGCGTCCGATGGTAAGTAGAAAGTGCAAAAAGTGTAAAAAAGTGAGCTCGTCCCATAAAACAACCCGTTAAAAGGGAGAGCGCCGGACTGCCAAGTTGGCGCAACCCATTTTTCGCCGAAAGTTGAAATAGTTGCAACCACAGCATACCCTCATGGTATCAAACTCGCCAAAACCACTATTTTGGAACCTCAACGGAAAAATCTATGTCGCCAAACCCTCGCCAAATAAACACCACCTGCGACCCGGGAGATTAGGAATTTCAACAACCCTGCAAGGGTCCCAACGAAAGAACGCTGAAAACTCGCAAAAAGTGACTTTTCAACCGGAAAGAAGGCATTTCATCCCCCTTTAACTAAATCTCAAGCGAAACGAAGAAAAATCTACTAATTAAAGCTCATAACTGAAATGCAATTAAAGTTAGAAAAATGAAAGTTATGCCAAATTAAAGAGCTAATTTTTCTGCAACTAATGATATTAAATACTAAGAAATCAAATTAATTTTTGACATGAAAAACTGAGTTTATTACGCAGGAAAAATACTTATCCATTGTTTGCGTGTACAAGATTGAAGACGCAGTTCGTGTAAACTCGGAAAGCCAAAATATATTACACTAGAATCCAAAAAGAATATAACCAAACTTGTGTAGCTCAAATTTTGAATAATTACAAATTAAAATTTTGATTTTTATGAATCACTTAATTAAATTAAATTCGCTACACAACAATATTTGAAACTCTAAAATTGTATGTCCGTCTGTATATAATAGTGTTATCTTCTTTATATATAGAGAGATATATAGATAGATAGATAGACAGATTTAAAATATATATTTTTAGTACAAACATTATACTATCCTGGAAATTTAAAAAGCATTTTAACTGTAAATTGCGTTACGGATAACTTGTTCAGCAAGTACTAAGGAATTTGATGTTTATACTTAACAGGGAATTTTTTTTAATTAATTTCTTTTTACTTAAGTAAAGCTGCATATTTAACACAACAGCTTTGAAGAGTATAATCACGGGAATATAGAAATCAAAAATGATAAATGGCAACAGTAAGAACACATTAATGAAAAACGATTTTTCGAAAAGCAGTAACTGACAAAATATATAAAGATAAACAATGTCTTAAAGATTTTGGAAAGAATTTTGTAAATTTTAAAGGAGAATAATAAAGTATTTAAGAAGCTCATAACGCTTAGAATTACGGCATTCTGGTTACGCATGCTAATTATTCATATTTTAACGCTTCAAGCAGACATTACTGAGAGGCATTTAAAAAGCACACAGTACGTTTGAAGTACGTAATTTCTACAAATACAAAATTGCAAAACAAATTTTCCAAATAGCTCAATAGTTGGCTTGTTTACACTTAGCTGTCCACTGCAAAGAAATGTTTTCGTGGCCTATTTGAAGCGTTGAATTTGCAACAGCAAGGGCTGAACATAGAATTCAGAACTTATCCTTAGTTATCGTTCCGCTAATGCCAACAGCAAGCAACTTAATAAGGGAATAAAATTGCGAACAGAACTTTAGTCCCATCTCAACTTTGGCTGCAAAGCAACAAAAGTGGGTACCTAACAGAAATAAATGGTTTGGAAATTGCATGAAAATAAAAGAGCTAAATATTCACAAAGAAGGCTGAGGGGTTTCAGACTTTAATGGTTGGGTTTTTAAGGTTTTTCACGTTCTCCGTCAACTCGCAGTCCAGTAGAGAACTGTTATAGGCGCTCCTAACCCATTGCCTTTCTTTTTCAGCTTTACGTTTCCTTCTTCAATTCTACCTCGTATCGAAAACTCTCATCTTCAGATTTCATTGTTTGTCAGACCCAGTCGGGATTCTCTGAGGATACTGGCAGGAGTAAGAATGAATTACAATGCTGAATGCCAATAAAAGCACCAAAGCTTTATCTTTAAGCACCATTTTCTTCGCAGTTATGCCATATGTAATTCAACAGAAAAATTGCAAAAGTTTTTAAAAGCACCACACCAGTATACGTTTAGAACTCCCGATACGCGTTAAGTGTTAAGTGTTGTCATAAAGTTTTCTCATTTTTATCAGTCTTTCCTCAGTTCGTCATATCAATGTTCAGTTTCCTTTCAAAGATGGCCTTACAAAACTTAGTTTGTCTTTGTTTTATTAATGCTTTGTGTGTTTATTTTACTGATTAAATGTCACATTATTGGTGCTTAAGCCACATAAAATTCGATTCAACAGCAAAATCATAAAATACTTAAAAGGAGCATATCTTTAGAATTTTCGATAGATAGTCTTTCGCGCTGGAGGTAAAAATGTTTTATTCCTTACAGTTTTGCTAATGCTCGCTTTGAAATCGCTGAGTTTAGTAATCAAAAATTCGTTAACGTTTTACAAAATATGAAATAGACAATAAAACAAATTCAAATTCGCCCTTCCAAGGTGGCCATGTTTGGGTTCAGGACTACTCAGTTCAAAATTTGATGTCTCTATGTGTTCTTGTTTTTTCACAGTGGGTAAAACATACATATGTTCATGTAAATTCTTTTCCTTATTTAAATTTATTAAATATAATACAGAGCGATTATACTTGGAAGCAAGAACTTGAAAAGTGACACAGCGCATTTAAGTGTTTCGAGGCAAAATGCCGTTTCTAGCCTAACGTAAAAGAGGATGAACGTCCCTTTTTGGCTAATAAGTACAAAATGCGGAACAAATTTAAAAAAGAGAAAAACATCGAAGTCCGAATAAGTGTAACCTCAGAGGAGGTGAGTAGATTATGGGTGGGGGCGAAAATCTACGGACTTTAATATTTAAAACGGAAAAATTACTTCATTAACAAAGGCAATTGTTCTATGCAATATATCTAATATGTAAAAGCAGAATTTGTAAACAGTGCAAGAATACATTTAGTAATTTAAACTGTACTTAGTGTCAAACAACTCTCAAAACTTTTACCACTAAGTTAATTTCGGAGATATATGAAAATCTGTTTTGAATGAAAACGTTTCTGGCTAAAATGGCATTTTGTAATTATATATGAGTATTTATGAGCTGTAAGTATGATGCCCGAGTTCATATTTCTTTCGTAATCGTGAATAAATATTATTTTAGTCACGGTGAAGTTAAGGAGGGGCCATGCAGAAGATGAACATTAGAATTATACCTATCGAGCGCTCTTCGAAAAATTAGTAACCTTCTGAGATGATATTTTGCGAGAATTTGTTACCAAGAGTGATTAATAGTTTTTTAATTCATATTTCCGGTTAGGCTATGAAGTATATATTTTAGGTTTTCCGTTTATTAAGGTAATGTTAAATATGAGTCTAAAATTGCCTTCATTTTTCATAATAAGCAGCGTCGTGAATAAATGAATTTATTTACCATTTGACAATGCAAGTTTTTAATTTCGTAGTTCTTTTCTTAAACCCTTTTTATAGAAATTTACTTTTCGTTAAAATGTTTTGAGAAAAACCTTTGATAATATCAATAGAAATGTCTGAAATGTAGGAAAATGCTAAACACTTCTCTGACTCCGATAAGATTAAGATCTATTTACATTGCTTCATATCGAAATTCAGAAACAGAAAATCAGCCATTGTTCTATTCGATTTCATGGAGGCTTAATATTGCCACTTCATTTCGACGTAACTTTATCAACAACTAGATAGTGAAGCAGTAAATCAACGTGATCGAAGCGACACTACATCAGTAGTATTCCTGTATGTGGAATTATCAATATAGATGTTAATAAACCAGATTTTATCCATCTATTTACATCAACTTCCACACGTTTGATGTTTTTTCACAATTATTTACTTTTCTCTTGTAATTAATAATTAAAAATCTTGCGTTAGTATATATCTTCACAGTTGTTAGACCAAAGGGGCTTTGTCCCTGTGGAATTATTATTTTCTTTTTGTGATTTTCCTTCGAATCACTCTGAATGTCTGTTTCACTTTTCGAACTGTTGCCACCAAATGAATGCATTATTTTTGCATAAATTAAATAATGACGAATCTGCATAAATATATGTACGTTTCTAGCATTCTGATAAAACAATCGTACCTAGAATCTTCAAATTTTGAGCGACGTAATTCTGCTGCGAATAAGGGCATCTGGAAGCCCAAATTTGAAATTTATTTTGGTATCGAAATCATATTTTCTAAAACATTAATGCATTTTTGATTAACAAACTCAAGGATTTGAAAGCGCCCAATGGGATCGTTGTATAGGTTAGAGGTTACGGAGGACGGGGACGCCTGGTGTCTAACATAGGTAAACAGGCGTGTGCCCCACGCCCTTCCCTATCTAGCGGCAACAACATCTTGGAGCTCCAAGAAGCTGCGTCGGTAGTTTATTGAGACATGATAAGGATGTAAATGGACAAACAAGAACGCTCGAGTTTTGTTTTACAGATTTGAAGAGTCTTTGACTTAGCAGATATGGCAAAGAAACAAGAACGTGGCAGAATATTAAAAGAATAAGACAGCAAGGATTGAAACATCTAAAGAAATATAATTAAGGCATGTGTTGAGCTAAGCTGTTAGCATAATGACCTCAACTGGCATGGGGTGCACAGTATGTTTACCTCTGTGCTAGGATTTCGTTGGGCAAAGATTACGCAAGCGTTTGCACATAAGGTTGTCTACGTTTGCGTAGTTTACACAGGTAAACATGTGTATAATCGCTAATAGTTCGCTATGTGCGCGCGTTGTTCGTAATTTGATCACAGTTTACAGTTTCTTGAGGTCTCTGTTTGGGAACGTGCAATTATATGCTCGCAGTTCATAGATCGTTGCGAGAATTTTGACCGACGAAACAGGAGGATACAGCTGGCTGCGGTTGTAGAGATGCAAATGGTGGGAATTATAGTACAAGAGGATGCACATTTACACACTGTGCTCTTTCTGAGTTTGCGCATTTGCGCAGTGTTTAGTTTGTTAAAGGCAGATCGTACTTTGCACAGTATGCACAGTTCACAGTTGGCAGTAGCGCAGTTCGCATAATTTCACATGAGATAAGTTTTCGTAGTTTTGACAGTGGAGTGCAGGCGTTGCATCCTACGACAATTGCATGGAGTTTCTTGGAACCTAAAATGTTTACAGTCGATGCTCTTTGGTTGCTCGTGTAGATCGTGCGGTGGGTTGTTACTGGGAAGCTGGCTAAGGGTTTAGTATAGCTGGCGCACATCTTGGCCCATGGATGTTAATGTGTCTATGGTTTTGCAGATTTCTGTTATTGTTGGCTTAGTGCTGAGAACGTCGCAGGGCTATAGGTGTTACCGTAGAAATTGGCATCTATGTGGAATTTCAAAATTCTTGAAAGTGTACTCTCATGCCCCGCTCGCAGGTGTAGAAACGGAATGCCTGTCAAGAAAATAGCAGCATTTGTGGCTGTAGCGCGGTAGCCCTTGCACATCATAAGGGCGAAGGGACGTTGTATGATCTGAAAATGCTTTTCTTTGCTTCCTTGCATGGGTGTGGACCAGATGGCTGCAGCGTAACGGACGATGTGTTCCACTAATGTTTGAGAAAAGATTTTGGTAATGTACGGGTTTTATCCCCAGTTGGTGGACTGAAACGGCCTTGATTTGAGCGATATTGCATTTGTTTTGCTCCGTAAATGTTGGAGATGGGGGATCCAAGTTATACCACGGTCCCAGATTACGCTGGGATATTTGAGGGTGTCATTGAATTTCCGATTACGGCCTTGGAGTCTGACGCATGGCCGGCGAGTGGGGTTGGTTTCGGGTTTTGGTATCAGTAGGGGTGTAGACGTTTCTGCAGAGAGGGTGAGTTTGAGGGCTTGGCAAAGAGAACTGAATTGATAACAGATCTCTGTGCTCTTTGTTCAATTCCATGACTTATTTTCCTTTGAACCAGGAATGCAACGTAGTCAGGGTATGCGATCAGTTGGGTGTGTTGTGACCAGTTAGCTGCTAGGATACTGTTCAAGGTAAGGTTCCGCAGAACACGCCCAGCGCAGGAACCTTGTGAGCAACCTCTCTCTTGCGTCTTTACTCTTGTGCCGCTGTTTTGTGGAACGGTGAGGAATTTGTCTTGGAGGTAGCTGCAAAATGTAAGCTAAATATTCTGGGGAAAACGTGCGGTCCTGATAGATTGTCTGATCGCTGGCCACCAGATCATGTCGAATACGCCCTGAAGGTCCAGAGAGATGAAGGCCGTGTTGTGAAGGTGGATCCTGTTGTGATGAATCACTTGGCGAATTTCATCCAATTCATGAAGAAATGATTGGCTAGGACGGAATTCATATTGTTTATTGCTTATGATGCTCTGTACGTGGAGGTGGTGACTCTCGTTGTACAAGATGTTTTTCGTAAAATCTGTTAAGCGCGGGGAGGAGGCAGATGGGACGATAAGTGCGAGGAATCGTAGGGGCAAACAATTTTATCTCCAGCGCGTGAAAATGATATTTAATAAATAAAGTTAACAAACAGATTGTTTAAACAACTCCCCTAAAGACGTAATTTAAATGTGAAACGTTTCATATTTTTTTTCCTTTTATTCCCGTGATTGAATGTTTTTATTATTATTATACTGGAGATCACCACAAAACTAATAGGGTACTTTAAGTAAAATGCTTATCATCATATGTATGTTGATATCCAATAACGCAAAGCAGGATACAGGCAACACAGGAAATTGAAAAAAATTACTGCCAGTTTATTGTTCACCACTTTTTACCTGCACTTATATTGTATAAACATCAGGCTGATTTGCGTTTGCGTAGCATGCACTGTGTCATATCTACTTATTCTCCAATGAAACTGCATTGTCCTCTAGAGGCAGAGCTAGAATCTTTTACTGCATGGCTGTTAATTCTATATGTTGCAGTAACATAATTTGAAACTCAGATTGGTAATTTCAGGGCCGACAATTCTCCATTTAGTCTAAAGTATGCGATTCTATAAGAAACTCTCTAAATTTTTATGTAGGCAAATTTTTCACAAAAATATGGGTAAACCGGACCAGTTTTATAAACTAAAACAAATTCATCAATTTGAATATTTTATTGCGAAAAGTTTGTTCTCGGAACGCATTGCACTAATCTCCAGTTGTTCATTAATCTATTGACGGGGTACTAGAAGGCTTTAATGAGCCCCTAACTCAGTGAACCACCTGTTCTGTCAATGGCGAAAAGAAAAAGGAGGAAACACAGTAACTGCTGCTGAATTTTCAAGTCTCACTCCGCTATTCCGAGTCCGTGCTTGTTCTTCCCTACTTATTGACGCAGAAAGATTAAAGTATAGATTTCAGATGATGGGATGAACATAGAACTGAATGAAATTACCTAAAAGAGGAAGACTGGATTAATTATGAAAGATTCCTTGGGAGATGTGCTGTATATGGGCTATGTCCGTATATTTGACTTCCGCATTAACAGTGAGTTTACCGACGAAACTGTTATTAAATTTCCTGAAGATTGCTTTACTACTTCCCAGTTCAGAATCCCAGCGCAGATATTCATTGCAGAATTTAACAAAGCTTGAGAGATTAATTTTTTATACCAAATCTTCTAGTGACATAGCGAGTGGTATTTTCGTAGAAAATTTATGTCATTTTATTCCGGGAAGAAAATTTCTTACAAAATGAAAAAAATTGTAATACTACATTCTGTCGTTTCCTCCTGTCGTTGTACGAAATGCTGGGGTTTTGAAGCATTAATTTTATTACTTCTCATTTCAATTAAAACTATCGGCGAAATTCAGTTAATATCCACTGTGATCATGGGTAAAGTAAATACGATATGCCATCTTCACTCTGGATGCAGTGGTGGGTGACTAGGGAAAATTTAACAGAAGCAAAGATTTAGAAATGGGACTATTCAGGAAAATTCAGGAAGAATACGCTTGCAAACGAATGTAACATCAACGACTGTTGTAACTGTAATTACTTCAATTGAAATTCGACTTCAATTGTAAGTACGGACGCTTTTGGCAAATCGGAGAACTGCGTTACCAGGGAATGTGTTATTGTTGCAGTCCCACTCGTGAAGGTATGCATTAAAGTCTCCATCTAAGACAGTATTATGGTAGAGAGAAATGAAAATCACGCTAAATTTTGCCTTGTATCTCTTGTTGGATGGCGTATAGGCGGAGATGATTGTTAGTGGTCGTCGGATGAGTGGTGTGATGGTGCTAGTTAAGGTATAAGTTATTCCCGCCTGCGTGGTGTGGTGGTCAGCACGATGGGCGCATATTCCAGAGGACCGTCGTTCGATTCCCGGCGAAGGCGTTGCTAATTTTTCTATCTCATCTTACCTGCTTTCAAGAAAACTTAATGTCTCTACAGTGGCTACGGAACTAAAAGTGTGTTGGATGATGATTCTCCTCAACCAGGATTTGGCGATTCGGTTCCCTAAAATACACAGTCGCCCTTTAAAAGGGAGAGTATACAACGTGTTTCTCCTGCTTTTATCGCATGCCTTCAAGGTGTGGTGATCAGCACGCTCAGCGCGTAAGTGAGAGGTCCGTGGTTCGATTTCCGGCGGAAGCGTTGCACATTTTTCATCTTGCTTACTTCCAAAATTTAATTTAATGTCTCTACGAAGGCTTAAAAGCTGTGGCAATGTAGTTTGGTAATGGGTGGTGCGCATAATTACAAGAATTAGGTACTACGGACATTCGCTGTTACGACTTCTAGCCAGTCTACATAGGTAGTAACTCCAGACTCTAATAGTTGCCCCTGGCTTCAGCATGCGTTCCTGTAGGAGGATTACATCGGGATTCTATTCATTTACAAAAATACGAACTTCATTAATTATTAATTGTATAGAATAAACCATTTGCGTTACCTATCACAATTTAAGTTCAGAATTCATCATTGGTTTTGATAAGATAGCCTGTAGTTTTCTTCGAGTATCTGATACAATACAAACATTTTATCTAATTCATTTTTGCACTGTTTCAAAGCATGCATTTCACTTTTAAAGACTTTAATAATACTCGCAAAATTAAGGCCAAGCACTTTTTGAAATTGATTCATATAGTTAAACAATTCCAGAAGACCTGAAAGTTCATTTCTGTTTGAGGTACTTGGCATATTTATCTGCTTGTAAACTTGGGAAGGCATAGTAGCAGCTAAAACTGTAGAATTTGGGGTCAGTACCCGCATTTTGTGTAATAGGATATGCCCTCCCCTCACTGCAATTGTTGCTTCGCACCGTCTCCGCATACTCAGAACCAGCTGGTGCAACATTTCTTGCGGTAGGAGTGCCCATTCCTCAATCAGCATTTGCTTGAATTGTTGGGTCTTCTTTGGGTCTTCTCCGGAGGATGTAAGCGTGCTGCAATGCGTCTCCCCAAAGCATCCCACACATGTTCGATGGGATTTAAATCTGAGGGGTACGCTGGCCAATCCATTCGAGTGATATCTTCACTTTCCAGTAGCTCCTCAACAGCAAGAGTCCGATGTGGCCGTGCATTGTCATCCATAAAATGTAAGTCTGGGCCAATGGCACCTCGGAACAGACGCACATGGGGAAGGAGTACCTCCTCACAATAGCGATCCCCCGGTTACAGACCCTCTGTCGAAAACGTGGAGCTCAGTTCACCCGTTTAGCAAAGTGCCTCCCCAGACAAGAACTCCAGGACCACCGTTATGGTGTCTTTCCTTGATGTTACTGGGATAAAACCGTGTCTTGACCTCTCTCCAAATCAAAACGCGTTGAGAATCGCTTCTGGTACTGAACCGACTCTCATCTGTAAAGAGGGCACGACTCCATTGATCAGTTGTCCAGTTTTTGTGCTCTCTGCACCACTGTAAACGGTGGCGTCGGTGACCAACTTTCAAAGGGAGGCAGAGTTCAGGACGGCGGCGAATAGGCCCCCCTTTGTGAAGGCGTCTGGCCACAGTAAACCGCGAGACTTGTCGCCCCGTTGCTGTACAGCCTGAGCAATGGCGCTTGCTGACTGCTGCCGGCCTGTTTTCGCCTGCAGGACGATATAGCGGTCATCCTCTGCAGTTGTCGTCCTCGGGCGACCACCACCAACCTTTCTAACAGGAATACCTGTTAGAAAGGACCTGTTTGGATACTACAATTATCCAAAGTTTTGAGGATACCCCATCCATGTTAGTAATGAATCTTCTTATTCAAGACATTAACCTTCCGTTATGTGAAAGTTAGGAAACTATGGGCATTGCAGATGATGCGCAGAGCATTTCCGTGGTCGCAGAAGACAAAGCAGGGCAAGAGCAGTTTCTTAGGGGCCTTCGCAGAACCGGAGATGGTAAATACTGCATGCGTTTACCTTGGACTCTAAAATTCGCCCTGAAATTCCCTCTGACTTGCAGATTGCAGAAAAGAGGCTCTTTGCTACTACGAGAAAATTGAGAAAGTTAAATTTGATGAGTATAGTATTTAACGAATGGCTATCGGAAGATGTTGCAAAAATTGTCCCAAAATCAGTAAAGAATGACGGGGGCCATTATTTACCACACCATCCTGTAATAAAACCAAGATTAGGCCTGTATTCGATGCGTCGAGCATTATAAAGTCGTTGATTCGCTTTCGCTAAATGATTGCTTGATGAAAGGTCCAAATCCTGTAGACGAAATCTCAAGGATTCTAATGCGGTTTAGGGAATAGGCAATCGGTGTAACATCTGATATTAGGCGGGCCTTTTTACAGGTTCTTAACCATTTTTTTTTGTCTTCTTTTGAGAGCTCTTACTTTTTCTTTTCTATTGCAAGATTTTGGTTCCACCATAAGTACTTAATTTTTTGGTACTTGAGCATTGTTTATATGAGGCGTTACAGATCTCTGTTATACTATTTATGAGGTATGAAACAGAGGTATTGACTTCTGCTTTTGAAGAGGCTGTTTTTAAGGAATGAAGAATACTGGCAGAGTAATTTTGTAGATTAGATACTATAAATTTATTGTGTCCGCCATATTGAGTTGTGAAGCTACGTTTTTTACTAAAAGGGAAATCAGATTGTATTTCAAAGGTGATGAATCGATGATCATTAAAAGATTCTATTTCAGAAACTTTCCAATTTGAGATTAAAGATGCTATTTTAGGCGTTGCGAGAGTTAAGTCAATCCAACCTTGTGCTCTTAATGTCAGGAATGTAGGTGGACTATTTGCGTTATTTCAAATAGTAAGTCGTTTTTCTTGAATAAATTCTAAAAGTAATTTACCTCTATTATTTTCAAATAGCGCTCCCCATACAGGGCTAGGTGCGTTGAAGTCTGCTGCAATGATGTGATTTGAATTTGGAGGTAGTTGAATTGAGTCCAGTTCTATAAGTATCTCTTGCAAGTCTATTGATGTAGGAGCATAAATGGAGGCACAAAATAAAGGATGAATAAGAAATTCTAATTTGATAGTTATTGTATGTAGAGCTGTTTCAACTGTTATTGGAGTTAGAGGGCCAATGTAAATTATAGCAGATTTATATGAATGCGAAAGTTGATAAAATAGTCCCGAAGGAATTTCCAATTTCCTTGTTTCCAATTTCCTCTTCCAATTTCCAAAGTAATATATGGTTCTTGTGCAAAGATGAAAATGATATTTTCTTCTTTTGCAAATTGTACAGCATTCGGTAAAGTGGCACAAGCTCTTTGTAAATTTATTTGTAATATTCTTATTTGTTTATGAGAATCCGTTAGTAGTATGTTCTTGATTTAATTGTCGAGACTTCTAATTGATAAGAAGGGCAGTGAACGTCATTTGCAGCATGATAGATATGAAAATTGGTTTTAAAATAGATGTTATTGACTTGGCAGTTAATGCAGGTTGGAGCTGGAGATTGACATTGCGAGATATGATGATTATCTCCGCAGTATAGACAATGAGTTGAAAAAGTGCAGAATTTCCCTGAAGAGGCGAAATCTTCACAATTGTTGCTTCGACGAATTCCGAAGTGCTCGGTGACTCGAATAGTTTTCCAACCTATTGCAATTAATTTCATGTTGATAAGAAGTTCAAAAATCGTGGGTGAAAATTCATTTACCCACTTTGTTGTAGATTCTGATCTTTCTGAAAGTTTGAAAAGTGGGGTGAAAGAATGGTTGGATGTATCTATTAACGAAGATATTAATGCAGAAATGTCCTGATCCGTCTAATGGGCTGGTGCATTGTGAAAGTTACATTTTCGAAGTTTTGGTAAAGAGATTCGAAGAGAAATATTATCTATTGAGCTATCTATAATTGTTGTTTTAAGGAGGTTGACATCGTTGTAAGATTCGCAGGTGACAACCAGGCCTCATCTTTTAAATTTGGTTATTTTTTTAATTTCCTGTTTCAAATTGTTTAATGGTACATAGTGATCCAAATCATCTAAAAGTTCTTCAGTCGTATTATTTTTTCAGTCGTATAACCTGTTTAAATTATGATTTTTTGCAACAATTCATGTGGCTGTGGACTGTGTCTTGCATACATCATTTCGCGAGGATGGCGAGTTGAGCCGCCACTTTCGACATGCTTAAATCCCAGATTCCCCACAACTAAGTCTAACACACTCATGTCTATAAATTAAGGATAATGCAAAATCAGGCAAAGGAAGAGTTAGAAGGTAAAGAGCAAAAAAAGATGCTATATGTTTGATATTATTAAAAAAATTAGCGATTTTTTCTCCCTGGAGCAAATTACAAAAAACAACCTACTTACAAAAAAAATATTACATGGTTGGTATGATTGTCAATACATTGTATGTCCCCTAGACGATGCAATACAGTTCGTACAACGCCTAGACATGCTGAGTATCAAATTATCGATCTGATCTTGGGGGATATTACACCACTCAAAAGGCAATGCTCTCCGAAGTTCCGATAGACATGTAGGAGGAGGTTGACGGGCTGCAACTCGTCGGCCAAGCATGTCCCACACGTGCTGTACTGGATTCAAGTCCGATGAGAATGCTGGCCAGTCCATACGGGTGATATCCTCCGACTGAAGACATTCGCTTACAATGTTTGCACGGTGAGGACGGGCGTTGTCATCGACAAATCGTGCGCCCATGGCGCCCCGAAACAAACGTACATGTTGTTCCAGAATGACGTCCCGTTAGATTTGGCTTGTCATGGTTCCAATTTGAACATTCAGGTCAGTTCTGGAACCCAGAATAATTCCACCCCAAACGAGCAATCCTGCACCAACGTAACGGTGTCGTTCAATGATGTCTTGGTGGTAACGGGTACCTGGAGCTCTCCATATGAAAGTCCGGCGAGAATCAGACTGCAAGCTAAACCTGGACTCGTCGGAAAACATCACACAAGCCCACTGTTGCGGTGTCCACAATGTATGCTCTCTACTCCAGGCTAACCGCAGGAGACAGTGAGTTGCAGTAAGTCGAACGCATCTGACAGGTCTACGAGCATATAGACCAATCTGCCCTAAGCGTCTGTACTCGGTTGGCCTTGAAATTGTCGTACCAGTGGCTGAAGAGAGCTGACGAGACAGGTCTGAGGCTGTGCCCCGTCTGTTTCTTTTGGCAGTAACTGCCAAATACCGGTCCTCATTCGGCGTTGTAACTCTGGGGCGACCCGTGCTGTAACGTCTATTCACATTACCATCATCTTGGAATCGTTGCCAGAGCCTGGAGATGACACTCTGGGCAATTCCAAGTTCGTCTGATGCTTCCAGTTCGGTACGCCCACATTCCAGACGACCGATAATTCTACCACGTAAGAAATCATCCAAATGCGTCCTTTGTGTCATAACTATTCGGTTATTGCACTGAAATGCTTATAAAGCGCCTGCGAAGAATTTTACTTCTTTGCCTGTATTCCTTATATATCACTCTCTTACACTCTCGTCATTGTGACGTATCATCGGTGACATCTGGTTACTTCCTGAAATCTGCATATGATTCTTGAAGATGTGTGTAGTGATTTTACAGGGGATATATTTAATTTAGAGTTCGATTTCCGCGTGACTCCGAATTATCCTTAATTTATGGACATGAGTGTAGATTATCAGCTGCGGTGTTAAAGCCTGTAAGTGTACCCCCGCATTTGACATCATTAGGGATGCTAAAAGTCGAAAAACGATGGCTGTTTTTCCGAGTTCTATACGTATGCTGTCTGTTGTTTGTCACAATCTGTCCCTCAGCCACAGGAATTATATATTGATGACGGCCAACATTTCCGACAGTCGTTATAAAGAACGTTATCTTTGCTTATAGATAAACTATAATGCTAATTATCGCTTTCGTTATCAACTGAAACACACAACTACGGTAAGAACTTTATTTAGGTATAAATAATTTTTACAAATGGTTATTTGCGTTTTGATATGAAATGGATCTTTTCAAGTAACTCATAGTAATTTAAAATTTTTTCTGTTAATTCATCGCAAGTATTGCTCTCGAAATTGCACTGAATAATAACCATTGCCTTCACAGTATTATAGTTTCAGTGCCAAATTTCTGTAGTACATAAAATATTTATCAGAATAAAACCCTTTCAGTAGCTGCATTGGTATCGGATAAAAAATAAACGAAGTTCAAATTCTACAACATTTGTGAGATGCGGACAAGAAATTTTTTTTTTTTTTTTTTTTTTTTTCGAAAATCATTAATCACAGAATCATAGAGTTATTTTCTGTGAAATAATTTGAAATTTGAATCCAACCCTTATCAATGGATGTTTCGTCATTATCTGTATTTTTGAAGTTCCTCATAGTTTACATATATTTTTCAAATATCGTATTTTGTCGAATACTTCATTTTACAGTGCCATATTGTGTCGTGAGTAAAGGGTAGTACTGGATTGAATGGATTAGACGCACAACCGATAATTTCTTGGTAAAATTTATTCTTCCCAAACCGAACACATTACAATAACGTGGTAAAATGTTTTTCATCCGAAGGAATATTTTACATTTCTGCAACGTTCTACAAAAATACTCATACGCTCTTAATAAACTCTTAATACACAGCTTTTATGCACTAAATGAATTGTGAGCTGAGAGGGCCTGCAAGTGACTGGGCGGCATCTATGGTTTCTCTGAATGTACGATACCGGTATTTATCTCAACAACCCGAGAGTCAATAGATTTATATTTAAAATAATCTGGCATGCATATTAAAAATCCTGCATGAAGGAAGCAATTTTATATGTGTTCTTTTTCCTGTTAGAAAAATTAGTATATTTAAGGTTTGATTCACTAAAGAATGTGATAACTTATTTATGATGAAAAAGAAGAGAAGGAGTAAATTCAATAAGCAATAATTTTATTTTATAAATCATAATTATTTCTCGGGATAATAGCAAATTTTATAATGAAAACAATTTGTAATTTTTCTTTTTAATAGCGGCTTCCTATATAATGTCTGTGTAAATATGATTTAAATAGAATATTTAAGAGTATGGTGCTTTAAAAACTAATTATTTCTTAAAAAGTGTATTCATTTTGCTTCAATCTTTCGTATGATAAATTTCAATGTACATGTCCTTCAGTTATTTAAGCTTTCGGTATAATTGTTTATGTTAATGGGGTAATAGTTTATGCAAATGATCTGTAAGTGAAGAAAGATATGGGATTCTCATACTCACAAAATAATAAAATTATGTGATTTGTAGCGTGATGTCGAATGTTCGAATGAACTTCTGTTCGAATTATGTTGTATTGTTTTGTTCGACATTTACGTGGTATCCATATTTATTACGACTAAACTTTTGGGTCTCTAAGAAGTGCACTACGCTATATCGTATATATACAACAAATGTAAAGTGATGGAAAATAGTGTAAGTGGCCGAGTGTAGAACACTGTTTTGGTCGAGTGGTAAAGACCGCCGAATACAGGTTGTGGTTGTGTGACAGGATTTTGAATCCAGCCGGCTGTCTGCATGATTTTCACTGTAGTTTATATGTGTTTTATATTTGTTTTCTATAAAACATAAATACGATTCAGACCGCTCAGAAAGGTCCTTCTTGAAGGCATCCTTCCCGGAAAGGCTCGTCTACTTTGTTGAATTTAAAACCAATAAAGGAAGAGTGTAAGTGGGAGTAATATAAGGCCAATGCGGCTAATACTTACGAGAGAAATGTCGCAAAGAATTCGTAAGTTTTAACTTGAAAACGAAATGCAGCGATAATAACAAAGCTTTTTATTTCTTCAGCGAATAAAATGTTTCAGAAGGGAAGTTATTATTTTTTTTTCATGTGGTACATTACCTTCATTGGATAAAGTTTCGAAAATATTGGTACTGAAAGAGATGTTCAGAAGTAAATTTTGTGCAAATATTTATGGACATTTCTAGCGTTATTTGCAGTCCTGGTGAGAGGTTGAATCCTGATGATGATTCTTGGCATTATTAATCATCATTTCAATAACAATCTGTAACTCTTTATTAAAATGCGAAATTTGCCTGCAAATTAAATACAGCAAAGCCTATTACAAATCCAAATTTATATTTGGGTAAAATTAATAATAAGCTCTATTGTTATTTAACTAGGTTTATTGATAAATCATTTTGTTTAGCGTTATACAAATTGCAGAATAAAACGCAACTCGGTGTTCTATCCGGCCTAATTTCATTTTCCGTTAAAGCTTCCAAACTGTCGAATTGCTTATTGTTTGTTAATTGGAAAACCATGTTGGTTTATCATGTTTCTTTGGAAAATGTCTAGTTAACGTTTTTCGTTTTTGTTACAATTTCCGTCAATTTTAGATTAATTGAATTGCCGTCACTCAGGTTGTAAATCAAAGCTTCGAAACGTAACGCGAGAACATTCGGTAGCCAAACGCATTCTAGAGACAACCTAGCTACAGAGTATATAATGAGCTAATCACATTTCCAAAACCACCGCTTCGCTCCTAAAAGAAAAGCAGTTTTATTAAAAAAAAGTAAGTATTGTAATTTTTAAAAATTTTTTTTTTTTATATGGAAGAGAATACGAAAAAACTGGTGGGTAGTAATTATTTACATTATATTTGACTATAAAATTGTTCACTCTTTCGAATCTAAACTTTTGTCGAAAAATTCAATTTCACTTTATTAATCATAAGTAAAAACGCATAATGTGACTTGAAAATAATTTTGCTCTGTTTTTCATTCAACAAACAGTGTATGCTTGCTTCTCTTTCGTTACATATTAATAAATAAATTAAATTTAAAACATCTTACATATCTACAAAAATTAAAATTTAAAACCTTTTATTGCGGAAACCTTCATGAATGCACTCCACTGTGAGTAAAAGCTGACAATGGTACAGAATACTACTGAGTCGTACAGTAGTACAGAATACCACTGAGTCGTACAGTATTTTTTTTTTTTTTTTCGAAATCCAAACTTATCATCAAAATTGAAATTTTGGTTCCGGAGGAATTCATTTAAGTGTTGAAGCAACATAAATTCGTTTATATTTGATAACAAAGATTTCAGGGCTGCTAGGTCTGTAATTTTGAGGGTTTTAATGGCACAGGTCAGGTTTGGAATAGGCAATATTAATTCACGTTTCTGGTTTGCTGGAAAACCGCGATATAGTTTATTAGCAGTTAGCATTATTATGGAAATAATAAATAATTGCTCATATGTACGTAAAGTTAATTAGCATTTATCATTATTATGGAAAACAACAAATTGAGAGAGAACGATTTCATCGTATGATTGGAAGCGCATTCCAGTCAAGGTGTAATTTTATGCTTGTGTTTAGCGATGTAAGTGGAAAAAAAATGGAGTTACCATCAATCTCTCTTAAAAGGGTATTTTAAGAAACTTTTAACATCTTTTTGGAAGGTATGGACACACCAGCGGCTAGATTCTAAAGGTATAATATAAGAAATATATAAATATGTATTGTAATCTCTAACACTCTATCGAGATACCTAAAGACATGCTCTTGTTAAATATTTTGTGATTTTGCTGTTGAATTGAATTTCACGTGCCGTAAGTGCAAAGAACTTGGTGTTTAATAAATAAAGCACATAAAAGTTGATAATAAAAAGGCTATTAAACTTTTTCTTAGCCACCTTACTAAGAAAAGTGAATACTGGCATGATAAACTGAGAGAATGCTGAAAGAAATATAAAAATATTGCCCCCAGACTTCACTCTTCACTGAAAATTCTAAATATATGAGGAAAATGATGTTCAATAATAAAAAATAATTTAATTTATAAGGTGTTTCTCCCGCCTTCTTAGCGTGACATCGTGGTGTAGTGGTCTGCACAATGGGCGCATATTCCAGAGGACGGTGGTTCGATTCCCGGCGAAGGCGTTGGTTGTTAATTTTTCATCTTTCTTGCTTCCAACAAATACCGAATATCTCTACAGTGAGGCCCGAACTAAAGGGGTAATGGATGAAGATTCTCCACACCCAAGATTTGGCGACTGTGTCCCCTAAAAACCCCAGTCGCCAGTATTTCTCCGGCTTCTTAGCGTGCCTTCGTGGTGTGGTGCTCTGCACAATGGGCGCGTATTCCAAAGGTCTGTGGTTCGATTCCCGCTGAAGGCGTTGCTAATTTTTCATCTTCCCTGCTTCCAAAAAATTCTAATGTCTCTACAAGCTAAAAACAAAAACAAAAAAAATGTAGTTTAGTACGAGTGAGTGTAAGAGCAAATTTGTAGACTGCGAGCTCAGAGAGAGAGCCTAAGTAACCTTAACAAACAATTTGTTGTTAAAATCTGAAATTTTTCAGATTAAATTTTTCTGTATAGTTTTATTTTATTAATTTGAATAGCATTTCTTTCGAAAGCATGCTTCGTAATCCAGTATTCGTCAAGGAGCCTTTGAAAATTGTATTCCGCATTAAAAGAGAAAATACAATAAAGCACTGTTAATGCGTCTTTCAATGCTTTCAGAAAGATTCATAAAATGAGAGAGATGTATCATCTACGCTTTAATTTAGAATTATATGCATTAATCAATTTGCATACAAACAGCATAAAAAAAACTTAACAAACTCTTAAGGACAAACGTTAAAATCTAAAACATTCAGATTTTTTTCTTTTGTTATTTATTAAAATATCATAACTGGACGATCTGTGCGAGTACGCTGCCCAATGTTAAAATACAAAGCAGAACTCGCTAAAAAGCTGGGCCACGATGACTTTAAAGCTACGGATGGTTGGTTGTCTCTATGACATAAAATTCAAGAAAGCACATGGCGAGAAAGAAAGTGCTGATAGTGCAAATGCTGAAGAATGCAATTCAAAAAAATCTGCCCGAGCTTCTTGAAAATTTTTCAGCAGATGACATCTACAATGCTGATGAGACTGGGCTGTATTATTGTGCTACACCGGACGGCTCGTTAAGTTACAAAAGTATTTGCAAAAGCAGCAAAACTGTTTTGTGCTGCTCAGACATGTCAGGAACGGACAAGAGGAAGCTCTTGGGTATAGGGAAAATCACTAAGACATCTAAGAAATAAACAGCTAACTTAAAGCGGTAAGCTATGTACGATGTCACAGCAAAATATTTTATTTAAAGCAGGACCAATGAATTATTTTTAAATCTCTACGTCTGTTCATTAATTTGAAAGAGGAATATGTTACGCTTTCTCCGGAAGCAATATACTCCATACAGATTATTGAGTTTGTTACTAAAAATTTCATAAATTTCACACAGAACATAAAATACATAAACAAAATCGAAATTAAAATTTCCAGTTTCGTAAATCCTATAATGGTTGAGCAGTGTAGAGGAGAAAAGATTATTTCAAGAAATAACATAATTAAATACTAAAATATGAAATAACCTTCTGGCAAGTAACTTGTATCACTCACATTCTAAACAGTATGCGTTCATAAACTCACCATGCTGTACCATATATATCTTACAAAACGTACAGCGATATACAATTATGCGTCCCAAACAGAAATTGGCTTGAATATTGCGCGTCCTACCTGAAGTGAAATTAAGATCGCTGAATACTGGTAATTCGGCCTGTATTTTTGCATTTAAGTAAAAGAGCTGGCTGTATATTTGGGTTTTTCTCTTTTGTGATGGCAATATCGATCAATTTTCCTTACCTTTTTATCAACGAGGAATTCCCTCTCCGTAGGCAATTAGTGATCGTATATTTCGCTCTATTCACATTAATCGAAATACTCGCGAAACATTACAATTTTTAAGCTTTTGTGACTGAAATAGAAACGCAACACTTAATTCTCGATTGCTTTTCACGTGACTTCATGAGACAGGAAATACAGTCGATTCTGGCTAATCGAACCACATCGTGAAGCGATCGTTTTGGTTCAATAAACCGTCTGGTTCGATCACACGAACATGTCCTATGTTGTAAGACGGTAAATGTACTATATGTAGCAAACAGTAAATGTACATGTAAATCATGTACTAAAATGTAATTATGAACTTTATGGTGCGGTACACACGTATGGCATATAATATTAAAGCCGAAAATCCAATTCTAGTATTCCATTAAAGTTACCCGGTTAAAATAATTGAAGTATGCATTTTTATGTTGTAAATAAAAAACTATAGGGAAGTTTTAGTTGTATTCAGCTTATGTTCATGTAAAATTCATTCTTAAACTCTCGTTTCTATTATACATTTTTTAAATATATATTTGAAGTTTGTAAGACATCTGCACATAACTATTCTGTACGTTAATTTATTCTTTGAAGTAAAATAAATATCAAAAAGGAAATCATCAGTTCCTTTAATGTATCGCACTCAAATCAAGCAAATTGGAAGATTTCCTGGAACTGTTGACGATGTTTTAACGTCAGAAAATTTAGAGAAAATTCTTACATTAAAATTAAATCTGCAAAGATGTCGTAACAAGCTTGAGGAATATTATTATGGATGTTCTATTTTTGAAGATTTTGATGAAGAATCAGAGTGTAAAAATTTTTCTGAGGCTCAGGATTTGGCAGACGAATCATTAGTTAAAATAGAAACATACCTAAATTTATTTAATAAAGAATCACAGCTCAGTGAGGATAAGACGGTAAAATCTGCCACACACTATGTGAATATAAAGATTCCGATGTATGATCTTCCAACGTTTTCTGGCCAGTTTGAATCCTGGTTGAGTTTTAAATTTACATTTTTAAGTTCTTTTGATTCTAATCTATCTTTAACTGACATTCAAAAATTGCAATATCTTCAAAGTGCAGTTTCGTCTGATGCTGCAAGACTTATTAGGGGATTCTCAATAACCTCTGAAATTATAAAAATGCTTGGGGCACTTTACTCGACAGATATGATAACCAAACGGAATTGGAATTTTCACAGTGTAGAAAATTATTTAATTTAAAATTTGTAAAACCAACATCTGATTCCATTCGAACAATGATAAAAATCTGCAATGAAGTTATTCGGAATTTTAAAACACTTGGTCTGGAATGCAATCTAGAAGCTAGAAGCTAGATAAGCTAGAAGATTTACTTAAAATGAAGTGGGAATTAACGCTAGGGAATAAAACATTTCCATCTTTAAAAAACTTTCTTTCGCTTTTGGAAAACAAGCTAGCAGCCTTCAAAGCGCAAAAGGAAATTATAATATTCTCGACAAATCAGTAAAACCCATTAACAAAACTTTTGCTCTTAAAACAAATGTAAAGTTAAGGCAGGATTCTTATGCACTTTGCCAATTACCACACATTTTACATAAGTGCAAGAAATTTCTTAAAATGCATATTGGTGAGAGTTGGAACTTCATACGAAAAGAAAACCTTTGTTTTAACTGTTTGAGACAAAATCCTGGTGTATCCTCATGCCGAATCACTACCTCTTGCAGGACATGTAAATTGAAACATCACACAGTTCTCCGTGCTTCTCGAACTGATAAAAAACTTTCTGTCGAAAGTCAAGTACAATCTACCCCAAAAGTTATATCTCAAAATCAGCTTTTATATCAATTTTTGGCTAGAGGTACTAGCCAGAATTTTTCTATTTACATCATTTTGGAGTTGCTAGAAATCAAAGTGAAACTACCAAATTACGGGCTGTATTCGACGGTTCTGCAAAGTCTGATTCAGGAGCTTCTTTAAATGATGTTCTTCATACTGGTCCGAAACTTCAAAATGAATTGTTTGACATCCTATTGAAATTTAGAACTCCTTGTATCGCACTCACTGGAGATATTGAGAAAACATTCCGACAGATCCTAGTCAATAAAAATGACGTTGATTTCTAGAGAATCGTTTAGAGAGAAAATCCTGAAGAACCGCTTAAAGAATTCCAACTTCTGACAGTTACGTGTGGCACTTCTTGTGCTTCATATTTGGCTATTCGGACATTAAAACAACTTGCCATAGAGGAACAAACGAATTTTCCAGAAGCTTCTAGAGTCATACTGGAAGATACTTATGTAGATGATGTTCTCACAGGAGTGAAGAATAAAAACACTTAGTATCACAAATTATCGAATTAATGAAGAAAGGCGGTTTTTCAATAAGAAAATGGGTATCTAATGAACCGTCAGTCATTGAATTTTTACCCCCAAGAACTAAGAAGCCCAAGGGAACTTTGGCAGAGTAAAGAAAGTCAAATCCATACAATTCTAGGAATCATTTTGGATGTTAAAGAAGATGTATTCAGAATTAGAATAAACCCACCTATGGATGGTGGTTTAACAAAACGTCAACTTCTGTCACTATCGCGAAAATTCATGATCCTCTTGGGTTTTTATCACCTACAGCGATTCAATTAAAAATTTAATGCAGCATTTATGTAAGAAAAATAGTTAATGTGATAATTTGTTATCTAATGATATTTCCCAAGCATGGAATCTCTTTAAATCTCAAATTCAACATTTATCTGGAATCAAGATTTCACGATTCATGATGAAAAACAGTTCTGTTAAAAATATTCAGTTAATTGGCTTTTTAGATGCGTCTGAACATGCCTATGCTGCAGTGTTTTATCTAAGAGCATATTCGAAAATGGAATATTCCACGTTTCATTGATTTCTTCAAAAACAAAAGTTACTCCTGTAAAGACTCCTAAACATTGCTCCTGAAAGATAGTCCGAGTCTTACGAAGGCTCGAACTCTGTGCAGCGCTTCTTCTTTCTGCACTCTTTAAAGTTGTTTCAACATCCTTAAGGAAGAATATTTGCATTGATTAGACTATTTTATATTCAAACTCAAAACTACTTTCACATTGGCTTAGTTCATCTCCTCAAAGGTGGGAAAGAGTTGTTGCTAACAGAATATCAAACATTCAAGACTCAACTTCAGAAGCTTCATGGAATTACGTGAAAAATCAAGAAAATTCAGCAGATTGTGCCTCCAGAGGTATTTCTGCATTAAAACTGAAAAGTCACATTTTGTGGTGGCATGGTCCGCAATGGTTGTATCAGCATAATATGCTCCTTCTTGACTAGAGATCCACAGGAAGCATGTGTAGATGATATCAGATGCGAAGAAAAGAAATCGTTTCTGTCAGTCAATATCACTATTGCATATACACCTGAAGTTACTGCTATGCTAGAAGTTATTTCAAAATAATCATCGTTTTCAAAATGCATTAGAATAATTTCGTGGTGTTCAAGATTCATTAGAAATTGCAAAATACAAGCATAGATTCAAAAAACCAAAGGTGTATTATCACCTGGAGAGCTTGAAGAAGCAGCTAAATCTATACCTAAGCTCATTCAAAAATCAGAATTCAAGCTTGAATACAACTACTTACAAATGAGACTTTCCTTGCCTTAAAACAATAAACTGATTCCAATGAATGTTTTCCTTAATGGAGAGGGAATTATTAGAGTAGGAGGAGGGTTAACAAACTCTAACTTAGATCACAATCAAAAACGTCAAATTCTTATGCCAAAGAAACATCATTTCACTACGCTATTGATACAATATTATCACAAAATGCATTTACATAGTGGCCATCTACTTATTTTGTGTTGTATCATCCGTCAAAAGTATTGTATACCCTCTGGAAGGGATGCAGTCCAACCAATTCTACCTAAATGTTTGACTTGCTTAAACCTGAAGTCGCAACCATCCCATACCATCATAGGAGACTTGCCTTTTAGTATATTTAGTGTTGGAAGAGCATTTCTTAAAGTTGGACTTGATTTTAGTGGGTCATTCATTACAAAACCTAACCTAATACGCAGCTAACATAACCTAACCCTCAATAGGCTTCGGGGTATTATAACATGTTAGTACGAAATCAATAGAGATCTAGTTAAAAATCTACGCCAAACACAAGGTTGAAGCTTTGCATATTTATATGTTTTATTCTAACGCCTTTCTCTTTTGTTTTGCTGTAAATTTGTTGAAGGTGACATACAAAGGCTGTTTATAATTTCTAAAGTTTCTGAACGAAGAGATGAAATGCTGGCGACGAAATTTCATGCTTAGTCCGAAATCAAAACTTCAAGACAATTTGAATTTAAAGCTTCCAATGAAACATTTTCCCTTAATATTAATGCCCGAATGACGTCATGCAAATTTGAATGTTTTGCAAGTGCTTTGAGAAAAGCACAAAAATACTCTGAGCATTCATTATGCCAAAGAAATATCAGTTAAAATGTTTAAAAAAGCAATTTGCCAGCTTAAAGCCACCAGCACTGAAATTAGGATATACACCCAACTCTCTTTTTTACACGATCTTTTCACACGATTTTCAAATAACTAGCGTCAGCAATAAGACCAGGTACTCTTTTTATTCTAGCACAAATGCCCTCCAAATTTTTTTAAAACTATAATTTTAAAAAACAAAGACAGAACACTTTATAAACTTTATAAACTTTTATAACTTTATAAAAACAAAGAATTTATAAAGTTAAGAAAGAACATTTCGCTAAAGGAGTGGGTTCGCCAAACCGAAGAGGAGCATCCATCCAGTCTGCACATTTACGAAATAGCTGTGGAGCAGGTGACGAAGGTGGAAGGTAACGTTTATAACTTCAAACTTCTGGCACTATTTTTTTTTTTTTTTTTTTTTTTTTTTTTTTTTTGTCCATCGAATCGGCGTAAATTAAATCACTGATGAAACCGGGATATGGATCAATCAACAGCAAATGCAAGCTATTCGAATAATTTTTATTCTTAATTTCAATTTAAATTTTTACATGTATTTCTGGAGTGAATTTTCACTATACAGTATACACCTGAAATCTTTCTGTAATAAAAATGAACTTTTTTGTTTTTGGCTTTGATTATTACTTTTTTGTACGGTTCTTTGGAAAAATCTTTTCGTCTTACACGATTTTATAACTTTCGAGTATATCTGCTCAAATTTACCATATGCCGCATATTTTTTTTACCCTTTTTTTGTTTTCATGATTTTCTTAGGAACGTATTTACCGTGTAAAAAAAGAGTAGGGTTAATTTTAATTGCCTAACTAAAAATTAAAGAACACAAACTTGTTTGCTTTTTTTTTTTTTTTCATTCTTGTTTGCAGTTTCATTTTTTGAATAATATAAATAATGCGCATACAGCCTTTTCTATTATTTTCTTATATCAATGGATATAAGCAAAATATGGATTTTATTCGTGTATTATCATAAAAAAAAATAGGAAGAATTTCAAAATTATTATAATACTGCTCTATATGCATGAGGCTGTATAATTCAGGAACGAAAGTAAAATAAAAGAAGTACATTAACTAATATTAATCTATTTTGTCCGATGTTTCCTATATTATACCTTTCGAAATAGTCTCAACAATGTTTAAAACGGTTAAGTTGAAATGCGGAAAAATTGATATACGCAATTAACATGTTTGTAAAGTAATGATTATGAAAACATTAATTATATGTAATATGCAGATAATTATATTACATAATTTCATTATTATTAATATTAAAATATATGATGCAATATTATTGAGCTAAACATAATATATTCGTCCCATAATTATTACCTATACACAAAAAGGAATTCCCCGTATTCTGAGATGGCTACAGCCATCCTAAACCATTAACATAGAATATAAATAGTGAATGGCATAAATTCATTATATCACTGAATGTAACATATGCAAAATTTCAAAAATCACACGAATTAATGCAATAATTCGACGAAAGATTACGGAAGATTATGCAGTAAGTAACGCTTTCCGTCTGCTCAATAGGCTTCGGGGTATTATAACATGTTGGTAACTAACATTAATGAAACTAGAGGATCTAAATCTCCAAAAATTGGAGAATCTTTTATATTTCTAGAACAAGAGGATGAAAAATATGGTGTTATATCAAGAATTGTTATAATCTTTATATATATATAAGTGGCTAAAGTGGGTGTCGCCGATAGTTTATTGTCGCCACTTCGAAAAATGAGCTCGGAAATTAACGTTTTTTGCAGTTTTTAATTAATATCTCGGCTGATTAAAGTCGTACGAAGATGAGAATGGTATCGATGTATTCGGAGAACTTTTTGGAATCCGAGGATACGCGTCTCGAATTCCAATTCGACACCGTTCCGTAGATATTCGAGAAAAAAGAATTTAGCACGTAGCCAAATCCTTCTAATAGGGAAAACCCAAGAAATAAAGTGGAGACTGTAGGAGAAACGTAGGGGAAAATTAATTTTTAATTAATATCTCGGCTAATTAAAGTCCTAAGAAGACGCGAATGGTCAAAATGACGTGCCAAGGACCTGCGGAATTCAACGGTGTGGTTCGCTAAGCCTAGGGAGCCAGCCGTTTTGGAAAAGATGATGTTACTTCACCCCATGTATATATGCGGCTTAAGTGTCTGTTTGTCGCCGATAGTTTATTGGTTGCTTGCGTAACTGTGCTAGCCAATGGAATGAAGTTGCCACGGCACAGCGTTGCCGTTTCAATTGAGATGTAGACAATTTCCTGTAAATCTTGCCTTTGCTATGACCATCCATGAGTCTCAGGGCCAAACGTTAAAGCGCGTTGGCATATTTTTACCTGAGCCTGCATTTGAACACGGTCAACTTTATGTTGCCTGTTCAAGAATTCGTGAAAGAACGCACGTAAAATTAAAAATAATGGATGGTCCTCTGCAAGGCGAGCTTAAAAATGATGGAAAGATCTACACAAGAAATGTTGTGACAAAGAGATCTTTGACATGTGAATTACCATTTCATTATTTAAATCACCTTTCTTGATTGAGCTTGCGGTGGGCTCTTAAGAAATGTACCGCCAGTGGTTTCCTTCATTGCATTCTACTTTAAGCAATTAAGCAAGTAGAAGGGGGAACCCCGTAAGGCAATTAGCAAAGGGGTGTCCTCACCGCCTGCCTGGGTAATTCAGTTTAAATTAGCAGATACCTTTGCACAAATCATTTTAATTACAATTTATAATATCTAGAACTGCGGTCATTTTGTATGACCCCCGGGCGTTCTAGTATATATTAACAACATAGAATTCTAAACTATTATTAAATGTATAGAGTTTTATTGTATGTGTAACAAATAAAAATACATTTTGATTAAAAAATTTAAAAATAAATTTTTGTGAAAAATACTTGCCAATCCATTTGTCAATTAATAAACTCACATTTAGTTGGAACAACCCAGGAGGGGGAATCATGATCTGAATATTACATAACTAATAAAAGCATACATAAATAACAGTAATACATTACATTTAATGCTATTAACACTTTGATTCATATTACAAAAGGAAAAGGGACATCTATAAACGCTGAGTGAGTGCTTCCCAAAAGTTCATAAACAAAGTGCAGAACGATTTATCACAGCAGATTAACTATCCGTACCATGCGGATACATATAATTTAAGTCAGAAATTTACAGATTCACTATTTTGTGTAACAAGCATCGAATTAAAGCCGACTGTATCTTAGAACAAAACGATCCCTTATTATACTATTATGTCGAATTGTCCACCAGTTTCTTCTTGCAAAATTGTGGTATAAAAAGTTTCAAGAGAGAGTATATATATATATACAAGTCTTAATTCATCTTCGCTAGTTTTTTTTTTAATAAAACTACTTTGCCGCTTTTAGGCGAAGTGGTGGCTTTGAAACGTACTGTAGATCTTCTTTGTGCTGTTCTTTAGTGTTATAGTTGCAACACGTATGCTCTTAAAAGCCACGCCCCATGTTGTAAGGACTTTACCGCCAGGATGTCCGAAAGATCATGTTTATGTGATAAAGTGGTGTGGTGTGGTGTATTTAACTATGGCAAAGCACACTAGGGCTATCTGACTAAGGGGAGGGATGCCTTCGTGGAGGACTTTCTAAGGGAAACTGGCTCGTATACACGTTACACATGGGAAAAACCACGAAAACACCCATGCAGCCAGCCCGTTCGCGGGATGAGAACCTCGGACCGAACTACCAGTGTTCAGCGACTTTACCGCTCGGCCGCTAGTGGGCCTATGTGATAAAGATAAAGCCTCGAGGACTCTGTGCCTTCTTGGAGACTTTCTAACGGAAGTGCCTTGTATACACGAGACAGATCACTGAGTTCACAATTCATTAGCTAGAACATAGTTTTATTCGATTACTGACGGTAGAGTCCTTACAAAATGAGCCGTGCCCTAATGGTGTGAGAATCCTGGACTTTATAAACTAAATTGGTACTGATTTAAAGAGGGAGTGCTTGGTAAGTATAGGTCGTTAATTGATAACGTAGCACCTTGAAATTTCTGAAAAATGTTCAATCAAAATCATAAAATCTTCAGTATCAATAATCAGTACAAATGTATTCAAATGTGGTAACTAATTTGGGACAGACAGAGAGTATGTGAACTTTCCTCCATTGTATACGAAAGGTTTTGTTTTCTTCATATGTTAGAAATGCTTATTGACCAACTATGCTCATTGCAAATAAAATAAGACACTTTAGTCACCATCACGTGCACTTGTTTCGCAAAACAGCTATCACGGAACACTTTTTTACATGCTTCTACATCATGCACTCATTGCACATTAAAATATAATGCTTAGAAATGATTTCATAATTGATAAACTGTGAAGACTTTAGTTCTTCCTACTTCTTCTCCTTCCTGGATACGCTTTCTGATGAAACTCTCAGCCGCATTTTTTTTTTTATTTTTACTTCCTTCTACGAAGTAAAAAGGAAGTATTGTAATCGCGAAAAGTTTCAGGCAGCATATTTCAACGCAAATATCCATTTTGACCGCTATCGAATGCAATTTAACGAGGTTTTTGTGTCATATCTCTACGTAAGGACAGAATAAAATACTCTTTTCCTTCAAAAAAATTATAAAACTGCTTTAAAATTAATTCTGAAGAGAATTTTTCGTGGCGTTTGTACGAACGTGTATCTCGCATAACTCAAAAACGAGTAGCCTCAAAACGTTGAAATTTTGTATATAGGACTGCTATAACATGTAGATGTGCACCTCGTATTTTGGTTGCAATCGGCCGCACCAAACGTATATAAATATATTTATATATATATCCACTCTATTACCCGGCTCAGTAATCTCAGTTTCTTTACTCTTATATGTTTGTAAATTGTACATTTTTTGCTTTAAAAATGATTGAATTATGTTGTTTTTATCTTCCGGTTAAGGATTTTATGCCTTTAGTAAATCTGTGCGCAATATTTTTAGAATTATCAGCAATTTTATAGTTTAATTGCCGCTAAGCCTGTTTTTAATGGCGGCCATTGATGTTGACATTTGAAACAGGAGACTAGTGGATTTGTTGCCAATCTAGAGAAACTTAGCTTCGCAACAACAAAGATAACACATTCATTTATTATTGCCAATTAAATCATGCTTAATTCTTTCTGGAATTTTTTCGAGGAAATAAGCGTTTGAGATTTACTTCGTAATTTTTAATATAGATGTTTTGAGTTTTTATGTATTTTTGCCTTCTCGCAAAGTGAGAACTGAATTAATTAAATAAGAAATACTCAATCGTCTGTGAAAAACTGTTTCTGTTTTGTTTTGTTTGCTTAATTTCTTTTATACATCGTTCTAGCTTTATTATAGTATTTGAATAGAACATGTGGCAACGATTAGATAATTCTTTAAATGATATACATTTTGTGCATTCTGAGTTATAATATGAATGAGATATAATACTGTTAAGTAAATCTAGCACCAGAGTGTCACTATGGTAAACAAAGTGAATTTTAAAGAATGAATTTGTTCTATTGTGGTTTATGCGCTGTCGGCGAAGTAGGTTTAATTCAATCTAATAAGTTTAAATAAAATGAAGAAAAAATGCGTATAATTTAATATTCCGTACAAGGAAGTCATGTAGTGTACACATAAGATTTTTTTTTTTTTATATATATATATATATAATTGTCTTCTTTCAACCGATTCTGTAATTCCATTGCGACTAACTATCCATGCGTAAAATTTAGAGCTCTGTTTTTAGCTCACTGTTTAGATACTTTTGTTACGGAATTTTTATTTAGATAGCTATTTTAATAGAATTATGATTAAAATTGTTTTATATCCCCGTGCAAGGCAGCACGACACGTATTTTAAGAGTAAGCAACGTCAGAAAATTAACAATACAGGAACACGCGCGTTTAACATTTAACAAATGGATATCTCGTAATTTATATTTAAATTTAATAAATAAAATTGACTACTATGCTAGCTGTACCCGTAATTCAACTCTCTTGCTATTCAGAAATCTCGAGAAAACATAAATTACCAGAACTTTCTAGCCTACGATTAAAAAGCTTTAACCCCCCCCACCCCCCGCCTGGGAGAGATATCTCAGCTCAGTTGTTGTTATTCTTTTTGATGGGATTAGGTTTCTGTGCACTTTGGATCGCATTCTATTTAACGCTTTAGTAGTTTAAAATATAGTTACTGATTATATTGCGTGATATTGTGATATTGTTCGAATATCTTTGGGCAAAATTCCAGCTTTTTGTAATATTTCTTGCGATAAAGAAAAAAATATTACTTTTTATCGGACTTGTGCATTCAATCTATTCCGAACCCGCAGGGACGCAACACTCATTTTGTGGGGAACAAGTTTCAGACCTGTTATATAAAATACAATAAAGTGCTGATCTGGCGCTTAGCCAGGAGGGTTCCGTTAGCACCCAAACAATCCGCTGAGCACTACTTGAGCTTCAAAAATAAAGAACTGAAAAATTATTTTCCGAAGATAAGCCTTAAATTTTTAATATATTGGTTTTAAGCTTCCTAACAAATTCATGTGATTAACCAAGACTATACCGAAAGACCAGGATTTCAAGCAAATTGGTCGTGGAAAATACTTTGAAGGTTATGTGGCAGTTTCAAGTTGTAAAGCTTTTCTACCTTTACAGCTTTGAATCGCTCTCAACAGTGCTAGTTCGACACAGGTTAGAATCTTGGGCTCATTTCATAAATACTTTCATAGTTGTCCTTATGTTTAATGTAAATACATTCTAGCTCCCTAGAAAGTCTTCCATACAGGCATTCCATCCCGCATGCAAATAAACTTCGTGTGCTTCGGCGTACTCATTTAAACAAACAATAATAGGCTTATATGAAATGCTCATTACAAAGATATAAAATTTGTTGTATTTCTAAGATCATTTTCGACATGAAGGCAAACCCACAAATCAACAAAATGACTTTTTAGACGGAAATAATTTTGTTGAAAAATGAGAAAATTAAACCATTAAACTCTATCAAACAGATAAAAAGAAAAACGTGAAGCAGAGGATGGGCGGACGATGGAAACTTCGACACATGAAATAAAATTGTATATTTTTCGTATAATTGTCTGGAATCGTCAAATTTTGTATCGCCTGGTTTTTGCTGTGCTCCGTATTATTGAGCTAAGTTCTGCTTCGCCAGAATGGTGGAAAATTACTCCTCTCTTTCGGGATTCGCATAAGCATCATGAAAGCCTGCCTTCAGTTTTTCATCGTACTTTCTGCTTCTTTAATTTTTCCTATGTGGGAAATGATATTGCTTAGGAAAGTAATGATTTTATCGTCTTTCGACCATGATATTGCTTCATTAAATCCTTCGCGAGTGGGCTTGAGTGTTTTCTTTACTTTGTCGCTGTAAAGAACTTTCTGTTAGTTCTTCTTTTCAAACAGGCTTAGGTGTTAGCTTCTTTTCGAATTTAAGCTTATAAACTCTACACCCTGGATAGCTGCTTACGTGCTCTTCTTGACAGAAAATACGCGTAAGGTTTTCTTCTGGATTCATTGGGCAATGTTTGCTTCGATGAAATATTCCGTATTTGCAACAGCGTTCTGGATTATAACAGAAGTGTTGGCATTGTCTACAATCCTGGAACCTGTTGCACTGAATCGACAGCTTCTTCGGCGAGAATTTTTCGACTGACATTTACGCTAAACATATTATTTAAATTATGTATAGCTTTTCCTGTTGCGTTTTTCTTAACTGCAGCAAATAAATAGGAAGTTTCTCAAAGTTGTTTGTTCGAGTTTTAACGAACTGCTTTACTTTTAGGATAGGAAATTTAGGTTTCTTCAGATACTAAAAAATTGCCACTTCCATCACAGAGTCAGGTAGATTGATGTGAATTGCCAATGTGAACCCCACGAAATGGCTTTTCGCTCTGCAATTGATGTGAGTGAAAGAGAATGTTTCGATCTTGTAATAATTTCGTCATAATGTCATCATTTCGTAATATCAATCATGTGAGAAGTTCAAAGGCCGGTGGAAGTTTTCGCGCAAACAAAAATAGATTTTGACTTCATTTAAGCTTCATGCTCTTCTATGAAAATTTGGCGATAACATTCATCGAATTTTAACCAATTGGTTGAATGTTGCTGGTGGGGGGATGTTTCCTTTGGAACTGCTCCTTCTTCATCTTTTTCTTCACTTCAGTTTTCTGGTGCATAGTCTGGAAAGGAACGGGTTTCTCGTGTTACTTCCATTGGCTTTGAAATAACAGGAGCTTTCGCAGGGCTTTTGCGAATAAGCCATTCCTTTCCTTTTCCTCCATCAGTAGCTAGACTTCTTATTCTTCTGTTCGACGTTTTTTCGCCTGTTTATCATTTTCACTGTTGTTCCTAGGTTATTTCGCAAGAACTCTAATAACATTTTCAATACCATGTGCCTTAATGAGTTTCACGAATTCATGGGAATTTGCATCCTGTTTATTCTTCTGCGAGGCTGAAACACTACTCGTTTCTGCGTCAGACATCGCTTTTGAAGGCCTTTTCTTTGGGATTGCCGGACGTTCCAGAAAGACACTGGCTGTGACATGGTAGATCTCTCAGAATCAGCGTAATCGCTGAACTCCTCATCGTCTCGAGAATTAGAGTGTCCATAAAAAAAAGCATTAATTGAAACCCGAAGGTAACACTAAAGCAGTTGAGAAAATTATCAAATTGATAGAGCAAACATACGTCGTGTAACACATTGAACAGCTACTTAATGAATGACAAATAAAAGAAAAGAAATAAATGCTGATGATCAAAGGCGTGTCCGATACCTCGACTTAGTATGGCTTATTTTTATCTCAAGAATAGTGACGTGAACTGCTTCTTACACAGATCACAATAAATCTGAACCATCTCTAACCTTAAGTAGATTCTTAGAAATTCTCTTTTTTCTTATTTTTAACAACAAAATAAATACAATTACTAAACTAACTCTCCATCGCAAATATTTCGATAAAATCTATACTTCAAGAATAACAGTGATTTTTATTTCATTAGCCAAGTTTGGAACTTTCGTCTCATTTTGTACCATCGTATGTATTGAAACGTAGCCTATAAATGCAAATTTCATTTGGAAGCACTGGTTGTCGGTTATGTAAAACGGACATTCTGAATGCAAAACTATAAGAGTTTAAACAGTTTTGAATAACAGATTTGAAATAACAGTTTACGTTGATAACTTCCAGATACTTAATATTTTTACTACAAGGTAGGGAACTACCCAAATTAAAATAAAAAATAAAGCGGATATGTCAAAATTAAGATTAGTAACTTACTGTCGTATTTTTCCTTACAAATTCACTTCCACTTCCGAAAGGTACAGTTGAAGAATTAATAAATCCGAGGTTCTCGTAATCTCTTTTCCCTGTCTTAGAGACTTTGTACCTGTCAAATATACACAATCAAAAATGGCTATTTCTTAGACGGCAAGTCGAAATCAACTTCCATTGATGACCACACCGCTCGCGTTGGAAATTTAATACTTGACTAAAAATAAAAAACTGAATAATAAACTGGAATTTATATAAGACATTCTAGAATTTTATCTTTATGATTAGATTATACTTTTTATACAGTAGACTTTGTATTTACAACCGGATTTATTACTAAATTATGCCAGAGTAATGGTTTGTTAATTATATTAACAACAATATGAATAAAATTTATTTTAAAATGCCAGTCTTCGCATATGAAACTCCTGTATGTTTTCAGGAAGGTTTCTGTACGAACTGCGACATTTATTAAATTTAAATTACAAAAAATTTAGCTTCAAGATTTATTACTAAACCTTCAAAGCCGAGCGGTAAGAGAATTAAACACTACTCCTTCGATTCAGGTTCACACCAAACGAGCTGCCTGCTTGGGATATTCGAGATGTTTTCCATGTCTAACGTGAATATTAGACTTATGAACGTGAATATGGGCTCCTGTTAAAACACGGTCTACGAAATCATCCTAATCATAGATACACAGCCTCATCATCTTTATCATAATCCGAATAAACTAACCTAAATTAATCCTGAAAGGCATTTCAAAAAATATCTATTCGATGGTCTTTATCCGAAATGGAAATAAACATGCGCTTTATCATAATACGACGCTTCGCCAAACTTAAAACGATTTTAGCAATTTTAAAAGTTTCATTTTTCACTTATTGAAGAAATCTGAAACTTAAAAGTCATTAGAAGCATATAGTGAAGGGCACGCATAAGAAACACATCTTTTTCTTTTTCGACTGTTATTATATAAGGTAATTAAGGTTACCTCCCTTTCAGAGAAAGTCCGTGTATTACTTGCACGGATACCAGTAGGAGAGTAAATGTTTTGTTATCATAAGTTTTTATTAGAAAAGTGGTTTATGTAATATACGCTTCTAAATAACTTCGAAGTGAAACGCGTTCGGGAAGTGACGTCTGCGTTATGATTTAAGTTTAGAAGATTGAATTTCTTCGTAGCATTCACATTTAACGCGTGTCCAGTAAAGTTTCATGAGTGCAAGTATTAGTAAATCGTATATTGCGCGTAAACGAAAACAATATTTCGCGGGATTACGTTTTTGTGGAAGATTGTGTTAAGTATAACTCGGCTTAATATATAGAATGTTTACTGCCTTATAAGAACGTGATAAATTTCTTTATGAAGCTGGTGATTTTTGTCTGGAACAAAGGCTGGCGTAGCTGCCAAAATGTTTTGCGGTAAGAAGCGCAGAGTTTTTCAACGCGTCCTTAAAGTGTTTCTTCGTTTCTTTATTTGGGTTAATCTCCTTTGCAATCAGATTGTTTCTGTTCCTTTTTGAACAATTTGTTTAGCTTTTCAAAAGTTAAAAGCACTTTACCTTCTCCATTATCATTTCGTTTTTAGTCGTCCTGTTGTTTAACATCTATAGTTCTTTATTCGTCCTTTCTTTGTCGTCATTTCTCGATTAGTCTTTTGACGTCTTGTTCTTCCATATCTGAAATTCCTTCGCAACCAGTTGTTTTGTGCGCTATTCATTTGGCGCCATTTACAATCGATTGAAATCTTTTAAAATTGTCGATAATATCTGGCGATAGCTAATACCCGCAAGCATCCAGTGTTGATGTATCAAAGTTCACTGGCAAATGAATGAAGTTATAGAGATGCTTAAATTAAATGGATACAAATAACGCGTGCATGTGATATCGCTTTCCTCAAATTCTCTGGAAAAGTTCAATTATTCGAAATACATAATTTAGGTTATACCAATATTCTAAAGTACTCAAATGTAATCTGCTACGTAGAGGCATCACTGTTACTGTAGGTAGTTTAGATTATTTAAATATGACAAAGCATAAACGTATTATATGCGTAACAAAAGGGATAACTTTCTGGAGAATATTTTAAGGAAAATGGACTCGCATTTACATTATAAATGGGAAAAACCACGAAAACCAAACATGCAACATGCAGCCAGTCGGGAATCGTCTATTATCAAACTTAGGTCCAACTCTATGGTACTACTCTTGGTATTCTGCGATCTTAAATATTTCTGAGACAAGCGCGATTCAGCGCGGTGGCTCATCCTTTTATATCTTCTTCGTCCATCTCTTAGAGCTATGGGTGCGGTTACAGCTATTAGCCATCAGTTCCTTTTCAGATTTACAGTACTCTCTTATTTTTGCATTTTCAGCATGAAACGTTACTATTGACGACATATTATGTTCTGGGTTTCTTAGTCTTAGAACAAAACCTAGTCAATATTTTTACATTAAGTATTACAATATGTTACAAGACACAAAGACGAGTCCGAGTAAAAATTTCAACTGTGTTAGAAAATACTTCATATTTTTCTGAAAACCATTTACTTGTCTTATAAGTTACGCAACAAATCTCTAAAACCGTGCGAATTACCAGCAGTAACCTTAAGGAATAAAATTTGTAAATATGTTTTAATGGGGCTGAATTATTTTGGAACATAAAAGTACTAACTTTAATCTATCACTTTTATCCCTAGTTTCAAATACGTTATTAATAAATAAAGAATTAATAATTAATTAGAAGAAAACACTAAGTTATAGTACATAATTATGGGTATTTTAAATACAAATTAAACATATTAAAAAAGATAAAATCATAAAATCTGAAAGCTTTCAGATTTATACACATACATAGAATTTTCGAGACCATTTGGTCTAAAAATATTTAAAACAGCCTATCTTTGCTATTCCGGATAGAATGTCTCGCGCTGGCAATAAAAATATTATCTTCCGCACAGTGTTTTGCTACTGCTCGCTTTGAAATCGTTGAGTTTCTTAAAGAAAAATTCGTTTATAAGTTTAAAAATATGAAACAGATAATAAAATAAATTTGGAATTCAAGATTTGGGTTTTCAGAGCCCCATTTTCGGGTGGAGGCCTACGTTATACCAAATTTGATGGCTCTAGGTATCTTTGTTTTTCATAAAGCGAGAAACATAGATACATTTACGCAGATTCTTCTTTATTTAGTTTCTTTAAATATAATACAGGGCGATAATATTCGATGGCAACAATTTGCAAACTGATACCGCCATTTACAGTGATTCGTAGCAAGATCCCGTTTTGAGAATAATAGCCCTTCTGAGCTAACGACCCTCTGTGTTAAAAATAAAGATCACGAGTCAGGAATAGAGAAAGAGTGCGCTTTGCTGATTTGCCAATATCAAAATGCTGTTCTGAAGATTTCGTATAGAAAATCGTATTAGTAAATTGAAGACAGAGTAGCTAATTTTTTTACGTTAAAAAATGTCTCAATAAAATGCTTCATATAATCAAAACGATTTGTTTTGATGAGCATAGATTTTATTTCAAGAACCTTTATTTAATATAATACTAAAGCCTGCGAAATTACACAATAAAATAAATTTGTACCAAGTAGAAGCATATACTTTACCAATTAATTTAGTATGTGTTTAATCACAGATTATTAATTTTCGAACAATGAATATGGAATGAATTTATAAAGTGAAATAATTTTAAACCATTTATAAATAAAATTTATTTCAAAACGTACAGTGCTACAGCCTGTCTTTCTAGGAGATGATGTTGTTTTCATCTGTACTGCAGGAATCTGTGACATTAAATGTACTGATTGAAAATATTGAAAAATTTATTCATGATAATTTATCAAAAAACATTTTGAGCCAAAGAACGTTTTTTTGCATTTTGAGCAGGTATTACAGCTTCTTTGAATTGTTAGGTAAATTTCAATAATTCAGTTTTGAACGTTAACTCGTTCTGGTAAATGTTAACTACAGCAACCAACAGACTATAAAGTAAATTTATAGTTAAAAAGTCTCGCGCAATAACATTATAAAGCTAACATTTCAACTCAGTTTAAGTATAATTTAAATTTTCTTCAAATATGCAGCTATGGTGGACTGTAACTGGTTTCTAGAAAGCGAAGAAGCCAATATTACGTTATAAGTAAACCGTGTCCAAGTATAAGAAAAGTACAGAACGTCTCGAATTGTGAAGCGTGTTCTAGGATTGAGCCTTATTATTGTTATTGGTGAATATTAGTATTTTTTGCCATTTATAACCTATTCTTCTTAGACTAGGTTTAGTTCTTAGACTTAGTTAGGTTTGCGCAAATTCTTGCACAATAAAATGCAAAATTTGAAGATTTCGTTTTCATTTTTCTTACATGCACTTCATTTTGAGATGTGCTCCTGATTTCTCTCAGTCGACATCTTTATTGAAAAATTTGTTATTAGAAAATATAACGATAAAATAGGATTAAAAAGAGACAGACGAGAATCAGTCATCACCGCCGCTTGGATTTTCTATTCACGTTTAATTTATAAGCATAATTACAACAAACGGAAATCAATAGATCAATTCCAATAATAAATTTCCTTGTTACAATAATGTAACGGGTGCGATAAAAGTGTAACACATCTAAGAAGAAAATTCATTAATATTTTTCTCATAATAGAAAATTTCTCTTATATTTGTTCTTGCAGATAGCGGAAACAGTTTTCCTTAAATTTCTTCTGACAAGTGTTATTGTTCCGTCCATTAAATTCGAAACATCACTTTCCTACTGTAACACAGTACAATGTTTACTTAAAATCGACAGTTACTGAGCATAGAGATTTCTTTAAATGCTATGCGAAGCATACATCTCATGCGTGTTGAATGAACTAGTATAAAACATATTCGTCTCATAATGCTTTTACCGGTTTTGTAACTCTTCTAATGTAAATATAGATTTGATTTTCGAGACTGCAGGTACATTTAATGATTTTACATGCTTTTCCAAAACTCTGTATAATGTATTTTTTCTATGTATAATATATGATGTGTTCTAAAATGTTTTCTAAATTCACTGCAAAACAATTATATACAAATTGACTTTACTTCTACAACTTCGTTGAAGATGTTTAGAAATAATTTAAATTATTTCATTGTATAAAGACCAAGTGGATTCATTTTGGATTGAGCGAAAAAAACATAATTCACAATGTAGCAGTGAAGTAGTGCAACTCAATCTGAATTTAGATTTCATCCTCAACATAAGACACACACTTTCTACTTTTCCGCATAGCTGGTTTGCTGTCTGCTGCTATTTTCTTATTACAAATCTATCAAAAAATGTAAACATTTTTAAATAGGCACAAATAATTTATCAAGTTGTTTGTGACCGTGACATGTTGACTGAAAATAGAATGAAGATTTAATTTGCCTCAAATGCCAGTTTCCTATTCTTTACAGATTAACATTTTACTCAGATAAATTCTTGCTTTTCGTTACGGATTCAACCTTCCACAACACCATCAATATGGCATTTTTTATTACATATACATGCAGTCATTAAATATTTATATACGTAGGTAAGTTGAAAAAAAAGTTTCCCTGTCGACAGTGGTCAGAACATTGAATGAGACATTAAAGATATGACATACCTTTATTTTATTATTCTCGTACGATTACGTTGAGACATTTGTCATATCGCTTGATAAGCTTCAAAAGGTCCTCCAAGAAAAATTCACGTTTTGCATATGGAAGAAGCGTTGAACTGCTATGGGCGAAAGCCGACACAGCAGGAAAACGTGCAAGTCACCTATACACCATTGGGTAGAGGTCGCTGCAAATCAAGCAGATGGTGCTGTTGCAGTGCCTGCGCAAAGCGGAGGACCAGCCTCTCATTTGAGCCTCGGTAGGTATGGAGAGAAGGTGCGTTTTGAATTCGTGGTCAAAGGAGGAAGTGAGAGCGGCTATCCGCTATGAATGGGCACGTGGAGTATCAGGAACAGAAATTCATAACCGCCTCGTGGAAGTCTATGGGCCAGGTGTGATGTCGAAGCAAATGGTGCGGAGATGGTGTCGCACATTCAGTGATGGACGTGAGCAAGTGGAGGACATACCGAGAGCCGGACGGACGCGCACGGCCACTACAGATGCAAATGTCAGGAAGGTGGATGACATGATTAGAGCGAACCGGCGTATCACCATCGATGAAGTTGCGGAAGAACTTGGAATCTCACATGAGCGAGCTCAAAACATCATCCACGACATTCTTCGATACAGAAAAGTGTCAGCACGATGGGTGCCCCGACAATTGCCCTCGACACACAAGGGACAACGCATGGGGGTCAGCCTGGAATATCTCGTGCGTTACCATGAAGATGGCAATGACTTTCTGTTTCGGATTTTGACGGGTGATGAAACGTGAGTCCACCATTTCACGCCAGAATCGAAGGCCGCATCTATGGAGTTGAAACATTCGTCATCACCTGTCCGAAAGAAGTTCAAGACAACTCCCTCTGCAGGTAAAGTGCTCCTCACAGTTTTCTGGGACTCCCAAGGAGTTTTGCTGCTGGACGTTTTGGAGGTTGGAACCATCAATGCTACGCGCTACTGTGACACCTTGTCGAAATTGAAAGAGGCGATTCGGAAAAAGCGGCCTGGCCTTCTCACATCTGGCGTTCTGCTGTTGGATGACAATGCCTGACCACATTCGGCGACGGCAACGCAAAACCATATTGCAACTCTTGGTTGGGAGCGCTTACACCATCCGCCGTACAGTCCTGATCTTGCACCAAGCGACTTCCATCTTTTTCCGGCTTTGAAGAAAAATCTCGGGGGAAGGCGCTTTGGAAGCAATACTGAAGTGAAACAAGCCGTTCAACGCTTCTTCCATATGCAAAGCCCTTATTTTTTCCTGGAGGGCTTTATGAAGCTTATCAAGCGATATGACAAATGTCTCAATGTACTTGGTACCTATGTGGAAAAATAAAGGTATGTCATATCTTTAATGTCTCATTCTGTTTTTGGACTTTCATACACAACTCTGACCACAGTCGACAGGGGAAACTTATTTTTCAACTTACCCTCGTATTATGTATGCATATGTAGAGAGAAGGAGAGAGGGGGATGATTAGCCTGTGCACAGATATCCTCTGTTCGAGCAGCAGCACGTATCACAAATTCTGAGAATGCAGTTTCGCGGTATCATAACAGTAAAATAATGATGTAATAGAAATGAACGCATGTAACGTTAAATATTTTTTTTCAAACATTTTGAGCATTGCAAACGATAAAATTAACTTTTATTTCGAAGTTGCAATTATTTCTTAAAATATTTTATAAGAACAAAGAAGCATTATTTAATCTCACATTTAAAACATAATTAACAAATAAAAAACAAAATATTAATATAGTGAACTCACAATTGAAACATAATTTCCGTATAACACACAGCTGAATAACATATTGCTCTGTCTATCCAATCATGATTTAGTTAAAGCATAATATTGCTCAAAAGCATTCAGCGATGTTTTACCTATTGTTCTCTCCTGGTAATATATTGTTGCGTGGGTACGGGTTCCTAATAGAATACACACAGATCCGATGATTGGTTGATAAAATTTATTTTACCAAAACAAACACCTCAGAATTCCGGAAGTTTCCAAAAAACATAGTTGTACAACTCTTCACATTATCATAGAGTACAATCATTAAAAACTAAGAACCGTCAAACACAACGTAAGTGAAGCGCATTTAAAGAGCGAAGCTATCCTTCAGATATCTGATTACTCTTGAGTTCACTCTTGCATATCCCCCCTTCAAAGAGAAACGGGATTGGCGACAGAAAAGACTTTTTAGCAAAAGCCATTAGAGCAGTAGCAAGGAAATTTTATGTGTAAAATTACAAAATATGTAAATCACATTATAATTATAATTAGCAATAATCTTCAATAAACCCTCTCTATTCTAAAAATCGTACTGCACTGCGTCATTTGTAGATGAATCCGTCTCGTATAGCTTGCGTAACACTGACGAGGTATCTGATTCGGAACTTGAACTCAAAATTTCAAGAACTGAAACCTTTTGTTTATCTTTAACTACTGATATTAGAGAGGTTTTTCGTATCGTCGGAAACATAATCAGTACAACGTAGCTAAAATGAAAAATGAAATGTACAAAGTGCTTAAAATAAAAAAATGAAATTCAATATTTGCAAATACAATGTAAACCACGTTAACGGTGGTACGAATAATGACTATCAGTCACTGAAGGTTAAGGATGAATTTTTGCTTGTCGACTTTCAGAATTGCTCTCTACAAAAGTCATTGCTATTTTAAATGGTAGGTAATTGATGGATAATACAAAACTGAAAGGGGAAATGACTACCAATTTAGTGATATGCAAGTTTCAAATGTTCGGAGTGACTTCGATTTATTTTTAAACTGATTTTCGCAGAATGACTCTTCCTGTCTTTAGCAACTAAGAGTTAATAATAATAATAGAGTAGTTAATAATTGTAGTAAGTTCGCTCTTTTCTTTTTCTGTTATTAACTGCGAGACAATTCCATGCCTATTTTAATAGATTCTACTACGTACCTTTCTAAACAAATGTTACGTAAGATATATCAACAATCACCGCTACAGGAATAAAATTCGTGTACTTAGGATTTTACATCTTGATTGAATTTCAATACAGCCTGATATCACGTATGCAGTTTTCTCGAAAAGCCAAATCTTTGGCTCGTTTTGAAATAGTGGTGGTCAGAACGTGAAAATATATCTTGTCGTTTTTCCAGAACGTTATCGTCGTGTTCGGTACTGTATATCTGGGCTTATGTTTTGTCAAACTACTTTAAACTCACGTAGAATCAACTACGTTCGACAGCCGTAACAAGTTTTGCTGAACGCCCGTTAATTGCGACGATCAGCGGAAGTTAAAGAGAGATTAGTTCTGATTAATTCTTACGTAACGCAAATTAGTGGTTGCGTTGACCATCATTATATGTCCTCAGGATCTAGTGCACCGTTAAATTCTTAGTACTTCAAAGCGGGTGACGCATAATAGTGTTATGTAATAGTTGTTTCTTAATTTCAGTTTTGTCAGTATTTGAATTTGATTAATTTGATTTTTTTAGTTTTGTTAAAAGTAATTGTTGGAAGTTTTTTTGTAAGCTGTAAATTGGTTAACTTAAAATAGTTGGTTGGTACGCTAATTCTTTTTATCTTTTAAATTTAGGTTGGGCTTTTAACTTTTAATGATTTTTCCTTCCTAAAGACCTTAAAATTAGTCATCTTTTTTTATTTGTACTGTTTGTTATACTAGCTTGCTGTGCTAATTTAATAAGTTTTGTTTAACGTTTACCCCTCTTTCTGGTAAAGTTTTATGAATCAATATATTTGACTCCGGTGGTAAGGTGTTGAAGAAATGCGATTTTTTTACAAATGATTACTCAAAGTGTATCCGAAATTTCCGCTACACACCTTATTAGTTATATTAATTAAGGTTTTAATCAGCTTGCGTGTTTGCAAGTATTTATTTTAATAAGTAAAGTTCATTATAGTTTGTGAACGTTTTTAAAATTGTGGTTAATTTTGGAAACCTCAAAATAGGTCTCTTGGCTTTGATTGTGTGTTAAAGAGACTTTAGTTTCAAGTATTTCTGGAGTATTATTTCAACTTAAAAATAAAATTTATGAATTTAACTAATTGAAATTTATGGGCTTCTGTGCAGAAAATTTGTGCCTTTCTGGATGAATTTTGTTTTTCGCCTAGCTTAATTGTTTGAGAAGTTATTCACAATTAAACATATATTTTAGCAGAAATGGCGCAGTTTTTAAGCTTCTAGAGTTAGGTTTTCACAGGTGATGAATATTTCCTCCCACCCGTTTCCGGAAGAGGAATCCTTCCGTGAAAAGGGTTATCTGCCTTGGCGAGTTTTGCGGCCTGAAAGTTTAAAAGGTTAAATTTTTATTGGAAAACATTAGAAATTTTTATATGGTTTTGTTCTTGGCGTGTGTAGATTTGTCTGATCTCTTTTGGAGAGTTTTTGGCAATGTGGAAGTTTTCCGATTTAAAAACGCTTGCACGCTCGTTAGAGAAAAAGAATTGATACATAAACTTCTGGGCCAGCTGACTCAGTTAGCGAGAGAAATGCTGCAGCGAATTTTTTTTCGCTCTAAACGCCTTCCAACATAATTAAACTCCTGCTCTTGGAGTGTCCACCAGGGAAAGAAGATACTTCGTAAGCCGCTTTATTATGTGCCTGAGAAGGATAAGATACCGGCTCCATTTGTCTGTCTCCATTGGTCAGCTCTCATAGTGAAAGACCGTTGTCCGGTTTCCCCGAAGCTGTCGTCCCACCGTAATAGGCTTAGTCTTGATGGGTCGCCGACGCACACCAGATGAACTTCCCGTGGGAGATGATGCCAAGCACCGCTATAGCCTGCATTGATGTTAGCTTTAAACTAGAGGAACCCCGCCTCTGTTTTCTGAAGATCTTACTGAACAGTATTTGAGAAAAGGTCTATCCAGAAGATGACTACAGACTGCGAGTTACCATTCTTTTAAATTTTCCAATCTTCACAAGGAGATGGGGTCAATTTGCAACCAGTGCCGACCGTATGTTATCAGTCATCGCCAACTAATTGTTTTATTAATTAATTGAGTAAAAGTGTTAATTCAAATTAAAAATGATTATCTAACTTTTATTACTCCCGAGAGAATAGCTTTGTCTTATTTCTTTGGATTAATATAATGAACAAAAGTAACTTATTATTTCGGTGTGCTAACTATGATTTCATTTCTACATACACTTTCTTAATCATGGTACAGTAAGTAACGGTTTCCGTCTGCTCAATTTTTGAGGACAGGAAGATAAATTAAAAGATTACTTTCATGCGTAAGTAATGTGAATAAACTTTGATTATAATTAACGATTCCGATGCATATCTGTACGGTGTACATTGAACAATTGTTCAATAATTAAGACACAATAACACGCCGAACAAATACTAATTCAGAAGTCAAACAACAAAAATCAGGGCTATAATTTTATTTAATAACGCTTATTTTTGTTGTTTGACTTCTGAATTAGTATTGTTCAAGAAGTTAAACATTTTCGAGCATCATCTGTTCTATGTATTATTTTGCCCACCAGCGGCCGAGCGGTAAAGTCGCTGAACACTGGTAGTTCGGTCCGAGGTTCGAATCCCGCGAACGGGCTGGCTGCATGGGTGTTTTCGTGGTTTTCCCCATGTGTAACGTGTATACGAGCCAGTTTCCCTTAGAAAGTGCTCCACGAAGGCATCCCTCCCCTTAGGCAGATAGCCCTAGTGTGCTTTGCCATAATTAAATACACACACACACACACTCTACACTATTTTGTTCCTCGACATGAAAGATTCGCTGAAGTCTTGTTCCAATTTAATTGTCAACATTTAATAAATAAGGCGAATGTTGTACCAAATGCAGTAAGTACAGAAACTTAATATACAGTTTATTCTAGTTAAATGGGTAATGGGATTTTCATAAAAGAAATTAAATTGTGTAAGTTAATGTAAATGTTGATATGAATAGAAATAAATTTGATGAAAGAAAATAAATAAGTTATTTTGGAGATCTTTAAATCAAGAAAATATATTTTTTTGCAAATGTATATAAAAATTTAGCTCAAATGTTAAAATTCATTAAAAAATTTTACCTTTATGTATGAATGTTAGAATAAAGTAATTTAAATTTATATAAGATATCAAGATTGTTTTCAAATTTGGTAGAAGTTTTTTAAGCACAGGAAAATTAATATTCAACGTAAAAGACCGTTAAAATACGAAAATAATTTTGATAGCACATTAAAATGCTGTTGGAAAAAAATACTTGCATACTCTTTTTTTCATATTCGTGGAAAAAGGAAAACAAAGTAAAATGCCAGAAATACACTACCTATTTTGAATTAATAAACTTCAATCATTTTAGAATTCGTATAATATCAGTAAAGGCGACGAATGAAATATACCATTAAGGCGGTAGTTTTTTCCAGTACATTCGGATTCCTATAATTTTCGTAAAAACAACGTGTGGAAAATAACAATAAAGAATCTTCAACCATGTTTATTCGTATAAATTTCTGAAAAGTAGCATGCAAAAAATACCATATCCTTATTTCCCCAAAAGGATACGCATATTTTTGGAGGCGCGCTGCCTGGGTGGCCACTCCCTAAAGGTAAGGGAGTATTACAAGCCACTTGATGGAGCTGCTGTTTGGTGAAAACGAAGCGGCGGAAAACAAACTGATGGGGAATTATCAGATTCTTTTCTTCTGTAAGAGAATTAATTCTTGTTAGACTTGCAGCCTCGACAATTTTGCTTAATCTAGATAGCAGGCTTATCGAACGATAAATTGTTGAACGAGGTTACGAAGAATAACAGCTACTTTCGTCCTAGAATTGACGTGTGTTTCAAAACTTCTCCCGACAAAGATAAGGTCATCTATGTATATCAGATAGGCTTCGTAGGAAAGTCCTCTCAATACGGTCTCCATGATGCGTTCGAATGTTGCCTGCGTATTATGTATAAATGTAATGGATACTATAATTGATGCTCCATGCAGAAGTAACCGTAATTCGCTTCTCATATGCCTTCTAGTAATTTGAGAAGCAGAAAGGACTAGAAGTATCTCGCGGCCGGGTGAAAACTGCATAAGATCCGAGAGAGCATCTGCTCTCAGTTGTTAGTTCAGTTGTTGTTTTTTTGTTAGTTATTGAGATATTTGCTAGTTAACTTCGCTGTTTAGATGCGCTTTGAATTGCGTTGTATTTAACGTTCTTAGTAGTTTGAAGGGTAACTACTGATTGTACTGTGTGGTGTTGTGAGAGACAGTACAACTATTTTGGTGGAAAGTTCCAAAACTCTGAAGTTTTTCTTTCGATAACATAAATTTCATCAACCTATCATAGGAGCTATATTAAGAACGCGTACGCTTGCAATCATATAGATATGTATATGTAGCTGTTATTAATTTTTCATCTTCTATGTTATTATTATCAATATTATTACTTCTATATGTTTATCCCAAAGGGGGCGCTAGCGTAGGAATCTATTAATTAAAAAAGGCATTTTGCGTACGTTCACCATATGTGTCCCTGTCGCTATTCAAAGTGTTGCCATCTAATATTATTGGCCTGTATCATATTTAAAGAAATTAAATAAGGAAGTTGTGTATGAATTTATATATATTCTAGCACTGGGAAAAACAACAGTACCTAGAGCCATCAAATTTTCAGTAAAGTAAGCTTCCACCTGAATATGGACACCTGTAATCCGGAGTCTGGAGTTTGTTTTACTGATTATTCCATGTTTTGTAAAACGTTAACGAATTTTTATATTAACACACACAACGATTTCAGAGTAAGCAATGGCAACACTGTAAGGAAAAGAATATTTTTATCTCCAACGCGCGACACTGTCTATAGGAATTTCTAAAGATATGTTGTTAGTAATTTTTTCTTTTTTGCCCAGAGGGATCTTAGCCGAAATGCTCTCGAAACTTGTGTGTGTGTGTAAATGAAGAAAACGTATATTTAGCGCAATACAGAATCTAGAAGCTTTAAGATTTTTTAAATTTTTATTTCATTTTTGTTTTAATTTGTTGGTGCTCAAAATGGCATGTGAAACGAAACATTAGGTAGTACTCCTTATTTGTTTCTCAACTTTAATGTTTTAACGCTTGGAGAGTCGATTTGAAACGGTTAAATATCAGGAATTAATTTGCATTTTCATAGTTTTTATTTTATTATATCGAATATTTTTAAAAAAATTTTAGTTATATTCTAACATTTCACTTTACCTTTTCCTTTTTTTCTAAAATTTAATAGTTCTAATGTTTTATTTTTAAATTCCTTTTAAACACGTATTCAAGGATACCATATTCTTTTAATCGTCTGATTTTAAAATTTTAATTTATAAGACGTAAGAGCTTTTAATATTTCATAAAAAAGAAGAAGCTTGTGCTGTTTGGTGAACGCAAAACTGAAAACATTTATTAAGTCAAGATATGCACTTTCAGTTTAGATTAAATAATTTAAATAAAATATTTTGAAACATGCTTTGCTTCGAAGAAGTAACGTATTGAAATTCAAATACAATTATATCTAGTACCTAATATGAGTTTTTGCAAAATTGCAGACCACCAGTTCTTTCATGTTCTTCCGTGGTATAAATTTTTGAAAATTGAAAGAACAGATGAGAAAAATTTTGGCATGGTCAAAGTTTTTAAATAAAACTGCTCTGTTTGGTCAGGGGAATCGGTGGTTGTTAATTACTCGTTGCTTAGTACCTTGGTTGCCGTTTGTGTTCGTATGGAGAAGAGCAGACAACTCTGAAGGACCAGCCAGACAGCCATGTTGCCAAGACGGCGTTGACTTGTCTCACAGGAGGTTGATGTAGTAATTCACAGTGGTGTTATAAAATCCACCGCCATCTGTGAATCCCGATCTTGTTCCGAGATTCGACGATTAAAGATAAAACTGTGAGCTGTTGATTATTATATGAGCTATTTGTGGACTAAGATTAGTCGTCGGGTTATCGTTTCCTTGTGTCAATTTCATCTCTTACCAGCTATAACGTTCATTTCATCTTTTATCCTCTTTTCCTTCCATGTTAGTAAATTCATAACTAAATTACATTAGTTAATAGTTATCTCGTGCCCTCTGCGTGTAACTCCACATATTTACATAAGTCTTAGGTTGTATATTTTAATTATTATAATATTTATCGAAAGAGAAGGAAGCGTGAACTGTTTGCTGAATGCAAAGTTGGACAAATAAATTCTTTCAGTTTTAAGTAAAGATTATGCATTTTCAGATGGGATGGAAAATTTGAATTTTTCGAAACAAGTTTTGATTCGAACAACTAATGGATTTTAAAATCAAACTTAATCCAACACTGAATCCTTAACATGGATTATTGTCAAATAACTGACCACCCATTCTGTGTACAAAGTTTTGAAAATTAGATAAAGAAGGTAAAAATATTCCTTTTGAATGAAAATTTTGAATGTAATACAATGTGCTTTTTAGGTAGTTTGTCTTTAGAATGTTGTTGTGTTAGCGATAACTTTGATTATTAATGTGAGGGACGTTAATTCATTTAACTAAAAAATTGTAACAAAATTCAAATTTCCTAATATAGACTTTTTGTCCAAAAAAAAATGCTGAAAGTACGGATTTTCTGCTGACTTATAAGTAACAATTTGAGAGTTTTTTGAGAAATGAAGTTAGGCTAGATATAAAATCGTGTTCATTTTTATTGAGGAATTTATTTAAAGCTAAACACTAAAAGGAGTAGTTTATCAATGAAGACTACAGAATGGATTATTATTCATTATCCCGAAACATAAATGGGAATTTCTAATATAATTTGTTATATTAGTTATTATTTTATTTGTTAGTTAAAAATTTCGCCATTTAATTTGAAAACTGCCAGTCGTTATTGAACTGATGATTAATAATTCCAATAATCTTCAATATTATTAAAAGTCTATGGACTTGCGTCTCAAGTAAAGCTTGAAGCATTCTTAAATATTTACACAAAATTTATCTCTCGACATCTCTCTCAACATCAAATTTTCTCTAAACGTTTAACCAATGGAGGTTTAACCAGTTTTTGCCTTACGGGGAGACGGGGAGATAACATAAGGCAAAAACATCCCTATCTGAAAGCATTTGATTTGCTGCACAGCTCTATTCTTGTAAATAAATCATTAGTTTAGTCACAATATTTAAATAAATGTGCTAAAACTCGATGTGTATATAAAAGGAAGTAAACCAATTTGGCTCTTTTAAAATTACAGTTTAATATATTTAATTTTTAGGAATGAGTTAAAAATAAGCATAACTATTAAATACTGGAACAGAGAGAAAGGAAATCTTCTGTATTTTCCCAATTCCAGTACTAATAAAGGAATGTCCGAAGTAACACTAATTAACTTCATCTGAGTGCGAATTTAGCTTCGTTAATCTGTAACTTTATGTGAACAATCACTTTCTAGAGTTTCGAAGCCGTTGAAATTTTTAGACTTAACGACATATTATGAGAAATTTAAGTATTTTCTACGAATAATTCACTAATTACGAACTAAAACCTACTTTTAGGACAGAACTTTTATTTTTTAAAGACTCATGGTATGAATATTTGCGTATTTGAAATGGGTATTTCATTTGGAGCTTTCAATAAGGTTCAATATTTAAACTCGAAGCTTTATCACTTGTTTACTACCAAGGAGGTTAGAATACTTGAGATGGCGTCTCTGCTATTATAGTACGAAGAAAGTGAAGCCAGGAGAAGGAAATAAGCCACGCCACGAGAGGGCAAGAAAACGATTACCTTACTAAGCGAAGTGAGGTAAAACGCCAGCTGGTTTCAAGTTCTCAGTGTGTTTTCCGATTTTGTATGCGTAGATTTGAAAGGCCTGAAAGGCACTGATTTGTTACAGCGAAATAATGTCTACATTTGCTACTTCATGTCCATGTAAAAGAAAGTTTTTGAACGTGCGTAAAAAAGTAGAATAATCGAAATGTGAGTTTGAATGGTTCAAGAAAGAGTTTGAGTATTTTCTTTAAGTAAAGTACACGAAGAAACATATAAAGTTCTCAGATTTACCTTTTCATAATAATAATAAAAGTGATATTCGTAATTAACTTATAAGTGATGGCAAAACGATAAGTAAACAGGAGGAGGGGGAGTGGCTAGCTCTCCATGGAAAAGAAAACAGTTTACGTTAATGTCTGATCATAATTACATTACAGGTGTGTTACCTTTTATGTGTTTAACTACATTTTATTTTGTGCTCAAGTAAATATGTACTAACTGGATTTGATTTTTAGTCACATTTGTTGTGTGAATTTTAAAATAACAACGTAAAATTTACATATTTCTATAACTGTTTATTCAAATTAAGTTTTTCGAAACATAAGTAATATTTATAACATGAAAAATTTGAGAATTATATATACTTAGAATAAGTAAAGTATAATCAAATTATAGTTTGAGTACAGAGTTACTGTTTTGCACAATAGTTTTCACAATACGTTTAATGCTATTATTCATTAATTACAGGATGCAATTACATAATTTAGAAATTATTGCAATTACATAATGTAGAAATTATAGCAATTACATAATGTAGAAATAAAATGAAATGGCGAGAAAAGTAAAGGAAACAGGTGCGTGAAGAATCTGCGATCCTTTACGACTACCAGGAACAGAATTGGGTGTGGTTAGAGTACGTCAATCTTTCTAAGCCACGACTACTAAAGGCATGCTTCCCCTTCTTTTTTGGCTTCATTTTGAGAGCGCGGAGGGCATCGCCATGAGTTCTAACCTCCTTAGTTTTCTACATAGAAATCACCAGTTTTATATCGCCTTGCCAAACAGTTCCTACTTGCTCGCCTTCATATTATCAAAATAGATATTAATTTAGATTATAGCCTAGCGATGTTGTAGAGTGATCATGGACCAAATCAGTAACGTTGTCCTTATAATCGTAGGCACAGAAAGTGAATTGGTATATCTACTGAAAGGCAACACGACGGTTGAAGAGTCATTTTCTTCTTTGTGGAAGAACATTAAGTATGAAAGACATTACTCAACATTACTCTTTTTATAACTGATTTGTATAACTTTTTATAACTCTCATATTAAAAAACTTCTGAGAATTTTGCTCGAATTCTTACAAAATCTTTAAATTTGTTATTTTTTTTTCGAAAGGAGACTAAGCTATCAAATAACTTCTACATCAACTTTTATTTTTAAGCCCCGCCTACAGCCCGAAGTGTCCTACAGACCCAAGCGTTTTGTGAGCACAATGTTTTGAATATTTAGCGAGATTCAATTGGGCATATTCTGTAACGTAAAACTGGGACTAAAAATTAGCATAATTCTGCTGCTTCTAAGATGAAAATTGATGAATAGCACCGACGATTCTCTTGTAAAGCATTGCGTTCTTTTGAGTGTGTTCTTTCGATAGGGCCTCAGTCGAGGAACCAGTGCCTCGTAGTATCGGGCCACCTAAGATGAAATATGAGTTTTGTTCTGATGACACTCTTATCCATTACTATAAATAATCTGCACCGCTTGGTGACCTGGCTAAAATACTCTAATTAATGGTATTTAAGAAGAAATGTTGACATATGATAAAATTGAAGAAGAAGGTTAATATCAGAAGGTTTCTACTGCATTCACAAAACCTCACTCATCATTCAGAAAAGGACAAATAAAGTATAGTTTTAAATCTAGGAAATACAGTATTGGTACTCAAGTAGCACACGACGTTGCAAACTGGTCCGAGAGGTTACAAAGTGGTCGTGGTAACCTTTACGACTTCTTTATAACGTTGTGAAGACGCAAAATATTTGCCGTTGCATCTTGGCAATTTATCGACGTCCATGAGACGTCATGATATGACCGCTTTTAGACGTGGTAGTTTTAGCATTTTTTGTAGTTCATCAGCATTACTTTTAGAATGAAAAGAGACTAAATCTTCCCTTTCAAGAATCTGAAGTCAGCATAAGATTTACTTTGCGATGTTTCATGACTTTAAATATATTAATCTAAGGTATATTCATCTAATGAAATGTAAATTTAATATAAATACTTTTGTTTTATTAAATTTAATTTGTACTAAAAATACGTGCTAAATAATTGTTTAAAATCTTCTTAAAATTTTTAATAATTAAAATATTTTTATAAATATTATAGCAAAATATTTAAAAACGAAACTAATCCATAAAGTAAGTTATTAAGTTATGTATTTTATGTACTTTAAAAAATCATATTTCCGAAATCATTGCAAATCACATGTTAGCAATTATTTCGCTGCTGTTATTTCTGAAAAAAAAATATTTTTATCCTGGTCACGGCACCATTGTTATATCTGAAAAATTTTGTTTTTATAACTATTTTAAACTTTAACTTAAACTGATGGTTGTGCCGGACAAAACTAACAAAAAAAAAAAAATCAAATAATATATAATTCAAATAATTCACATTCAAAATCTAATTCATAATATTCATATATCATTTCGACATGTTATAAATATTCGTATAGTAAATCTTTCAAACAATCAATCAATCGTATAGTGGTATAGTACAATTTAACGTTTAAGGTTTGCGTTGTGAGTAACCTATGTAAAAGGAAATATGAATAACTCCAAATTCAATTAAACTCCATGTTTCTTAAAAGCCTCCCGGCTCAAACAAATGGAGGGACATGACAGACCACAGTAAATTATACGCTACATAAATACACAAATGCAATTAAATTTTAAACACACATTTATTAAATTCTTGAATATATTATATAATTAAATAATGTATAACTGATCAGTATCCTACAACATATTTTTACTCTGAAAAGTAACACATAATGTCACACGCATTTACAGCTTACAAAAATTAATATATCTTAAGATGGAAAATAACACATATCTCATTCCAAAATTAACATACTCATATTAATTTGTAAGGTTACTATTTTTGACGTTCAATAGCTCACTAATTAAGCCGGTAAAACAAATCTTTAAACCTTCCTTTACAGACTTTAAATTAATTAGTCATTATTCAAAATATTCTAATCATTTAGTAGTTTACATATATAAAATAAATAATTTCCGTTTAAGTAATTTGAAAAGATAGAGAGGTAGACAAATTTAAAAATCACTCACAGATGGAAGACAGTTTTTCTGGATTGAAGAATCTTTAGTGTCCAATCCACTTGGAAATGAGCTAAAACAATTTTTTTTTTTTTCAAAACACTTTCTGAAAAGTCCACTGATTCAGGAACCGCCTTAAATATGTACATTAAGTGAGAGACAATTTCCGAAAGAAAAGATCTTTAGTGTCCAATCTTTTTTCTGTCAAAACACTTTCAGAAACGTCCATTGATCTCAGGAACAAGGGAAGCATGATACCTCCTTCTGGAACAAATCTGTATCTCATGACAAATTTCTTCAACTGGAATGTCTCAAACATGACTATTCAAGTTCTCCAAAATACACGATGAAGCGGCGAAACTAAATTTTGGGTAGAGCATATTTGGCACAAACTTCTTAGTTGTAACCAATCTCTCCCGTCTATGACGAACAATTCTAACTGGAAAGCCTCTAACATGACACTGACATTAAATCAATTAATTAAAATTAGAAATCTACAAAGCAATTATTCAAAGTGCATTTAGCAAAATCAACACATTAACACAAATGCAATTCTCACCAAAAACTTTAAACTAAAGGATAAATGGATCAAACAGCTAGGTGAGCGCAAAAATTTCATCATTTATATCAAAATGTAATATTCATACATATAAAAGCAAAATAGAAATCAAATATAAAATAATACTCAATATACACAAAAATTATGCTAGTGGTCTGACAGTCGCGAAATCACGGCACCACTGTTACGTAGTAAAAAAAAAATTATGTTGTTGTTTTAATACCTTTAAACTTTAAACTTTAATTCAAGGTGCCGGATAAAATATTCAAAAATCAAATAACATATAATTCAAAACAATTCTTATTCATAATATATCAAAAGATGAATCGAATAAACAATCGTATATCATATCTATCATTCAATTGTATAGTGGTAGTACAGTACAATTTACTTTTAGGTTTGCGTTGTGAGTAACCTATGTAAAAGGAAGGAAATATCAATAACTCCAAATTCAATTAAACTCCATGTTTCTTAAAAGCCTCCCGGCTCAAACAAATGGAGGGACATGACAGACCACAGTAAATTATACGCTACATAAATACACAAATGCAATTAAATTTTAAACACACATTTATTAAATTCTTGAATATATTATATAATTAAATAATGTATAACTGATCAGTATCCTACAACATATTTTTACTCTGAAAAGTAACACATAATGTCACACGCATTTACAGCTTACAAAAATTAATATATCTTAAGATGGAAAATAACACATATCTCATTCCAAAATTAACATACTCATATTAATTTGTAAGGTTACTATTTTTGACGTTCAATAGCTCACTAATTAAGCCGGTAAAACAAATCTTTAAACCTTCCTTTACAGACTTTAAATTAATTAGTCATTATTCAAAATATTCTAATCATTTAGTAGTTTACATATATAAAATAAATAATTTCCGTTTAAGTAATTTGAAAAGATAGAGAGGTAGACAAATTTAAAAATCACTCACAGATGGAAGACAGTTTTTCTGGATTGAAGAATCTTTAGTGTCCAATCCACTTGGAAATGAGCTAAAACAATTTTTTTTTTTTTCAAAACACTTTCTGAAAAGTCCACTGATTCAGGAACCGCCTTAAATATGTACATTAAGTGAGAGACAATTTCCGAAAGAAAAGATCTTTAGTGTCCAATCTTTTTTCTGTCAAAACACTTTCAGAAACGTCCATTGATCTCAGGAACAAGGGAAGCATGATACCTCCTTCTGGAACAAATCTGTATCTCATGACAAATTTCTTCAACTGGAATGTCTCAAACATGACTATTCAAGTTCTCCAAAATACACGATGAAGCGGCGAAACTAAATTTTGGGTAGAGCATATTTGGCACAAACTTCTTAGTTGTAACCAATCTCTCCCGTCTATGACGAACAATTCTAACTGGAAAGCCTCTAACATGACACTGACATTAAATCAATTAATTAAAATTAGAAATCTACAAAGCAATTATTCAAAGTGCATTTAGCAAAATCAACACATTAACACAAATGCAATTCTCACCAAAAACTTTAAACTAAAGGATAAATGGATCAAACAGCTAGGTGAGCGCAAAAATTTCATCATTTATATCAAAATGTAATATTCATACATATAAAAGCAAAATAGAAATCAAATATAAAATAATACTCAATATACACAAAAATTATGCTAGTGGTCTGACAGTCGCGAAATCACGGCACCACTGTTACGTAGTAAAAAAAAAATTATGTTGTTGTTTTAATACCTTTAAACTTTAAACTTTAATTCAAGGTGCCGGATAAAATATTCAAAAATCAAATAACATATAATTCAAAACAATTCTTATTCATAATATATCAAAAGATGAATCGAATAAACAATCGTATATCATATCTATCATTCAATTGTATAGTGGTAGTACAGTACAATTTACTTTTAGGTTTGCGTTGTGAGTAACCTATGTAAAAGGAAGGAAATATCAATAACTCCAAATTCAATTAAACTCCATGTTTCTTAAAAGCCTCCCGGCTCAAACAAATGGAGGGACATGACAGACCACAGTAAATTATACGCTACATAAATACACAAATGCAATTAAATTTTAAACACACATTTATTAAATTCTTGAATATATTATATAATTAAATAATGTATAACTGATCAGTATCCTACAACATATTTTTACTCTGAAAAGTAACACATAATGTCACACGCATTTACAGCTTACAAAAATTAATATATCTTAAGATGGAAAATAACACATATCTCATTCCAAAATTAACATACTCATATTAATTTGTAAGGTTACTATTTTTGACGTTCAATAGCTCACTAATTAAGCCGGTAAAACAAATCTTTAAACCTTCCTTTACAGACTTTAAATTAATTAGTCATTATTCAAAATATTCTAATCATTTAGTAGTTTACATATATAAAATAAATAATTTCCGTTTAAGTAATTTGAAAAGATAGAGAGGTAGACAAATTTAAAAATCACTCACAGATGGAAGACAGTTTTTCTGGATTGAAGAATCTTTAGTGTCCAATCCACTTGGAAATGAGCTAAAACAATTTTTTTTTTTTTCAAAACACTTTCTGAAAAGTCCACTGATTCAGGAACCGCCTTAAATATGTACATTAAGTGAGAGACAATTTCCGAAAGAAAAGATCTTTAGTGTCCAATCTTTTTTCTGTCAAAACACTTTCAGAAACGTCCATTGATCTCAGGAACAAGGGAAGCATGATACCTCCTTCTGGAACAAATCTGTATCTCATGACAAATTTCTTCAACTGGAATGTCTCAAACATGACTATTCAAGTTCTCCAAAATACACGATGAAGCGGCGAAACTAAATTTTGGGTAGAGCATATTTGGCACAAACTTCTTAGTTGTAACCAATCTCTCCCGTCTATGACGAACAATTCTAACTGGAAAGCCTCTAACATGACACTGACATTAAATCAATTAATTAAAATTAGAAATCTACAAAGCAATTATTCAAAGTGCATTTAGCAAAATCAACACATTAACACAAATGCAATTCTCACCAAAAACTTTAAACTAAAGGATAAATGGATCAAACAGCTAGGTGAGCGCAAAAATTTCATCATTTATATCAAAATGTAATATTCATACATATAAAAGCAAAATAGAAATCAAATATAAAATAATACTCAATATACACAAAAATTATGCTAGTGGTCTGACAGTCGCGAAATCACGGCACCACTGTTACGTAGTAAAAAAAAAATTATGTTGTTGTTTTAATACCTTTAAACTTTAAACTTTAATTCAAGGTGCCGGATAAAATATTCAAAAATCAAATAACATATAATTCAAAACAATTCTTATTCATAATATATCAAAAGATGAATCGAATAAACAATCGTATATCATATCTATCATTCAATTGTATAGTGGTAGTACAGTACAATTTACTTTTAGGTTTGCGTTGTGAGTAACCTATGTAAAAGGAAGGAAATATCAATAACTCCAAATTCAATTAAACTCCATGTTTCTTAAAAGCCTCCCGGCTCAAACAAATGGAGGGACATGACAGACCACAGTAAATTATACGCTACATAAATACACAAATGCAATTAAATTTTAAACACACATTTATTAAATTCTTGAATATATTATATAATTAAATAATGTATAACTGATCAGTATCCTACAACATATTTTTACTCTGAAAAGTAACACATAATGTCACACGCATTTACAGCTTACAAAAATTAATATATCTTAAGATGGAAAATAACACATATCTCATTCCAAAATTAACATACTCATATTAATTTGTAAGGTTACTATTTTTGACGTTCAATAGCTCACTAATTAAGCCGGTAAAACAAATCTTTAAACCTTCCTTTACAGACTTTAAATTAATTAGTCATTATTCAAAATATTCTAATCATTTAGTAGTTTACATATATAAAATAAATAATTTCCGTTTAAGTAATTTGAAAAGATAGAGAGGTAGACAAATTTAAAAATCACTCACAGATGGAAGACAGTTTTTCTGTGTTGAAGAATCTTTAGTGTCCAATCCACTTGGAAATGAGCAACCACATGAAAGTGTTTTTTCAAAACACTTTCAGAAGCGTCCATTGATTCAGGAACCGCCTTAAATATGTCCATTAAGTGAGAGATAATTTAAGAAAGAAAAAATCTTTAGTGTCCAATCTTTTTTCTGTCAAAACACCTTCAGAAGCGTCCATTGATCTCAGGAACAAGGGAAGCATGATACCTCTTTCTGGAACAAATCTGTATGTCATGAAAATTTCTTCAACTGGAATGTCTCAAACATGACTATTCAAGTTCTCCAAAATACACGATGAAGCGGCGAAACTAAATTTAGGGTAGAGCACTTTTGGCACAAACTTCTTAATTGTAACCAATCTCTCCTGTCTATGACGAAGAATTCTAACTGGAAAGCCTCTAACATGACAATTCAAATATCACAAAATACACGATGAAACGGTAAAATCAAATTGTGCTTAGAGCACTTTCTCCGTGAGAACAAATTCTCATCAGCGGGAAAGCGGCGAGAAACCTCGCCTCAGACCGAGTCGCAAGCCTCCCGCAGGAGGTAAAGCCGCACCGAACTTTTCTTTTTTATTGCCTTACATCTTCGCAACTCAAATGTCTCCGAATCCGACGCAATAGCCGGCGCCCGCGAGAGCAAGACCCGCAAGGGGTCAAGCCCCCACTCCTCTTCTTACTCTTAGCTTGAAAGAATCAGGAAACAGAATGATCTCTAGCCTGGTGCAAGCACCCAGGAAATCTCGGTTTCTCCGCCTCTGTGAGTTCATAGGCTTTCAAAAATATCATAAAATTAAATCTTACCAATCCCGGAATTTTATGTTATCTAAATTGAGAAAATGACACACCCATGACGAATCAAACACCAGAAAATCTGACAATGAAATCCGAAAAACTTCTGCACACATAACGTGAGAAAAAGTAGACCCCCCTACTAACGAGCGGAATATAAGCTCCACGAGAATCCAATTACCCAACCAAACAATTTAACCACCCACTGTCTACTGTCTTGAAGTAAGAAAACTGCAAACTTTAAGCAAAACGACAGGAAAACAACTTCCGTTTCACACGCATTAGCTAAAAGGGCGACGTTGTTAGTGAAAGGCCATAAACCAGATGTGTGTCCTCGCAACCGTCTCTCGCCTTTGTTACAATTCCTACTCAAGAACAACAAGTTAAACAACACCTTAAGAGCCTAAGAATACTTTTTTTCCAGATTAAAATACACATGAATACAAATAAAAATATTAGAATTATAATGACTTGAAACACATATTAATAATTGAAATTCGTGACATAACAACTGCTAATGTTCATGTTTTAACCTAAATTCTAATGTTATAACTTAAAACAATAATATTTTCTTTATTACACAAGGATCTATTTTTAGCATAACAGTTAAATAAGCACACGAATTCTCAAAAAAAAAAAAAAAAAAAAAAAACGGAATATCATTTGAATTCAACATGCTCCTTCCTTTATTTGTTGTCAAGATAAAATTTCATTTTCTTCATTGAGAGTGTTTCGACATTTGTTTGACGGATTTCATTTAATAGTTTTCTCTTGAGGTTAAGGTCTAGAACATTAGTTTGAAAGGTTAAAAATCCCATTTTTTTAAATAAATTGTGTCTTCTAGCATAAGAATTAAAACGTGAAATCCATTCATTATGTCTCACAGTTTTGTAGACGAGATGCTTCCAAATCTGGCATCTTTAAGGTACTAGCAACAGCAACTAACTTAGATCGCTGAAACTGGCATACATAAATGTATCAATGTTTTCTAGAAATTTCTTCGGTGCCTTTGATTTTATTTCAGAAGACATTCTCCGAGAATTCTGACAAAGAAAAGAATAACTGAAAGCAATATACATTGTTATTTTAACGTCGCACCCTACAATATGAAATGCGTCAATTACAACAAAAGATCCTAATTTTTAATTTTGTTTTAGTTTGTTGATGCTCAAAATGTCAAGTAGAACGATACGTTGGGAAGTACTGCTTATGTTTTTGAATTTTTCTTTATTTTTCTTAAATTAGTACCCTTTGGAGAGTCGGCTTGAAGCATTAAAATATGAATAATTAATTTGCATTTTCATAGTTTCTAGTTTCAAATATTTTAAAAAAAGAATCAGTATATTCTAGCATTTAATTTTACATTCTACTTCTTTCTAAAATTTATTAACCGTAATGTTTTATTTTTAAATTCCATTTAAATACATTTTCAAGGATATAATATTCATTTATCTTATGATTTTAAATTTTAACTTATAAGACGTAAGAGCTATTAATATTTAATAAAAGAGAAAGAAGTTTGTACTGTTTGGTTAACATGAAACTGAAAATTGTTTGATTTTTAAGTTAAGATATGCATTTTCAGATTAGATAAAAAGTTAATTAGTTAATTCATTGTTTGAGTTTTAAGTTAAGACATGCATTTTCAGATTAGGTAAAAAGTTTTAAATCAGATTTTTCGAAACAAGCTTTGCTTCGAAGAAGTAATGAATTTAAATTCAAATACACTCTTTTGCAAAAAAAAGCGAAGCACCATGAAGGTAGTGGCTGTTTTCGATGAAACTGAATATGTGTATAGCTCATACACAGAAAATAAAATGATTAAAAGTCAAGGTCATAGTACCTGTTCACGGCTCACAATCACCCATTCAGTATTCAAATTAGTAGTGGGTCAAACTGCCCCTGGCGGCAATGCATGCTTGAATTCGTCGAGGCAGGAGTGGTATAGGTTCCTAATGTCATCCTGCGACACATTCTGAAAGGCTTTCATCAATTGTCGCTCCAGATCTGCGATACTTTGTCGTGCCCGAATCTGGCGGCCTACCATGTCCAGAAATGTTCGATTGGTGAAAGGTTTGGTGACCTTGCTGGCCAAGAAAGAGTATCAACTACACGGAGACAGTCCAGAGATATGCGAGCGGTATGTGGCCTGGCATTATCTTGTTAAAACTGGCCCCAAGATGATGTGCCATGAAGGGTAATGCAATCGGCCGCAGGATGGTATCAACATATAGTTGATCTGTTAAAGATATACGGAGGATGACTAAAGATGACCTGCTGTCATAAGAAATAACGCTCCACACCACCACACCAGATGTTATGGCTGTATGCCTTTGTAAAACAAAGGCTGACTGGGACCTATGGTCTCATCCTCTGCAGACACGAACACGGTGGTCATCTGCTTCAAGAGTGAAGCGGAATTCATCGCTGAACACCATAGGATGCCAGTCTGATGGCAGCCATGATGATCAGCTGCGACTCCACGCCAAACGTCTCTGCCGATGCTGGAGAGTCAAAGGCAAACGTCTTAAAGGCCTCTGTGAGCGTAACCCCGCCTTAGACAAGCGCTGTGAGATGGCGGTAGCATGGGGGTATAGACGTGGCTGTAGTGCGTTAAATAGTCGACAATGATACCGTTGGGAGGTTCGGACCTGGTGAACGATCATGCTATCTTGCCTCGCATTTGTGCTCGTTGGCCTTCCACAGCCTTCACTTCAACGGCAATTTCCTTGTAGCGCCTATTGCTGACAACATCTTTGCACAGCCGTATCTGTACGCTGCAGGTTGCGTCCTTTTGCTCGGCATGACCATCCATCTTCACGCAACACTACAATGCGACCACGTTCGAAGTCGTTTAGTTGTCTTTATGGTCTTCGATATCGTCGTAATGGCATCTTTAGTTGCTTCTTTACGGAATTACAATGGCAGCAATAAAAGAGGATAAATTTTCCGTCTCTGTTACTGGTTTTATACTTTGCGAATTCCGCACTAGAAATGCGCGCTATGATCGCAATTCCTGTTAATTTGCTTTGAAACCTGGATCATTTTCATGTTCGATCAAAATGTTTTTGCATACTAAATTTCGTCACTGTGGCAAAAGTTCTTCTTGGTGCTTCGATTTTTTTTTTAGCAGTACAATTCAATGTACAACATAATACGAGTTATTGCAAAATTTTTGACCACCAGTTTTTTCATTACCTTCTGTGTTATAAATAATTAAAAAAATTTGAAAACGTAGATTGAAACTTTTGAAAACGTAGATTGAACTTTTTAAAATAAAACCTTTGTCCAGGCAAAGCGATGATTTCTAACAAGGATTAAATCAGTGATGGCTTAGTAGTTAAATTGTCTCTGTTGGTTGCCGAATGTGTTCTCGTGCAGACGAATCTGAAGGGCCAGGCAGACTACCAAGGCGGTGTTGTCTTGCCTTCCACGAGGTTGACGGAGGGATGATTTCCCAGTGGTGTTATACAAATCACCACCATCTGTGAATCCAGATCTTGTTCCGAAATTCGACGAGAAAGCCCAAAACTGTGAACTGTTGATTGTTACATGAGCTGTTCGTGGACTAAGATTAGTCGTTGGGTTATCTTTTCCTTATGCCAATTTCATCTGTTAACAGCTAGAATGTTCATTTATTTCATCTTTTCATTCCATCTTAGTAAATTGAAAATTAAATTATATTAGTTTATACTTATCTCGTGCTCTATGCGTATAACCGCACATATTTACATAAGACTTAGGTTACATATTTTAATTATTATAATATTTATCGAAAGAGAATGACTCGTACTCTGTTTCCTGGATGCAAAACTGGGCAAATTTATTCTTTCAGTTTTAAATAAGGATATGCCTTTTCAGGTTGGATGAAAAACTTGAAATAGAATTTTTCCAAACAAGTTTGGATTCGAACAACTAATGGATTGTAAAATGAAATATAATCCAACACTGAATCCTTAACATGAAATATTATCAAATTACTGACCACTCCTTCTGTCGTGTAAAGTTTTTTAAAGCTTCTTATAGGCTTCTTATAGAATATTTCTTTTGAATGCAACTGCATAGTCTCTTTCAGGCAAAGTGGTGTTTTTAGAATATATAGTAGATAAGTGTATGCTTTTTAGGTAGTTTGTCCGTAGAAAGCTGTTCGCTGCCAAATGTGTTAGCGATACATTTTGGTAATTTGATTGGTAATAATTTAGAGAAGTAAATAGAATATGACAGTTCTGCCGCACGCCATGTGTGGTGTGAGCGTGACCAGTGACGTTCGCTGAAGGGTGGCTACGTTAGGTATGACATCACCGGAATTGTGGAGGCCTTCGCGTGCTACTGCAGTGGGATTGGATTAGTCAACATTAAAAGTTTAGGTTTGATCGAGTGGAAACCGGTGTAACGGTAACCATGGGTTACAATGACGACGCGACAGTGTCCGTTTCTGTAAAGAAATTATTCTTAAAAATAATGCAAAAAATAAGTTTCATCATTTAGTTTCACACACATATATATAATCATTCACACGTAGGCTTTTACCGAAAGCCGCAGTTTTCTGACACCTGAGGGTCTCTCTTTCACAGTTTCAAGGTCATGGGGTTTATTTGAATTCCCAGGTGCCAGCCCCTTTCCGCAACACCAATGTGAAGTCATTGACCAACGATGGCATTAAAAAATACTAATTTTCTATTTTTTGAAGCTTCTATTTTTGTAATGGCCAAACGCTAGTGTATGGATGGCATATTCCAAAATATACCTTTTATCGTCGAACGGGGAGAGACTTAATTTGTTCTGACGAAGAGTGAAGAGATGGTGTTTCTCACTTGCAATTCGGTACTGAATTCCACGTCTAGACTCCAGGCTTTGCAGGCATTGCTTGTAATTTTCATGCAGGATTTTATCTTTCACGACGTTACGTGAAACACCCTTTGCTGTCTTCTTCTCCCCCGTCTCCTATAAGAAGGAATACATTTTCGGTCGCCAACCCACAAATTCATAAACTAATTTTGATGAAATTTCATCCTTCATACATCCAATTTTCTTGACGTTTTTCAGACTGTAAAGAGAATGATTAGGGGATAGTCAGATGTATCGTAATTGTCGTTATTTTAATAATAAATGGGTGTGCGAAATGTGATGATAGAAGTGTGTGGTCTAAAAGAAATATGATACCAAAGGATGACACTTCAAATAATGTGAATTACGAGAAATTTATTATATCTTGACATCGTGAAATTTTAAATTAATACTAGTATAAATCGAGGAAACATAGCCAGACAATAGACGACGAACTACTGCAGCAGTAAGAATCAGTCCTACCATTTTGAGTTCTAATCTTTCGTGCACAAAATGCGCAAAGTTCCAATCTAATAAATCTTAGTTCATCTTCGTTACACAAAGTTACATGATAACAAAATTAATTTTTATAGCGAAGGACTTTGACTTGAATTATTAGTCCAGTATATTTTTGTGGAAACACAAGGCCAATTCTAGCATCAGATGCAACACGTGCACGGGAATTCCTTTCGAGAACGTCTCAAGTCTTAAAACATCATTCATATACCGCAGAAGTCAGCATCTAGATCAATTTTAGTTGAATCTTCATATCACTTACTATTATTTTTTTTGACAAAATGCATTCTCTTGAAACTATATGGAGATGGTCGTCAGAAAGGTACGAAAAAGAACAAATTGCAGACACGCATCATCGGCGGTGAGGACGGCCAGAAGCACACCCTACACTTTGGAGTCCCGCAGCAGAAGAGACAGAAAACCGGTTGTAGTGGTCAATCTAGGAGCGTCTCAATTCTGACCCAAATCCTTGGGGTTGTCGTAGGTATTGGCGAAAACTTCTTGGCGAGTTGAAACCCAAGCAAAATCCTAGAATTTGTAAGCAGCCAATGGCGTTGCAGAATTAGAGGATTTCCGGTTAAAACGGAAAAGCACGTTGTGGAGTAAAATTTGTGTTTCAACTGCAGCCATTTTTGTTTTTTTGCAGTGTATTATAGTATCAAATGTGATTCGTCGTTTAGTTTCTTGCAGTTTTTTAGTATTGTTTGCAAAGTTCCTTGAATATATTTTACTTTACATAAAGAATATATTTTACTTTAAAATAGAACTCTGCTTATCCTAATTTTAAAAAATAAAAGAAGTATTAAAAAATCTCATTTTAGGATGGCCCAGTATGTGTTCACAAGTAATACTGATTGTATTAATGTTTTCAGAAATTTGCATTTCAGCGTTGAATAATTGAGACATCACTAAGTATCAATTGGTAAGAGTCAACAGTTATGAAATTCTTAAAACTATTAAAGTTATGTTATTTATTTTTCTTAGCAATTTCAAAACTTTAGGAATAACAGTTTTCACACACTTTTGTAACTATACTCCCTTCATAAACTTTACTATGTTAATTCCTTCTAAGTTAATAATAATGAAAAAAATTAATCTAGTAAAAACACATTAATCGTAAGGAATTCACAAAAGCATTTTGTAACTTTACCCTATATTTCTTACATATCGTATATTTCTCTATATTTTCATTATTTCAGAAATTTTTGTTCATTTCGGTGAAAATTGTTATTGTGTTTTTCTATAGAAAACAATGGCAGTCTACAATTAAATTTGAACATAATTTTAAGGTTAAATTATATCTTTCTTTTGTTTATTATGTATTAAATTTTACATTTAATGATTAAATTGTGTATAGAATGTATCGATGTTTTTAAAAAGATAGCAAAAATTACTTTCGAAATATTACTTTCTTTTGTTTTCTGCCGCTCCTATTGCATGTTATAATTACTGGTAATTTATTTCTTCTGGCTTTGTTATTATATTTTAAAATCGTGTTTATTTTTTTATGCTGTGATTGAATTATATAATATGTGTGATATTTTTAGATAAGTTAAGGATTGGTGTTCCTTTTGAAAGAATTTTGGATGATATTCGGAATTCCTTAAATAATGAAGAGCTAAGCCGGAAACATCTTATTGAGAGAAAAGATCTACATAACATAGTGAGAGATTTTGATTTGGATAAGTGTTCTGTGCATGAGAGTGATCCGATAAGTGTAGGTTTATAATAAATTATAGTAGGTTTATTATCCGATAAGTGTAAGACAACCATAAAATGAATCTGCTGGGAAGTAGTTCACCTGTAATGCATTATAAAGAGCAAGGGATACAAGATGAAAGTGGAATTTTAAATAAAGATGATTTTCATCTTTGTATAATGACTGAATTTCAAGCAACCATGCTCGAAAAATTTGGAAATAATAAGATTAGTGTTGATAGCACTCATGGCACAAATCCTTACGATTTTCACTTAATAATGTTATTAATCGTAGATGAATTTGGTTCGGGATGTCCGGCTGCATTTTGTGTAACAAATAGACTTGATTACACTGCAGTCAGATTATTTTTTCATGCTATTAAAAGCAAGTGTGGCCAAGTAAAGCCATCTATTTTTATGTCGGATGATAGCCCCGCATTTTACAATGCTTGGGAAGCAGAGATGCTCCCTCCTGAAAACAGAAGTTTATGTACTTGGCACATAGATAGAAATTCGAGGAAAAATTTATCAAAGATAAAGGGGGGATCTGAAAAGAAAGCATTAATATATAAGACTTTACGAGTTGCTTCAGACGATTGATAAAACTCAGTTTCATAATTTATTAGATAGCACAGTGGCTCAGCTTTCTTCTGATCTTGATACGCAAGAATTTGGTGCCTATTTTTTTAAAGAATATGCTAGTAATTATTCATTATGGGCTACAGCCTACCATGCTAATTTAGGCATCAACACAAATATGTATTTAGAATCTTTGCATAAGACCTTGATGCATTGTTATCTTCAAGGTGTAAACGTAAAGAGGCTTGATAAAACTTCAAATGCATTAATGAGGTTCTGTAGAGACAAAGTGTTTGATCGCCTAATTAAGTTATGCAAAAAGCACCATCAGCGAGAATTGTAAAAATTAATGAATCACATAAGCGTAGTCTTGAAATTTCTGCATTGATGGTGCCACAGAACTGTGAAAGCGAGTGGTTTGTAAAATCCTGCACTAAAACTGGTGTAACATATCGAGTAAAGAAAATTGCTTCTGATTGTAAAAATGATTGTGAATTGGTTTGTAGAATGTGCTATGCATGTGTTCACATGTTTGAATGCGCATGTATGGATTATTTTGTCCTAAATAATATGTGCAAGCATATTCATGCATGCATAAAAATTGCATTGCCTTGTACTTCCAAACGAAGCATTTCACCTTTGCATAAATTTGAAGTAGCTTCTGCAGGTCAAACACTTTCAGAAAACTCGGATGAAAGAAAAATTATGTGTAGTCTGAAATTGAAATATTTGGATGATCAAATATCAAAGAAATCGTATTCAGTTGATACAGTATAAAAAATAAATATGTTATTAGACAAATGTTTAAATATCATGAAGAATGAATCTCAAAATTTACCTGCTGTTTCGAAACATGAACCAACAAATAAAAAAAAATTAAACTGCAAAGAAAATTTATTTCAAAAAAAAAAAAAAAAAAAAAAAAAAAAAAAACACCTGTAGCAAATAGTGCAGTTATAAAACCTACTGATGCAGAAAAGCAATTCATTATTGATTGTCTTCAGTCTTCTGGCTGTGAAGCTATCAATATTCATTCAGATTTTGATCATTCGTATGCAGGTGATTTGTAAATAGTTTTGGGAAGTTGGCATATTCAAAATTATGACTCCATTGTCATTTAAATATTTATTTGCCAGTCTATCTAAGTACAGGAAAGAAACATATCATGATGATACAAACTCAAAGATCAAATATATAATAATTGTTGTTCCAAGCTTATCATCACTATGCGATTAATTTAATTGTTGCCACATAATCATATTTTATGTTAAAAATTATTCCTATAAGAGCAGATATATCGACTTGATTTTAAAATTGGACCTGTCATTAAGTCCCAATGGCCCTTGTTTCCAAGATTGGCTGTTTTTAAATAGCTTTCTGAAAATAAGTGCTTTTAGGACATATATAAAGCATTTTATTTTTAAGAAAATTAGAAAACATTGACAAGTTTACTGCTTAAGTTAATGTATTGAATTTAAAAAGTGGTAAAAGTTTACAATTGTGTGCCCCTTGTTTTTGGCGATTCTTTTTTGACGCCAAGATCGGCGCCAAGAAGACACAATTTCGAGATGGCCGCTACACAAAACCAAAATAAAAAGTAAAAGATTTGCGTAAATTCTGTGTCCATGTACACATCGATCTGTTTTCACTTAAAAAAAGCATCCCAGAAAAGACATTTATTGCAGATTAGAATTAGCTTACGATTAGTTTTATGTATAATTTGAATGCAGATTCTATCTGGTCCAGGAGCATTTTTGTTATTGAGGTTTTTAATAATTCGATTGAGTTCCATGGATGTAAATGGAATATCATTATCGTGGAAGTAGATTAAAACGAATTAATCTTTGTTCAGTTGAATCATCATATATGCTTTCGTTTGATAGAATAACATCTAGGATGTTTTCTAAAGTGATCTTCGTAACATTTTTCTCATTATTTCCCGTAATAGTGACTGTAAGTTGCGTTGGGTGGAAGATTTTTTTGGTTTCAGTTTTGTACAATGAGCCATACGTATCCTGGTTGTTTGAACAATAGTTGCACCATGCTTAACGTTTTGCAGATATTATTTGCTTTATATATGAGGCTTTTCGTTTTTTGTATTTTTGAAGTAGGTTGAGTCGTTCTTCATCAGTTTGCGATGATTTGAATTTTCTTCGTAATGCTCGTGTTTTGTGTGTTTCTTTGCGGAGTTCTTTCGTCACCAGTTGATTTTTATAATGGGAATTGATGATCTTTTGAAGAAGGTACGTTCTTAGGTATCTTGAAACTTTCTGATAAGTTCCTTGGTAATATTATTAAGTTCTGTTTTTGTTGTACACAGAGTAATAGAATTTAGAAAGTCATTTGAAATTGAATTGAACTTTTGTAGAAATTTCTTTTCTTTGTTATTATTGATTTTAAATCTTGTAAGTGCAGTAAAGGACGTATATTCAGTTATATCAAAAGAGATATATTTGTTATCAGATTCAGTGTTCATCTAGTATTGATCTGTTGTTAATTTTATTATCAAGATGTGTTGTAGAAATAAGAAGATCAGTCCAATCTTTATTGTAGGTATTATCAAAGGTAGGTCGGTCAGTAAAATGATTATGTAGAATGAGATTGTTTGCATTTAAAAATTCTTCAAGTATTTCTCCTCTGTGATAGGTTTGTAAGTATCCCCATTAAGTACTATGGGAATTAAAGTCTCCACTAATAACATGCGGACTATTATTATTGTTGTAAGATTTCATTTAGTATGGATAAGGTTTGATTTGAATTTTTGACGGAGATATATAGATACTAGTAATAAGATGCTGAGATGCATTAGTATTGATTGAAATTGTGATTATATCTCGAGTATTAATCATTACTGTAGAATTCCATTTATTGTTTGGAATGAATATGGCTGTACGAGGAGATAAAACACCGGTTGAAGCATGACGTTGAAAAATTGTCCAGTTATTTGGAATTCTTCCTACTTTGCCAGTGATGCAATAAGATTCTTGTGTTATAATAAAATCTGCCAGATAATCTACTTGATACTAACTTAGTTGGTCGGTGGCGGTCTTTTCTCTTTGAAGATTTATTTTGAGAAAGCGGATGACATTATTATTCTTTTTATTGATGGAAATGGTCTATAGATAGTCTGAAGGATCTTGTATTATTGTTGATAATATGTATTGGATTTTACTCGTCTAACTTCTGTTTGATATTTGGACCAGGAAATAGCTAAAGCTGGATGTTTACAGTCAAAGTTTGCTTCATACTTTTCATTGTTAATCCAGCAGTTTATGCAGTACGGAGTTTGGGAAGAACGCAAGAAACATGATAATTTCCGATGAAGAATGAGCATTTTGGTTTGTTTGTCTTATGGGAGAAATCCTGGCAGATTTGATATCTGCGTACACCGATAAACTCGGTTATTTTATTGGTGCGCCATCCAATATATATTTGTTTTTTACTCATAAAATTTTGGAAAGTTTTACCGTGACATTTTATGATCCATTTATGAGTATTATTTTGATCATTCAGTTTAAATAAAGGTCTTAGCTCGGAAATATTATGTTTCTTGGGCGATAATTTGAATCAGTTCATCAGAGTTGAAATTTTTTGGAATATTATGAATTGTGCATTTTGGTATTCTGGCTTCAGGAAATTTTATGTTAACTATATCTTTTGCAACTGTTTTGGCAATGAGGTTATAGCTGATTTTTTTCTATATCTTCTGGATTATGACAGTGTATTGCAAGGCCCCCTTGAAGAAGGGTTTTTACGTTTTTGACGTTGATATTTAATGTTTGCAGTGGTATTATTTGCAGTGGTATATGATTTATTTGTTCTATTTTACTTTTCAGGATCTTGCTTCGTTTGGTCATTAAATCAATCGTTCCACAGTCGTTATCCAGTTCTGGCTCTTTTCGCAGTTCATCCGGTTTTGACAGTTCTTTTCCGGTTCCAGCTTGTTTTTCAGATTTGGATTCTTTTCCGTTTTTTGCTTCTTTTCCAGGTATTGCGTCTTTTCTGACTCGTCTATATTTTCCAGTTCTGGCATCTTTTCCGGCTCTTGCTTCGTTTCCTGTATTTGCATTTTTTCCAGTTTCTTCTTCTTTTTCAGTTCTTCATTGTTTTTTATTTTTTGCAGTTTTTTCCAGTTTCTTCTTCTTTTTCAGTTCTTCTTTGTTTTTTAGTTTTTGCATTTTTTCCAGTTTCTTCTGCCTTTTCAGTTCTTCCTTGTTTACTTGTTTTTGTATCTCTTCCAGTTGTTTCTCCATTTTTAGTTCTTCTTTCTTTTCTAGTTTTTGAATCCATTCCAGAGTTTGCTTCTTTTTCAGTTCTTGCTTCTTTTCTAGTTTCTGTTGCTTTTCCAATTTTTGTTTGTTTTTCAGTTCTTCCTTCTTTTCAAGTTTTTGCTTCTTTTTCTGCTCTTGTTTCATTTTCAGTTCTTGCTTCTTTTCAAGTTTTTGCTTCTTTTCCTGCTCTTGCTTCTTTTTCAGTTCTTGCTTCTTTTCTAGTTTCTGTTGCTTTTCCAGTTTTTGTTTGTTTTTCAGTTCTTCCTTCTTTTCAAGTTTTTGCTTCGTTTTCTGCTCTTGTTTCATTTTCAGTTCTTGCTTCTTTTCAAGTTTTTGCTCCTTTTCCTGCTCTTGCTTCTTTTTCAGTTCTTGCTTATTTTCCAATTCTTGTATCTTTTCCAATTCTTGTATCTTTTCCGGTTCTTGCTTCTTTTCTCGTTTTTGTATCTTTTCCAGCTTTTGCTTCTTTTTCAGTTCTTGCTTCTTTTCTCGTTTTTGTGTCAATTCCAGTTTTTTCTTGTTTTTCAGTTCTTGCTTCTTTTCCAATTTCTCCTTCTTTTCCTGTTCTTCCTTTTTATTCAGCTCTTGATTCTTTTTCAGCTCTTGCATCTTTTCCTGTTCTCGCTTCTTTTCTAGTTCTTTCTCGTTTTCCAGTTTTGCTCCTTTTCATGATCACAAGGAGGGTTTTCCAATCTACAAAATAATCAGTATATCTTTATTTCAGTAGTAAAAAAGTGAAAGTAATGCAACGAAGATCACGTTTAACATGTACAACACTTCCATATTTAGATACTATATAACACTTTTGGCTCAGTTTCATAGGGGAAAATCTAACCGTAGATTCATTGCCTGACAGAATGTTTTTCTACAATAGGCGAATTTGTAGTTTTCGTTGTTAGGACCTAAAGTCAAGCAGAGAAATTAACTCTTTCGCATCGAAGTCGCCCGTAACGCCCGTTCATTCAGGCAACAGCAAAGCGCCGCAACGCCTCGTTTATTTTCTACCTAGTTCTTTCCCCTCCACGTTAGTGTGTATGGCTCATTGGTTTCGCGAGTTGTTAAAAGACATGTCAATCATTCTTTTGAAGCAAATAAAGGAGAAAAACGGAAAGCTATTGACGTTCGCAGGTGCAAACCGGCCCTAAGGTGAAACTGCACACAATGGATGAAACCGCAGGGGGAAAGGAAAACTATTCCAAGACAAATTCGTAAACACGGGCGTTTTCGATGTTTGTTGAAAACAGATTTGGTCGTCTCCCGATGCGAAAGAGTTAAAGCATATGGCATGATTTGTATGCAATAATCGACCACCATGTATCTCACGTAGAGCGTAATAAGTTGCAAAGTTTTAGTGCGTTATTTTTCCTTACTTAATTTTTACATAAGTTGTAATATAAATAATAGTACTAAAAAAACAGGTGGCTTAAAAACAGATGGAAAGAATGGCGAAAATTGCAAAATAGGAGGAAAAAATGAAATTGAAATGAAAAATGAAACAACTACAAACAAAGGATGGAAAAAGCATTTTAGAAGATATACACGTAACGTACTTTCTGAATCAGCAAAATCTGTATTTAAACGAGTATAAGTTTGAGAGCTTTGGATTCATTTACATTTTTGAATCAATTACTATTTCTTACGCATGACAGATATATTAAATTTCTTCAATTTTTGTATAATTTACTTATGTATTTTGTATTTTAACCTTTTCTTATTATTATCCCAGTAGAGGTAACCTTACACCTCATTCAATTTATCTCCGAGTTTCCTCATTTAAGTCATCTTCCTCTCAGATCAGTCTCTTTGCATCGCTGGCTGCAAAGGTTTCAAATTTTTTCTCGTTATTCCAATTTCGGAATATATTGCTGGTCTATTTCGTGGTACAGCAGAGCAGCACTAGGATTTTTGCCACCATTCGTTTTCAATTGAAAATTTTATTCTCATTCTTCAGTTGCATTCTTAAAGTTTTAATTATTTATACAGGAAGAATGAAATAAATCAAACAAAGCAAAACAAATTACGAAAAGAAATATCTGTTTTCTCCTATATATATTGTTCCCTGTAATTTCTTTTGCCTGTTTCATTAAATTTATTGAAGGAAAATTTGCTAAGTCTTACAAAATGTATTTCCTAAATCCTAAGCGAATTAAGCCTTTCTGAGAGTTTCGGCTACACTTTAATGGCTTTTAAAATGTAATGTTTGAATATTGAAGGAAAATGAAATGGCAAAACATGGCCGAAAACACTTTCCTGGCCGGTACAAACAACACAAAACACAAGAAAGATCGGACACCAGTTATGCTTAGCACAAGAGAAATTAAAAAATAGGAACAAAATTAGACACTTATGGACCTCAAAGAAGGTCTTCGAAATTACGACCTGCACCCTGATGCAGGTATCACATCTCTCGCACATCGAACATAAGACGTTCTGGAAAATACCCTGCACCCCCAGGACTTTCCCAGCAGCTGCCACGATATGTGCCACAAGTTCCTGTTGGAGTTCTAACGGGGGTTTCGTGCACTAATGTTTTGACGTACCCTAGAGGAAGTGATAATGCAAGTGAGGGCTAGTGATCTTGCTGAACAACGCACTGGACTACCCCTACCAAACCCATGTTTAGGATACTTCCCGAAGGAACTTTCGAATACTTTTTTTGATGACGATCCAATGTTTTTGTTCTTATTTCTTAGTTTCCGCCGCGCTAAGAATAACAAACAAATATCTTTACACTGTTCGTACCCTATTTTTCTTGTGTTGTCTCTCGTCACTATGGCGCCAGGAAAGCGTTTCCGACAATGTATTGCAATAAACGATTATATATATATATATATATATATATATACCATTAGTAGATGGTGGATGTCGACATTTACCTATGTAAGTCAGAAATAAGAGTATTTGAAAATATTTCGGACATACAACAAGCGACTATGTGAATGTTGACATTCACCGGTGAAAGTCGACATTCTCCAGATTTCGGTGTTTCACCGTAACATATATACGATAAATGTATATATATATATAGATGTAAATGTATATATATGTATATGTGTGTGTGTGAATCAATGTTAGGAATTCTGATCGCACATGTTGATCTATAATACAGAGCAAATTTGGCAGATGAATAAGATAAAATATTCAGATTTATTTCAATTAACATTTGCGGCCCCAGTTCATTTGAAATTCTAAACTTACCTATTTCTAGAATATTTATATTTCTCATATTGTTGGAATAGGAATAAAGTAGCACGACGCCTTGTCAGCGGTGACAGAGATAGAAAAAATGTGCATAGTTCGGCAATATAGTGGTTTAGTAAAAGAAATATTTGATTCAGGAAATTTTATATTCCCAATTAGCTAAGTCATCATCTTTATGTAAAAATCTTGTGATGGGGATATATATATCTATATAAACATATATTTTAATTAATTAATTTTTATTTTTTAATTTGCTATTAATTCAAAATCATTTAATATTATATATTAAAAACAATAACTGCAATGAAAAGTTAGAATCTCGAAATTTTTATGATGTTTGATGAGTACATTCTCAAAACTCGAGCTAAATAATATCATAAATCTCTGTAAATCTGGAAATATATAGTCTAACATAAAGAGGTGAAGAGAGCAATTTATATTAGATTTGTTCCGAATAGAGTATGGGATGGATTTCAGTGTTTACGTAATTTGTTTTACATATATATATATATGCATATTATTTATAAACATAAAGTCTTTTTTGTCTTTGTTACTCTAATTATATCAACTATTTGACATTTACTTCTCATTCACAGATTTTACAAACTGGCCTTATAAACACGTGTATTTTGTATATTACCTTTCTGTTTATATATTTCATTAGTTAATGCAATAAAGTTTCCTTATAATCAAAAGGTATTACAATAAATTTGAATTCTTCACAATGTAATTTTCCAACTTAAACATTTATAATCTATTTTTGTAATGAAGGAATGAAAAAAACTTTAAGCATTATAAATCTGAAAACGTATTATTTTCCAGACCAGCGTTTTTGTCAAAAAATTATTAAATGTATAACTAAACTGGACGTGAAACATTACGTTTTGTTTTATTATTTTTTCCGAAATGACTTACGTCTCCGACACGTATTGCAATCTTAAACATTGGGGATCCAATTCTTCTAGTAATTGTCCGCTGTAGTATATTTCTGCTTCTCCTTCTTCTTCTTCAAATATACGTCGATAATTATTTGCGCTGAAATATTTTTGTTTTATTAAATATATATGTTCATATGTTTGAATTTATAAATTTAATAAATGATTATTTATACGTTTTTTGTCAAAAGTAGTAAGTCACAGTTTGCGAGCATTTTTACACATTGTCAAAGATTTTTAAAGGCGCTATGTTCCAAGAAGAAAATAGCTTTACTTATTCAAAATCTTCAAAAAACAATAAATATGGAAATGAATATTCGTCTTATTAGCCTAAATTCCATTATTAGGATATACAGGTATAATAGGAAATGAAGCTGCTGGCACCAGCAGCTCAGGATGCCATATTAGAAGGTCTGATTGACATCTATCATCTCAGATCAAATCTTGCAATCAGGAAAAAAATTTCCAAACACGTTTTGATAAAATAACAAACAGGATGGGACAAGGCAGATACAAGAAGATTGCTCGACAGTTACTTCCCGCAAGTATCCCTATAAAGAATAAATTTTTTTCTCCAATTAGATTGGCAACAAATCAAGGAAAGTTTTCATTTTATTTCCAGAGATTCTTAAGAAGCAAGTAATATGCGAGCGCGAAAAACCTGCAAATCTAGCAAAACCTAACCTTTATAAATGGCACTCTCCATTACTTTCCATTCTTAGAAAAAATAACTAGGATTTGCATCAAAAATTCCAGAGAAAAATATTTTTCTACAATATGAAGTGTGTGTCTGCACTTCAACAATTTATGAAATATATTATTGAAAGTGATAGAACTGTGACTATAAGTATCTAATCATATTACAAGAGTTAATAAGCAAGTATTTAAGAACATGTAAATTTTTTAAACGGTGGCTTCCGTTGACCAGGCTGATGAAATTTCCAGTCGAGAGCAGTTAAGCAATGTTTGGGCTCTCAAGCTGATGGCTGCGTATGCTGAGCCGATGAATGATCAATCGTTTGGACAATTTCCGCACAGGATTAAAAATTGCCTTCCCACAGACTTCTTCACTTAAAGGGCCATGTGTTCAAAACATAGATTTAAACGTTAAGAAATATTAAACGAAATATAAACAAAAGAAATATTAAATGCACAATATCTCTTCGGATCTTCCTGATTATTACATCTGCTGAAAACAATTTAATACGTTTAAATGCAATTACATTTCACTGAAGTAATCTATTAATTGTTTAACACTTTTCTGCTGTTGACTTCAATACATTTATGATGTTTGGTATTTCATTTGTTTCCAGCAAAACCTAGTCTCCCTTGCAAAGAAAATTAATATGAACTTTTGTAATTAAGAAATGATTATATGAATTAAATTGGACTGAAGATAATGTCTCGGTTGTTTCCATTAAAAGAAGTTGGTGCTTTCCTAATTCGAAAAAATATCTCCATATATATACATAACATACATGTAATTAATTTACACACTGAAAAAGGATTCTTCACATGGTATTTTCAAATGGGTAGATACGATAGCTGAAAAACAAGTGTCGGACAAAAGCGGAGCTGCAAAGAGCTATTTGTTGTACTGATCTTTCCGTTTAAGTAATCCTGTTATTCGATGCATGTAATTTTGTTGAAATTCGTGTTACAAATTGCTTTATTCTCTAACGTAGAAGGAATTATCCCAAATTTTATTCAGAAGATTTACATAACGGTTTCGATCACAATACGCGGCAGTTACTAGTAAAATATCTGGATCAGTGACTTTTTTGACGTCATTTAAAACGCTTAATTACAGGGCCGTAGTACAAATCCCAACCCCAGGAGTATAGCGATATACTACAATAGTGACGTGATCGAAGCGTTTTTGGAAATAATCGTTGTCATCGCATATTCTATTTAAATAATCATAGTCATCAGCTTTTAATATTCGTTGCAAATAATCATTGTCATCGAATAATCATTGTAAAGAATCATTCTCATCGGATAATCATTGAAAATAATCTTTGTCATTACATAAAGGGGCATAGTAGCTGATGTATAATGAATTGTACTCAAATTCTCATCAAAAGAATCGAATATGTATTGCAATTTATCATATGATCATTATTTACAGCAATGATTCTTAAATGTTTTCGACCTACGGCTCTTAATGACGCCGCGGAACACTTGCGCAACAGTGACAAAAAGAATATTTAAAAATACACTAAAAGCTTGAAAGCTAGGGAAAATGTCTGAATTTAATTTCCTTTTATTTAAATGAAGCTTAATGTTTTTTAAAAAAAATTGAATATTGTAAACAGGAATCAACAATATAAATATATGCGGGTTTTTGCCTCTTTTTTTTCTTCGTAACATCATATCCTTTGGAACCGGTGGGGGAATTTGAGTTTGGAAGGAGGTACCCTCGGACTTCAAAATTTCTTGGTAAAACCTTTCGACTATTTTTATCTTCATACGACTATCACTCGAGATATTATATAAAATTTCGTAAAACGCTAATTTTTCGCATTCATTTTTCCAAGTGGCCGAAGTCTAGCGCGCTGGAAACCAAAATGCTTTATTTGGAAAAATTTTGGCCCTTCTCACTTTCAAATCGTAGAGTTTGTTTAAGAGAAATTTTTAAGTTAAAAAAATATGAAATAAATAGTGTTGCCAAACTTGAAACTTATTGTGTTTATTTACGGTTATATTCTGAGTTGAAGAAAGCACGTGATTCCATATCACGTCACTGTATGTCGAAAAATCTTTCGTTAATGTCAGTATTTTAAATGAATAGTTGCTTTTGGCAACTTTTATGTTTCACCTTTAGATACGTGACATGATATGCTATCGCTACGTTAATTCTTTTATTGAGATTTTGAAAATTTGTTATATTAAAATAAATTTAAATCATAACCTCAAATGTATTATCTGAAGTGTCAAAGGTCTTTGTTTCCTGACTTGGCAAGAAAAATTTATTTACGAGTTGCTGGTTGCTTGGAAAGAATGAATACATTTTCTTCATAATGAAATGTTTCTATGCATTTTATGCTATTCTAATTTTTTTTATAAAAATTTAATTTCTTTTATTGCATAGTTTCTTTCTGAGTAGAAGTTTAAACTTCTGTAGGTATTTAACGTATTTTAGATGCAATGTTACTTTACTGCAGTTACATATTTTTTTTTTTTCAACTTACTAAAATATCTGAACGCAAGAAGACAGCACAAATGTTACAGCGAGCTACATAAAAAATGAAGTAAAAAACACTAGGAGACTCAGCAGACAAGTACAAGAAAACTTGTATGCTTCAAAAATAAATGAAGATACAACTAGAAACTCAGCAGGCAAGCATAGTGACAAGAAAGGTTACGCATTCAAGAAAGTGAAGAAGAAACGAATAGGAGTTCCAGCAGACAAGCAGCAACTCAAGAAACTTCACTTGCTCAAACTGTATCAGAAACTAGTAGAAGACACAAAAGACATTCAGAAAACCAAGAAACACTGCGTGCTCCGGAAAGGTAAGCAGAAGCGAAACGAAGGATCATTAGGCAAGTGGAACGTCAACAGAATATGCGCGATGAAGAGAAGAAGTCGCAAGTAAACGAAGGATACAAGACTATCCGCGTCATCGTCAGATTCGACAGGAAATATCAGAACAGCTCAAGAACCTGCATAAACAACTCAAGACGCTGCAGATTGCGGAAAATTTCGGTTCGAAGAGGCAGAGCATTACGAGAAAACAAGCTTCGCATGAACGCATCACGACATACACGTAGTACTCTTCACAATGCAGGAAGTTTACTTTGAGCAACACACTGTATACATAGAGCTCGTAGACATATACAGTAAAGAGTTTGCTTTGGCAACAGCCCCCTAGTAAAATGTATGAAGTTTATATTGACATCTCACAATAGCTAAACGAAATGTTTCTATTTACTTCTTCAATTACTATTTTCTTAAATTTTTTATCAGTAATCCTGTCTATATATTATAGATATCAAAATCAGAAAAATTTAATTAATTATCTTGAAATGTATATAAGTGATGAATACTTCGCCCCTGTTCATACCGAAACAGCACGATGTAATTGTAGATAGCTAGAAAGTAAGATGTATTCAGCAGGCTGTACAGCAAGCGACATCTATAAATGTTGATAACACAAGAATGTTATATAATGTTATATACTGGCAGAGTTTTAAAATAAGAACATATACATCAGTGTTTTGAAAATACGAATTTTCCATCAAACTGCAAAAAAAATATCTTAAAATCTGCCTTTCATGAATAAGAGTTCAGCATTCGGAAAATTGTATTTTCGTAAACGGTTTAGCAAAAATAACAAAAATTATTGCCTTGAGAAATGGATAATCTTGGTATGAATCCGAATTACGCCAAGTCTACCCGTCAATGGTTTTTTTGAACACGCCCTTAATGTATATATATAACCCATAAAAAACGTAAAGTGAGTGAATCTACTATCCGAGTGTGTCTTTATATCTTGAGTATTTAAGAAATAAGAAATGCATTTATCTATCCGGATAAAGCTGACGCTATTGCCCGAAAACCAACCTTTATTTAACACTTCATATGACCAACTTCATATACATCTTGAAATAAAAACATAAATGTCCTAAACAGATACTACTAATTGCAGAAAAAATACAAAAATAATGGAATTTCCAATAACACTACAGGTAACAAACCGAGGAAAAATTGCGCGGCAAAACTGATGCAATCTACAATATGTAAACCAAAAAAGTTATGTACCGCTATAGAAATGCAATAGAATGAGAAATGAAACTATCATGAGATTTATAATGAAAAATTTACCATAAACTATTAATATATGACATTAGTAAATATATACTTTTAATACTATTCATTTAAATATGCTGAAACTTTCATAATATTCATTACTTACAAACGCTTTCTCATCCATCGAAGCATAGCACAAGCCATTTTCAATTCAGTGCTGGTGCACGTCAATAAAACAAGGATAAATCCTAATTTTTACAAAAAATCAATCGCTTTGACTCGTTTCTCAAAAAACGTATGTCTACAAATGCAGTATCAATATATCACATCAATATAATTCGGGATCAAAAAATCTCCAAACAACGCATTAAACGCAAAAAATCGCATTAAGCAGAATGAAGAATTTTCACTCTTACAATGACTTTTACAACAATATAAAATAGAATCGAATTTCTAAACTAAGTTTTCATTGTTACACCATATTTCATTCTTGGGGAATCTTTCATGGTTGTTCAGTAATTCTAACTGTTAACTGGTTTAAATAGAATTATGATTTCATATATATGCACAGACTTATATATGTATTATATTAACACGTATCTGTAGTAACATACATCATCTTATTATATGTAGGCGCATAATTCTAAATTAATTATACTAGTCAACATAATTTGTATATTGATAGCAGCAGACTTTTAAAATTATTTATTACTATCCGCTTGCTAACAATTATATAATTAAGTACAGTGGTACCTCGACATACGAGTTTAATTTGTTTCGTAACCTTGCTCGTATCTCAAAGCAATTTTCCCCATTGAAATTAATCGAAATGCCATTAATCCGTTCCAGCTTCCGAAACACTACCTCAGTTGTTTTTGTTAAGTGTTTTTGAATAAGAAAAATGTATTTTCTTATTCGAAAACAAGAAGAAACATTTATTTATAAATAACAAATACATAATTAAAAGAAAATGTTAAGTGCCTACGGAAGCGCTTAATTTTTGTCACTGGTCTTCGCTTTTTTCGTCATGCTCTGCTCATTTTCACCCGCAGATCGTTTAAAAAAACTGTCCAAGGAGGTTTGTATCTTCCTCCCTGTCAAGGTATTGTGGAAATTAGTTAGGCTAGTTTCGTTAACCAACTCCGATGCACGACTAGTTGCAACTTTTTCGCGGTGATTTTTATCCACGAACTCTACAACATTCTCCCACATTTCCAAGATCTGTTTTATATCTCTTGTAGGGATAACCTCCTCCATCTCTGGCTCCTCTTCAAAACTAATTTTTCGTTGAACCACCGTATGCTGCTGCAAATGCAGATCGTGTAACTCCTTGGTTGAGAGCTCCTGAGACTCTTCCTCGATGAGTTCGTTCACATCTCTCTCATCCACTTCCAGACTCATGGATTTTCCCAGAGAAACAAGCTCCTCTACCACTGACACTTTGGGTTCCAATCCTTCGAATTCTCTTTCAGCTACAGCCTCAGGCCACAGCTTCTTCCATGCAGACGTTGTAACACCCAGACAGGCCTGAACAATAATTCTTAGGCACATCACGATGTTAAAGTGGTTTTTCCAGAACTCTCGAATGGTAAGGTTTGTGTTCTCAGTCACCTCAAAGTAGCGCCTAAAAATGTGCTTGGTGTACAACTTCTTTAAATTAGAAATCACCTCCTGATCCATGGGCTGCAGGATATGAGTGGTGTTCGGTGGTAGGTAAGGAACTTTTATAAACTTGAACTCTTCGGGAAAATCAACTTTGGTGGGTGAGTAGGGGCATTGTCGAGGAAGAGAATGGCTTGCATGGTAGGTTGTTTTTCTGTAGATATTTTTTAACAGAAGGGCCAAACACCAGGTTTATCCACTCCACAAAGAATTTCCTGGTGACCCACGTCTTCGGATTTGCCCTCCACATAACTGGCAGTTTTTCTTTTAAAATATTATATGACTTAAAGCCTCTGAATTTTCCGAATGGTATACTAGCAGAGGCTTGATTTTACGGTCGCCACTCGCATTGGTGCAAATTGCTAGATTTAATCTATCCTTCATGGGTTTGTGACCTGGCATCGTCTTCTCCTCTGCCGTTATGTAAGTTCTATTCGGCATCGTTTTCCAGAAAAGCCCTGTCTCGTCACAGTTGAAGACTTGCTGGGGGGATGTATCAGGGACAGGGACAGGGAAAAGTGGACAGAGCACCAGAACTTCGTGAGTGACTTTTACAGGTGTTGCTCCGCCGCACTACTGTACCCCGCTGGGCTTTTAGTTAGCCCGCATCGGATGCTAGCCTACCAAGACATTTACATAGTAATTTTACATTAATATTAGACTTACGTATTGAATATACAATTACAAAGACATAGTATACAATTATTGCAAAGAAATTAACTTATTAACAAAAGTTGGATTATGGCAGATTGAAATAACATAATTACTTCGAACATACATACAAACTTTCATTGTACATTGTACTTCATACAAACAATATATTTACATTAGTATATCTAGTTACATCGAATTAAAATAAACATCATTTTAAGGAGCTAATTGAAGGATTTTTTTTTTTTTGTGCATTTTATCATACTTAGTTGAATTACTAAGGCGAATTCTCTTATTAATACATTTCCTTTCATTTTTTTAACTTGTTACACACAAATGCATCAGCACTGAAGTCTTACATTATTATTTTTGTAAATTAATGTATCATAAATACAGAATATATACATTAGAAAATCACATAATACTTACATTTACACTAATATATCTAATAGAGTCGTATATTATTTATATTATTTTTTAATTAATGATTTAATTATTACATTAATACAGTCCAAATTCTTAATGTAACTATTTTATAAAAACTATTTATACCATATTTAGCCTGTTTCAGACACTTGCAATATTTCTGAAATCTTGCATTATTTTTGCAAGTTGTAGAATAAGAGGTATTTATACAGATGTGATAGCATCTTGACATATGTCTTCTCTTTTATATGCAAAAGTTTCTTCATAATCAAGGAAACCTTTTGTTGTAATTGAGGTATCGTTAGCATGCATTTAATGTAATTAAGACACAAAAACACGCCGAATAAATACTGATTCAGAAGTCAAACAACAAAAATCAGCGTTAATTCACAAAATTTTCACAGGACAAGTTTCGATGGTTTTACCGAACCATCATCTTCAGCTGCAAAACCGCAAATGAACCAGATAGGAAATAATGTTTAGATAAGATAAGAAAGCCTGGACAAGAATAAGCAAGTGGCGCCATCTGTTGGCGAAACCAGAACTAAAACATAATTTCTCTAAAAGCCGAAGGCAAATTTGGATTGGAATTAGGATCGTTAACTAGAACAGAAAGATTTTTATAAATGTGAAATGCCTCTAGAAAATCCAGTTCTCCAATGGAAGATGTTTTTTGAATAATTTTGGCAGCAGAAAAATTGAAAGTGTGATTTTCGGACCAACAATGTTGAGCAACAGAAGACTTCTGTGTTTCCTTTTTTCTAACATATGCCTCATGTTCTTTGACGCGAAATTTTAAGGCTCTCTTAGTGTTTGGCCAATGTAAATTGTCCAGGCTTTCTTATCTTATCTAAACATTATTCCCTATCTTGTTCATTTGCGGTTTTGCAGCTGAAGATGATGGTTCGGTAAAACCATCGAAACTAGTCCTGTGAAAATTTTGTGAATTAACGCTGATTTTTGCTGTTTGACTTCTGAATTAGTATTTATTCGGCGTGTTTTTGTGTCTTAATTATAGAAGCCCCAAACAGGCTTACATTTTGCTTTCTTTTTTGCACGTGGTGTGGCCGCCATTTTGTAATTGTATGAGTTTCGGTGAGTACATTTTTGCAATTTTCAAGTTATGTTTATGTTTTGTACATTTGGATATTGTGCTTTGCTTGTCTGATTTCATGCATTTTGCTGACAAACATTTTGTTTTCTATTCATTTCAGTGAGGGATTTTTCTGCTATTTTGTGTGTATTTTATTATTGCTCAGTTAATTTAGTTTGATTTTCTGCATTGTTTATCATGCCTTCATCCGTTAATCGTTTCACTAAATTACGCCTGAAACGGCAAAAATTCCTGAATCATCTTGACTTTTTACTTAAATGTAAATGTAAAAAATTGATCCCCAATTTTATTCAAATCAAATCTAATCAAAAACCTTCGAGTCGCGTTTCAAGAATTCTGTTAAATTGCAAACTTGCCTTACTTCGGTCCGTGATAAGGGATACACGTCAACAATTGTCCAAAATTGAACATGAACTCTATAAGCTTCATCTGGAACTCGCTAAAACATATCCAAAATTCACTGCCCTTGAACAAAAGTTTTGGTCTAGAACGGAGAATGCAGTTAACCGTCATAAAAACACCCTTGCAGTTAAATTCGAAAAACTTCTTTTACAGTCTTCCAGTTCAAGTAGTTCAAAAAATCTTCCCATTGTAAACATCAAGCCAATAGTTATTATTTCTAATGTTAGTCTTTCAGAAGAACAAGAGAGAATTCTAAAATATAATTTTAACTTCTCACAAACCTGTAAACCCTCGATTCCAAAGATTTTGGCTCCTATCGAAAAAGCTTTCAAGTTCAGTAAAGTTTCAGATTCACAGAAAGAAATGATTAGGCATCTTATCGCTCATAATGTGAAATTCAATAATAAACCTTTGAAACCAAATCTAACTGCGAGAGAAAGAGCTACAATGCGCGAGATTCATTCTAACCCGGATATTGTCATTTCAAAGGCCGACAAAGGTGGCCAGATAGTCGTCTTGGATAAGAACACTTACATCGATGGTGTCACTAAACTCTTAAACGAAGGACCATATAATCCGATCCCTAAAGATCCTTCACCTTCGGACTTATCCAAAATAAAAACTGCGATCAAATCTTCGCAAATCATTTCAAGCAACTTAAAACATTCGCTTATCCCATCTGTTGCGAATTGTGCCAGATTATATGCTCTTCCCAAAATTCATAAAAGTGGTATTCCTTTCCGCCCTATTGTATCAAATTTAGGTACTGCCTCGTATCCATTAGCTAAATATTTAGTTTCTAGATTTTCCACTCTATTAGACAATAACATTTACACCATAAAAAATTCAATAGAGTTTGTAAAAAAGGTTAAAAACATTTCTCCTCGTAATTTACTCATGGTTTCTTTTGATGTAAAATCATTATTCACCAATGTCCCAGTGGAGGGTGCATTAAGATGTCTAGAAACCAGACTTCGCGAATTTCATTTCTCTTGCATCGAAATTGATGAGCTAATTTCTCTCACTCAACTCTGTTTGAAACAAACACATTTTGTTTTCCAAAATAAATATTACAAGCAAACTGAGGGATTAGCCATGGGAAGCCCCCTCAGTCCCATCCTGGCTGATATCTACATGCATTATTATGAATCAAAATTGTTTGAAACTTTAAACTTCCCGGCATGGTTCCGCTACGTAGACGATACTTTTACCCTGTTTGAAGGTAATAAAGATGATTTAAATAGAGTTCTTTCAACAATGAATTCTATTGATCCTGCTATTCAGTTCACTTTTGAACTTGAGACTTGCAATTCTCTTCCGTTTCTCGACATTCTGGTCACACGTAACACATCCAACTTCAGTACAACAGTTTACCGTAAACCTTCATCGGTTTGCCTTCCACCACACTTTAAATCATGTCATCCGATTAAACAAAAGTTAGCTTCATTTTATTCCTATGTTTTCCGTGCTCTTCAAGTTTGCTCCTCCAAACTAGCCCTTGATGAAGAACTAAATTATTTAAAAGCAATAGCTATTGACAGGGGCTTTTCACCCAACATTATTAATCAAGGAGTTAAAAAATTCTCATCTCAGCACACTAAAAGCCACACTCTTATTTTAGGAGATTATAAAAATTCTGTTGTCATTCCCTTCTTTCCATCAATTAGCTATAAAGTTGCACATATTTTGCAGAAATTTAACTTTCGGGTTGTTTACTCTCCCATCAATAAAATTCCAACTTCTATACTCAAGGACCCCTTTCCGGATATGAATTCCTGGGGTATTTATAGGATTCCTTGCCAGTGCGGTTTAATTTACATTGGCCAAACTAAGAGAGCCTTAAAATTTCGCGTCAAAGAACATGAGGCATATGTTAGAAAAAAGGCAACACAGAAGTCTTCTGTTGCTCAACATTGTGGGTCCGAAAATCACACTTTCAATTTTTCTGCTGCCAAAATTATTCAAAAAACATCTTCCATTGGAGAACTGGATTTTCTAGAGGCATTTCACATTAATAAAAATCCTTCTGTTCTAGTTAACGATTCTAATTCCAATCCAAATTTGCCTTCGGCTTTTAGAGAAATTATGTTTTAGTTCTGGTTTCGCCAACAGATGGCGCCACTTGCTTATTCTTGTCCAGGCTTTCTTATCTTATCTAAACATTATTTCCTATCTTGTTCATTTGCGGTTTTGCAGCTGAAGATGATGGTTCGGTAAAACCATCGAAACTAGTCCTGTGAAAATTTTGTGAATTAACGCTGATTTTTGTTGTTTGACTTCTGAATCATGCATTTAATGTACTCAGGCGTAATTTGTGACCTTCCTTTGCAATGTAGCTCTTTTGTGAGCTGGCACTTGAAAACATGTTCTGGGTCTTCCTTTTCCCCACATACGCACTTGTCTGAATCGCTCAAATTTCGTGCAAAGTAGTAAGTGGGGAAAGGACCATGTCCAGATAAGAATATGTTGATGAAGAAGTTATAAGACATTGTATCATATGTGGGTTTCTTGTAGAATTTGAAAAGCCTTCTACCTACTTCTGCATTTTCCCATTCAGTTTGCCATTTTTTTAATGTAATTTTTTTCAACATATGTTTCACATACGATTTAGGAAATGGGACATTGATTGGAGGTAGAGATGGGTTTTGAGATGCATTTTTAGCAAGCGCATCTGCCCTTTCATTTTGGGCTTGTCCAGCATGTGCTTTTACCCACTTTATTTTTATAGATGTTCTCTTGCGCTGTGATAATAAATCGTAGATATCTTGCACTATTGATGATTTGTTTCTTGCATCATCGACAGCTTTAATTGCCGCTTGGCTATCACTGTAGATGGTAACATATGTTAGATGCTTTTGATGAGACCACAGAATAGCGTGTTTTATGGCTGAAAGCTCAGCTTGGAAAACGCTGTTTTTGTTCCTTAGGTGTCCTTTCCATTCTGTTGTTTCTTGTTCTGAGAGGAGTGCAAAGAACGCGCATCCTACTTCTTCGTTTAACTTTGATCCATCTGTGTACACGACTGGAAATGAAGGTACACTGAGGGTGTCTGCTTTTGTAGATATTCTGAGTTTTGCATGTACTGCAGGGTGTCTTAGGTAAGGATTTCGTGGCTGTTCAAAATCAAGGGGGCACAGGTTTTGATCTTCTACCTCTATGTTTTTCTTGAGGTGGAATAACATGGCTAGGTCTGCATCTTCTTTTGCTTTCAGGTGGAGGGGTGGGATTTCCTGTTAATACACAGAGAGCTGCCGTTGAGGTAGTTCTGTATACTTTTGCTATTTGTAAGAGGAAGGGGCGTTGGATCGAAGCTAAGAGTCTTTTCTTTTTCACTGTCATAGGGTGAGTCCATGCTGATGCCCCGTAGAGGATTATTTTTTTGATCACGGTATTATAGAGAATGTTTTGCATCCTCGATTTGAGGCCCCACGTTGTGCCTTGCATCCTCGCGAGGGCTCTAGAAATAGTTTGGGTCTTCTTCCGAATTTCCATGAGGTGTGGGATCCAAGAAAACTTTTGGTCAATTTTCAATCCAAGAAATTTGATTTCTTTTGAGATCTTGATTCTTCTATTATTGATTTTAATGCAAGGTAGCCTTTGTAGCGATTTGCCCGGGTTTGGAAATAAAATAATATGTGATTTAGGCTCTGAAATTATTAGTTTTTGATTGACGCAGAGGGAATGGAATATGGAGAGAGTCTCGTTACTATTCTTTTCTAGTATGTCTCTTGAATGCCCATTTATTACAAAGGCCACATCGTCGGCAAAGGCGATGAGCTTTGTATGGTCCGGCCACTTGTAGGAGGTGATATAATTGAAGGTGGTGTTCCACATGTCTGCACTTAGACAAGAACCCTGTGGACAGCCCCTCGTTATTCTTCTTTCTACTATACAGTTGTTGCTGATGATTATCGTTGCTCTGTTTGTTAGGAAACTATTCATTAGCTTGAATATGTTCTGAGGGCATTTAATGTTGCGCAAGGCTTCAAGGATATCAGGCGACCACACGGAGTCAAACGCATTTTTGAGATCCATGCAGAGTACTGCTGTATGGAGAGCTGAAGATTTATTCCTACGGATCTGCTCTTGAAGTTCTACTATTGCATGTGATGTAGATTTGAGAGGTCTGAAGCCGTATTGGTTGGGGCTTATGGTTTCGTTTTTCTCTAAGTGGTGGTGTAATCTGCCCGCGATTGCACGTTCCAGAAGTTTACCTATTGCAGGTAAGAGGTTGATTGGTCTGAAGGCTTCCGGATCCGTAGGATCTTTATTATTTTTCTTGAATAGTATTGTTTGTCCCTGTTTGAGACAATTCGGGAAGACATAAAATTTGAGGCAGAGGTTTAGTAGTTTGTGGAACAGAAAAGGCATTGCGTGGTGAATTATCTTAATAATCCTGTTGTCTAATCCGTCAGGTCCCGGAGCTTTATTATTCGGAAGATACTTAATAATTTTTGAAATTCCTTGTGAGTGGAATTCCACATCGTCTGGAGTATTTGGAGCGGTATTATTGTATCTAATATCGGAATGTGAGTGGCCATCATCTTCTGCATTATCTTTTAGGAAGATAACATCTAGAATATTGTTGAGAATCTTTTCAGTGACATTACCAAGCTGGCTGTTACGTGAGAGTTGATCTCTCGAAAGACCGATATGTGCGGGACTAAAAACTTTACTTGTAGCCATTTTATACAGCTGGCCGTATGTATCTTTATTACTACAGCAGTAATTCTTCCAGCTGCGTAATTTTGCTTCAGTTATTTTCTTTTGTAATTTGCCAATTGTTGCTTGTATTTTATCCATATTTCCATTTTCAACCCTTCCGGAGCACTTTTCATTTTTCTACGAAGGGCCCTTGTATGTTGCTTTTCACGTCTTAATTCCTTTGTCCACCAGTTAGTCTTCGTAATCTTGTTGTTTTTACGGAGTTTAAATGTGTTGGTCGCTGTCTCCTGTATTGTTTTGATAATTGTTTCCATTAAATCATGGACTGCATCGGGTGATGTGCATTTATCTATAAGTTTCTCCGCATACTGAAGACATGTGGAGATTTTTCTTCCAAATTGCCTTGCTCTTTGCTTTGATATTGAAAATCTTCTTAATTTGAGGTCGGGGATTTCTTCTGATAATTCAAATGAGATGTAGTTATGATCTGAGTGGCTTGGATCACCAAGAACTTTCCCTTCTTGTATTTTATTGGAGATACTCAATGTTGACAGTGTCAAGTCCGGCCATCCTTTACCATTTGTTGTTTCAAATGTAGGAGTGTCTGAAGAGAGGTTATGTATATACAGATTGTGTGTAGCAATAAAGTCTGCTAGTGTATGTACTCTATTATCTATTATTGTAATGCCACATTTGATGGTGAGCATTGAAGTCACCTGTAATCACGTGCTGTGATCTTCTGAGATTACTAAAGATATTTTCTAATGTGTGGAGATTCGGCCCCATATCTTCTCGTGGTGAGCAGTAAATGGAAGCAATTAATAGCTGTTCTGATTTACAGTTAATACTTATCGTCATCACATCTCTATGGCTTAATATAATTGTAGGGGACCATTTGGTATTGGTGACTATAATACTGGCACGTGGGTTAACTAGAGGATCCTTTTCAGTAGATTGAAATATTTGCCAGTGAAGGGGAAGGCATCTAACTTCACCTTTTACGCAATACAGTTCAGTAATGCAAATTACATCATGATTGTTATTTTCAATTACTTCACTAAGTTGTTCTGACGCCTTTTTTTCTCTGCCTAAGTTTATTTGAAGGATTCTAAGCTTGTCCTGTGGAGGCGAATTATTGTGTAAAATTGTCGTAAACAGTTGGGATTGGGGAATTGAAAGGGCGGCGGTAGTACTTGATGGATTCATGTACAGAAAGGGAAGTTTAAATTAACTTAAAAGAAACTAGGTAGTAAGCTAACTATTCTTCTTGCTTTGATGTGTAAACTGCAGCAGCTTTAATTTTTGAGATTTCCCTCTGATATAATGGGCATTTGGGGGAAAATGCAGCATGTGAAGTATTGATGTATGTTCCATATGTGCAGTTGAACAGTTTACAGTTGATACAATCCGGCACGTCTTCTTTGAAATTACTTATGGAGTGAGGTCCGCCACAGAAAGCGCAATAAGTCCTAAATTTGCATGCACTACCAGAATGTGAGAAATCTTGGCATCTGTAGCATCTCCTCACTCCGTAGAATTCTGCGATTGGGAGAATGCTCCAATTAATTATAATTTTCCTACGTTCAATACATTTTGATAGAGTACGAGGGGAGCATTCGAGAACCCACTTAATGGTGTTGGGGTTTTTGCCTTTTGTGTAAAAGAGAGGTGAAATCTCCTCTTCATCAATCCTTAGTTGGTCAACTAGTTCTTCGAGAACTAATTTTGGTGGTAATGTATTCGTGATATTATTGATTGAGATTTTCGGTTTTTTAACCCTTGGTGTTTTTATTTCTATTAAGTTATTTGCTTCTTCGGAAACGTTTATGGCGTTAGTAATCTTGTTGAGTTCTTCCTTTGAAGTTCTGTTGATCGCGATGCCTCCATTCTTAATATTTGCTATATAATCAATACTGGCATTTATTTCTTTGAGGGGAAGGATCTGATTTAGTTTCTCTGTAATATGGCATTTTAGCTCTTTCTTTGGGTATAGCAAAATAGTTGGGTTATTTTTTCTTGGTACCTTTGCTACAGCATCAGCATATGAAATTTTAGGAACATTATTATCCTCTAATAATGACGGCATTGTTTCTGTATTAATTAAGTCTGTGGTGGAATCATCGCACTGACATGTGACGGCGTGGGAGGGATGCGGAATACCTATCGGAAACGGAACGTCGCTTACGTTACTGATCCCATTACTTGTATAGCAATATCTCTGAGCTCATCGAGCATCTTTTTAAGCTTTGTGAAAACATTCCTGGTGGGATGATGCGTTTTCCGCCTTGTCTAGTACTGGCTAGATCTAGACATGCATGATAAAAATTTACGGCTCTTATATGCGGTTCTTGGCGTACTGTTGCTGTTTTTTCCGGTGGTAAAAGCATACTTTCCGAGTTGACGGACACTGGGCTCGAAGGACGTGTAGTTTGAGCCATGCTGGAAGCTGACTATGAGGGAATTACTATTATAAATTGTGAACAGTTATACTGTGATAAGTTGCACACACTCCTGAGAAATGTCGTAGTACAGAGATAATTGAATGGAAATGCTTTCTATACGTAGAGAGCCATTTTTTTTATTACTAATCAGATTAGATGAGTTAAATGTAAAATATATAACAAAAAACAAGTACAAACATAATAATAGAATGTTAAGAACAAATAGATTCTATTCAGTGCAATAAATGAAAAAAGTAACTAATATAAGAATGTAACTTATTAAAAACATTGGTAAAATGAAATACAAAATGTTAGGCCGAATATATATTAAGTCAACTGCGTTACTCAGCACTTAAGAAAATAAGTAATATTAGGCACCTTAATTCGTCATAATTAGGATAAGTTAGTAAAGCAACATCTTTATTGTACACAACATGCAGATAATTCTTTTATTATCTCAAACTTACCATGCCTCATAACATTGCGGAAGAATGGAATCTAACACGCCGTTTTCGACCGAAACATCTTTACAGCTGGCTTCCTTACTAAGCCTTGTAAACCATGCATGGCAAGACAAATGTTTATTTCGTTTTCATTCGTTAGAACCCAGATTTTTGTTCAGCTTTTTGATTTTAGGGCAGCTTTTTGATTTTAGGTTCAGCTTTTTGATTTCAATTTCTGTGGTGATAAAGTGCAACAAATTGTTATCAAAAAAAGCTCGTAATATTCAGTTTCTTGCGTTCAATTTGCGGTATCAACAGTTTCACCTACTTGTGTTGGTCGAAACGGAAACCTTGGAGGGGCAGGAGCAATGAATTGTAAACATAACAGCTTCTATTCTCTATAGGTAGCAATATCACTATCGTCATCACGTTCTGTATATTCGTTTGTAGAGACATCGGTATCCGATCTGGAAGGAGCTAAACTGTATTCCTTATCAACGTGTGAATAAAACATTACAAAAAAAAATTAATATCAATTTAACGCAAAAACACCCTAAATAACAATCGAAATTAAATATCTAAAAGCGAAACTCTCATTCCCAACACGTGTGTGGTTTTAGCTGAGCATCTGAACAAGCCCCCATTAAAGTCAGTAGCGCCAATTAAATTAGTGAATTAAGTCTCAAATGATTATCCTAAATTGAATACGAACTCAATTCGGTCCTTACGAAAGTGAAACGCTAATTTTTCTACTGCCCGAAGTCAGTTCAGGCATCAGAAATAGTAGTTGCCCAAACTGTTGTCCGGCGACACTGGCAAAAGGGATTAAAAATCCTTGACATCATCGAATCGGAACTGTTTACATGTCAGATATACATGATGAAGGAAGTTGAATTTTTTTTAATTTAATGAATAAAATTTCCGAAATATTTGACAGTCCAACCTGCATAAACCGCATTCATTTGTTTAAAAGTTAGTAAAGAGTTATCACAGACTTTCTGATTGATGGCCACGAACCAGAATATCATTTGTTTAGAAAAAGAAAGGTAGTATTTGTGAGATTTTCTGCACTCCTAAGACTCGCTTTTAATATTTTAATAATATCTGTGTTAATTTACATGATTCAACTAGATACGGAAAATTTATTCTGATTGTGAAAAACACTGATGTGCATTTTGTTACAATGTTTTTCTTCAATCTAATTTTTTTAATCAACATGTTTGTAAATAGTGTAAACGCAAATCATAGTTATGGAAACATGTATTCTAACAATGATTGTAATGATAAGTCATATAAAAAATCAAATCTGTACCTTCAAATCGTTGAATAGGATTTATACCACCAGTTTGTAGATTTTCAGAGAATATTTCTATATTTAGATACAGAAAATATTTTCGCTATCCGCGTAAGATTGTTTAATGGCTTGTAATTCGGGCCACTAGCTTTTTAGGACTTTTATTTAGAATTCTCGTTTTCTTCGTATTATTAAATGCTAATTCTTAACAGAGTTTTAATACAATAGATCATGGACTCTACTGTGTTGTATCGTCAGAACGGAAATCACATTCCTTTGTTAACCTGAGATAGTGGAAACCGTGCGGGAGTCGAATTTAACAAATTATGTTTGCATCAGTTTGGTAAGCTTTATTACGAAACTAAACTATATGTTGAAGACTTAGCCTAATGACTTACTTACAAATGATCTTACCCTGTTGAAGAATTAGTACCTTTAACCACTATTTAATAGTAATCACAAAGCAAATTTGGTGAAAATCCAAATAAAAGCTGATTGTCGTGGTTTATAACGGAAAATATAACAGAAAGCTAAAACAATGACTTTGTAATAAACACGTATGACAAAGATGAGGTTGTTTTCTTTTGTAGTTATATTCCAAATAATTATAAACACAATATTTAATTAAATGCTAAATATGTGATATCTCTAGCCTAGAGTTAAAATCCGACGTAGCTAAGCATTAGCACAGCCACTATATATTTTTTGCTCTTAAGCAGGAACTACTTTCATTCAGGCTGTGGCGAATACTCCAGTAACTGAGCTAAATTAATACTTTTCAGATGTGCCACATTGAGTTTAAAATTTGTATAACTATCTGATCCCAGCAAACATTGCGGCATGAGGAAAGACGAATTGCGTATATCAAAACGTAACAGCTAGCGAAACTTAACGAATAGCTGTCGCAAACTTCCATGTGAAATTATTTAATGCGCTTCCGAAACTCAAAATTAGTTTTAATTTTTGGACTCAACGTTCAGCTGGAAATAAACGAATATTTTTCGTTATTTAAAATTCTCAACAAATTCAATTAATCACGATATGCTTCGAAGAAAGTTTTATCTACACGACAAGAAATACATCTTAAATTTGCTTAAAGACTGCTTAGCTTTTATGCGTCAACCACATGAACAGTTATGCCTTTAAACACACTTCCCTTGAAAGCAAACTTTCTCGACTTCAATTATTCGAAAAAATAATGGATCACACAGTATGGACTAAGACAAATGTACAAAGTATGCATAAAATGAGGGAGTTCATTTAACAATTCAACACGATTTTTGCGATCAAAGTTAAGTTTTATCAAAGTTAAGGAAAATTGAGTTTAATTTTTGTCATTCCAAGTTAAGGTAATGTTCTATCAGAGTTAAGGTTCAGACTGGAGTAGAAAGACTTTGAGGTATATTATCCCAGTTTATTTAATTAATATAAGTTTTAAATATATTTACGCATAAAATATAAGGGAGCATATATAATGGAAATTAGAAAATAATGGGAGATATATCTGAAATTAGTGAATTCTAGTGGAAACCACGAAAAAATGATATTCTCGAAATCTGAGGAACTATCCGCAAATTTTCGAAAACGTCCGAGGCAATTTCTCGATAAAATTGCTTCAGAAAAAACTTTTGTGGTTGTTTATTAATGAAATTCCTGTCTTATCTATTACATTATCCTACAGTTCAACATATTTTAAAGATATTTGTAGAATGACACGAAGGTTGAGATTTAACTAAACAACGCGTTTGGTAAAATGCTACTTCCTCATTCAAAACGAAACTGATAATCAACCTAGTAAAATCTTGTATCAAATTTCCGTCATTTTGCACTTGGTTATCTCGTTTAACCACATTCTTCGGAAATTGTTAATACACACATAATTTTGTTAAATATTAAGTTACGTATGAACTTTAAAGGCGCCAGAAGTAAATCTAAAATTAAAAGCTACTGAAGAACATAGCTGAGTTTATCATATCAAAACAATAGTGGGTTAAACATGGTGTGAAGTGTAGACACAGATATCAAGTCAAATAAATAAATAACATAGTTTAACATAAGGAAAAATTTTCATAAATTTGCGTGGTGAAATGTAAGAGCAACATAAACCCAGTACAAGTGATCCGGTACTTAAAATAGTAAAAATTAAAACAAACAGAGAACTGAAGGTTACATTTGTAGTTAAAACATATGGTGGCTTTATCTAAATATGACAACTGAAGAAGAATAAGACAACATGCCTGACTTAAATTATTTAATTTCCACAAAAGGAGGTGATAATTTTAATGAGACCGTCTAGTGAAATTTCATAAAAATATTGACAAATATAAAAATATTTAAAATTGACATGGCAAGATTTTAATACATATTTATTTAATTCAAGCACATTAAAACGTACACAAAAATATTCTTAAGAGCTCTTTATTGCCTTTAAATTACTGAATTTACTACTCGATAACCTTCCTGATTAAAATTGAGAGTATCTCTGGCTTTACTGAATGGCAACACGCTGCCACGTCGAAGATAAAAACCATTTTATTTCCGGCTACTGCAACACATTGCTTTCTTGGAGCCAAGCTTCTTAACTGAGATCTAAATAATACATATTTTTCACCTGAATGACACATGTCTGGCGCGATTTTTTTTTTCCCAAATGCTAAGATTTGAAAAGAAGAATTCAAACAAACAAAACAAAAAAAATCCAAACATGCACTAAAAATCATGACCATTATTTTTTCATCCTTTTGCATAATTTAGAATAAACATTTGTGATTTTTTTTCTGCTTCTAGCGTTTTCCTTGTTATAAAAAACAATGTAAATGGACTCTGAATCTTATAAATCATCAGGCGTCTTTGTAAGAAATGATGAAAACCCTCATGTAGATAACAGACTTGAAGTCAAACTACAATATCTTTTATTTAAAAATTATTATAATTATACATATTCATATTAATTTATTAATCTGTTGTTTGTTTATATCTTCATTTCTGGAACGACTGATAAACTACTTCCTAGTAAAATTGTCCTACATTTTGTGCAAACTACTTATGTAGTTTGTAAATAGTTGCTACCAAACTTATGTATACAAATTGAAATGTTTTATAATACTTAAACTTGCATTCCTTAAACATGTTTTTATCATTTAATCACAAGTTTCAAAGTTAATCTGAAACTATCTCCAATGGAGATACGTGTAAATAATACTTGTAATATCAACTGATCAAATAAATATGTACCTTACTAAACTACTTCCTGGTAATTATACAGTGGAAAGCAATTTCTGGAGTCAGTCTCATAATCTTGTAATAATTATTAATATATATATATCACAGATATTCCTACGTTATTACCTGGCTCGGTGAGCTTACATTTTCTAGTCTTATATATCGGTAAATTGTGCCTTTTCTGCACTAAAAGTAATTGAATTATTTGGTTTTTATATTCCAGATAAGGTTTTTATGAATTCTGTTAATCTGTATGTAATAGTTGTAGAATTATTAACAATTTAAAAGTAGCGAGTTTCGACTAACTACCCGCCATTTGTTCACATTTGAAAATCTGCAGAATAGTGAATTATGTCATTTTGTACAGTGGCGACCCAGAGTAAACTTTCTGTTCTGTGCACCGAGATACCAAATTGCTTGTTTTTGCGTAAAAACTTGTAATTTTAATTGTAAACATCGATTTTTAATTGTATTTGATGTTTTATGTTTATCTGTGCTTAAGTGCGAACAATGTTGTGTGAACAATGAAGATGTTTTATGTAAGTTTGATGAAGATGTTTTATGTATTTTCGCTTTGCCGCGAGTTTGGAACCGAATTCATTGAATTTTTTTAATTGTATTTGATGTTTTTGGTTTATGTGTTTTTCTGTGCTTAAGTGCGAACAATGTTGTGTGAACAATGAAGATGTTTTATGTAAGTTTGATGAAGATGTTTTATGTATTTTTGCTTTGCCACGAGTTTGGAACCGAATTCATTGAATGAGAAATATATCTCTGATGAAATATTTTTAAATGAAATGCAGAAAAAAAAAAAAAAAAACCTTAATAGGCCATGAAAGAAAGTCATATGATGTCCACATCAGATTTTTCTGAAAGGCGACAATCTCACAAGCTGGAGATAAAATTGTTATATTTCGAACAGTGTTTCCTATATTCGCTTTCAAATGGTTGATTTTGTTAATAAAAAATCTCATGTGTACACCACATGACTTCCTTGCACGGTATATTAAATTATACGCATTTTTTCTTGCATTTCACTTAAACTTTATTGGATTGAATTCGTTGATAGCGCATAGAATAAATGCATTTTTTAAAATTCATTATATTTGTAAACCATAGTGGCACTATGGCGCTAAGTTCTCTTAACATTTTATTCATTTTATAACTCAGAATGCAAAAAACTGATATCATCTGAAGAATTATCTAATCGTTGCCACATGTTCTATTCAAATATCATAATAAATCTAAAACGATGTATAACAGAAATTAAACAACCCCCCCCCAAAAAAAAAACAAAGAAAGAGAAGAAAAGAAACAGTTTTTCACAGACGATTCAGCACTTCTCATTCAATTATTTCAGTCCTCACTTCGCTACAAGACTAAATTGCAGAAAAACTCAAAATATCTATATTAAAAATTACGAAGTAAATCGTAAACTCTTATTTCCTCGAATAAATTCCAGAACGAGTTATGCAAGATTTAATTCTCAATAATAAAAGTAGGCGTTATCTTTGTTGTTCGAAGCTTAGTTTCTCTAGATTGGCACCAAATTCGCTATTCTTCCAAATTTCAAATGTAAACAAACATGGCCGCCATAGAAAAAATAATTAAGCTTAGACGCACTTAAACAAATTTTAATTTGTTGATAACTCTAACAATATTGCATGCAGATTTACTAAAGTCATAAAAACCTTAATCGGAAGATAAGAACAGCGTAATTGAATCATTTTTAAAGCAAGAAAACAATTTACAAACCTATATGAATAAAGAAACTGAAAGCACTGAGCCGGGTAACAGAGTGGATATATATATTTTTTTGGTGCCGCGGATTGCAACCAAAATACGAGGTGCATATCTACATGTTATAGCAGTCCTATATACAAAATTTCAACATTCTGAAACTACTCGTTTTTGAGTTTTACGAGATACGTATGTACGCACAGACGCCACGAAAAATTCTTTTCAGGAAATGGATATTTTCATTAAAATATGATGCATGAAATTTTTTGCAATTACAATATATCCTTTTTACTTCGTACCAGAAATTAAAAATTCATTAAATTCGTATAAATTATTTAATAAATAGAAGGAAAATTCAGAAATGAAATTTCGGTCTTCGAGTTGCCGATGTTCGCGTAGTATTAAAATTTCGGTAGCTCTAGATTGTGTCGAATTTCCACACTGCAAGAAACATTCATGCAGACATACATATTCTTCATTCTTAAATTCTTTTAAGAGTAATACACGGTGATAACATCTGTTGGCAACAATTTGGAAAGTGAATCGGAGAGAAAACTGACAGTTGCAAAAACTATGTTTCGAGACTAATAGTACCTCTGATGCTAACAATACCATATAAACCATTGATTTCTGCACACTAAGACAGTGTATACGACACGTGCTTTATTGATTGTTTCGCATCAAATGCAATAGATACGGGATTCAATATCTTGTGACAAAAAGACGCTTTTGTTGGCTGCTATAAACTGTTTAACAGTTCTTTGTGTATCAGCTTGGAGAGAGTATCTCATGCAAAAGTATTCATTTTTATTGAATTCGTTGCCATACCATTTTCCGAAACTAATCATACAGCAATCTTGATTTTTAATGAGAGATATTTTTCGTATTATCATGGCTTGCAAAATTTACTGATTTATTTGCTACAGTTTTGCAAAAATTATTGATACAGAATATCTGTTTGTTACAGATAATAACTCTTTGATTTCCTGGTTACTTCGGAATATATGTGTATGTCGATTTCTGTTCTACTGTTAAAAGACATCATTGCGAATTCTCGTTGCTTACATCTTGTTAGTTCATTGAAACTGAACGTTTTTTAAATACTATCATGTACAATACATGCAAACATCGCTTTAATAATGAACACATTATTACGTACTTTTCATTTTAGCGAAAGCTGCCAACTAATGTATAATTTATCATTAAAAGTAAACGCAATTCTGCGTAAAATAGTACATATATTACTCTACATCATATTGGTACATATATTACTCTAATTCATATTTTGCATTTGAGTTCCTTTTCGAATACTCAAAACTTAAAGACAAAGAACTAGAGGCAGCAGATACAGAAATCAGTTTATTGAACGCAATTTAACAGAATCGTTACAGGTGATGAGATGTGGGTAGCTCACTTCACCACAGAAACCAGCAACTCACGATTGATTGGCGTCACAGAGATCCACGCGCCGGACGATCCTCAGTCTATGCACGGAAATTGATGTCCACGGTATTCTGGGATAGTAAAGGCATTCTGCTCGTGACGTATTGGCGAGTGGTGCTCCGGTGAAAGCTGATCTTTATTGCGCTTTACTAGAGAACATCTGAAGAGCCATTCAGAACAAATGGTTTGGGATGCTCAGTGCTGGTTTTGTGGTGTCCTACGACAACATCTGACGCATACGGGGAATTCCACAAAATATATGTTGCAGACGTTTTCTGGGAGATGTCTGACCATCCATTCTATGGCTTCGATCTTGCTGTTAAGTACTTCCACGTGTTATTGCACCTGAAGACGTTCTTGTCTGGGCACACTTTCCTACAGGTGAAATGTTGCAGACAAATGTGACGGGCTGCCTTTCTTCCCAGGCGACAGACTTCTATGACACTCTAATGGAAATAGGTAACCGACGCTATGACAATTGGTATAGTTCCGATGTTTCTTATGCTGAGAAGTAGCAGAAATATAGCTGTATCTTTTGCAATAGGTTTTTCCAGGTAATAAGACTTTGTTTTTTATGGTTTACGGCAAAGTAATTTTTCGGATGACCCTCTTATTGTTTAAATAATCATTATCAAATGAATATACCTTCATCTAAATCAATATCTAACTCATTGAAATCATCATATATATAAATTTCCTTCTAAATCCAATCAACTTCATCTGCTAATCTAAGACATCTAACTAAGCATAACTACCCAAAACACATCTTCATGTTAAACCATCATATATATATATATTATCATCATCATCGTCATTGAAAATATCGCCAAATTAAGATAAATCATTATAGCTCAAATCAACTAAATAAAAAGCAGTATCATCTAAATCACCACCATCAACAATATGATTCTCATTTGATCATCGTCTTCATCACCTCAAACTTCTAAATCACCATCAAAATTCCTACGTTTCCTAATATTTGCCGAAATGAGCTTTTGATTATAATCAGTGCTAAATTTTACTATGCGTAACAAAATATTCTGTAAAATACTCTAAAATTTAAAATGATAAAAAAGCTCGTTTCAGGATATTCAGCTAGGTATTGTGATGTTCTTTCGCTTAGCGAAAGACGTTTCCAGAACATTTTATCCGCGAGGGGCGAAAGACGGTTAAAGGAAGGGACGTAGTTACGCCGGAAAACAGAGTGGAGGCAAGCTGGTGGGAAGAATAAGAGACTTGTGACTTTTGCGGTTGGACCGGCAGTCATGCCGTGTGCAAAGAGATAACTTAAGCTAAATGTATAGTAGTGGTATTTTTTTTTATTGTGTATTGTGTAATAAATTAGTGGATAAAATTTCAAAGCTGATGGAAATTATTTTCCTATTATGGCGAGTGCATGAGAAATAGACGAACCCGCCTCGGAGTTGAAACGGCGCGAGGTGCAAATCGGCGCAGTCGATAGGATAAGATTGTGAAAAAGGAAATCACTAAATAGTGAAAATAATAAATAAATATGGTCGTAAAAAGTTACTGAAAGTTATAAAATGAAATTCGGGGATAGTTCACGAATGGATCTACGATGTGAGAAGATTTTATGACGAAAGAAAATTGCGCGTTTAAGGCCATGTGTGCGAATAAATTCATCTGATTTGTGAAAGCGTGATGTGATAAAATGTTAACAGCCAGTGTGTGGTAAAATGTGATCATCAATATTCATCATCCTTGTGAAATCGTGAAAAGTTAAGTCAAGGGTAACGTGAATTACCGTGTTGTAATCATTTCAAGTTACGTGCCAGTGCAGTGTGCTCATGATTAAAGTTTACAGCGTCAAGTTGTGCTCTTCGTTCGACATTTTCACTATCGGTATCAAAAGTAAGTCCTTCTTAATTTATATATTAACCATATTAACTGAGAAAATTAAAATTGTTTTTATGTCTGTTAATAACATGATTCGAATGTCAGGCGTTAAAGCCAGTAGACACCGAGAAAGTATATTTTATATGCAAATATGAAATTAAGGTTCTTATTTTTATCAAGATATAGGAGATTCTAAGAGATTCTTAGAGCAAGGGAAACGATTATTGAAACATTTGAAAATAATGAAAGGAGTTATGATTGACCCACCATCGAAAGCTGAGAAATGGCTGTTCTTTTTACATCATGCTGAAGTGATTCTTAATCTCTATAAAATTTTTGAAGGAGGGAAAATTATTTTGCAGAGTTTAAAAACGAAAGTTAAAAGTTTGATCGCGACTCTCGATGAAATGGATTGAAATAACTATATTATGATTAAAGAAACCGTATTAAAAGAATTCGAAATTCGAGATTCCTCGGAAAAACCGATCGAGGCAGTCTGGTGGGGTGAATACGAGACTTGGTACTTTAGCGATTGGACCGGCAGCCATGCCGTGTGGAAAGAGATTACTTAAAACATGTTTTGCGCGCCTTATATTATGTATATAGTTGAGATTACTTAAAACATGTTTTGCACGCCTTATATTATGTATATAATTAAATGTATACTATACTAGTGATATTTGTTTTATTGCGTATTGTGTACCGTCATGTGTAATAAATTAGAGGATAAAATTTCAAAGATAGAGATTATTTTCCTACTATGGCGAGTGCATAGACGAACCTGCCTCGTGGTTGAAAGAGCACGAGGTGATAGATGTACTTTAATTACGTAAAAACCTTCAAGCATGCAAGAACAGCAGATTTTCAGAAAAGGTAATCCAAAAATGGCCAATTTAGCATTGTTGCTACAGGGTTTCCAACACCCCTTCATAAAAAGGAGTAAAATATTTTTAAAAAATGGCATTTATTGAAATAAGAAAAAGAAATATGTTTAGCTTATAAGAGTATATAATATTTCTGTAAAATAAATAAAGTGAGCATTTAAAAGAAATTTTTTAAAATAAAAACAAAAGGAAATATTTATAGTTTTTAAAATCAGTATTACTTTTGTATAATGAAAGAACTTAAAATCTTTTTAAAGTAAAAATAGCGGAAAGAAAAATTTAAATTAAAGTTTCACGTTATTAAAGTTAAATATTGAAGGGAAAAACATTTTTGACACGAGAAAGGAAAAATAAAAGAATTTTAAAGTCAAAATTGCATTTACACAAGTTGCAACTTTGATAGAGATTTGCGTTCCTTTAAGCCTTGGGCGTCTCCCTACGACGGGCGGTTACTATTAAGCTTGTTATTGTAAACTGGCTATTCAAATTACAGTCGGTATGCGCAAAGGGGGCCTGAATCTTCATCCTGAAAAATAAACAAAATTATTGTTACACATCACATAAAAATATCAGTTAAAATGATAATTCAATTCTGAGTCACAAGCATGAGAATATTTGAGAAGGTTATATGGCATACGCAAATAACCAAAATGAAAGGTACTCGAACCGGATGACTGTGCACTGTCTGCAAAAGTTCAGACCGGATCTTGGTCGTTTGTGGTAGGCACTGACTTCCAAGTACAAAAGTGTTTTGAAAAACGTAAATGTTTGCGCTTTGGTACTTTTAAATTTAAAGTCATTTGTTTTGTAAAAATTACGAAGCCTAGCTCTTCATATGTTTCTCCGACACTCATAATTTTATGAGGAAAAAGTTTGCACTCGTTATGAAATAATTTTGAACATAAGTAACTCCGTCTGATTTCTATAGACATCAGTCAATTGTTTTGTGATTTATTTATTATAACCAAACGAAAGTTTCCGAAACAGAAGTCTAGGTATTGGAGGAAAGAATAATTAGTCAGATTTCGTACTTTGTGCAATATTAACCGTTTAATATTTGAAAAGACAAAACTTTGCATCATTTAAAACAGTTTATTAATTGAAGTATATCCACGGTTGCACAAATAAAGAGCGAGTGAATATTTTGTGGACAGAGAGTGTACTATTTGACGAAATGCACATTCAGTAGAAAAGTGCTCAAAATGGCGTAAATGGATAAGATGGATCTTGTGACAGTAAAATCTTGTTTCTGGTTAAATTTAAAATTAGTAAATTATTTATTATGATTTAAAATGTAGAAAACTGATACTTTTATTTTCAGCTTTTTTGAAATGAACTCATTATGCAGCGTGCCAAAAAAAAAAATAAAAATACTTCTCTCAAAATTTAATGCTTAACGTTCTATTTTGGAAATGAAAATACCAATTAACAATACACAGAACTCTTCCTTGACCTTGTAAATTATTCTAGAAATCCTTGACTTCCTTTAGCTGGTAAAAACCTGAAATCTCTTACTAAATTTGGCATGGAATATGCCAGTAAATTTCAAACGTAAAAATGTGCGCCATTTGTTTTTACTTAAAAATTTCTCATATAAATAATTCTTGGATTAGACTTTTTTTAAGAGTATCTTGACCCAAAACGTTTAAACTGTTTTCTTAAAACATTCGTTTGGTATTGAAAATTTTATAAATATAACTAGGCTGACTTTTGAATAAATGAAATTACAACGCATAAGCACATTTTTGGAACATTTTGTATAAGAAAACGTGATCGCATATAAATCAAGTTCTTATATCGCTTAATTACAATGCATCAGGTCTTTAGTAAATAAAGAAAGCAATAAACAAAAACATCATATCCCGCAACAGCTCTTCTTGATTATTTCATGCCTTAGGAAACACGAGCAAATATGTCAATTGCGGAAACATTGCAGGTTGGCAAGCGATAAGGTGGTGCGCAGGAGAAATGATTATCGGGGAAAATATTTCTTCAAGGTAGGAAATGATTTGCATTCATTCTGGATGTGAAAGAGAATGTTATTCTAGGATTTCGAGAAATAAGGAACATAATTTGGATAAGAGTGCACTTTCGACCAAAGTAAATTTGCGGAATTAGGAGTCATGTTTCTTCTTTCTGTAGTCATTTGAAGCCGTGGTTCTGATGTGAACATCAAAGACTTAACGATATCACATTTGATTTTAGTGAAGTGTAGTTCATCCAGTGCTTTCTTCAGCAGTAGTTATGGCTTTCGCCGAACGAAACAAACACAATGCAAGTTTCAAATGCCAAGTCATTCAGTTTGCGAAAGAAAATGGAAATCATGCAGTTTGATTTTCATGAATGCTTCGTACTCGAGTGGAAGAAGTATGAAATTTTACAATGATTATTGCGCCAAAGAATAAATGTGCATTGCATAAAGAAGTAATGAAATAGCTTACCGTGGGCGAAAGTCTTGGTAACTGCATTGTAGAAAATCCCCATCATCACTAGAATGGATTAATTGTGACAAGAAACAGCGTACGTTTCTTTGCCTTAAAAATAGAAAAAATGAGTGCAAATGGAAGTGAAAACTCTAAAGCAAGCTGAGTTTGTGTATTCGATTTACTTCACGGAATAATTCAGTTCTCCGAGAAAAAGAGATACAATTTTTTCAAAGGCTTCGAAAATATAGAGATAAAACTATGATGAGTTTTTAAAAATATGTAAAAATTTATTTACTATCACGTGTTGCAAATATGGATGTCATTCCTGTAGTTTTGACATAGTAGGATATAGAGAAATAATGATATGAAAGAAAAATAACGGTTAACATAAAATCAATAGGCCAACGAGAAATCTCACCTCACCGTACTGATCTCCTGCTTAGCCGACCGTACGAAATTAAAAGCTCATCGATATCTTGAAAAGAAAGACTTTGCTGAAGTGCAGTTTCCCGAAAGTGTTTTCATCCGTATTCACGAGAAATGATCGGCGGAGAAAAATGTTGTGAAACTGTGGATAAGAAATATTTGTCAAAAGCTTCCTTTTGCCTCAGATAATCAAGAAAGTCTAATACTTTGGGACATGCTCAGCCTCCATCTAACGGATAACACAAATATGTTGTTGAAAGAGTGTTATACAGATATGACAGTTTATCCAGGCGGATTATTGCCATTAGTTCAGATATTAGACATATATGTCAATAAATCATCGATAGAATATTTTAAACGTTAATGGAATCCTCGAACAAAAGTGAAGGTGAAAAAAACAATTACAAATGGAGACTAAATACGCCATGCCAGTCCATAAATAGTGTGTCAGTAGATAATAAAATCGCGGAATAAAATTAAACCCGTTTAATTTATGTGGTATATCTGACGGTCTAGATGCAACGAAAGATGATTATTTATCTGTGGATCAGAGTAAAAGTAACGGCAAAAATGAAACAGAATTCGTTGATGTCCTAGAAGTTATACCTTGAGACGTAAATGAGGAACTTGGATCTATCTATGCAAGTATGGATCAGAGGTGAAGGTGAAAATGAAACAGAATCCGATAGCGAAAATTTTTAAGTACATAAACTATGTTATTTCTCTTAAATAAAAAGCATTTAATTACACGCAGAAATCTAATTTTCGTATGCGCACTTTTTCTATATTTCTAAACATAACATTTTTATAGCTGGCGTACAGCGCACACCCATAAATTTCCATCTTTCATTTTCTTTTAAAAGTGCGCCTTATACGCCGGAATATACTATAACAAACATAGCTGAAACTAAGGGGATGGAGATATTTACATGCTTGCTGAACCATTATATTCTGTTTTTTTCCCTTCTATTAGTGTATAAATATTTCCAAAATTTCGATGTTACGTTTTTCACTCTTTGTGTTGAGAAAAGGGATAAAGAATTCAAACTTTTATCTCGGAAAACAAAATTACAAATCAGATTTCTAATGAAGAAGTGAAATTCTCTACAGCTTTACTTTCCGGACTAATTAAAATTAAGAAAAAGAAGAGAGGAAAAAAAGAACTGATTTGGGTAACCAGAATATTTAGCCATTCAGTATCTATTGATGGGAATTTATATAACTCTAATGAATAGTACAGAAATGAGATAAAGTTACGTTTCAGTTTGTAGGTGTTACATTTGAAAATGTTTTTAATACAGCTTAGAGCGCATAGCCAAAGATTATGCTCTCAACCGCTTTTTGAGTAATAACGTCAGAGAATAATTCTTACAGTTACAATGTTTTCAAATAATCCATTCCTTCAAAAGTAATCTATTGTACTAAGATAATGTGTTTTCGAGGGCAGAAAATGAAACAGAACGGCGAGATCCATCAGATTATGATCTTGTAATGCTTTAACAAATCTTTCGCAGTCTTAAGTAATAGACAAATGTGGTAGAGCTTCATCTTACACTACAGTATTGCAGGCAGATTATTTATATTATGTGACTATGTGTCTCTATTCGATGTGTGGAAAAGAAAACGTCTCCAACAGGTTTATATATACGATACCATTCAGATAAACGCAAAGAAAACCAACATTTCCATCCAATAATTTTTATTTTATTTTAATTATACCATTTTCTAGTTAGATAATCAATTTGTGAGCAAGAATTTGTATCGTAACAGCGAATCATATTGCTGCCAAATTCCAAATATAAAAAACTAAAGCTCACGAATCACAAACCGAGAGTTTCTGTGAGATTTGTGAGGTGCGAAGGAATCTCTATTTTAAAAGAAATCGAAATTGATATAAATTCGCTTTATAACATGTTATTCAGTTTATTTCTCTAATTATATTATGATTCTGATGTAATGTATACACACATTTTAAAAGTTATTTTTTCGCTCATTTCAATTTGTAATCTTGAATTTTTACACTGGAAAAATCCTGAGTAGAGACGGAAACTGTGGTATGTCAAACTACATTTAAACAAGGTGAAAGCAAATTAAAAGCTAATGTACATACTAGAATAGCTTTTAATTTGTTTAGAATTACAATCTTAGTGATGCAACTCAAGCTGATTAACACATAATTAAAAGTGGATAAACATTCCTTTTTTAACGTTTCTTTGAATCTTGATATAAAGTTCTATAAATATCTGCAATTGGATAAGACAGCTCAGGGTCAAACAAATTTTAAAATGAATGATTATTTAGAATATCACTAGTGGGTGTATGAATGAAATTTGTATAAATTAATTTCATGAGTTCAATTATGAAATATAAGCCGTGCAATATTTATTTGCACAATTTAAAGCCAGTAGCACAACCTATATTTATTGTTGAAAAATACTGTCATGTGTAAAGCTATGTGTTAAAAAAGTCAATAAACTGGGACTTTCCAGGTGAAACCGGAAGACCTCACAGCCATGAAAGGCACTGAAAACATAGATCTGAACTACGAAAGAGTGTACTTAGTTGCTGTTAAAATAATGCTGATATCTTAAAGTTAGCATGACTAATTACTAGCTAATAATATATCAGTCGTTACACTTACCGAGCAAAATATTATCAAATGCTGTCCATAAAGAATACCATAAAGTTCTTGATAATAAAAATGTTGTTGATAATAAATTTTCGTAAAATGAAGCAGGTATATGATTTATTTGTTCTATTTTTCTTTTCCGGGTATTGCTTCGTTTGGTCATTAAATCAATCTTTCTACAGTCGTTATCGAGTTCTGGCTCTTTTCGCAGTTAATCCGGTTTCCTTTTCGGGTTTGACAGTTCTTTTCCGGTTATGGTTGTTTTTCAGATTAGGATTCTTTTCCGTTTTTTGCTTCTTTTCCAGGTATTGCGTCTTTTCTGACTCGTCTATATTTTCCAGTTCTGGCATCTTTTCCGGCTCTTGCTTCTTTTCCAGTCTTTGCATTTTTTCCAGTTTCTTCTTCTTTTTCAGTTCTTCTTTGTTTGTTGTTTTTTGCATTTTTTCCAGTTTCTTCTTCTTTTTCAGTTCTTCTTTGTTTTTTAGTTTTTGTATCTCTTTCAGTTGTTTCTCCATTTTCAGTTCTTCTTTCTTTTCTAGATTTTGTATCTCTTCCTGTTTTTTCTTCTTTTTCAGTTCTTCTTTCTTTTCTAGTTTTTGAATCCATTCCAGTGTTTGCTTCCTTTTCATCTCTTGCTTCTTTTCTAGTTTCTGTTGCTTTTCCAGTTTTTGTTTGTTTTTCAGTTGTTCCTTCTTTTCCAGTTTTTGCTTCTTTTTCTGCTCTTGTTTCATTTTTAGTTCTTGCTTCTTTTCCAGTTTTTGCTTCTTTTCCTGCTCTTGCTTCTTTTTCAGTTCTTGCTTCTTTTCCAATTCTTGTATCTTTTCTGGTTCTTGCTTCTCTTCTCGTTTTTGTATCTTTTCCAGATTTTGCTTCTTTTTCAGTGCTTGCTTCTTTTCTAGTTTTTGTGTCAATTCCAGTTTTTTCTTGTTGTTCAGTTCTTGCTTCTTTTCCAGTTTCTCTTTCTTTTCCTGTTCTTCCTTTTTATTCATTTCCTTATTCTTTTCCTGTTCTTGCATCTTTTCCGGTTCTCGCTTCTTTTCTAGTTCTTTCTCGTTTTCCAGTTTTTGCTCCTTTTCATGATCACAAGGAGGGTTTTCCAATCTACAAAATAATCAGTATATCTTTATTTCAGTAGTAAAAAAGTGAAAGTAATGCAACGACGATCACGTTTAACATGTACAACACTTCCATATTTAGATACTATATAACACTTTTGGCTCAGTTTCATAGGGAAAATTCTCCCCGTAGATTTATTGCCTGACAGAATGTTTTTCTACAAAGGGCGAATTTGTTGTTTTAGTTGTTCTGACCTAAAGCTAAGCAGAGAAGTTAAAGCATTTGGCGTGATTTGTATGCAATAAGCGACCTCCATGAATCTCACGTAGAGCGTAATAATTTGCAAAGTTTCAGTGCCTTACTTTTCCTTAATTTTTACATAAGCTGAAATAATAATAATAGTAATAATAAACAGGTGGCTTTAAACAGAGGGAAACAATCGCGAAAATTGCAAAATAGGAGGAAAAATGAAACTCAAATGAAAAATGAAACAGCTAGAAACAAAGGATGGAAAAAGCATTTTAGAAGATATACACGTAACGTTCTATCTGAATCAGCAAAACATGTAGTTAAACGAGTATAAGTTTCAGAGCTTTGGATTCATTTATTTTTTGAATCAATTACTATTTCTTACGTATGCCAAATATTTTAAATTTCTTCAATTTTTGTATAATTTACTTACGTATTTTGTATTTTAACACTTTCTTCTTATTATCCCAATAGAGGTAACCTTACACATCATTAAATTATCTCCGAGTTTCCTCATTTAAGTCATCTTTCTCGCAGATCAATCAATTGCATAGCTGGCTGCAGAGGTTTCAAATTTTCTCTCGTTATTCCAAATTCGGATCATATTGCTGGTCTTTTTCGTCTTCCAGCAGAGCAGCACTAGGATTTTTGCCAACATTTGTTTTCAATTCAAAAATTTATTCTCATTCTTCAGTTGCATTCTTAAAGTTTTATTATTTATACAGGAAGAAAGAAAGAAAAAAAACAAAGCAAAACAAATTAGGAAAAGAAATATCTGTTTTCTCCTATTTTTATTGTTCCCTGTAATTTCTTTTGCCTGTTCCATTAAATTTATTGAAGGAAAATTTGCTAAGTCTTTCAAAATGTATTTCCTAACTCCTTATGCGAATTAAACCTTTCTGAGCGTTTCGGCTACACTTTAATGGCTTTTACAATTTAATGTTTGAATATTGACAGCTGCCTATACTGAAATATTTTCTCCATTGACCTCGAAAGAAGAAGAATTAAAGTTCCAGGAGATTTTACAATGAAGGACACATATATCTTATTTGAAGGGCAAGAGTATAAAAAAAAAGATATTTTCGGATGGGAATATGTAGCATTTTAAACACCGTGTTTGTGAATTTTATCATATAGTAGCAACACTTGAGTCATAAGTAATTATGCACATATATGAGAGAGACGACGACGACGAAAAATGAAATGGCAAAACATGGCCGAAAACACTTTCCTGACCGGTACAAACAACACAAAACACAAGAAAGAACGGACACCAGTTATGCTTAACACAAGAGAAATTTAAAAATAGAAACAAAATTAGACACTTATGTACCTCAAAGAAGGTGTTCGAAATTACGACCTGCACCCTGATGCAGGTATCACATCTCTCGCGCATCGAACATAAGATGTTCTGGAAAATACCGTGCATCCCCAGGACTTTCCCAGCAGCTGCCACGATATGTGCCACAAGTTCCTGTGTGAATTCTAACAGGGGTTTTGTGCACTAATGTGTTGACGTACCCCGAGAGGAACTGTAATGCAAGTGAGGTCTCGTGATCTTGTTGAACGATGCACTGGACTACCCCTGCCAAACCCATGTTTAGGATACTTTCCGAAGGAACTTTCGAATGCTTTTTTTGATGATGATTCCCTGTTTTTGTTCTTATTTCTTAGTTTCCGCTGCGCTAAGAATAATAAACAAATACCTTTACACCGTTCGTACCCTATTTTTCTTGTGTTGTCTCTCGTCACTATGGCGCCAGGAAAGCGTTTCCGATCATGCATTGCAATAAACGATTTTATATATATATAATCGTATATATATATGTTATCGTGAAAGACCGAAATTGGGGAATGCCGACTTTTACCAGAGAATGTCAACATTCACCAAATACGTCTGTGAAAGATCGAATATTGCATTACATTTTTGCACATTCGGACCCTCACCGTTGTATGTCGACAATCACAGATATGCTCTGGTGTAGGTCAAAAAGAGAGGAGTATATGTACACGCTCTCGTTGCAAAAGGAAGTGTTCCACAAATAAATGCAGTTGTAAAAGCAAGGGCTTCTTGTGCAATTGAAAGTGTCCTAATAGTTTAAGTTGTTGCAAATAATAAGATTTGAATCACGTAATTTAGTAAATTTTTAACTTCTATTATTTTCCTTTCTCATTTTGAATGTACAGTGTGTTTCAAGTTCTTATATTCTTAAGTTCTTATTTTAAGTCCCAAGTGCGTTTTTTCGCGACCGAATTACGGAGAAGAAAATGTAATATTCTTATGTGTTCAACATTCACCATTAGTAGATGGTGAATGTCGACATTTACCGGTGTAAGTCAGAAATAAGTGTTTTTGGAAAATATTTCGGACATACAACAAGCGACTATGTGAATGTTGACATTCACCGGTGAAAGCCGACATTCTCCAGATTTCGGTGTTTCACCGTAACATATATACGATAAACGTATATATATAGATATATATGCATATGTGTGTGTGTGTGTGTGTGAATTAATGTTAGGAATTCTGATCGCACATATTGATCTATAATACAGAGCAAATTTGGCAGATGAATAAGATAAAATATTAAGACTTATTTCAATTCAAAATTGCGGCCCCAATTCATTTGAAATTCTAAACTTACCTATTTCTGGAATATATATATTTCTCATATTGTTGGAATAGGAATAAAGTAGCACGACGCCGTGTCAGCGGTGACAGAGATAGGAAAAATGTGCATAGTTCTACAATATTGTGGTTTAGTAACAGAAATATTTGATTCAGGAAATTTTATATTCCCACTTAGCTAAATCATCATCTTTAACTGAAATCATGTGATGGGGATATATAATATTAGATTTATTTTCATAGATAGATTTTGCACTTGATTTGCTTATGCTTCTGAATTTAAATGATATTGTAGATTAGTTCGAGAATTAAATCGTTTACATGTTTGCATATTTTTAAATTATTTTAAATTATTTGGCTTTTTTCCTTTTTTTAGAATTTAAATTTGTTTTTATATTTTTATTTTTTTACTTTTTACTTTTATACGTATTTGTTAAGAATTTAAATTTGTTTAAATATATATATATATATATATATATATATATACATATTATATATATATATATATATATATATATACATATTATATATATATATATATATATATATATATACATATTATATATATATATATATATATATATATATATATACATAAACATATATTTTAATTAATTAATTTTTATTTTTTAATTTGTTATTAATTCAAATTTAAAATTATTTAATATTATATATTAAAAAAATAATTGCAATGAAAAGTTAGAATCTCGAAATTTTTATTATGTTTGATGAGTAAATTCTCAAAACTATAGCTAAATAATATCATAAATCTCTGTAAATCTAGAAATATATAGTCTAACAGAAACAGGTGAAGAGAACAATTTATATGAGTTTTGTTCCGAATAGAGTATGGGATGGATTTCAGTGTTTACGTAATTTGTTTTACATATATATATATATGCATATTATTTATAAACATAAAGTCTTTTTTGTCTTTGTTACTCTAATTATATCAACTATTTCACACTTACTTCTCATTCACAAATTTTACAAACTGGCCGTTTAAACACGTGTATTTTGTATATTAACTTTCTGTTTAGGTATTTCATTAGTTAATGCAATAAAGTTTCCTCATAACCAAAAGATATTACAATATATTTGAATTCTTCACAATGTGATTTTCCAACTTAAACATTTATAATCTATTTTTGTAATGAAGGAATAAAAAAACATTACGCATTATAAATCTGAAAACGTATTATTTTCCAGACCAGCGTTTTTGTCAAAAAATTATTAAACGTATAATTAAACTGGACCTGAAACATTATGTTTTGTTTTATTATTTTTTCCGAAATGACTTACGTCTCCGACACGTATTGCAATCTTAAACATTGCGGATCCAATTCTTCTAGTAATTGTTCGCTGAAGTATATTTCTGCTTCTCCTTCTTCTTCTTCAAATATACGTCGATAATTATTTGCGCTGAAATATTTTTATTTTATTAAATATATATGTTCATATGTTTGAATTCATTAATTTAATAAATGATTATTTATACGTTTTTTATCAAAAGTAGTAAGTCACAGTTTGCGAGCATTTTTACATTACATTTTTACATTTTTGTCAAAGATTCTTAAAGGCGCTATGTTCCACGAAGAAAATAGCTTTACTTATTCAAAATCTTCAAAAAACAGTAAATATGGAAATGAATATTCGTCTTTTAACCTAAATTCCATTATGAGGATATACAGGTATAATAGGAAATGAAGCTGCTGGCATCAGCAGCACAGGATGCCATATTAGAAGGTCTGATTGACATCTATCATCTCAGATCAAACCTTGCAATCAGGAAAAAAATTTCCAAACACGTTTTGATAAAATAACAAACAGGATGGGACGAGGCAGATACAAGAAGATTGCTCCACAGTTACTTTCCGCAAGTATCCCTATAAAGAATACATTTTTTTCTCCAATTAGATTGACAACAAATCATGGAAAGATTCCATTTTATTTCCAGAGATTCTTAAGAAGCACGTAAAATGCGAGCGCGAAAAACCTGCAAATCTAGCAAAACCTAAGCTTTATAAATGACACTCTTCCTTACTTTCCATTCTTAGAAAAAAAAAAAACTAGGATTTGCATCAAAAATTCCAGAGAAATTTTTTTCTACAATATGAAGTGTGTGTCTGCACTTCAACAATTTATGAAATATATTATTGAAAGTAATAGAACTGTGACTATAAGTATCTAATCATATTACAAGAGTTAATAAGCAAGTATTTAAGAACATGTAAATTTTTTAAACCGTGGCTTCCGTTGACCAGGCTGATCAAATTTCCAGTGGAGCGCAACTAAGCAATGTTTGGGCTCTCAACCTTATGGCTGCGTATGCTGAGCCGATGAATGATCAATCTTTTGGACAATTTCCGCACAGGATTAAAAATTGCCTTCCCACAGACTTCTTCACTTAACGGGCCATGCGTTCAAAACACAGATTTACACGTTAACTGAAATGTATAAAAATTAGCGAAAACAAAAGAAGTATTTAAACGCACAATATCTCTTCGGATCTTCCTATGTTCCTGATTATTACATCTGCTGAAAACAATTTAATACGTTTAAATGCAATTACATTTCATTGAAGCGATCTATTAATTGTTTAACAGTTTTCTGTTGTTGACTTCAATAAATTTATGATGTTTGGTATTTCATTTGTTTCCAGCAACACCTAGTCTCCTTTGCAAAGAAAATTAATATTAATTTTTGTAATTAAGAAATGATTTAAATGAAAAATTAAATTGGACTGGAGATAATGTATCGGTTGTTTTCGTTAAAAGAAGTTGGTGCTTTCTTAATTCAAAAAATATCTCCATATATATACATAACATACATGTAATTAATTTACACACTAAAAAAGGATTCTTCACATGGTATCTTCAAATGGTTAGATACAATAGCTGAAAAACAAGTGTCGGCCAAAAGCGGAGCTGCAAAGAGCGATTTGTTGTACTGATCTTTCCGTTTAAGTAATTCTGTTATTCGATGCATGTAATTTTGTTGAAATTCGTGTTACAAATTGCTTTATTTTCTGACGTAGAAGGAATTATCCCAAATTTTATTCAGAAGATTTAAATAACGGTTTCGATCACAATACGCGGCAGTTAACAGTAAAATATCTGGCTCAGTGGCTTTTTTGACGTCATTTAAAACGCTTAATTACAGGGCCGTAGTACAATTCCCAACCCCAGGAGTATAGCGATATACTACAATAGTGACGTGATCGAAGGGTTTTTGGAAAAAATCGTTGTCATCGCATATTCTATTTAAGTAATCATAGTTATCAGCTTTTAATATTCGTTGCAAATAATCATTGTCATCGAATGATCATTATAAAGAATCATTCTCATCGGATAATCATTGAAAATAATCTTTGTCATCACATAAAGGGGCATAGTAGCTGATGTATAATGAATTGTACTCAAATTCTCATCAAAAGAATCGAATATGTATTGCAATTTATCATATGATCATTATTTACAGCAATGATTCTTAAATGTTTTCGACCTACGGCTCCTAATGACGCCGCGGAACACTTGCGCAACAGTGACAAAAAGAATATTTAAAAATACACTAAAAGCTTGAAAGCTAGGGAAAATGTCTGAATTTAATTTCCTTTTATTTAAATGAAGCTTAATGTTTTTTAAAAAAAATTGAATATTGTAAACAGGAATCAACAATATAAATATATGCGGGTTTTTGCCTCTTTTTTTTCTTCGTAACATCATATCCTTTGGAACCGGTGGGGGAATTTGAGTTTGGAAGGAGGTACCCTCGGACTTCAAAATTTCTTGGTAAAACCTTTCGACTATTTTTATCTTCATACGACTATCACTCGAGATATTATATAAAATTTCGTAAAACGCTAATTTTTCGCATTCATTTTTCCAAGTGGCCGAAGTCTAGCGCGCTGGAAACCAAAATGCTTTATTTGGAAAAATTTTGGCCCTTCTCACTTTCAAATCGTAGAGTTTGTTTAAGAGAAATTTTTAAGTTAAAAAAATATGAAATAAATAGCATTGACAAGCGTGAAACTTATTGTTATTATTATTTACTGTTATATTCTGAGTTGAAGAAAGCACGTGATTCCATATAACGTCATTGTACGTCGAAAATCTTTCGTTAATGTAAGTATTTTAAATGAATAGCTGCTTTTGGCAACTTTTATGTTTCACCTTTAGATACGTGATACGATATGCTACGCTACGTTAATTCTTTTATTGAGATTTTGAAAATATGTTATATTAAAATAAATTTAAATCATAACCTCAAATGTATTACCTGAAGTGTCAAAGGTCTTTGTTTCCTGACTTGGAAAGAAACATTTATTTAAGAATCACTTTTTGCTTGGAAAGAATGAATACATTTTCTTCATAATGAAATGTTTTATGCATTTTATGCTATTCTAAATTTATTTATAAAAATTTAATTTCTTTTATAGTACAGTTCCTTTCTGAGTAGAAGTTTAAACTTCTGTAAGTATTTAACGTTTTAGATGCAAGGTTACTTTACTACAGTTACATAATTTTTTTTTCAATTTACGAAAATGTCTGAACGCAAGAAGACAGCACAAATGTTACAGCGAGCTACAGAAAAATGAAGTAATAAACACTAGGAGACTCAGCAGGCAAGTACAGGAAAACTTGTGTGCTTCAAAAATGAATGAAGATACAACTAGAAACTCAGCAGGCAAGCATAGTGGCAAGAAAGCTTACGCATTCAAGAAACTGAAGAAGAAACGAATAGGAGTTCCAGCAGACAAGCAGCAACTCAAGAAACTTCGCGTGCTCAAACTGTATCAGAAATTAGTAGAAGACAAAAAAGACATTCAGAAAACCAAGAAACACTGCGTGCTCTGGAAAGGGAAGCAGAAGCGAAACGGATGCCCATTAAGCAAGTGGAACGCAACAGAATATGCGCGATGAAGAGAAGAAGTTGCAAGTAAACGAAGGATACAAGACTCTCCGCCTGATCGTCAGATTCGACAGGAAATACCAAAACAGCTCATGAACCTGCATAAACAACTCAAGACGCTGCTGATTACGGACAATTTCTTTTCGAAGAGGCAGAGCTTTATACGAGAAAAGAAGCTTCGCATGAACGCATCACGACATACACGTAGTACTCTTCACAATGCAGGAAGTTTACTATGAGCAAAACACTGTATACATACAGCTCGTAGACATATATAGCAAAGATTTTGCTTTGGCAACAGCCCCCTAGTAAAATGTATGACGTTGATATTGACATCTCACAATACCTGAACGAAATTTTTCTATTTACCTTTTCATTTACTATTTTCTAAAATTTTTTATCAGTAATCCTGTCTATATATTATAGATATCAAAATCAGAAAAATTTAATTAATTATCTTTAAATGTATATAAGTGATGAATACTTCGCCCCCGTTCCTACCGAAACAACACGATGTAATTGTAGATAGCTAGAAAGTAAAATGTATTCAGCAGGCTGTACAGCAAGCGACATCTATAAATGTTGATAACACAAGAATGTTATATAATGTTATATAGTGGCAGAGTTTTAAAATAAGAACATATACATCAGTGTTTTAAAAATACGAATTTTGCATCAAATTGCAAAACACGTATCTTAAAATCTACCTTTCCATGCATAAGAGTTCAGCATTCGAAAATTATGTTTTCGTAAACGGTTTAGCAAAAATAACAAAAATTATTGCCTTGAGAAATGGATAATCTTGGTATGAATCCGAATTACGCCAAGTCTACCCGTCAATGGTTTTTTTGAACACGCCCTTAATGTATATATATAACCCTTAAAAAACGTAAAGTGAGTGAATCTACTATCCGACTGTGTCTTTGTATCTTGAGTATTTAAGAAATAAGAAATGCATTTATCTATCTCGATAAAGCTAACGCTATTGCCCGAATAACAACGTTTATTTAACACTTGATATAACCAACTTCATATATATCTTGAAATAAACAAAAATTTCCTAATCAGATACTACCAATTGCAGAAAAAATACAAAAATAAATGAATTTCTAATAACACTACAGGTAACATACCGAGGAATAAATTGCGCTGCAAAACTGATGCAATCTACAATATGTAAACCAAAAAAGTTATGTACTGCTATAGAAATGCAATAGAATGAGAAATGAAACTATGATGAGATTTATAATGAAACATTTACCATAAACTATTAATATATGACATTAGTAAATATATACTTTTAATACTATTTATTTAAATATGCTGAAACTTTCATAATATTCATTACTTACAAACGCTTTCTCATCCATCGAAGCATAGCACAAGCCATTCTCAATTCAGTGCTGGTGCACGTCAATAAAATAAGGATAAATCCAAATTTTTACAAAAAATCAATCGCTTTGACTCGTTTCTCAAAAAATGTATATCTACAAATGCAGTATCAATATATCACATCAATATAAATCGGGATCATAAAATCTCCAAACAACGCATTAAACGCAAAAAATCGCATTAAGGCAGAATGAAGAATTTTCACTCTTACAATGACTTTTACAACAATACAAAATATAATCGAATTTCTAAACTAAGTGTTCATTGTTACACCATATTTCATTCTTGGGGAATCTTTCATGGTTGTTCAGTAATTCAAACTGTTAACTGGTTTAAATAGAATTATGATTTCATATATATGCACAGACTTATATATGCATATATTAATACGTATATGTAGTAACATACATCATCTTATTATATGTAGGCGCATAATTCTAAATTAATTATACTTGTCAGCATGCTTTATATATTGATAGCAGCAGACTTTTAAAATTATTTATTACTATCTGCTTGCTAACGATTATATAATTAAGTAGAGTGGTACCTCGACATACGAGTTTAATTTGTTTCGTAACCTTGCTCGTATCTCAAAGCAATTTTCCCCATTGAAATTAATCGAAATGCCATTAATCCGTTCCAGCTTCCGAAACACTACCTCAGTTGTTTTTGTTAAGTGTTTTTGAATAAGAAAAATGTATTTTCTTATTCGAAAACAAGAAGAAACATTTATTTATAAATAACAAATACATAATTAAAAGAAAATGTTAAGTGCCTACGGAAGCGCTTAATTTTTGTCACTGGTCTTCGCTTTTTTCGTCATGCTCTGCTCATTTTCACCCGCAGATCGTTTAAAAAAACTGTCCAAGGAGGTTTGTATCTTCCTCCCTGTCAAGGTATTGTGGAAATTAGTTAGGCTAGTTTCGTTAACCAACTCCGATGCACGACTAGTTGCAACTTTTTCGCGGTGATTTTTATCCACGAACTCTACAACATTCTCCCACATTTCCAAGATCTGTTTTATATCTCTTGTAGGGATAACCTCCTCCATCTCTGGCTCCTCTTCAAAACTAATTTTTCGTTGAACCACCGTATGCTGCTGCAAATGCAGATCGTGTAACTCCTTGGTTGAGAGCTCCTGAGACTCTTCCTCGATGAGTTCGTTCACATCTCTCTCATCCACTTCCAGACTCATGGATTTTCCCAGAGAAACAAGCTCCTCTACCACTGACACTTTGGGTTCCAATCCTTTGAATGCCCGTTCAGCTACAGCCTCAGGCCACAGCTTCTTCCATGCAGACGTTAAGTTCCTCGTTGTAACACCCAGACAGGCCTGATCAATAATTCTTAGGCATATCACGATGTTAAAGTGGTATTTCCAGAACTCTCGAATGGTAAGGTTTGTGTTCTCCGTCACCTCTAAGCAGCGGCTAAAAATGTGCTTGGTGTACAACTTCTTATAATTAGAAATCACCTGCTGATCCATGGGCTGCAGGATAGGAGTGGTGTTGGGTTGTAGGTAAGGAACTTTTATAAACTTGAACTCTTCGAGTAAATCATCTTCGAGATTTGGTGGGTGAGTAGGGGCATTGTCGAGGAAGAGAAAGGCTTGCATGGGTAGTTGTTTTTCTGTAGATATTTCACGGTAGATTTTCTGTAGATATTCTGTAGATATTTCTGTAGATCAAAGAACTTCTGATAAAAGAACTCATGAAGATGCTTCTAAAGCTAAGAAATTAAAAATGCATTCAGAATCTACGCACACGTCAGAAAACTTAGCAAAGAGGCACAAACATGATGAAGGATACTCAAAGTTGCCGCATTCAATGAGAGTGCAAGTAGCAGATAAGAACAAAGATTCATCTCGCAAAGGACAAAAACTATCTGTAAAGGAAGAATTGGCAAAATTAAACGATTCTCACTTACAAGTTCCAGATGAATTGCTAAGTTCTGGAGTTGAGATGCAAGTCAAGGAGAAGTTTTTAAAGAAACTAAACAGACAAGAGCAAGTTGTTGAAGAAGAAAAACTGCCACAAAAGCCTCTGTCACACTCACCTGATTTCAATAAGAGTTTATTTTGCAAACTGATGTTTCAGACTCTGGTATGGGTGTCATTTTAGCTCAAAAAGATGAACGAGACAATGAACATCCAGTATTATACCTCAGTAAGAAGTTTACAGAAATTGAAAAAAAGTACTCTACCACAGAAAAGGTATGCGCCGCCATAATATTTGCTGTAAAGAAACTTCAATCTTATTTAGACGGGCATACTAAATTCCTCATCATGACCGATCATAACAACTTAGTTTGGCTCAAAAATAATGTGAGTCTAAATCCACGACTTATGAGATGGGCACTAATACTACAATCCTACAATTACACTATCGTTCATCGAAGTGGTAAAAACCATAAAAATGTAGACGCATTAAGCCGTACTCCCTGGCCTGATTAAATAATTTGTTTCTCTATATAGATAAAAAAAAAATATTTTGTTCCTTCCTCTCTTCTTCAGTGTATGTTATTATGTTATTTCTTGTTTAATTCTCCTTTAAATGCTTGTATTTTAATTCTGTGTTGTGCTGATATTATTGTTTTAAAAACTGTAAACTTTAATTTATAAAAATATAAATTAAAGTTTATCTGGAGGGGGGAGAGGTTGTAATATCTTGTTATTTAATAAATAAATATAATTATTGTTGAAGTGGCAACGCCATATTTGTATCAAACCGTTACTCAGCAACGAGAGATATTGTTTTAAAAGATTAGTATTTGGAAGATTTTGGCAGCTAGGAGTAGTATTAAAATTTTGCCACTTAAGAATTGTATAAAATTTGTCTTTCACCGATAACTAGAAATAAAATTTATGTTCTGCTAAGAAGATTGTCTGTTTTGTAAATTACTGCGAAATACATTACACCCTAAATGAGGCTGACTTCTATGTTATTATACAGCGAAATTATATCTTTCTTTTTATTCAAAGTTATTTCATATTGTTTCGAAATGCCCAGCCGCGGTAAGATAGCTTCCCCACAAGGCGCGTTTAGGGTTGCTAGAAAATGGTAAGAAAAGGCAAGGTTGGCATATTTGGTGGGAAATTGCCCATTTAGCGACAAAAACCGGGGATATGTCATAGACGGATAGAGAACATTCTAGAAGGGATTCATACCGGTTTCGCCCAGAATGTTCTCGAAGAGAGACCAAAAGCTATGTAAACCCTCTCTAGTTAGTGTTTCGCCGTGAAGTTGTCTGCCGTTGTAACCTGAAAGCTGTGTTTCTGATTGTTTCAGCGTGTTCGTAGTGTTTTTTCGACGACTGTAAACCTGGGATTGGAACTGCCATGTGGAATACTGGCGAGTAAATTGTCTTTTGATTCTTCATCAAATATTGTCGTCAGTCATTCCAAATCCAGGAACCCGTACAACGTAACAATATATAGCTGTATCCGTTATCACAAATAGATTATGAACTCAATCAATTTTTTTATATCTAAATTTAGGAAGTAATGAATAATTCTCTTCTCCGCTGTCAAATGGTCAACAAAAATTTTATGAATAGTTTTAAAAGAGTCTTTTAGAACTGACTCAAACTTTTCCAAATTACCTTTTCGTGCTTCGTTCTTCTATAAAATTATTTTTTGGAATACCACCAGTTTATCTATTGAGTTAAAATACTTTCTTTCGGTCCCTGAATACATGAATTTATATTATTAAAAGTAAAAAAAAATATCAGTAGATAAGTAAGCTTGTTTAGCACACCATATTTTATCTTCCAACAAACGATAAATACCACCATTTTTATCATGTTTAAAAAATATTTCCATCTCGATTCTTAGTTCAAGCACATAAGAGAGAAAATTCTTATTTGGACAACAACCTTACTATCGTATGCAGTATCAAGGATTAGTAGTTAGCTTCTATAGCTTGGCATAAATTACTAAATCCCTAATGGTGACAAATGGTTTAAATTCTAAGCGACTTTACTAATGGTTTTAATTTCATATAATTAACCGTTTTAACACATTGTTCCAGCATTATTCTGAATTCTGATGGTACATATTTTGTAATAAGCGCTTCCTGATGCAAAAAGTAATAGGTAGCTGATATATCTGAATTCATTTTTTTTCACAATATGCCGCAAATCCTTTCATACGTTCAGTCATATGTCATAACTGGAGCACCATCTGTGCAAATGCCAATACATAAATTCCAGGAAACTTGAATTTCTTGTAAATAGGAGTTCATTACATCAAAAATATAGTTACGAAATGTACAGACGCGGAAAGATGGCTTCCCCGCAAAGCAGTTTTAGGATTGCCATAAAATGGCAAGTGAAGATGGCACATTTGGCAAAAAATCGCCCATTTGGCGACAAAATTGGCGATATACCATGGACGAATGGAGAACCTTCTAAGACGAATTCTTACCGGTTTAGCCCAGAAGGTTCTGGAACACAAGCCGCAGTCAGTCAGTGACCTGCTGGTCCGCAGTCAGTCAGTGAGTGTGTGTCTCGTCTAGCGAGCTGATAGTCAGTCATTGAACGAGTGTCTCGAAGTCTAGCGCCGAGGTGGTTGTCGAGTGTATCGAGAGTATTTTCAGTGCATCGCGATTTAGTGCATCGTCGAGTTTTGTCTGTGCTGAGTCGAGAGCTATACTCTTGTGTATCGTCGAGTGCATCGCGTGAAGAGTCTCGAGAGTACGTGAAGTTCCGAGAACAACCAAGCAGAGTTGGGAACTGTACTCGGGTGCTCTGCAGTGAAGTTGTCTCCACCGTGATAGCCTGATAACCTGAAGGCTGTGTCGCTGATCGTGTCAGCGTGTTTATAGTAGTTCATCGACGACTGTAAAAACGTGTTTTGGAGTTGTCCTGACAATACTGGCCATTAAAGTGTGTTTCGATACTTCATAAAGTGTCGTCGTTATTCACTCCAAATCCACACGAACCCCGTACTAATGTGAAGGAAGAAAATAAACTGGTGTCAGAAGAAGAAAAACGTAACAATATGTTTTCCATTTGTGCAATCATAACGCACTAAAAATTGAATAATTATATCATGTTCGTGAACGAATCGAACCAATTTGCAAGAGGTTTTGCAGTATTTTCTTCAATATTTCGCGACATTTCTTTAATTCTATGCTAAATTGTGTCATTTGAAAGTGATAATTTAGAAATACCAATATTTGCTGTTCCACCAAACAATAGTTTTACAATTTTGCGAAAAACTGGTACTATACTGGTACTATATAATCATATATATATAATATACTGATACTATATAATTATATATATATAATATACTGATACTATATAATTATATATATATAATATACTGATACTATATAATTTTGCGAAAAACTGGTACTATAAAACTTCAGCCAAATTACCAAGTTTTAATTTAACTGCAATTAATTCGGCTGTTTTATAAGAAGCTATCTGACCATTTTCAGACACACTAAAGTTGTTTTTCAAAAATTTTACTTGTTTTAATTTTCCAGGTAATGATTTTTTAAAGTAGCTTTTGTTTTTTCATGCAAGCGAACGATGGTTACCCAGAAAGTGACGTTGGAGTTTGTTCGGAACCATAGCATTATTTGATAACTTACAATCACGTACCAGACTCTCGGGAACTAATATATCCTTTTGCGTTCTCGATGGAAATCCAAATTTTAGAAAATCGTCGTTATATTTCCGATGAACAATATATATTTTGCAGGAGGAAACATCTTTACTCCTACTGGTCGTCGGTTCATCAGCCTGATCGCTAAGTTTTCTTCTTTTTAACCATTTATCCATTTCAGAAGTTTCCTTTAAGGTAAACACAATTTTGACAAAAAATTATTAAAAAAAGCTGAATCATGTATTACCTTTCAATAGGTTTTATTTACATTTTAAAACACAATACTGTATAACAAATATATAAATTTATAAATTCAACCACACAAGTAAGCATGTAAATAGTAAACTGAACTGGTATGTAGTTTTGTTTGGGTTTAATACAGAATTGTAGTAAAATAATACAAGCATCATATGTATATATATATATACATATTTATAAAGCATTTGATTAAAAAATTATATATTTCAACTATATCAGTACAAAGCAATAAGATATATTAATTACATATTAAAGATGAATTATTTACTAACAATCTACCATACACGTTAGACTGCGCATACTAATCGAGTTTTCCTGATATTAAATATACTTATAAAATTATAGGATTTCAAAAATTCAATTTTTGAATTAGAGATATATTTTATAAATATATCTCTGTTATAATTAGAGATGTATTTTATAAATCTGCATTTATTATATTTTCTTTATTTATTATTCCTCTTTGGTTCCACTTTTTTAAACGGATATATGGATTATTTAAAAACTCTTTTAAAACAAAAACAAATTGCAGATAACGAAAATATTGGTACAGTTAGAAATAAAATAACTGCATTACAAATGAGAAGTGTATTATTTAGCGTTACTGCTGCTCTTTACGCACCTCTTTTTTTCTTTTGTTTTTTGCCTTCGTTACGCAGTTTTGTTTTACACTGACCTTTAAGATGATAAGGTTCCATCCTTAAGCATAATGCATTAGCAATTCATTTTAGACAGAGTCTATTTTAACTGTAACCCAATCTATACGGAGTTCATAGCACTACAAAGAAAAATTTTCTAGTGTATAATGTAGGCAAACTGTGCTATAGGGATTATGAATACAATATTAAACTATAGGTATTATAAATATACAATATTAATATCACTCTATAAAATTATTCTATAGGTAAAATGTTATGTGTGACACGGTTTTCGAAAACTTTCGTACGCGAATTCATTACATTTACTTACTGTTACTTAATTCGAAAGATGAGTAGGAAATAAAACCATTCTCGAGGGATCCGTGACACGTTTAGCCGACAGGTCATTTAGCCGACAAGGAGACTTAGCCGACAGGACATTTAGCCGACGAGGACACTTAGCCGGCAGGACATTTGGACGACACAGAAAGTTAGCCGTCAGGACATTTAGCTACGAGACACTTAACTGTCAAGACATTTAGTCAACAGGACACTAAGCCGACAGTGACGTTTAGCTAACACGTACCCAATAATTATTCAAACTTACTATGAATTACAAAATTTCTCTCCTGAGTTCATAAGTTCAATATTTAAGTTATTTTTTCACCTATCAGTAAAATTCATTTTTCCAATTTAGCATTGTTTGATATGTATCGTGCTGTTTGATGTATATTGGCCAAATTGAAAAAGCTCTGAAATTTCTTCGAAAGGAAAAAAAAAGATCTTTTTAGCTAATTACGGCGGTCACTTAATTGGGATCTTCAAAAATTATCCGTAAAGCTTCTTCATTTAATCAGCTGAGTTTCTTTGAAACACTTTCACATCATTAATTATTTTTCTTGTTTACTTAATGATATTAATTTCCCAATCTCGCTCTTCCAAATGCTTTCAAATTTTTAATACCTTTATTTTTTATTATTATTTTACTCAATTGATCGTGTTACATTCTTTCCCTTAAAAAATCGTTTCGCTCCTCACACTAATGAAATTTCCTTTCACTGTCATGAAAAATCTGAATAATGTAATAAAAATTGTTGTTATTCTTGAATTATATTTTTTATAGAAACTTATGGTCGTGAAGTGTTAGTTTCGAAATATATATTATTTTGTAATTAGAAACAATTAAAAAAAGTGAATTTTTACGACAAGCAAAGATAAAAATTATTGATCTCTAAAATGGCCTGTTCATGCCACCATACTTGAGATAAAAATTCTCAAACATTTTATTGACCACGCCTCTCGCTGAAAATACTCACTTAGGTTAAACTGAACACATTTCCGTAAAAATTACATTCCTCACTCTTCATATATCGAAAATGTTGCTGATATGAAATTCCGGACGTGGGAAAATCTCCGAAGAGAAATTGGAAGAATCTGCAGAAGGAGAAGCACCAAGCATGGCGGAGCTAAATTAGACATCCTAAAAAATCACCGTAATCTGGTGCTATCTATTCGATGCTAGTTTTTACGAGATTAGTCATGTAACTAGATAATATATTATTTACTCTATTTTGAAAGTCGCAATGTGTAATTTTCAATATAATATGTTATATTTTTTCATGTCAATTAAATCTTTATTACTTAGAATAAATATCCGTGATTATCTTTGTCATGAAATTAAACTTTGTCTGAAAACCGATTGTTTATCTTTTTTGTAAAGAAGTTTAAAAAATATCTTTATGCTTTTTTTCACATGACTGAATTTTGTATTTTACATCTAAATCTTGTATTTTACATGAACTAAACAACTTGCAGTTGACGTATTATGATCAATTATAATTACATATTTACAGCTTTCAAAAGTCTCCTTTTTCAAGTTATTTAAGTCGATTTCCTGCACATTAAAGAGTCAATTATTGCAATTTATAATGATTTTGCTTCCATGAAATTTGTCAAATTAGGGTATATTACTAATACTTACATTTGTTAATATAATTGGGAGTAATAATAATAATCTAACTTCTGCGATTACGAGATTTTAAACATTAAATTTCGATAAATGCATTGTATAATTAAATTAACGTGGTTTTTGCTTCGTTCTCACTTGGGTTTTATTACTCAATTCTAAATTTTTGTTAGAATTCCTACAGCTTTTATAATAAGTTCACCAGAGCTACGCGGTTAGGATAGGTGAATGCTGGTAATGCGATTCGCATCGAGCAAGCGATACGGCTACATGGGTGTTTTCTTGGCTTTAATCATACATAATATCAATATGAGACACTTTCCTTAAACGTTCTCTTAAATTGCAATAATAGCACAGATATATGTTAATGTGTAAGGATATTTTGTTTTGCACTTTTAAGTGCTTCAAGGAGTTATAATGAGTAGCTAAAATTGTTATTACTGAAATTTGTAAAAAGAAGTATTCTTTGATTGGCAACACATAAGCACAGGTGACTAATTTTATTTTGTGAATATTTATATATAGATGTGCAATTAAGAGTATTTATATTGTTAAGTTTAAAACTTTACTTCCCAGTTTTCCAAGAAAGACAGCGTTAGGTCTATTTAGAAGTCTCACCGGACATGACTGTTTGCGAGACCACCTCTACAGAATTGGAGGGTTGTATTTCCCAAAATGCATTTTGTGAGACTCTAACTGGCCTATGCTTTTTTAACATTTAAATAATTGCATTGCACTTTCTCGGACATTTTATAAAACTAATGGAGAGCCCGTAGCTAATGGCTTAAGCACTAATGTTTGACATTTGTAAAATGAATAAAAAATTCTTAAATATAATACCTCATTTTTTCATTGAAAATGCAAATGTATAGTTTGCGATGCTGTCGACGTTATGCTGCTTGATACTAGAAGATGTTACATTTCCATTTGCCTGCTAAAATGAAAATGGCATATTTTCTCAAAATCATCGGGTGATCTTCAATTTCTTTCATTGCATTTCTGGCGTATTTTACAGTCTATGAAGACACTGTTATGATCTATGATTTATTTAGTAGCCTTTTGTAGGAACTGAAAATTTAATTGCTGATTTTTCTCTTAGATAAGCATCAAGACAATTTAATTATCTCTTCCCAAGGAGTTTTTTCAACATTATCCAGTGGACGATTGTCTATGAGCGCTGATAACTGATAGTTCCACCCTTCTTGAAATCCGGGTAATAGCTTGGTTTCATGGCAGCTTTCATTGGTTTCTTACACGTAACACGAACAGGAAATTTGTCCGTATAAACGTGCTCCCCAAAAAGATCCATCTCTTCAGGATTTAGATTTCACCCTCTTGTTCTTTATTTGATGCGAATGTACATAATAAAACCTCATTTCTAATATTAGCAGGCTTATATGTCAGAATCCATAAATATACAATTAATATTTTTTGACGTTTGATCATGTTCTTACTGGAAATTTTACAAAATTTCTCCACCGTTACTACCCCGTTCCTCCATCTTTATAAAAGGTCTGCAGTGTTGAGTTAAAATAGAAAAAAAAAATGCTTCCAAAAAATATAAAATCAAAAAGTGCAAAAAAAGTTTTAAATCATAAAACTTTCAAAAAAACCAAAACTTGAAATTTCCTATCCTTAAACTTTCTTCAGCTAATGTAGCACCCTCTAGTGTTCATCATGATAACCAATTATGCAATTTTCTTATTTCTGCTCCCTACTTAGATATTTTTCTAATGGTTTTGAACCATAGGCACTCCGTAACTTATAATCATGGGGCATTAATATATATTGCTACGATTTATATTCTTTCTGTATATCCTTTCTGTATACCGCTAGGGTTGTTTTTGAAGAAGCATTGGCCTTGGCGTCTCAAACAGTAGGTCAGCTGCGATTTAAATTACATCATTCTATAAATATTTAATACGGATTTTAAGATAACCCAGCTAAGAAAAAACAAAGCATAGGTAAAACTTTTCTAGTACGACAATAGGTATATTTAGCGGTTTCTAATGAATTCGTGGATATTTCCCCGAATATCCAGAAAAATACATTTTCCAGGATTTTTCTTCAAGTTTTCAAAACTTTCCTTCACTTTTGAGTAGATCGGATTTCCAGACTTAATTAATCCGCCAACTCTTTTCTATGTTTGAACATAGGATAAACAACAAGCAACAAACTTTTATATCCGCTCAACAGTTTTTATCTTGAGAAATTCTTTAACAAGGCGTCTATTAGCTGCACTCTTTTAGCTAGTTCAGAATGTCCGAATGATTTGCTGGACAGAACCTTATTCGTTATATAATGCTTTATCGCCTTGCTACTTGAGGGATTTTTATGATATGAGATATTGCTTCCTAGGTAAGAGGAATTTGTGGCTTTTTCCCTCTGTAATTTATCTCATTTTACTACTTAGGTATTTGACCTTGTTATACGAGGTGTTACTTTTTTTCATAAATTTTTAAGTCTTCCAGCTCACATGACGCCATTTAATGAGATCTTTACGAACCCGTAGTACGTCGTGAACTTACGAACATGGAACTTCAGTCAACTTTCGATTAATTGGAGTGCGCCACAACGTATTCCACGTTTACTCAAAATCTCAGTTAATCTTTCTGCAATTAAAACAAACACAGAAAATAGGAATAACCGTTATTATATTTAACAGAAAAATAAATGTTATCAATTTAACGACACTTTAAGGCAGTTTAAAAAGGAGAATAATGTCATTTTATTGAGGATTAAATCAGTATTAAAAAATGAACACTAGATAAATAACGGGAGTTTACGTTTCGCCTGAAATGAGGAAATTAAATTGTAAATAACTAATACATCATATATTACCACTTTTGGTATCACGCTCTTTTTTTTTTTTTTTTCGTTTTTTTTCAAACATTTTTGTTTTATTGTGACTATGGTTGATAGAAATGTTTCCTTCGATTCTAACAAGTCCTTCGATTCTACTAAACAAGTCCCATGTTTTGTACTTCAGGAACAACCCCGTTTATCAGATGATGATGAAACAAATACTGGAGATATTCGTGTTTCGGACCTAACTTTCCTCATTTTCGTTTGCAAAATCTTTTATTTATTTGCAGTTATTTTCAAAGGAATTGAGATATCAAAAATGAAAATCCTGTGCAGTTTTCAGAATAAAGAAAATATTCTAAAATAATCAAAGTTCTGTTTACTTTAAAAAAAAGTATCTCCCGCAAACTTCGTTAATACTCTTATCCAATTAACAATAAAAGCGAAATTTTCATGTACATAATTTCTCAAAATAATGCTACATCGACAAAGGTCATTCCTGTCTTATTTCCGTAGGAATATTTGCAGCCTTTTAACTACGTAAGTTCCTTAATAACAAAATATTAAGATCCCTATATTTATAAATATTTTCTCGAATTATGGAGTTTCAGAACAAAAGACTGATCACACGACTAGCTAGAAGAAAAAAAAAACTGAACAAAAAGTCACTGCATGTCTTCTTTCCATATTGTTTTCCATTTATTTATGGCTGCAATGTAAACCTACTGTTACGAATATTATACATAGATATGTAATTTTAGTGAGATTGTTGAATTTTTTCTGTAACATGAAAATCTAGAGCGCCGATGCGATGCCTCAAAAATAAGAATACAGGGTCAAGTCTATTTAACATTGTGCAAACGATTACTTCGCTAATTTGGCGAGATGTTACCAAACGTGGCGAATATTTGGGGATGTTTTGGTCCCTTTAGCACCATAATAGGTATTGTAACTGGTTAACTGTAATTGGTATCATACCCAACTGTAACCGTAATTGACCCTAATACGGATTTTAGTAATTTCGAGAAGCAGAAAGTACTATAAATATCTCGGCGGTGAGGTGATAACAACCAGGCTTTTCATAAAGCTGAGGATATAGCAAACATCTACGCTAGCGATTACGAAGACCAATTCACGTTAAATCAGTACCCCAACCCAAATGATGTTAACATCGAAAATCATGTAAAAGATTGCATTGCTACTAATAGTCGCAGCGTAGGAAACCTCATCACCCCCCGACAAGTAAAAGATTGTTTTGATATTTTGAACCCAAAGAAAGCGGCCGGTTATGACGGATTGGTAACAAAGCCGTCAAGAACTTGAACAGGAAAGGTATAATCCTCATTACAAAAATTTTTAACGCCTGCTTAAAGTTGAACTATTTCCCTCGTATCTGGAAACACGCTACCATTATCGTCATAAGAAAACCAGGAAAAGACGGGCCAACTAAGAGCGGTTATAGACCATTCAGCTTGCTCGCTACTCTTATCTCTCTACTCTACACTTATTTGAACGTATTATTGTAAATCGAGTTAATAACTTCACTGAAAGTCACAACTTGCTAAAGAATTACCAGTTTGGCTTCAGACTAGGTCATTCTACAGTACACCAAATCACAAGAATTACAGAAATTATCGGACAACATCTAAATAAGAAAGAGACTGTTGCTACCCTATTTTTGGCCATCGAGAAGGCTTTTGACAAGGTTTGGCATGCTGGCCTCCTTGTCAAAATTATAAATTATCAATTTCCTCCGGACCTTATTACCACAATATTCAGCTACCTAGACAGTAGAACTTTTCAGGTTAAAATTAAAGATACTTTATCCAGCAAAGAAAATTATTCAGGCCGGTCTTCCGCAAGGAAGTTTACTTTCGCCAGTATTATTTTGTCTATACATCAACGATATGTCAAATATCCCAGATACTACTTTTGCCTGCTATGCGGATGACACCGCAATCATGTGCAGCTCTATTATTCCCATCAAAGCAAGAGGTAAGACTCAAAAAGCCGTTAATATCCTCAATAAGTGGTTTTACGCTTGGAAGATCAAAACCAATGCAACTAAGTCTCAAGTCATATTTTTTACATACAACCTCAAAGAAGTAAACAACATAACACTAGATGGCGCCACAGTACTCACAGTTAAAAATATTAAATGCTTGCGTGTAATTCTTGACGATAAGCTTACATTCAGGCCGCATATTATGTATACTCGTGAAAAAGCCCACAAAGCTTTTAAGTCTATTTATGCCTTAATAGGGAGACATTCAAAATTACAAATAAGCACTAAGAGAATTCTATCTTCAAGCAATAAGACCGATTATATTCTACCCAGCACCAGCATGGGCCGCTACAGTCAGATATTGCAAAGATTGCAAAATAAATTTCTTAGAACCATCACAAACTCACCGTGGTTTGTAAGAAACACTGCAATACATTGTGGAATGAAAATCAAAACATTATATAGCGAGATCTCAATTGCCTCACATAATAATTTCTACACCAAATGTGATGATCACGAAAATGAAGCTGTACTTAGCATAGGAGATTATGACTATAGAGTCATTCAACGCTGCAAAAGACCAAGAACGATACACCATAACGAATTATGGTGATCGATGTACATATTGAATTTAATGTTTTTTCTACTTTTCATTGTTTACTCTTATTTATCTTTACTTAATTATTGGAAGTGATATGAACTTTGCGGATGCAGGACTCTGATTTGTATTATTTGTATAACATTTCAACGTTTAGTCAGTGCAACTATGCTCCGCCCACTTCTGTTATATGCCTCAACTATTATGCCCATGCTATTCTGTTGCTACAAGGCACGGAGGAAGGAGGACACTCAGCCGTAGTACCTACGAGGAGAAAGTTATGCCAAAGTTTTTATGCTACAGATGTGTTAAATTTGTTTTACGATGTGAAAGTTATGCTTCAGATGTTAAATCGCTATTTTGCCCAAGTTATGCCACTGTTACATACTGCCACATTGGATGTCATTCAACACTTCAAGTGTACAGGTTTGTTCCAATATTTGGAATTTTTTTTCACTTTTAGGATTCCTTCTAAGGACAGTTATAGATAGGTAAAGACTTCAGGGTCCTATACCTATTGAATAAGCGAAGACCTAAGACCTAAACGTCATCGAGATAGAGTTGGTAGAGTTTTTTTTTTTAATTAAACGCGTCTGCGAAAGCGACCGGCGTTCGTTTTAAAAACGTGCTTGTTTGCTTCTTCACTTTAAAAAATCGAAAACTGAAAAAAAAAAAAAAAAAAAAAAAAAAAAAAGGAAAAACCCGCTTTCTAAGGCCTTGACTCCTTATTTCTGGTGGTAGTTCGGTCGGAGGTTGGAATCCCGCGAACGGGCTGGCTGCATGGGCGTTTTCGCAGTTTTTCCCATGTGTAACGTGTATACGAGCCAGTTTCCCTTAGAAAGTCCTCCACGAAAGGCATCCCTCCCCATAGGCAGATAGCCTTAGTGTTACGAAGAACACAGAAAATATATAAATCAAATATATTTAAAACAGTTCGTTCAGTTGCGGGCCTGCCTCTACCCGAGGCTGGGTGCATTATGAATAAAGACAAAAAAATTCTTAATAAATCATTCTTTATTTCCATCAAAACAGTATCACTCTTCCGAGATCAGCTTTCGTTCGTCCACAAGCAAAACATTCGAAAACACTCAGCACGCAGGCTGACGTCACAAACAGCAGCGCCTCGCGCCGGTTATTACTTCAGTTCATTTCACAACATCTTCCCCCCCTTGAGACTCAGGTTGAATATCAAACTCATAACAAACATTATTTAAAAGATCAAGTCTTTTTGGAGCTTTTACAAGTCGTCCAGAGGAGGAATATTGTTGCATCACCATTTTATCAGGTGCAATTCCCTTTTTTAACGTACACCCAGCACTAGAATTAGATTCTTCTGCACCCAGTTTCTTATCAGGAATTATGTTTCTATCATTGGACTGTATCTCCAGAGGAAAGATGCGTTGTATTGGTCGTATAACTATTCCATGCCGGGTCTTAAGTTTAACCGTCCGAATCTTTCCATCACGTCCAGGGCTGTAATTCTGTAATTCGGGCTAAAGGCCAAAATAAACGTTTTCTGTTATCCTCCCCCATCAGTACTATTTCTCCTACTACAGGTTCCCGAGATCGTTTTTCATTATGCTTTTGAACCTGTTGACTAAGGTATTCTTTTCTAAATCGTTGCCTCAGATCATTTAACAATTTAGTTCTATACTTTAATCTCTTATTAAGACTTGACGAATTTAATTCATCAAGATCTTCAACATTGGAATTTCTGTTCTCGATAAGAAACATGGCGGGTGTCAGAGGTACTAATTCTTGCGGATCTTCAGAAACATAAGTTAAGGATCTAGAATTAATTATAGTTTCACAATCACAAATAATAGTATAAAGTTCTTCATATGATAACACTGATTTACCTAAAGTACGTTTCAGCAATTCTTTTACTGTACGAACCAACCTCTCTCACCAGCCACCCCACCAAGCTGCAGTAGGTGGAATAAATTTCCAGATTATCCTTTCAGTGCCTGTTTCCTTTAATATAGCCGAATTTAGTTTTGATAAATCATTAGATGCACCCCGAAAATTTGTCCCGTTATCACTATAGATTATTCTAGGGCGTCCGCGCCTAGCAACAAATCGTCGAAGCGCCAGGAGAAACGCATCAGTAGAAAGAGAATTTACGAGTTCAAGGTGAATGGCACGGTACACAGCGCAGGTGAACAGCGCGATCCACACCTTTCCTCCATTTTTTAAAAATAGCGGTCTGGCCAAATCAATCCCTATGATTTCAAATGGCGCACAATTCGTAACTCGGTCTGGTGGCAGAGGTGTCGGTTCGCTTGACATAGCCTTAGTTTTAAATCTTTTACAAACGATACAGTTAAAGAGGACATTTTTAATGGCCTTTCTAGCTCTGACTATCCAAAATCTTTCTCCTAATATGCATTGCATCATCTGAAGACCAGCATGACAGTTCTTATTATGCACATTTCTGATTAATAACTTAGTGAAATCACATTTTTCTGGTAACAGTATTGGATACAGTAAAGATTCATAGTCATCTCTATTTAGTATTCTCGTTTTAACTCTTAGAATACCATCATCATCAATGAGCGTTTCAATAAAATTATAAGATTTCTTATCAGTCAGATAATAATTTTGAACCAAACGAATTAAATTTTTCTCAGAATTTTCAATTTCATACTGTGAAAGTTCAATGTTTCCATTCTTTTCAGAACCACCTTTACAATTATTTACAAATCTAAATATCCAAGCAAATACTCTAATCATTTTATCATAACTGGATACACTGATTCGATGCCAAGGGGGTGCGTCTTTTCATAGATCAATATTCACTCTTTTTATCTTTTTTCTCTCCAATTCTACTTCTTCATGCAAATAAATAATCTCACCAGTGGGCCAGTTTTCAGGGCCTTCTCGCAACCACAAGGGGCCTTCCCACCATCTAGACCGAAGCATTTGCTTCGCAAAACATCCGCGCGACAACAAGTCGGCAATATTTAGTTTTCCTGGGATATGTCTCCATGAATGACCTCGCGTCAACTGTCGAATCTCTTTAACCCTATTTTCGGCGAAAACGCACCAATTTCCTTGCTCTGTTATCCACCAAAGGGCAGTGGTTGAATCAGACCAGAAGGTAACTTTTAAATCGGGCAAACTGAGAGCTTTGATAATAGACTTTGCAAGTCTAGAACCTATTCAACAGGCCATTAATTCTAAGCGAGGAATGCTTAAAGATTTCAAAGGCGATACTCTAGACTTCGCCCGTACGAGATTTATTTTTACTTCAGAATTAGATATTGATCGAACAAAGATGCACGCTGCATACGCCCCCTTGCAAGCATCCACAAATACATGTAGTTCAGACGTGTCATTGATAAACAAGTATCGAGGCAAAGTAACATCTTTCAAAACATTAAGTTCTTTAAACCAGTTCAAAAATATATTTACATCATTCGGAGACAATTCATCATCCCATGCAATTTTCACTTTCCACAATTTTTGCAACAACAGTTTTGGAAGCAATGTAGTTGGCGTTAATAAACCAATAGGATCAAAAAGTGTCTGCACAATTGCCAAAATTGTCCTCTTTGTGATTTTCGTATCACAGGTCAATGTATCTGTGTCTGTGCAGCACCTCAGCGTATCATTATCCAAATTCCAAATTACCCCCAAAACGGAAGTATCCCCTGAATGTTTGTCAACATTTGTACCAGCCACATTGCTTTCAAAACCGCGCAAGTTAAAACATCCATTTGACATGATTAATTTGGAATGTTCAATAAACGTAAACTGTTCATCAATACTAAAAACACTAGATAAACAAATATCCACATAAAATGACGATTTCAATTTTTGAGCAACTTCACTATATTGACGTGGACAGTTTTCTAATAGATGCATTATAGATGCGTTCAACAAGTAGGGGCTCGAAGAAACTCCAAACACAACTCTGCAATGCCTATAAATTAATTGCTCTTCATTGCATGGGAAAAAAAATCTGAGAAAATCTCTATCTTTAGATGCGACGGATAACATTAAAAAAGCCTTTTCAATATCGGCACTAAAACCAATCGGATACATTCTAAAACGATCTATAATATCAGGTATTAATTCAATAAGATTTATTCCTTTACACAAACATTCGTTCAAAGAGAGTTTCCCTTTCTCAGATGCAGAAGCGTCAAAAACAGGACGAATTTTCGTGGTTTCACTTCCTAATTTGATTACAGGCCTATGCGGCAAATAATGACATTCATTATTCACTTCGTTTTCTGGTACGCGTTCAATAATATTTAACCTTTCCCATTCCTTGAACACATTTTGATAATCATCGAAAAATTTACTACATCTGAGTTTATAGATCATCTTTTGATACCTTTTCCAGGATAATTCTTTATTATCGGTTAAATGTGTCGTATCACATTTCCACGGAAGTATCTTCCATCTGGAAGAATTTTCATTTTGTTCTCAAATTCAGATAAATTAAAACTTTCATTCATATTAACAGTTTCGTTTGGAGCGCATATTCCTAATTTTTCAAGTTCCCATAACTCATTCAGAGGAATTCTCCTGACATGCATTGAAAATGTTTTCAAAATATTATTCTTTTCACCCGAATTTCGTTTTCCAAATACCGTTCACCCACGTTTCGTTTCGACAGCCGTTATCCCGTACTGTAATTCAATAGAATTTCCAGTCAATAATTTTCCTATAACATCTGCTCCGATTAAAAGGTTAATTTCAATTTCCTTTCGGATCAGAAAATTTGATTTCTTTTTCTTTTAATTCATTCAAAATATCTTTATCTTTAACCTTAGTAATAAAACCGCAAATCTTTTTTTCCGATAATGCCTCAAAACTACATGCGAATGTTCCTTTTAAATTGCTAACCTCGACCGAAAACACTTCATGTTGTTTAGGTTTCGTTTCGTCCCCCCCCCAAACAGTGCATGTATAACTGTCTCCTCCCTAAGTGGAGATGCTTTAAGCTGACTCATCATATTTTCACTAACGTAGCTACCTTGGCTTCCGCTATCAATTATGCAGCGAATAATTTTCTCGCGACTTTGACACCGAATTCGAACGCAAAGCGTTTGCAAAAATACAGTTTCGCTTCTGCCACAGTTAGAAAGAGAACTCTCTTTTGAAACATTTATCTGATCATTATTTTTTAGCTTTTGATTACACATTACATCAAAATGATTACAACTTTTGCAAAAAGAACAGCTTAACTTACCTTTCAAAGGACAAAATTTACTAATGTGACTCGCTCTTTTCAGACAAGAAAAACAAGCACCTTTTTTCAACAACAATTGTTGTTTTTCAGCTAAAGTCATTTTTTTTGCAGTGTAACATTTTTCACTAAAATGTTTCTTTTCACAAAAATTACAGTTCGGAACACTCTTACCTGAATTCTCAAGACTTACTAGAGCTGATGCTGTTACGGGATCATTTTGCTTTACCTGTTCGTGGTTAAAATCTTTCTTCCGATGGTTCTGTTGGGAAGCGAAACCAGTTCTTGCGAGGAGAACCATCTCTTCCCCCTTAACTACCTGTTTTAAGAAATTCATTAAATATTTCAAAGATCGATTCCCTTTAGTTTCAATGTAGTCGTGATTTCTGCTTCTTTCCCATGCCATCAGTACTTCTTCTAGCAACTTTCCACTAAGGGGGGCAAAAAATCCCCATATTTTTCTTGGGTTCTTCCCAAACTTTCCAACGCTCGCAATTTTCCTTCTAGTTCATGATACAGGGAGGGTAGATCCGTTTTTGCTCTTCTGATTACAGCGTTCTTCATCACTAGGCTTAACAAGTCTCTCACATAGATTTGCACAAGGAAATCTTCGCGTCCAAAGCGCTCTCTTAGTTGTTCGATGGCTTTAGGATAATTAGCTGCCGTTGCCGGGAAGCTAAGGACTAGGCGTTCTGCTTTCGATTTGGGTTCCATGGCCTGCAATAGATACTGCATTTTATCTTCATCGGCGATACTTTTGTCATCGTGGATTTTCTGGAACTGACTCCAAAACGTCAGGTAATCTTTAGTTTCACCACTGAATTTTTTAAGCTCAATTTTATGCAATTTAAATTTCCTAGATTCGGAATTATTTGAAGGAGAGGAGGCTTGTATTTCCGCATCTACTTGAGCACACTGTTCTAGAAACTTATCTCGATAATTCTCCGCTTCTTGAAAATCATCACTAAATAATTTTTCTCCATCTTCAGTCTGCAAAATCTGCTGCGATAAAGCACTCTGGCATACGTCAAGTCTCTGGAATTTATCACAAAGTTGACACTTCAAAATCGAATGTATTTTTAAATCTCTTACTTCTTTAGTTAATTCACTTTCGGTTTTTCTTGAGGTTTGCGAAAACGCAATTCTAAGTCCTTTTCTTTGGGCCTTTAAAGCGATCAAAATCGGCCTTTAAAGTATATTCAAAATAGAAATTCAATATCAAAAGTTCAATCGGAAAATTCTAATTCAAAGCACCCGGTCCCGCCGAGGGTACCACTATGTTACGAAGAACACAGAAAATATATAAATCAAATATATTTAAAACAGTTCGTTCAGTTGCGGGCCTGCCTCTACCCGAGGCTGGGTGCATTATGAATAAAGACAAAAAAATTCTTAATAAATCATTCTTTATTTCCATCAAAACAGTATCACTCTTCCGAGATCAGCTTTTGTTCGTCCACAAGCAAACATTCGAAAACACTCAGCACGCAGGCTGACGTCACAAACAGCAGCGCCTCGCGCCGGTTATTACTTCAGTTCATTTCAACCTAGTGTGCTTTGCCATAATTAAATACACCACCACACCACCCTTAGAAAGTCTTCCACAAAGGCATCCCTCCCCTTAGGCAGATATCCCTAGTGTGCTTTGCCATAATTAAATGCCCCAGCACCTTATCTCTGGTGTTTCTTCTTCTTGCACCTTGTTGGGGGTAGGGTTGCTCTTCCATTCTTAAACTCAATATTTGGAGCAAAAATTTATAAACAAGGTTATCTTAATTAGAAAGCCTAAACAGAAAAAACTTAAAAGTTTACTCAGTTTTTTCTTAGTTTACTCAGTTCAGTTTCTTAGTTTTCAGTTTACTCAGTTCTTACTTAAGTTTACTCAGTTTTTTCTGTTTAAAGTCAAATGCTGCAAATATTCATATGGAGATGAAGCAGCAAAGATCTTTTCCTGTGTAGTATTCTTAGGCAAACTGTTGTACTCCTATATAAAAATTTTGCTATTTAAAGACATAATTCTCTCAGTCGCTTTATTAGTTTTAATTTAATAACCACATTTTTGGTTCATTGAAACTATAAAATCGTAATACTGTATCAGCTGAACCGCAAATTATATTTAAAAACTGCAATGTAATTACTAAGCACTTCGGAATAGTGGTGTCGCATTTCAACTTTAGTATATTAATAGAGTTATTTCAGAATAAAACTATGCTGCACAGACACAGTGTCTAATGTCCTGCGCCACGCAGGTGTGCCAAGAATACAATAATAAAAGCAGAACAAGGCTGAAAGTTGATATAATAATTACGATTTTAAGTTTACTCAGTTTTTTCTGTTTTAATGCAAGAAGGGTGTACATCGCCAGAAAAATGCAATATCGTAGTGTGCTCTTTCACTCGATTAAATTTGATATTTATTGGAAAAATTATTATTATACATATTATATTATACATATTTTACGATAGATATCAGTTTTAACCTATGGATAAGTGGCTGAACTTGAGTAACAACAGTAATGATGCAGATGCGAATGCTAGAAATGTTACTGAAGGAGGATTTAGTAATCAGTAAAAGGCATTATGGTGGGTTTTTTGTTGAGTTAGGCTTCACTTTCGCCCAGGTGGAAGGGTAATGAACAAAGTCTTTATTTAATTCGTAATAACGTTTGTCTGCATATTCGAAATATTAATATTAAATTTTAAAATAGTCAGCATCCATATGCATGGTAATTGCAATTCCACTCACATTTGTTCTACATTAACGCCTGCATTTCCGTATGTGTATCTATCTAATTAGTCATATATCTATCTACCCGTATATATCTATCTATTTATATATATTATATTATTATTAGTAGTAGTAGTGGTAGTATCAATATTATTATTTTTATTATTATATCATTGTTATTATCATTATTAAATTTTTATTTTAGTATTTATTTTGGAATTTGTTGGCGCCCAGAAAGTCAAGTGGAACGAAACGCGTGGTCAGAACATATATGTACGAATTTTAATGTTTTAAATTATTACCCCTTGATGAGTCAATTTGAAATAATATAGATAATTATTTGCATTAAAATATAAATAATTATTCCTCATTTTAGTTTAAAATATTTATAAAATATTCCAATGTATTCTAACATTGCATTTTACATTTTACTTTGCTCTGAAATTTGATAGTTCTTTATGTTTTATTTTTTAAATCCATTTAAGCATTTTATTTTAGGATACTGCATTCTTTTTTCTTATTTTCTTCTACTTTTAACTTATATATATATACATAAATTGCAGGATATGTATTTTAGTTACTAATATTTAACGAAACAGAAGCAAGCCTACACGTTTAGTGAATGCAAAACTGGACAGATTTATTCTTTGAGTTTTAAGCTAAGATATGAATTTTCACTTTGGATGCAAATTCTAAAATCGAATTTTTCAACAGAAACTTTTATTCTCGAGGAAGAAATGGATTTTAAATGTAACATAAGGGAATCTAATAGATAATATAAAGCATTGGCAAATTGCTGACCACCAGTTTTTTCGACTTTTTTTGCGGTATAAGTATTTAGAAAGAACTTGACAGAGCGTTTAAAAATTCTTACCCTTGTCATATTTTTTAAATGAAACTGCGTTGCTTCTAATAGGCAAAGCGGTGGTTTTGAAACAAGTTAGAATATTCACGCTTTGTAGCTAGGTTTGTTTTAGGACGGTGTTGGCTACTAAATGCGTCCGCGATATTTTTCGGACCTTTCATTTGTAATGTCAGTTAATTTGAAATTGTATTAAAACTCTAAAATCCTAATCTAGATTTTTTTTTTGCAAAACTTGAATTAAATTGGATATAAAAGTAAGTTATGATTCCTTCAGGAAATTATTTAGAGTTAAATGGAATGAATGATTCATCAAAGCAGTATTAAATACTAGTAGATATTATTATTATTATTCATTTTTCCCAAATGTAAATTCGGATTTCTGATAGAACTTTCTATATTTACTGTGCCGGCAGATTTCGGAATTTTAATTAGGAACTGTTAATTGTTATTGAAAGACTGATTGATAATGCCAAGAATCTTCAGAAACGTTCAAATTCCGTAGACTATCTTAAAAATAAAGTTAGAAGCAGCAGCAATGCATAAAATATCTCTCAAAATTTACCTCTCAGCATTACTTACAGTATCAAGTATTCCCAAACGACCAATGGACGAAGTGTCGCATATGGTAAATAAAAATAATTTCCCTTACCGAAAACATCTCATTTGATGAAGAATAACTCAGCTTTATTCTTTATTTTTTTAAATAAATCAAAATTTTAGTAACAAGATTTAAATAATTGTGCTAAAAATGGGGGTGTATAAAAATGAGCTAAACAACGTAGTTCAGATTGCTTTATAGTGAGAAATTAATTTTGCTATTTTAACATTTTTACAAAATGAGCTTAAAATAAGCATAACGGCCCACCAGCCGCCAAGCGGTAAAAGCCATTGAACACTGGTAGTTCGTTCCGGGGTTCGAGTCCCGGCGAACGGGCTGGCTGCATGAGCGTTTTCGTGGTTTTCCCATGTGTAACGTGGATACGAGCCAGTTTCCCTTAAAAAGACCTCCACGGGGCATCCCTCCCTTTCCGTGTAGTGCCTAAGGGCGAAGCACGTAATAAGTAAAAAAAAAAAGAATAAGCATAACTAAAAAAATACAGAACCAATGGAGCTTCTATATTTTCCAGGTCTTAATATAAAAGAAAGTTCGTCCAATGTTCGGGGATGCCACGTATAAAGAGCTTGTTTTAAAAGTACAAATGCTCATTAATCCATACGAGACACATCAGGAGATTTGGTGGATATGCATCCAGAGGGAATAGCTTCAATTGCGGTTTCATATATCACTTTTTTCAAAACATAAAGCAGTAGATTTAAACGTATGGTTTGTAGCCTTATCCTGACGGAATTTAATACAGTCAGGATTGTTTGGATAAAGAGATGGAATTTCGTCTTTTAATGCAGGTGTTTAAAGTTATTTCTGATTGTAATCCGAATTGATTTTGATATTTTTTTCTACTTTCCTTATTTTAAGTTTCCCCTTATAAAAGAATCCAGTAAGAACAATAAAATCTTTAGGAAAAATTTTTTTTTCTCTGAACCAATATATTAAGTCTTTTGCTCCTCTTTTTCGGCAGTAAATTCATGTTTATCTCTAGCAATCGTTACACGTATGCCCAAGCTTCATGAGTTGTAAGTACACTGAAGCGCCACTAAATTAGGGATAGACATGGCTATGCAAATTGAATAGCGCTGCGCCGCATCTGGGCTTACGTGAGAGAGTTGTGGTAAATGCACATACAGCTAGCGCTATGCTTGTCGATAATCAGAAGTTTCATATACAAGTATAGGTAAAATTTCAATATCGGGCAGATAGTAATCTCTCGTCGCATGGGCCATACAATTTCTAAAATCCTCAGCGGGATAGGATTTTAACGGTCGACTGTGTCAAGAGCATACCGACAATACACGGATGGTGGGAAAAAGAAGTAGCGACTCTGCAAAGTGCAAAGCACATTTAACTTAGAACAATCGTGGTGTGAGAAGTCTCAGCAGTTAGTACATGGTCAATGAAGCCAAATATTAGCTCCAATTACCACCTAGCTAAAGCAGGCGACAGTCATACAGTCAGTAAAAAGATCGTGTATCGCTCCCTTCACCATATGGGCTTCGGAAGCCGTGACACACTAGGGTATCCTTCCTAAATGCATGCCATCGAGTTGCCATTCTTACCTGGGCAAGACAGTATAGAGAATAGACACTAGTGGACAGGAAATTTGTAGGAGTGATGAGTCTCGATCCCTCTAATTAATACCGATGGGAGGCTCAGAATATGGCGAGAGAATCATGAATGTATGAATCCGGTGTGACAGATTGGAACTGTACAAGGCCGTGGAGGCTTAATCATGGTCTGGGATGCTTTCTTCTGGTTGTATTTGGGATCTTTAGTACTTGTTCTTGCCTCCCTCAATATGATTCTGTACGTGGAATTGATGAGCTATAATCTCCATCCATTTATTTCCCTGTCATTCACACGGAAAGGGAGTATCTCAGAAAGATAACTGCGCCTCTCACAGGTTACGATTGGCTACTGGTTGGTTGGATGGAAGGGCATTCGTCTGACTTCTCTGTTATAAATTGGTTAATTAAAAGCCCTGACTTGAATTCTACTGAACATCTCTCCAAATTAGTATGCTTATTATTGAGGAATATAGAGAATTGAAGTGTTATGTTCTATTCACTCGTTTTCCATGTGTTATGATGGTCGTATGAAATGTCGTCGCCTGTTATGATGTCAAAATATCGTCTGTTGGGATGGTTTCGTATGTAAGCATATGATTGAGCTTATTATTTATAAGCCTTCCTAGCGCTAAATACATTCCCTCTAATAACATATAGGTCATAGTCCATAGGTCTTCGCTTATTTAAGAGGTATAATACCCTGAAATCGTTACCTATCTAGTATATCTGTCTTTAGTGGGTATCATATAAAAGTCAAAAATAAATCCCAATGTTGGAACAAACCTTTTCACTTGAAGATCGAAGTCACATCCAATGTGGCAATATGTAACAGTGGGATAACTTGTGTAAAATTGCGATTTAAAATATCTGAAGCGTAACTTTCACAACGTAAAAGCAAATTAGCACATCTGTAGCATAAACACGTTGGCTTAACTTTATCCTCGTTAGTGCTACGGCTGTAGCGTCCTCCTTGCTCCGTGTCTTGAAGCTAACGGAATATCGTGGCCGTAGTTGTTGAGGTAGGTAACATAAGTGAGCGGAGCATAGTTGCACAGACCAGTTGTTGAAATTTTTAACGCATAATACACATCAATGTGCTGCCCCAAGGTTTCGTAAAGTCCATATCGATTTATCAGCAATAATTAAGTAAATGTAATAAAGAGTAAATAATGAAAAGTAGAAAAAACACTATGTACACTAAGTACATTGATCACCAAAACTCATTTTGGTGTATCGTTCTCGCTAATTGTATAGCGTAAGTTCATGTTACGCTAACCGGTTGATTTTATCTTAAAGAGGTGACTATTAAAGAATTAAAAATAGTTTTATATATTTTTGTATTGTGCATATATTTAGCTTCATTTTTACCCAGTCAAAGGTAGATGAAACCCTTTACATCAGAGTGGCAGGTAAACATGATTTCTGTGCTTTGCACTAATAAATCCAAGACAAATTTATGTTTTGAAAGTACTTTTTGTATAAAAAATATTTTCCCAGAGTATTCAAGTGGTTTCGTTTTAATAATAATAATTTCTGGTTATATATATATATATGTACATATAAGTATTACGTTTATGCTTTGTATTGCAAGAAACCCCAAAAAAGAAACATTTATTTGAATATGTATGGCAGCGGCTGTTTAGCGTTGGTTCGTTTTCCACTTTTATCCCAAAAAATAGCAAAAATCAGAGATATTAATTAAAAGTTATTAAAACGCTAATTTTCGCCCTCATTTTTCCGAATGGCAACAGTGCTGATATCATCAACAATGGCGACAGGGATACAACAGCAATAATGGTTGCGTGGCATTATTGCTGATGTAATGAGAGAGAATTACCGATTTTATGCGATTTTATCAAAAAAATGAATAAAACAAAAATAAAAAAATAAAATTTAAAAGTCATTCGAATTTTGGAAACCTCGTTTCGAGGTGCACTGGCTCTTCTCCAGATGCACCTAGGTAGCAAATTCGTAGACCTGGGTCTATCAGCTTACACGCAGACCGAACGAAAGACAGACTCATAGAATCTTCCCTCTATTGTGAGTAGAGTTACATATCAGAATACCTTTCTTTGTTACATATTCAAAGAATCCTTTTAATAACGTTCGGAACAATGAATTTACCAATAATTGTTTTAGGCTTTGTTGAATTAAAACAAAGTTAATGTATACATTTTTAACAATGCTTATAAACCATAATCATTAGAGATATCAAATCTAGTGGTGCTAAAATCTTACGTGTGGAGATTATTTGCTTGTTAGTTTTAATGCTGAAATCGCATTCGAACCATTTTTAGAAATGGAGTTCTTTTTTTTGACAGTATTGTGTTACGTTTTTATACCAATACCCTTTATCGACAGCCTATTGGGCATACTTATTTGTTTTGCGACTGCCTTCCTTTTGTTTTCTCGAAGAGAAGAGAGAATTCGGGAAAATAATGATGAAAACTCTATTAACCGTAATGAACACAAGTTTAATGCCGGAAACAAGGTACGTAATTTAGATTTCCTTGATTCATATGCTGATATTAATGAATTTAATGATGATTCCTTTGATGTGGACATAGACAGTGACACCGATCTCCTCGATGTTAATAACGAAGCTTTTGATAATAACCTTCTTAAGTTGCACATTGATAGTGATACTGACCACATCGGCCATTTTGCCAAAGATTTCGATAATAATTCTTATGATGTGCACAATATCAGCGATGAAAAGCAATTTAATTACCTCCAACATGAAACAGAAAAGGATTTTGATTTTCCAAAACCTGATAACTCAGGTAATCAAATAGGCACGAATAGCAGTATAACCATCTTGAACCAGGAAGAATTCAGTTTGAATACCTCTATTGAATCATTGGATGCTGAATGCATTGTATCGCATAACGATCTTGGAGCACAAAGAGACATCGATTCTGGTAATCTCCTTAACACAAATAATGAACCAAAAATGAATGGCAAACTGGATCAAGTAGACAGAACAGAACTGAAACCAACTGAAGATTCTGAAGAACAGCTCGTTGATCTCGTCGTTGGTACCGTCCCTGTTATCTGCTTTGATGACGAGTACACTCAACATCCTTCTTCGAATCATAGCAAGCGTTTCAAAATTTCAAACATAAGAAAAACATTACTGAAATATTTCTGCTTTAAAAAATTAAAAATAAACAAAGGGCTTAAAACATATTATATAGATCTGAGATAAGTTTACACAATTTCAGTTTGTATTCGTGATAAATTTGTTTGCCATGACACCATTCTTGACTGACCAGTACTTGCCTAAAAATTGGACATTGACTGACCAGTGACTGACTAAATGACAATCTCATTGACTAAAAGTAGGACATTGTCTGACCAGTGACTGACTAAAAATTAGACATTTTCTGAGCAGTCATTAACTGACGATCACATTGACTGACCAGGGCCTGCCTAAAAATTGGACATTGACTGACTATGTGACGGTCTCCTTGATTGCCCGTTGACTGACTAAAAATTGGACATTGTCTGACCAGTGACTGACTAACTGACTATGTCATTGACAGACCGGAGACTGACTAAATTTGGACATTGACTGAGCAGTGACTGAGTGACGATCTCATTGACTGAGCAGTGACAGACTAAAAATTGGACATTAACTGAACAGGAACTGACTGAGTGACGATCTGATTAACTGACCAGTGACAGAATAAAAATTGGACATTCACTGAAAATCGACTGAGAAAGTGAAGATCTCTTTGCCTGACCAGCGACTGAATAAAAATTGAATATTGACTGACCAATGACTGACTAAGTGACGTCCTTATTAAATGAGCATTGGATTTGGACGGAAGAAATTGCCTTTTTCGATAAGAGAGAGGAAAGATGTTTTCAGTCCAATCGATTGCGCTACAGCTGAAATGGAAACAGAAAATCATTTTAAAATTCTTTTCTAGAGCTACATTTCAGAACTGCAAAATTTAAATGAAATTATATGGTAACCTGAAATTAAAATATTATTTGCAGTTAAATGCCGATGCTAAATTTGTTTTTCTTGTGCTCTTAAATTAATTTACTACTTTACACACCATATTCAGTTATGATTTACCAATATGCTCTATTTTAACTATAACTTCTCATTGAATTAAGTTAAGCTCTAGCTATTATCGAAATTTTTCTTAGGCATATTTTCCCTTGTTGTCTGTGCTACCAATTTGAAGTGACCGTCAGCTACTTCCTTTTTGTTTTTCCTATGTGATATGTCGGCATTTCGTATAAAAAATCGCCAGATTATCATTAAAACTCGAATAAGGATGTTATTTTGTATTTTAGATTTTTTTCTCTCTGTGGCCTTCATGTCAAAACTTACTAGAAATAATAAATGAGAATATATTGCTTTCTTTTCAAACGAAGTATTTTCAATATGTCTCCCATAGCAATAGGCCCTGTGTTTAAGAATGCTAAGAGTTTTACCCTCTTTGATTCCCCGCCAACGTGCTGGCCGCATGGTTGGCTTTTGCAGTTTTCCTTATCTCGATGTACATTAGGCGATTTCCCATAGAACGTTCTCCGCTAAGCCATCCCTCGCGCCAGGCAGGTAACCATTCTTTTCTTTGCCCTTTTCAAATAACCTAACTTTTACTCAAACAAATCAGTCATGACATGAAATTTGGAAGAAATTAATTTAAATAACTTTTATAAAAATGTCTCGATTGGACATATACTGGAAGTTAAAAAATTTACACCCCACGAATACACCGAAAACAAATATTAAACTGTAAGCTTTCAGACTTTGTATTGCGCCCAAAGGGATCATTTTTTCATTTGCAGACATAAACGTTTGGACAAAATTCGGGCTAATGTCTCTCTGCGTTAAAAATATTTAAAAACAGCGTATTTTATAAATTAGAAAATGAACCTTTCATATACTTTGATATATTTGAATAAATATTTATGAGGCATTATTAATAAAAATGAGAATAAAGGAAACCCTATGAATAATCCTGAAACGTTTAGTCTGAAATTTAAAATTCAACGTAACTATCGCAAATGACTAAGTGCAGGGGGTGTTGAGGTATCCTTTTAAGGATTTTGCAAAGAATTATATATATAAACAAACGTTATAATTTCATTTTCTAATATATTCCGGCTGAAAGCCCTTTTGTTGAACCATCATGTTACATCTTGATTTGTAAGAGAAAAGTCTTTTCCTGAAAATATGAAGGTTGATTTTATGTCACTTCTCCTTCACAATGTTCCACAGTTCGTCCAATGTTCGGGGATGCCACGTATAAAGAGCTTGTTTTAAAAGTACAAATGCACATTAATCCATAGGAGACACATCAGGAGATTTGGTGGATATGCAACTAGAGGAAATAGCTTCAATTGCGGTTTCATATATCACTTTTTGCAAAACATAAAGCAGTAGATTTAAAGGTATGGTTTGTAGCCTTATCCTGATGGAATTTAATACAGTCAAGATTGTTTGGATAAAGAGATGGAATTTCGTCTTTTAATATAGGTGTTTAAAGTTATTTCTGATTGTAATCCGAATTGATTTTGATATTATTTTCTAGTTTCCTTATTTTAAGTTTCCCCTTATAAAATAATCCAGTATGAACAATAAAACCTTTAGAAAATTAACCAATATATTAAGTCTTTTGCTCCTCTTTTTCGGCAGTAAATTTATGTCTATCTCTTGCAATCGTTACACATATGCCCAAGCTTCATGAGTTGTAACTACACTGAAGTGCTACTAAATTAGGGATAGACATGGCTATGCAAATTGAATAGCGCTGCGCCGCATCTCGGCTTACGTGAGGGAGTTGTGGTAAATGCACATACAGCTAGCACTATGCTTGTCGATAATCAGTTGTTTCATATACAAGTATAGGTAAAATTTCAAAATCGGGCAGATAGTAATCTCTCGTCGCATGGGCCATACAATTTCTAAAATCCTCAGCGGGATAGGATTTTAACGGTCTAGAGTGTCAAGAGCATACCGAGAATACACGGATGTGGTAGAAAGAAGTAGCGACTCTGCAAAGTGCAAAGCACATTTAACATAGAACAATCATTGTGTGAGAAGTCTCAGCCGTATTGTATATGGTCAATGAAGCCAAATATTAGCTCAAATTACCACCTAGCTAACGCAGGCGACAGTCGTACAGTCAGTAAAAAGATCGTGTACGCTCCCTTCACCATATGGGCTTCGGAAGCCGTAGACACACGAGGGTACCTTTCCTAATTGCATGCCATCGAGTTGCCATTCTTACCTGGGCAAGAGAATATAGAGAATAGACACTAGTGGACATGAAATATGTAGGAGTGATGAGTCTCGATCCCTCTAATTAAACCGATGGGAGGCTCAGAATATGGCTAGAGAATCATGAATGTATGAATCCGGTGTGACAGATTGGAACTGTACAAGGCCGTGGAGGCTTAATCATGGTCTGGGATGCTTTCTTATGGTTGTGTTTGGGATCTTTAGTACTTGTTTTTACCTCCCTCAATATGTTTCTGTACATGGAGTTGATGAGCTATCATCTCCATCTATTTATGTGCCTGTCATTCACACGGAAAGAGAGTATCTCATAAAGATAACTGCACCTCTCACAGGTTATGGTTGGCTAATGGTTGGTTGGATGGAAGAGCATTCCTCTGACTTCTCTGTCATAAATTGGTTACTTAAAAGCCCTGACTTGAATTCTACTGAACATCTTTCCAAATTAGTATATCTTATTATTGAGGAATGTAGAGAATTGAAGTGTTATGTACTATTCACTCGTTTTCCATGTTCAGAATGTCTGTTATGATGGTCGTATGAAATGTCGTCGCCTGTTATGATGTCAAAATGACGTCTGTTGTGATGGTTTCGTATGTAAGCAGATGATTGAGCTTATTATTTATAAGCCTTCCTAGCGCTAAATATATTCCCTCTAATAACATATAGGTCATAGTTCATAGGTCTTCGCTTATTTAAGAGGTACAATACCCTGAAATCGTTACCTATCTATATCTGTCCTTAGTGGGTATCATATAAAAGTCAAATTAAATCCCAATGTTGGAACAAACCTTTTCACTTGAAGTTCGGAATCACATCCATTGTGGCAATATGTAACAGTGGGATGACTTGTGTAAAATAGCGATTTAAAATATCTGAAGCGTAACTTTCACATCGTAAAAGCAAATTAGCACATCTGTAGCATAATGACGTTGGCTTAGCGTTATCCTCGTTAGTGCTACGGCTGTAGCGTCCTCCTTGCTCCGTGTCTTGAAGCTAACGGAATATCGTGGCCGTAGTTGTTGAAGCATGTAACATAAGTGAGCGGAGCATAGTTGCACAGACCAGTTGTTGAAATTTTTAACGCATGATACAAATCAATGTGCTGCCCCAAGGTTTCGCAAAGTCCATATCAATTTATCAGCAATAATTAAGTAAATTTAATAAAGAGTAAATAATGAAAAGTAGAAAAAACACTACATCAAGTACATCGATCACCAAAACTTATTTTGGTATATCGTTCTCGCTAATTGTATAACGTAAGTTCATGTTACGCTAACCAGTTGATTTTATCTTAAAGAGGTGACTATTAAAGAATTAAAAATAGTTTTATATATTTTTGTATTGTGTATATATTTAGCTTCATTTTTACCCAGTCAAAGGTAGAGTCACTTACGATTTGTAAGTCTCGTGCGATACTTTGTGGTGCACGAGGATTTCTTTTTCTTTAAAAAAAAAAAAAAAAAAAAGGTAGAGTGAAAGGTAGATTGCTGCGTGCGTACGGGTTCATTACGAAATGAATGCACAAGTCCGATGAAAAATGAACAAAACTTTATTATTATCACAACAGAAATGCTTAAATTTTCTCAAATTATCATGCAGTATTACAATATCTCACAGTAGTTATCTTTTAACTACTTTAATGTCCAATAGAACTTAGTTTAAAACAGCTAAAGAAAGCTAATCCGCGAATTCGCTACAATCAACAAGAGCAGTTTTCTAAACTACAACAAACTAAGCAACTACTATGAACTGAGATGTGTTCCTACTTTTATAAGATTTTAAAATCACGCGCTAGAATTTTCTAGTACTTTCTCGAAATCAAAAAGAGATATTTATTTATTGAATGCACGCGCTCTTGTATTTTCAATTTTCCGGCTTAGCTTTCTTTTAATATTCGTCACGCGCTGCACTGCACGAGAAAAATGACCATTTAATTTATAATTGAACTAACATTAGCTTTTTAAATACCAAATTCGTAACAGTATACATACATACAAAATTTCCATGGCATTAAAACCTGCAAATTTTGTATGTATGTACATAACGAAAGACGAAAAGCTTACACCGCTTTCAATGCAAGCTTTGATCCGGGAAGAAGGAATGGATTTCAAAATAAATCATAAGTATCTAAAAGATGATAGGCTAACATTAAGAAACTGTTGACCACCACTTTTTTCGGCCGATTTGTGGTATAAAAGTTTTAAAAGACATTCGATATTGGTTTCATTCTTCGTGGTTCTTTATTTAAAATAAACTGCTTTGCCTAAAGCGAGAGGCAAAGCGGTGGTTTCTTTAAAAAAAGTTAGATCGTTCTTTGCTGTGATGTACGTTTGTTTAGAATGATGCTGGCTGCTGAATGTGTTCGCGATATATTTCGGAACTTTAATTTGTAATGTCTGTAATGACAATTCATTTCATTTAAATTTGTAGCAAAATTCAAAAATCGTAATGTAGACCTTATAAAAAATTAATTAGGTTGGATACAAAACTGACTTACAATTCATTCAGGAATTAATTTAAAGCTAAATGCTAAATAGCATGATTTATGAATAAGCGTTATTAAATACTAGTAGATATTATTCATTTTTTCCAAATATAAATTCGGATTTCTGATATAACGTTCTCTGAATACTGTGCCAGTAAATTTCGGCAGTTTAATAACAACTGCCAATTATTATTCAAATCATGATTGATAATGCCAAGAATCTTCCCCCCCCCAATAGGATTAAATTTCTCTGTACTAAGATTAGCAGTACACTAGACAAAAATATTTTTATAAAATTTAGATCTCGACAACTACTTTCATCATTAAGTGTTCTTTCCTTTCAAACCTTTAAGCAGCGAAAGTACTGACCCGCACTACTCACACTCGTGAGTTTTACAAAATTTGGCAGTTTGCCATAATTTGAGTCGTAGAATGGAAATATGGAAAGCAATTGGCATGTCATTTCAGAAAACGCCCGATTTTGTGTCAAAATACCTATGTTAAAATGATTCTATATATAAATCTAATATCTATCCTAAGTCGCGCTTTTCAGACATGTAAAACGTAAGTTGAACTTCGTCCATAGGACCAGTAAAACGGGAGGTATCGAACTGTTTCAGTTTTAGTCCAAAAGGAATATTTCTCTGACTATTGTTTTCCTTTTGCGATTTTGCGGCTAATCACTATAAACGGGGTATCACTTTTCAAATTGTTACCACCAAATGTTAGCGTCCTGCATTTTATTTGAAGAAATTAAATAATGAACAATCTGCATAAATGCATGTCTGTTTCACACATTATTATACAACGGCGGTACCTAGAGCTATCCAATTTTGAATAACGTAATCCCTCCTGCGAATATGGGCATCTGGAAGCCCAAATTTGAATTTTATAATTTGTCTTATTATCTATTGCATATTTTGTAATATGTTAACGAATTTTTGATTAAAAACTCAACGATTTAAAAGCGAGCAATGGCAATACTCTACGGGGGGAAAATACCTTTTTATCTGCAGCGCGCGGAACTGTGTATCGAAAATTCTAAAGATTTTAAAATTATTTTGCGACATTGCTGTTCAACTAAATTTTATGTTTTATGTGCAAAGAACATGATATTTAATAAATAAAATTAACACCCAAAACGTTAAAAAACGGTCCTTTGAATGTAATTTAAAATTAGAAACCTTTCAGAAACAGTGTACATAAAATGTGACCCTAGTAGGAAATCTTGGATTGTGATAAGAAGATAACAGGCGCAGTGCCTGAGTAGCAGCTAGAGTCGTCAGGCGCCTGGTATCATCTGTAGAATTCGGAGAAAATCCGCGTAGGTGGCGGGGTGGATGAGTGTAACAAAATGTGATAGTAGCGTCAACTTCCAGATGACGGCATCAGTGAGGCTATTGAACTATGCTTCTGAGTGAAACATTATTCAACTTTTTAAAGCCTAAGTCAATGTTTTCAAAAATTTTTAAATCTTCAAACTGTTCATTTTTTCAATGTACATTTATGTATATTCTCGAAAATGCATCCACATATAATGATTTTCGAATTTCTTCAAAATTCTGTCAATTTTACATCACGTCTTGAATCAGCCTCGCACACGCAGTAAACCAAACTTATAGAGTATGTTTGTAAAAGCTTTTGCAGTGAACAGCAAAGGAAATGAAACTACAACTCGTTACATAACCACCGCTCTGCCTTAAATAGACAGCGCGGTTCACTTTAAAAAATAAAAAAACTGTTTTCTATCTTGCCACCGTTTGTAATAATGTAAATTACACATAGGGAAATTGATTACGAAAAAACTAGTGATTAAAAAATTTCTTATTAATTTTTTCATAATGAACATAATTTTAAGTTGGAAAAATTATTTTAAAAATCCATGGCGGCATACATTTGAAACATATTTTCATGTCAGATGTATTTTATGAAGAAGTCTTAAACTCTTTGAAATTTGAAGAACTAATTTTCCGAAGATTTACAGATTCCGAAGATTTACAGATTCCGAAGATTGTCCAGCTAAATCTTCCGGTCAAACGCACTTTACAGTCCAACTTTTATTGTAAGGTGCATTCGTTTGTTTAAATGTTTGTGAAGGATTACCGCAGACTTTCTTAAAAAGTGATAAATGCTAATATTGATTGATAGCAATGAAGAAGAATTTCATGCATTTTTTAAAAACCTGAAACGAAGGATTTGTGAGATTTGCTGCTGGACCAAATCTCAGATTTAATGTTATTATATTAACTCTAAAAGTCTGGTATAATTTGCTTGTCTTAGCTATGTACGGAAAATTGGTTCTGACTGTGAAAACATTCATCTGCATTTTGTTACAAGATTTTCTTCTTAATTTTAATTTTACATGCACTGATTTAATGCCGAAAGTACCTTGAGATATCTGTTACCTTTATACAAGCTGCAATAAAAGTAAAATGCAAATATGAAAATCAATTTTTTAGTAACGATTTTAATGCCAAGACACGTAAATAATCAAGTCTACTTTCAAATCTTTGAATAAGAATTGTATCACTGTTTGAGAATATTCAGACGCGTTACTTATGTTCGTTTTTAATGGTAATAAGAGGTATGTAAAATTGGACTAAAAGCCATTAAAATCTTAAACTTTTCCCAAATTCTGGCTATGCAAATTAATTTAATAATAATGCTAGTTAACGGGAAGAAAAATGTATTCGCTGGCCGCGTAAGATTGCTTCGACGACGTCTTTTCTCCGAGCACTGGCTGATAGGATTATGGTTTTGTTCGTAGTGTAGAGTTAAAATGATAAAATCGTGAATATGCTTTCTACAGCCAGAAATATGTCTGATGGTGTGCCCCAGGGATCCGTTTTTTCTCCTTATTTATATAACATGTATACATTAGATATCCAAATGATCCCGAGATGACGATTGCTCTTTTCACTGATGGCACGTGAATTATGACCAAGCGTCTAAAATTACAACAGTACTGCTTCAACTACAGTATTACCTAAATCTTCTGGGAAACTGGTTCACACTCTGAAGGGTTTCAGTCAATACTTAAACATACAAAGCAATTATTTTTAAAAAAGGTTACTCAAACTTTATTCCACCAAGACCAATAGTATTTGATAAGGATACATACTGAGTTGATGAAGTTAAATGTCTAGGAATTATCGTAGATAAAATTTAAAATTTCGCAGGAACTGTTAAAACACTGAACATAATACTTGCAACAATGTGTCCATTAGTTGGAAGAAGGAATAGCAGAGCAATTCCTAATATATAGATCTTGTATAAATCTGTTCATAGATCTGCTGTAATTTATCTTAGCCTAGTCTGAGGTCATGCTGCTGAAAACCCACATTCAATAAATCGATTTTTTGCAAAACTCTCTTTGAGAAATTTTCAACACTCCCTGGTTCACCCTCAAATAGTATACCCACAGAGACCTTAAAAAAGACACTATGCAGCTAAATATAATTCAGTGTACATTTGTTTATTGGTATAACACACAGCTGACAAAAATTTAATACAGAATACAAATTCTGAATTAAAACCATGCTCTTGAATTTCATTCGTCGAAACTCAGCTGCTGTTCCAGAAAGGAATGCTGAAATATCATACAATCTATTCAACTCAACTGGATTGTTTCCCACATTTCGCACGACGGTTGAGTACATCCCTGAGAGCGTAAAATAGGACAAAAGTATCATTTCAAAGCTAAGAAATAGAAACAGAGAGCTTTTTAACAGATTAAGCAGCTGCTATTCTTATAATATATTATGAGACCCTGTAAGTAAACTTTCTGGTTTCTATTTATTTAATAGTGAGATGAAATCCATACTGATCATAACAAGTTCCCCCCCACAAGAGAGACAAGTGCGAGATTTAAGAGAAAGTCTGAAAAATACAGTAACCACAAAACGGCAACACTTTTTATTCAAACAGTGAAATATTAGTGAAAGCTCCAAAATATGCAGCTGCCCAAATTAAAATAATTTAATAAACACGTACTAACATATAACTATGAAATTATATACAGTACAAAGTCCGAGATCCGGACTCGTCGGGGCTTTGGCGATTTCGTATTTGGGACTTTTCAGTACATTAAATCATCAGTTTAAATCTAGTAAAATGGCATGTAGAAATTAAAAAATAAAATATATGAAATCGTGATTTATGAAATAATGAATCATTTATATCGTCTAGAGAGTCAAAATTTACAAAAAAAAGAAGTTTAATATTTATTATATTTCTTCCGAAGTACATTTTTTTACAAATATTAACTTACAATAATGCCATCTGAACGTTTCATGTTATTCCTTTTTTATACAAAGTAAAGAATTAGATTCAGTACTTTAAAGTACTCTCAGTTTCCGTCAAATTTTCCATATATGCATTGAATTAAAAAAATGATTTTTAAATAACTCAAAATTAAAGGAATAAAATCAATTTTCTTTATTAAAGTTTCTCTTTTTTTTTTGGTAGATTGCTTTTTACACCTGGATAAAAGGTTTATTACTTTAGTACTATATTTTTATTATTAAATTTTCTTATCTGCGTATATTTGTGTATTAACTACGTTAATTTTTTTCTAAGATTTTTGTATTTTAAATATATTTTTGTAGACCCATACATACTATATCGGAGATTAAAAAAATTAAAAACAAATTATACCAGTTCCAGACCATATCAAGCAGATTGGTTTGAAATATATGGTGCGATTGAAAAGAATAAAATTCTTTCTGTCTAACTATAATTATCTTAAAATTGTTTGCAATGATATGACAAACTTTGCTTTGACATTTAAAAGCAGTCTTTTGTTTCCTGCAAGAATGTCTGATTAAATGAAACTGCAATCATTTAGAATATGCGTCAAATGAGGAAGTCTTGGTCCTTAAAATGCTACGTTTTAAATATATGTTTTACAGAAATTTCTATGTAAAGCATCATCTGAAAACTATAAACAACAAGTTAGTAATGTATTATTTTATTTTATTTAGCGTAAATCTTGATACATGAACAAAGAATAAATTCTCTGTTATATGCCACAGTTGGAAATATGTTTCTTACAAATATTTCAACACATTTGTTTTACTAAATGGAGATTAAGGAGTTGCCTTCGAGATTAGTGGAAAAAAATTTCGTTTGCGCGTTTAAATAATTCGAACGTGCAAAGATGTTTAGTCATTAGGGAAGATCTATTTGTGCAAATATTATACAAAAAGAGACTTGAATTTAGATTTCACTAAAGCAAATTATGAAAAAACAAAATCTCTTACTTTGTTTTCCTTCTTCTTTTAGAATAGTAGTAAATTTCATTAACAACAAAAATAAATAAATAAATAAAAAGTCTGAAAGCTTTCATGTTTTATATTACGCCCACAGGAACGTTTCTTTCATTTACTCATACAAGCATGTTTCGAGAGTATTTTAGCTGACGCCTTTTTGGACTAAAAATATTCAAAAACAGCCTATCTTTAGAATTTCTAATAGGCAGACATGCATGCTCAAGGATAAAAATATTTTATTCCGTACAGTGTGTTGCCTATATTTGTTTTGAAATAGTTGAGTTTCATAATAAAAAATTCGTTAAAGTTTAAAAAGTATGAAATAAGTAATAAAACAAATTTGAAATTCAAGGTTCCGCCTTCCGAGTGTCCATGTTCAGTTGGAGGAAAATGTTTTTCAAAATTAGATGGCTCTTGTTATCATTATTTCTTCACAACGCGAGAAAAACATATACATTCGTACAGATTCTTCATTACTTAATTTCTTTAAACCTAATACAGGGCGATAATATTTGGTGGTAACAATTGGACAATCATTATAAAAATGATTCGACGCAAAATGCCGGTTCGAGACTAATAGCCCTTGTTCGCTAACGCCCCTTTGGGCCAGTAAGTTTTAAATTTAGCTGACTCAATATTTATCAAAGAAAACCAAGCAATAATAAAAATATCATAAATGAAGAAAACTCAGACTTCTTATTTATTTTTCATCAGAAATGTAAAGTTTGGTACCTGAAAGGCATTATTGCGGATTGCAATCTATAATTTAAGCATATCGACGGCTAAATATTAAATTCTCAGAATGACATTCGTTTCAAATAATTCTAAAATGTTTAACTAGTCATGAAATAAAATAATTTAAATTAAAAACAAGTAAACTGTGAAAACTTTCAAAGTTTTCTTTGCTACGTTTTCATGTGCGAAAGAATTTGAGATTAAATAATGACAACCAAGTCTCCCTCTCTTATTTGTTAAATTTTTCTTTTAAAGCGTGAATTAAAAATAATTGTGCACATATTTATTTCTTACTATAATGATGGAAGTTCGATTCAGGTAAAGTTTGTAGCCTTGGAGAGAAATTGCTAGAAATGATCTTCATCACGGTTTATAGATGTTCATCCATCAATTGGATTCTTTTCTTATCATCTTTCAACTATGGAGAAAAGGCAAAAATTAGTAATCTCCGTCAAGCAAAGCGATTAACAAAAATTAGTAATGCTTTAAATCTCCAAATAATATTTGTTTTTCATTGTAAATTAATTAGCTATTTATAGATTTTCTGGCGTGTTCTTCATGTTCGTTTTTAACGGTAATAAAAACAGGAACTTTAAGTAATTAAGATCTTGATATCTTTGCAACGCCATATTTGCGATAAATATGTTATTGAAATAATCTGCAAGAAGGGTCGGGCTGCCTCCCCCCATAACTGAAATTTCTTCTCAGGCTGCATAAAATTTACTGCCAATTTGAGAGCATTCATATGTAATATTGTTGCATACGTACGAGTTCGTAACAGAATGAATGTATGCTGAAGTGACTACAACTTAAAAAATTTATTTTACAAGAGAGGAGCACCTTGCAGTTCTTGAACGTTTCAGAAAAATACACTTAGAGCTCTTGTGAGTTTTACAGAGCATAGTCAGTACTTATACTTCAAACTTCTATGAACGTTAAACACAATCAATGGAAAGCACATCTAAAAAGGTGAAGGTATGGATATCTCAATTCTCCGAAGTCGCTCTGAACAAACAAATGAGAAATACTTGGATACTTGGGTACGGAAGTGATATTCCAGAGCTTACAGCAGCCGCAGTACTTCCTTGTAATCTGAAGTATCATTTATTCTGGCCCTCATGTTGAAACTTACATAAACGATTCCCAAGATGAGAGATATTGTGAAAAGAAACAAATGAGAAGCTAATGCACATTCTGGTCTCATTTAGTTTTCCCCTGCTTACTGAGATACAATCTAGTACTTTCTGCTATCGAAATTACTCGAAGGCATATGAGGGTCAATTACCGTCATAGCTATGAAATGTATACAGTTCTTCCATCACAATACCATTTACAGTTATGCAGGGACTTAGAATAATATCGCCAAACGGTTGTCATGGTTGGCGAAAACTGTAGTCACCAAAACCGTTATTTGCTTGGCGATATCTCGCCAGCTTAGCGAAGTAGGCATGAAGTTGGCTCTGTATTCTTAATTTTCCGGAAGAGCACTTTCAAGCATTTCATATTACATTAAAACAAAAAATTCTACTCTTTCACAAGTAATTCCAGTAAAATTACTTACATATATAGCAAAGCGTGAACGTGAACGAGAGAACGCTGAACGGGAACGTGAACAAGAGAGAGCCGAACGGGAACATGAACAGGAGAGAGCAGAACGGAAACGTGAGCGAGTTTTTGAATTGGAGAAGTTAAAAGTGATGAACGTAGTTGAGACTTATACCTTAATTTCCAAGGTTTCGACAGCTGAAAAACCTAGAGAAAAGCGGGTTAATTTGAAAGATCTAGTACCGCGTTTTGAACCGAGTAATATAGATATTTCATTATTCTTTATGCTATCTGAGAAACAGGCTCAAAAAGAGAACGTTAATGAGATTAAGTGGGTCTCGCAATTTATTCCTTTATTACCTCATGATGTAGCTCAGCTAATAGTAAAAGAGCCAGCGGTTAAAGGGGAGGATTATCAGCATGTTAAGAAATTACTCAAGCATAGATTCAAAGTTAGTTCTTTGGCACTAAAAACAATATTTGAATATCATTCTAAAAAGAACGGTATGTTGTGGGTGGATTTAGTTTATGAATGAGAGTTTTTTAAAGTACTGGTTGGATTCGGTGGAAGTTCTGGATTTTGACAGTCTTAAGGAACTTATGCTAACTAAGAAAAATAAGCGGCGAGTCCCTCTAGAAATAAGAGAGCACTACTTAGAGAACTGGAAAGAATTTAAAACAACTTCTAATTTAGCAGAGAAATGCTACAGGTATGAGGCTTTGCAAAGAGATACGAGGAGGATAGATCAGAGAGCGGGGTTTAAAAAACCATTTGAGAAAGTTAGAGAGCGGTATGTAAATTCCAATGGTAGTTATAATCAGAAAAGTTATGGTCATCAAGGAATTAAATCGGAGAAGCACAGAAAAGTGGAGGATTCTAAAAAAGAGCAAGCTTTCAAGGAACCAGGTTTCGAGAAACAGCGGAAAATAAGATGTTACCAATGTGGAAAGGACGGACATATCCGACCTAATTGTTTATCGCTGGAAACAAATAAGGCTAATCTGGTGAATAATTTAGAAACGGAGAGTTTAGGAAAATGTTTTGAGCCATATTTCAAGAAAGTAGTAATTAATGGGGTAGAGAGAGAGAATATTTCAAGGATATTGGAGCTGAAATAGATCTATGTAATAGCACTTGGATTAATACTAGTGACTTATTAGGGGAAACTGTATGGGTGAAAGAGGCTTTGGACACAGAATGTAAATGGTTACCTTTGGCGAAAGTCACCAATGAATGTGATTTTGGTGTGCTCACCACAAAGGCAGCGGTTACTCCGATAGAGTTAGATAAAGAGTACTGTTTGTTAGGAAATAAACCTGCCGAGTTGTTAGAGGAAATTAGATAACTACCGGTTCTCTTGAGCGGTGCGGAAACTCGTAGTCAGGCGCATACGCGCAGGAGTTGAGAGAGAGCGGGCGAGGAAGTATTAGATTCCAGATCGGAAGATGAGGAAGGGATAGAAAGTGAAAGTGTTATGAATAATGAGATTTTGGAAGCAGAGAAGCTAACAAGTAATACGGAGAAATCCAATGTAGTTCCAGTTATCGGTTCAGAAGAAAGGTCTATTCTTGCGGATGTTTCGCCAGCAAAATTCTCGGAATCACAAAAAACTTTCGCTAGTTTAGCAGCCGTCTGGAAGAAAGAGAAAGTGAAAATGAAAGAGAGTTTATAAATTCTCAAGGAAAGACTATTTAGAGTGGCAGGTTCTAAAAAAGGGGGAAGATACGCTTCAGCTATGTGTGCCTCTCGTTTTTAGGAAAGGGATCATGAAGTTATATCACGAAGAAATCTCTGGTCATTTAGGGGTAACAAAAACCAAGGATAGAGTTTTGGGACACTATTTCTGGCGTAATTTTTACCAGAAAATTGGAGAATTTGTTAGCACGTGCGATATTTGTCAGCGGGTAGGTCACAGTAGGGATAAAAAGAAAGTCCCAATGAAGATTGTGCCAGTTACATCAGAAGTGTATAGCAGATTTTATATAGGCAGTAGGACCTCTGATACGTAGTTCACGTGAAAATAAATGATTGCGTCAACACAAATTCTCGTCAACAGAAATTGACGAAACTTTGTGTTGCTTCACGTCAGCACAAATTGACGTAATTTTGTGTTGCTTTCAAATATCCAGGTGCCTTTCCTGTACAGAATTTAAATTCTAAAAGTGTGATTCAAGCCTTAATACAAATTTTTTCTAGATCAAGTTACCCTAAGGAAATTCAGTGTGATTTGGGTAGATCGTTTACTAGTGAACTTACATGTGGATTTTTTAGGAAGTTCGTAATTAAGATGTAACATTCTTCGGTATGTCATCCGCAAAGCAATTCTGTTGAAAGGTTGCATTCCACTTTGAAAAGGGTATTGAAGGCTTTGCGCTTGGAAAGCGGGAAGGACTGGGAAGAATGTTTGCCACATGCTTTGTTTGCCATCAGGACTGTTAGCCATGAGAACACAGATTTTAGCCCTTTCGAGTTAGTACATGGAAAAATTTGAGAAAGCCCCAAACGATCGTGTATGAAAACTGGCTAGAGGAAGAAACTTCAGACCCCACTGTGGTCGAGTATGTTTTAGACTTGGTAAACAGATTAAAGATGTGTTAGGAGCTGGCTGTAGAGCGGTTGAAAGAGTGTCAGAGTAAAAAGAAAGTCTGGTATGATCGCAATGATCTGTTATGATCTGTTGTGAGAGGGTTTAAGGTCGGAGATCTCGTTCTTGTTTTAGCCACACCAAATGGCGGTAAACTGGATAGGGTCAGACAAATTAGGGAACTACCGGTTCTCTTGAGCGGTGCGGAAACTCATAGTCAGGCGCATGCGCGCAGGAGTTGAGAGAGAGCGGGCGAGGAAGTATTAGATTCCAGATCGGAAGATGAGGAAGAGATAGAAAGTGAAAGTGTTATGAATAATGAGATTTTGAAAGCAGAGAAGCTAACAAGTAATACGGAGAAATCCAATGTAGTTCCAGTTATCGGTTCAGAAGAAAGGTCTATTCTTGCGGATGTTTCGCCAGCAAAATTCTCAAAGTATTTAGTGGGATTTCCGAAACCAATTATACCGTAGAGATTCCAGGTAAGCGTAACAGTGATCCCATTTGTCATGTCAATTTGATTGAACCTTATCATCAGCGCCCTGAGTTTCTGAATCTGATGATGGAGGAGGTCATGGAGGATATCGAGGGAGAAGCTGATATTCCTTATCATTTGGCTGATTCAACGCAGATGGAACTGAGGAAAAATATTTACTGTAAATGAATTTTGTAGTGTTTTGGCGTTATACTATTTTAAACTCAAAATTGTTTGCATCGTGAGTTTTATTTTCAAAATGGTTAGAATCAAATGTTTTATGTTAAGTATTAGCATTTTGTAAACTGAGAAATATACTTGGTGTAAGGCAGAGAATAGCAGTAGTTTAAATCTTTTGGTTGTATTGTTGCTTTTATGTGTCAAGGTGATGTTATCTAGAAATAAATGAAGGTTAAAGTAACCGGCTTCTCTTTTATCACTTAAATTGTTACCACTATTGTTCTGAAAGCTGTGAAAAGTACTTACAATAGGAAAATCCTTTTGTGAGGGCAGGAGTTCTGATAGAAGTTCTTTCTCTAGGTATGAATGATTACATGTTACATCTCTATCAGATCAGTAGTAAAATCCTGGGCAATAAGGTGCCTTAGTTAATTACTCCGGTTGCAGCCTCGACGGTCACTCCAGTGGACAAAGAGAGGAAAGAAGTCTTTTCATCAGGGTCAGGAGATGGACACTTTTGTTATGTACGAGGGAAGGAATTCTACCTCTTACGGAGTTCAGGGAAGTGAAAAATATAAAGGGTGGTTTCCTGAGAAGCGAGACAACTTTCCTGCTAGAGATATGGGCATGTTGGCCCGCTAGGACTATCTCTCCTCGTATATAATACGACAGAACATTTCTCCTGTTAACAAAATTCTGAAATTGCGAGACTATATATATCCATGTCCCATACTGTCGAGAATCGCAACTTTTGTTACTTGAGCTGTTATAACTTGAGTTAAAAGCTAATTTCAATCTTGCATTACAACCCGGGTTTGTGTAGCGATTTCGGCCACTACATCACAATATTATAATGAATGAAACTAGGAATGAAACACCCTTGCAGTTACTAATAATGGAAAGGGGAAATAATACTTAACAATAGGTTCGTTACTAAATTCTAGAAATTGTTATTATCTGCCAATCATTTTGAAATACAGTCTGCTTATTTTAAACTCTAATATTGAAATAACTCCAACTTTGAAACTTGCATATCATTACTTTGGTAATGATTTACATTAAGAATTGGACTTCAGATTGTTATACCTAAACACAGGAATGTTTCTTCAGTTAAACATTTTCCGCACATTTACCGCAGGACTAATTGCAACATGTACCAATTTTGCATTCCCTGAAAGCAGATGTTAATATCTTTAAAACTGACGCCGTTAAAAATGTGAAGAACATTGAACATTGAACATTGAATGAGAAGTATTGTAACGCAAAAAGAGTGTAACAGTTTCCTCTTTGGAAAGCAAGACATAATTTTTTTTAAGGAAGAAAAATGTATTCCGCAGCTTATTTCGTTAACCTTTGAAGAACTATTAACTATTTCGTTTTCTTTTTTTTTTTTTTTTTCATATTAACCTTCCAGCACGCGCGTATGCGCAAAATTTACGACAAATTCAGTTTCTAATGCACATTTTTCGCATATCGAAGCTGAGACGTCTTCAAGTCATTTCTGTTCCTCCTTTCTACCTTTCTTCACATCATGGAATGTGCCAACAGGAAGTCATTTGACTTTTTTCTTTTCTAACTGGGCTTTTGTGCTACGTAGCAGCGTAATCATAAAATTTACGACACGCGTGTGGTAGTGTTTTAAAATTCGGAAAATATTTTTTCTCAAATATTTTGTAATTTTGCGTTATTAATTGACGTGTATTATTTTAATTTAAATACATTTGGCCCTGTAAATTTTATATCGGTTTTCACGGCAAAAAAATATGTGCAAACAGCTGATTTTGCTCGGAGTCTTTAAGAATTATCTGAGAAAGAAAAGGAACGCAAAGAAACATTTGCATGGGAGAACAATACCGATTTCCATTCTTTATTTTCTTTTATTTCTATTTTTTAGAAATAAAAACATTAAAGTTAGTTTAAAGCGCGTTTTTGTAACCAGTAAGAAGTAAATTTCCTTGCAGAAGTAAGTAATGTTAAACTTACATTTTTCCTATCAAGGTGTTTTCCTTTTTTATTGTCTATACTTGTCTTTGGTGAATATTAAAATAAGCTTCGGTTTTAAAATATAATTATTAAATAATAAATTTAAAATTTTCTATTATCAAATGCATCATTGCATTTCCATCTCACTAACATAAGAACTTAAAAATAATTTACTAATATTTGAATGTGATATCATTTGTATTTTGCAATAATAAAATTAATATTTTATTTCTGAACAAATTTGTTATCAATATTCACTCATTTGCGTCGTTTTTCTTTCCAAAAACGGTAAAATAACGGATGTCGTAAAAAATACGACGCGCTCGTTCTCATGTAAAATTCACAAGCGCGCGTGCTGGAAGGTTAACTATTCTAAGCGTGTAGCCGTACAAACCATTAGTCTCTGTTGTTAAAAAAAAATAGAGAATCGGCATGCATGTTCCATAAACTCCCAAAAAATTAAGGCCGTTAGGGACACTAAATTTGGAACTTAATCCTCCACTCAAACATGAGCAACTAGAAGCCCGAGTTCTAAATTTATTGTCTTTTTAAATTTATTTTATGCTTTTTAAAAAATTAGTGGAATTTTGTTTAATTTTTTATTTCTTTTTGTCATCAATTTAAAAGGAAAGTAGAACTTTTTTAATTTAATCAACAGAGTCGGCAGGGTAAAAGAAAAATTTTGCCGCTGCTGCACAAAATGAAATATTTTTATCTTCCACGCGCCACTGCTCGTTTCAAAACTCGCCTCGCAACCTTAGCAGCCATCTTACCTAAATGCCGTTCAGCTGTAAGTTATAAACAGTTACAATTTTGAGTCTTCCATGCAGAAGTCTCTTTTGCTGAGGAAATTTGTGGAAGTACGATTCAAAATGGGAGCTTCTGTGAGGACACACGCACAGAAAAATAATTTAACGCTATTTAAGGCAATTTAAGGAGTTATAGTTTTAAGCCTTCGATCTCGTTTACTTCGATAAGGGGCATTGTGGAAAAAATATTCGAAATACAAACGTTTGAGAGGGCACAAACTGACACAAAAGTAAATTTTGCCTTAAGAATATTTAAGATAATTACGCTTGCAGTCGTTTCTCTAAATGACATTTACAGGAAATCTTGTTTTTCAGCTGCAGAAGTGCAAATGAACCTTCGAAACTTAGTCTTGCAAGTTTAACAATATTACGCTAATTCTTATTCGTTGTACTCCTCCAGCAAACGTTCTTCAAGCACTCAATCTTTATTCATGGAAGTTCCTATTAAAAATGTATATATATTGAGCGCGTTTCCATTCGTATAGGTAGAAGGAAGGATAAATCGTTTTACCTATAAGAATGGCAACGTGTTCAACAGCGGAAAAAAGAAAGATCGCGTGACCACTTCTTGGAGCGACACTAGACATGAGCCGCGATGAAGTTTGAAAAATGAAAGAACGCTGAATGATTATTATGATGTTCCGTTTCTCATGATTGCATGGGCCAACTTTCCTTTCTTATTTCTTTTTATTTTTACGCATTATCTTTATATTAATTATGTCTCTTTTTCCGCGTGGTTTTGTAATTAAGTTACTAAATATTACTAAAGTCGCCTTCTGTAAGGCTTGCTATAGCTTTAAGGTTAGAACCACTCCATATACATATGCAGATATATATACAATATAAGATGCAATATATACATATTTCAATTATTAATATATCATGAAAGAAGGGAAAGCTTACATTATTTCGTGAATTCAAAATTGGGCAAATTTGTTTTTGAGTTTTAATTCAAGGTATGCATTTTCATTTTGAATGAAAAATTTGAAATTGCACTTTTCGAAACAAACTTTGTAACGAAGAATTAACTTATCAAATGTAATATTCAATAAGAAAAGTTGCTGACCACCAGTTTTTTCGTGTCGTATATAACTCTGAAAAACTGCGTCGGGAAGTGGAATTCGGAACAAGTTCTCTGCAAAGGTTTGAATGAAAACTGTGATGTCTCTTCCAGGCAAAGCGGTGGTTATGAAACATAAAATAGATCAATGTTTCCCCTGTAGTTAGGTACTTAGTACGGTGGCCGTGATATATTTTGGAGCATTGATTTATGATGTTACTGAAGACTCTTCGCTTAAATTGAAATTGAAAGGTATTGCAACAAAATTCAAAATCCTAATGCATTTTTTTGGAAAAATATGCTTAAACCAACACGTTTTTCATTTTGACATACAATTAGCAAGTGGATATTTTTGGAAGTCTTTACAGAAATTTAAGTTAGCCTAGATATAAAACACAGTTACATTTCATTCTGAAACTAATTTAAACATTAATCGCAATGATTTAGCAATCAAGGCTGTTTAAATTTTTCCCAAATATAAATTGGAATTTCTAATAGATCTTTGTATATATTCTTTGCAAGAAAATTTCCGCATTTTAATTTAAAAAATGCCAATCATTTATGAAATGGTGATTACTGGGCCTAGTCGTGGAAATCCTTTAGAAACACATTAGAAGCAGGGATAACATATTATAAATGAAATATTTCAATAAAGAAAAATATAGGAAATAATAAAATAGCTTTTAAATATAATTTGTCGGAGAACAGAGGTACCATCGTATCTGCATAATATTGCAATTCATGAAGAGTTAAACTTTGAAAAGCATTGCACCTTCTACTGCCATTCGTCCAAAAATTTCCATATCAAAATGAGAAGCATTCCTAATTGAGAAATAAGAATTAACAATTTTATAATAAAACCCAAGTTTTGAATATACGAATGTTATGAATTGGAGTAGATATGTTTAACATCATGATTGAAGATTTCTTTTCAAAACTGTACAAATGATTCTGTCTCTGTAATTGTAAACTTGTAATTTATAGGTAGAAACTGTGTTTCTATGACCAAGCTTTTTTCGAATACTCCATCATGAATTCGGTTGACTGTGTCTTAACAATATCAAATTAAACAACATCTCTGCAAATCAAAAAATAAGAATATTTTGAAAAAGTGTTGAAAAACTGGAACCACATTTTGAAAAGTTAATTAATGAATAAATTAAATAATATGAATCTTTCCTTGCAAATTTGAGCGAGTGGCTACCACTGCAGGCTATGGTAGTTTGATCAGATTCAAATCCCAGTGAACAGATATTTTGCTTATTCGTTTAGATCTTTTTCCTAGCCAGTTTGGGAACCAGTTTCATTACAGCTGCCTGCACGAAATACTTCCCTACGCGAAATGCCCAATTTACGCCGCGGATAGAGAGCACAGTGTGGTTATAATCGAATAATCCAAATTATTTCCTTTATTTACTGTTTTTTTGCGGAAAAATAGAGTGTTCTCTTAAAAGAAGGAATTTCATAGGTTATACAGGACTTAATAAACTAAAATAATAAAATAAAAATGTGCAACTAAATGAATCATGTTCTTTGATTCAAAAAACTTATTAAAAACTGAATTTAAACTGATTTAGCAGCTTCATTGATAAGTTGAATAAATAACACCTTGATGGTTGAAAACGGTTCCAGAAATATGATTGATCCGCTTGCAATTTTGTAAATTTGAGAAAAGCGTTTTTCAGTAAAATATTCCTTCCTTGTCTGTATACAACCAGTACAGTAGCTTCGCACTGAACCTCAATGCATTGTCAGCTGATACGAAGTACAATGTAATAACTAATTCCAGGTATTAAAGACAGAACTAGTCATATAAAATTATCTAGAAGATAGAAGGGATGAACATGTAATGGATGTGATCGTATTGAAGAAAGGTCCGATATAGAGAAAGCATTTGAAGTCTGTCTTTCTTATGCGTATGCAGCGATAATATTTTACATGTAAGCTTTCTGGGAAAAAAAAGTATTCAAACTAATTACTAATTATTTGTTTATTTTCTTCTTAACAGTTATTTTTTTGGTAACTATTTTCAAGAATGATGTACACAATGTACACAAATTTGGCAAGGAATGGCCCAAAGTCGGAAGACATGGCAAAGATTTGGTGAAATAGTTTTCAAGTCCCTGTATAATTGTAAGTGGCATTTTAATTGAATTACTCTAATTTATCCCTAAATGTAACAGCAATTTTACCCGGCCTTTATATTTCTTCCAGTAATTTCGAGAAGTGGAAGGTACTTGAGATTTCTCTACTTGCGGGTAAAATCTATACTAGACTTGGTAGAGCATGAGTTTCTAAGCAGTTAGTTCAGAGTGACTTTGCAGTATTCAGATAAGCGATAAAGCTTTGTCTTTTAGATTCACTTTGCATTGCGTTGTGTTTCACGTTTTTAATAGTTTCGAGAGTAACTACTGATCCTGTTCTGGAATACTGAGAAGAGTTGTATGAGTGCTTTTATAGAAAATTCCAGAAGTGTAAAATGTTTATTTAGCAACTGTCAAGCTATCTTGGTTCCATGTACATTCAATCTATAACGAACACGTACGCAAGACACATTTATTGTTGTCAGAATTTAGGTTGGAACCGGCGCTTTCTTTTGAGAACCAGAGGCTACATTTTGAAGCTCTATCTGGCGTGTTTGATATGCGGCTTCGCGAGAAGTGTTTAAAAGTCTGTAGTAGGCTAGATTTAAGATTTGGTCAATAGAGGCCCAGGGAAGCACTGCAGGAGATCACGACGGACGTTGAAAGGCTATTTCATCTCGTCTTTTCTGACTGCTCATCAGAAATAATGGAAAGCATGTCCTTGCAGAACTTCATCGATGGCATCTGGGACCCAGAGATATAGAAAGCCCTGAGAATGGAAGCTATCAAAGTTTTTAAAAAGCTTTAGTGTATGCCATGAAATTGTGTATGCAATAAGATCATTGATACTGAACCCGACGCTACTACCATCCTTAATGATCTAGTTTAACAGTTGGAAGTTAAACTCATCTAAAGCCTGCATTATCCTTCAAAATGTGTCTGGGGGTAAAATCGATATTGATGGAAAGTTATACCTCAATATTATGTCTAGAAGAGATGCATCCAATTATGCGGCAAAAGTAGCAACTATTACAGACCCTTGCAAAATCGGATTAGATTTTCAATGGAACTAAAATTTGTTCTTGTACGTTAAAAATAACGAAATGCATTCTTCCATTGAGGCCATAACTGTGTTCGGAATAAAGGTTGAAGAAAATTAATTGGCCCACCAAATAATAGCTGAAGACGATATCACAGAACCGGCAGAAACATAATTTTTATTACTTGCGTTCGTAGCTGAAATTAGAAATTTCCTAAAAACTGTAACAGCCCAAAAGAAGTAATAGTAGCCTCAGCACTAGTCTACGTTTCGAAGAACGTGATCCCGGTGTGATTTTTCTAACGTATGTGATAAGGAGAAAGTCATTAGAAAAGGTGAAGTAATTTTCGCATGTACTTAATTCACCTGCTTTAAAAGAACCAATAATCCTTCAAATTCTGTGTATTCGGAGAGCCTAATATCAAAGTTATTTCAGAATGCATAATTTAGCACTGAAGAGAAGAGTGCTGTAGAGAGGGTGCTTAAAGAATTTCCAAGATATTTCTTCCTGCTCATCTTCCTGTACAAGTCGAACCTGTTTGACTCAGTATATATATTATCTCATACAGCATACAGGGATCATCTCCAATGCAATCTATCAACATCCAAGACATCTACCGATTGGTAAATAGGAAGCGGAGAGAAACCTGTTAAAGGGCAGGCAAAGAAAACCAAGTAATCGCACGTTCAGCAAGTCCTTGGGCCTTTTCTATCGTCTTGGTCCAAAAGAATGGTGTCGGACTAGATTTTGCCTTGAATGTCCTCTTCAAATAGGAAATTACCTGAAAGATGCAACAAAGAAGGGGCAACATAGTTTCCGTATAAACCGCAATGAATCTTTTTATGGTTTTTATCAATGATTATATATGTCATAAAGTGGAACGTGAATGTGAGATTATGTCAGCCGCACGAATACCAAGAAGAATTCATTAGAATATATTATTTCTCCAGTTTGTTCTTTTTTAAAAAATTATTTATCATTGTTAATGTGGGATAGAGCTTTTTTATATTTTTGGATTGATCTTTCTAATAAAGCCATGTGTAACAACATATTTTTTCTTTAAAAAAAAAAAACTGTCAAAAGTCTTTGGGAAATAAATTTTTCTTCACTGAGCAATCATCCTGTCTGAAGTTTGCATGAGGGCAAATAAGTAATATTTTGCTGAAGAATTTCTTTCTTCCGGATTATTAAACTTGAAGGCAGAGCCATTTCTTTTTCTGTGGTGTTAAGATCTATTTCAGAGATCTCATTTTCAACGTAAAGTTAATCAGATTGAAATTATTTTAAATAACTTATTTTTCTTGGTGTTTTCAATCAAAAACATAATTTACTTTCGAGCATTGGGTTTTCATTCTTTGAGTTTGTTACGTGTTGCTAAAATTGTAAGTTTATAACTTGTAATAAAGATCTTGGTCTATTGCATGTAACAAGCATTGTATCAGATTACTTGATTTTGTTAAAGAGACTAAAATAATGTTCTCTTGCAGAAAGGTCTAGCAAATACTGGCTAGTTTTCACGTTACATATCAGCAAACGATGAAAATGAACAAATAGAATGTCAGTTATCCGGGATTTGAACCCAGATTAGAACTACTATGTCCAGCAGTGGTGACTGGTATTCGCCGATTGTTACACAGGAAGAGTCACAAGACCTTTAGTTAATGTTTTTATATTTCTTCAAAGTGTTTTTCATTTGTTACAGAAATTAAAAGGAATTTAATAATATTTTGCAATGAACTTGTACATTAAATTACTAATGCATTATGCGAATAAAACGAAGTTTCATAATTCAGAATGTTTTTATCGTTATTCGCTGAATGAAGTCGAACGTTGAGAGCTGGAGAACGAATCGCTATAAATTTTTGAACAAAAACTGAATTCTGAATTTGTAACGTTCAAGTCTATTTCAGTTTCAAAAATTTTGTATTTGAAATATTAAAAATTTTACAATATCTAGAAGAAATTAAATTTGATTTTAAAATTTGATTTGAGGATTTTAAAAATTTTTGGTAAATGGGCTTCTAGAACTCACGGTATTTTCCTTTGCGTAATTCAATTCCGTAGACGCAATCCAAGTTCAAGATTATTTTCTAGAAGCATCACCAACATTTGTATATTTCTAATGTTTGATTTAATGTTGTAGCAACTGTTGAACAAGGGACACTATGTGTTACTTTGAAACAGTATTACAGATAGCTAACCCTGTTCGGAAACCAATAAGATTTCGTTTAGAAAGCCTGACCCCGGTGAAATTAAAATTAGGAAAAAAGAAGAATAACACCATAATTTAGACACAATAACACGCCGAATAAATACTAATTCAGAAGTCAAACAACAAAAATCAGCGTTAATTCACAAAATTTTCACAGGACTAGTTTCGATGGTTTTATAGGAAATAATGTTTAGATAAGATAAGAAAGCCTGGACAAGAATAAGCAAGTGGCGCCATCTGTTGGCGAAACCAGAACTAAAACATAATTTCTCTAAAAGCCGAAGGCAAATTTGGATTGGAATTAGGATCGTTAACTAGAACAGAAAGATTTTTATGAATGTGAAATGCCTCTAGAAAATCCAGTTCTCCAATGGAAGATGTTTTTTGAATAATTTTGGCAGCAAAAAAATTGAAAGTGTGATTTTCGGACCAACAATGTTGAGCAACAGAAGACTTCTGTGTTTCCTTTTTTCTAACATATGCCTCATGTTCTTTGACGCGAAATTTTAAGGCTCTCTTAGTTTGGCCAATGTAAATTAAACCGCACTGGCAAGGAATCCTATAAATACCCCAGGAATTCATATCCGGAATGGGGTCCTTGAGTATAGAAGTTGGAATTTTATTGATGGGAGAGTAAACAACCCGAAAGTTAAATTTCTGCAAAATATGTGCAACTTTATAGCTAATTGATGGAAAGAAGGGAATGACAACAGAATTTTTATAATCTCCTAAAATAAGAGTGTGGCTTTTAGTGTGTTGAGATGAGAATTTTTTAACTGCTTGATTAATAATGTTGGGTGAAAAGCCCCTGTCAATAGCTATTGCTTTTAAATAATTTAGTTCTTCATCAAGGGCTAGTTTGGAGGAGCAAACTTGAAGAGCACGGAAAACATAGGAATAAAATGAAGCTAACTTTTGTTTTCCAAAATAAATATTACAAGCAAACTGAGGGATTAGCCATGGGAAGCCCCCTCAGTCCCATCCTGGCTGATATCTACATGCATTATTATGAATCAAAATTGTTTGAAACTTTAAACTTCTCGGCATGGTTCCGCTACGTAGACGATACTTTTACCCTGTTTGAAGGTAATAAAGATGATTTAAATAAAGTTCTTTCAACAATGAATTCTATTGATCCTGCTATTCAGTTCACTTTTGAACTTGAGACTTGCAATTCTCTTCCGTTTCTCGACATTCTGGTCACACGTAACACATCCAACTTCAGTACTACAGTTTACCGTAAACCTTCATCGGTTTGCCTTCCACCACACTTTAAATCATGTCATCCGACTAAACAAAAGTTAGCTTCATTTTATTCCTATGTTTTCCGTGCTCTTCAAGTTTGCTCCTCCAAACTAGCCCTTGATGAAGAACTAAATTATTTAAAAGCAATAGCTAGTGACAGGGGCTTTTCACCCAACATTATTAATCAAGCAGTTAAAAAATTCTCATCTCAACACACTAAAAGCCACACTCTTATTTTAGGAGATTATAAAAATTCTGTTGTCATTCCCTTCTTTCCATCAATTAGCTATAAAGTTGCACATATTTTGCAGAAATTTAACTTTCGGGTTGTTTACTCTCCCATCAATAAAATTCCAACTTCTATACTCAAGGACCCCATTCCGGATATGAATTCCTGGGGTATTTATAGGATTCCTTGCCAGTGCGGTTTAATTTACATTGGCCAAACTAAGAGAGCCTTAAAATTTCGCGTCAAAGAACATGAGGCATATGTTAGAAAAAAGGAAACACAGAAGTCTTCTGTTGCTCAACATTGTTGGTCCGAAAATCACACTTTCAATTTTTCTGCTGCCAAAATTATTCAAAAAACATCTTCCATTGGAGAACTGGATTTTCTAGAGGCATTTCACATTCATAAAAATCTTTCTGTTCTAGTTAACGATCCTAATTCCAATCCAAATTTGCTTTCGGCTTTTAGAGAAATTATGTTTTAGTTCTGGTTTCGCCAACAGATGGCGCCACTTGCTTATTCTTGTCCAGGCTTTCTTATCTTATCTAAACATTATTTCCTATCTTGTTCATTTGCGGTTTTGCAGCTGAAGATGATGGTTCGGTAAAACCATCGAAACTAGTCCTGTGAAAATTTTGTGAATTAACGCTGATTTTTGTTGTTTGACTTCTGAATTAACACCATAATTTGTCAATGATCTTGACTTTATGAGTAGCTGTTTGAAAGATGATCAAATTCCTTTTGTCCAAATACTAATAATAACACATAAATACTAATACTAACACATAAAAAAAGAAAAATGTTAAAAAACATGTTAAGGTCGGCAGATTGATGCATGACATGTAAAGGTCTTATATGGAAAGAAATGAAATGTCAGAAGGAAAATAAAAGTATTGCGGTTTGAAGGTAAATGTGGGTATGAAAAAGGAAAAAGTTTTAATTTGGACATTACAGTATAAAACTAATTAAGCCATATTGATGAGGTGAAAATTGTCCCTAGGCGCACCAGCACACAAGTGGTTATAGTCGGTGAACGCTGATAGTTCGAAGGATGTTTTAAATCCTGGAGAACGGGATCACTGTATGGGTTTCCTTGTGGGTTCCCCCCATGTATGACATATATACGAGCAAGTTCCCCTTAGAAAGTTCTCCAGGATGCAACACTCTCCTAATGCAGAATACAGATATCATTCGAATGCTTTGCCATAATGGAATAAACCATAGCAATATAGTAATAATATATAATACCATAATTTAAGTATATTTTAAAATTTCAGTTTAAATTTTACTTTGTTCTAAAATTTAATAGTTTCCTATCTTTTATTTTAAATTCTTGTAAAATTTTATCTAGGATATCATTTTTTCTTCTAACCCTTAATTTTAAATTATATAAATATAAACCTTGTAATATGCATACGATGTAAGATCTTTTTAAATTTTGAGTTATTATAGAGTGCTAGATGTTTTAAGAATAAAATTTATAATTTGTTTATTAATAGGCAGATGAACCAAAAATTGTCATTTTAACTTGAAGATTTCACAGGAAACGTAGCATAACTATTTAATGAATTTTATTCAAACTTTCGCGATTAACTATTTCATGTAAGTAATAAGATATTTCCCAAATTACAGAATTTCACTATCGATCAGTATTATTGGTACTGAATTACGCAGTCTTGCGATAATTTCGCAGTAAGAGGACTCTCTGCGATCATCATCCAGGGTTCCAGACCGTCATCCAAGATTTTATACATTTCAGCCGGAATAGTTGTTAGCCACGCTGACTGCCATACCGAAGGACCCGGGTTCGAATCTCGGAGAAAATATCAATGTTTGTAAATGAATATTGTACCTGCAGTACGAGAGCATTGCAAATATCCGCGCGAGCGAAGAGTCCTCTGTATACGTTGCATCTAGTGGAAGATTGGAAAGAGACCGTCCGACAAAGCTCCCCGGGGTAGTCCCGCTCAAAATTATGCACCGAACTGAGCAAAGTCGTAGAATCACCTGTTTGGTGTCAGTGATTCTAGCCAAAGACAGGTGCGAACCTGAATTCTTGCCACGATGGCTTTCGTGGGCTTGATCTGATTCTGACAAGCGAGATTAGTAACAACAACAACTATTTTATTACAACAAATCGTCGTTTGAGATTTGTGTTTTATTTTCGATCATAAATAACAAGAATGGCTCATTCAACACTTATTTGGATTTTTACGAAACCTGCTTTGTGATTACTCTTAAATAGTTGTAAGGGGCACTATTTCTTCACTCTGATAACTTTTCAAGAAAATCTCTGATGCCCCTTTACTAACTTTTAAGCAAATGAATGCAGCATATACAGGTCAGACTGTCAAAATAGTTCGGAAATTTAGATCTTCAAATTTGAAAAAAAAAAAAAAAAGTATTTCTTCATAAAATGCATCTAACATGGGAACAAGTTACGTTCGGTAATGCCAAGGATTTTTAAAATTATAGTTACGGTTTGAGATTATATTTATCATGAAAAAAATATTATAACCAATTTGTTACTCATTAGTTTTTCCCTATACTCTTGCGCTATATACGTTTTAAACTTTGAGACGTCAAATTCTATGCTCAAAGGGATGGAATGTTAAATGAAACTGCTTTGCGTAGTTTAGTCAGAGCGGTGGCTTTTGCTTAAATTGAGTTTTTGCTGTTTTATTTTTTCATGGTACTTTTCAGAGCAAAGCCGTTTAAGAACTTAATTAGAAAATTTGATTTAATGCGTGTGCGTTGAGGATTCAACATTTGACGTAAAATTAAAACAATTTTAAAAAACTTCTGTAATCTCTATCTAAGCATGCATTCGTTGATATTTCACTCAAGATAGCTGTTCTGAAGCTGTGCAGAAAGGTGTTGTCAATTAAAACATTTCAATAACAATTTAGGCTTTCTGTTAAACATTCAAATCTTAAAACGTATAAGTACGTCTAACGTGAAAGGTATTTATATAGATTTGTTAGCAAAGTTCGTACATTGTATCTTCATGAAGATCTGTCCTATTTCTTTCTGCGATTCGACCTGGATCAAACTACCAGTCTTCAGCAGTTTTAAACCTCTGCTTCTGGTGGATTCGATTCTATAAGCAAACAAAGACAAAATATTTAATTTTTCACCTGCTCTAATAATACACGAAACTGCATATTTACCCTAGCAAATAATCAAACGAACCGAAATCATACTCGGACACTCCCTTGAATACAGGCATTCAGCAGTTACAGCAAACAGACTCTTACCTGTTTGATGATTTAAGCAACAACTGCAAGCATTTAGCCACCAAGGACCGCACTGGAACAAGATATTTTATTTCGAGATATAATTTTGAATATAAGTGCTAACGCATGAGTTTCGAAATAAGCAAATCAGATTACTTGCGTATATTTCATTGACAATTCTCCGGTTTTCTGAAAGAAATTTTTGAACTCCCCTTCTAAGAGAGAAATGTACGCATTTGACTGCGATATTTCTAATTTGCTTAATGCGTGCTTTATATAAGAAAGCGCATCGCAGATGTATAAAATGTAAATGAATCTATCATTTACTTGATTAATTCGGCGAGCCGTCACTGTCTAATACTAATGATGGCTGATGACAAGAAATAACTTAAAAACATACTTAAGTGATTATATAACATTATTAACTTGTGATTTTTGAATATAGTGATAGCGAAGGAGAATTAATTTTCCATTTTACTTGACATTTTACGCATAAAATTTCATTGTAAATGTTGAATGTAATTACAACAAATCATAAATTTCAGATACTATTCGACATTAAATTTGGGAAACAAATACTTTAATGTCTGGTTCGAACGAATTGGTTGAAATTCTCAGGGACATCTCAAGACGTTTATCCGTTGTTCTGGTTCTAAGTTTACTGTTAGTTTGCTTCGCTATTGAAAATATTTTTCACACACATAACATACTGCCGAATAGTCATGACAAAGAATAACGCGTGACTATGCTTTGAGGCATATTTATATCTTCCAAGGCATAATTTATAAAATCCAACAAAGACATGATATAAATTTTTCCTTAAATTGAATATCAGATAGCAAATCTGTCCATTATATTCGAAGATTTGTTGAAAATACCAATATCGATTGTAAGAAGAATAGAAAGATACAAAATTTTTTATTTGTTTGTAGAGACATTAGGCATTTTTGAAGCAGCAGTTGTGACAAAATGAGCAATGCCCGGCATATTTCCCAAGTGCATATCAGCGTAGCCGCTAAGGGAGGGTTTCTAAAATGGACCAATGAGCTTCTGTTGTCCTTGTGACGCTAAATCTTCTTGCATGTCTTTTTGCATGTTGTTTACGTTTTATTTTACATTTGCGTTGCAGTTATAAATGTGTGGTGTAATAGCAGAAAATCTCAAAAGTGCTTTCGTTTCATGAGTTTAACTAATCGCTGACAGTTCACTTTCGAGATTTTTAGCACGCATTAATATTTGAATTGATGTTCGCAGCATATTATCGATCTTTACATTCAGAAAATAACTCAAGTTTCAGTTAGCCTCGGATATTATGCATTTACTAACACCTGTGGATCAAGAGAATTCAAGTTTATAGTTTTTTTTATTTTAATAATTGAGCTGGGAGTGTTACAATGAATCTAATGTTTTCTTATTTCAGTGCTTGCATTCTTTTGATTTTTGAACTGTAAGGGTCAGAATACATATTGTGTATGACCTGATTATATCCATTGTAGCATTAAAATTATATATAAATAAATTGAATATATTCTTTATGAATAAGATAAATTCATTCTGTTTGATGAGTATTTCTTGTGCAGACAGTACATTTTAAGAGCAGTTATTAAATGGGAAATTGAACACACTAAATGCATACGAATGCAAATTAGTAAAGTTCACTTTAATAATTCTGCATTGGCAATTATTATAGAACATCTTTTTCATATAAACTGCAATAAAAAGTGCTGACTTCTTTTTACATATATAAAATTGGTGTAAATATTTTTCTCATATGCATAGTTTTATGTAAAGATAGCCTTTTGGCTCAGATGTTTATTACATATTTCTTTCTTCATCTTATTTACCACTTATTAAGTAACATTTCACATGGATATTTTTGCGGAGTGTCCAACATGCATTTATATTTATTACAAATTCTTTCAACCGGGTAATGAAATCTTCACAATTGCTTATATTTGATCTAACTTCGCAATGAAAAATTTCAGAAGAAATCGACTATTCTTTAATTATTTTGTACAGAAGATAGTGTGGCAAAATATTTTCAACCGTCTTGCTAAAATCTTAAAACACACGAAAGGTCATGTAACGTGACAGAAAGAGTACTGGATACCCATTGGTCCATCCTAGAAGCCACTATCTCGGTGACTACATAGATATGCACTTGTGGAACATGTCGCCGAGACTCGAACCACGGACCTCTCGAATACACGCCGAGAATGCTGACCACTACACCTCGAAAGCATGCTAAGAAGGTGGAAGAAATACCTTATATTAATTACCTTATATTACCCTTTTAAAGGGTTAGTGGTGATGAAGGGCCCAAATCCTGGTGGTGGAGAATTATCATACACCACCTTTTTTAGTTCGGGCGTCACTGTGGGGTCGTTAAGTATATTTTTAGAACAGAAGAGATGAAAAATTAGCAATGCCCTCGCCAGGACTCGAACCACGGATCTCTCCAATTCGCGCCGAGCGTGCTGATCACTACACTACGAAGGCATGCTAAGAAGGCGGGAGAAATACCTTATAACTTTTCCGTAAATCTTGAAATTTATTTTCATTTTCGTGCAAAAAATGAAAAAGAAAGGCTGCATATTTCTTCCCATTTTTACAGTTACGTTTGTCAAACGTGTTGATATGTAAATAATTATATGCGTTTAATTGGGAATGCTGAGCGCAATTGTAGAGTACGTCATCGAGAATGTATCATCGAGAATGTAGACGTAAGCGAAGCGGAAGGAAAATATCAAGGCCCGGGCCTTGATATTTTCCTTCCGCTTCGCTTACGTCTCATTTATACTTGCTTTCGTTCATAAATTTGGACATCCTTCTTTTGATCCTTCGTTATTGACGCTGTTTTTGAGTGGGAACCTAGGCACCTCCTATTGGACCATGTCCATATCAGGGTGATATGGCTTTATTTTAAATTCCAGCTGCCCATAATTCTAATGTAATCTTTAAAATAAGTTGAACTAAAGGATAATCTAACAAATAAAAGAACAATTTTATAGGAAAAAAAGTTCCAAATTCTCTCCGAAGCAATTTGAAATGTCAGGAGAATTCCTGAGTTTTCGCAAACTGAAATTTTTAACGGCTACCAAGTGAATTAACAAATTTCAGATATACTTGTACTTATTTTTTAATTCCCGTTACACATGGTGCCTAATGATTCACGTTTTAATATATTTATAAGTTATATTAACTACATTTACGGGAATAATATATTTCCCAGTCGTTCTACTCCAGTCTGAGCCATAATGTGATCAAACATTACCTTAATGTTTGAATCACAGAAATTAAACTCTTCTTACCTTAACTCTGATCAATCTTTAGTTTTGGATAACAAAAATTTTGTTGACTGCTTAAACAAACTCCATAATTTTATACATACTTAGACATACTATGTCTACGTCCATTTTGTGCGACCCATTGCTTTTTCAAAAAATTCGAGTCTAAGCAGAACGTTTACTTCGACTCCCTGCGAGTGAAGTCTATTAGAAGACGTATCTGTCCATTTGCTGACGAATAAAAGGCTAAGGATTCTTTTAGCAAATTAAAGATGTAAATCTTGTGATGTAAATAAAAATTTCTTCGAAGCATATCGTTACTGATGGAAGTCCTTGAGCTTTTTAAATAACAATAAACATTCCTTTATTTCCAATTGAAAGCTTGCGTTGAAACATTAAAACTGATTTTAAATTTCGAAAGCGGGATAAAAGAATTTCACATTTAGAAAGTTTGCGACAACTATTTATATGTTTCACTTACATTTACATTTACATTTTTATGTCTGTTTGTTTCACACAACACTTACATTTTGATGTAAGCAATTCTTTATTGTCGCCACAATTTTTGCTCAGATCAGAAAGTTTTAACTCTTTAAAAAACAAGCGTAACCTAAACTACATGCATTTAAACTACACGCGGCAAAAGTTAGAATTTAACTCGGTAATGGGGTGTTCGACACTACCTCAGTAAAAGGTAGTTAATGCTAAATCCATTGGAGGGCCAAAAAAATAGTTGCACTGTTAACTGGTAAGCTACGCAAGAGTAGTGTGAACCTATAATATGTTAAACTTTCAGTTAAACTTGGTGTTTATAATACTTCAAATTTAATTGTAAGCGAAAGTAAACTCATCATTTGTGTTGTATTTTCGGTTATAAACCACAGGAATGGCTTAATCATTTTTTATTTGGATTTATCACCGAACTTACTTTGCCATTGCATTTAGTAGTTGTTAAATTGACTAATACTTCAAAAGGTTAGGATAATTTTCAATTTTAACCCGTTATGTTGTGTGTTCACAGTTTTTTTTTTTTTTTTCATTGTAAAAAGGTTTACCCAACTCAAGTGAACATTGTTTGTAATTAGACTTCCTTACATTATCTGCTATTTGAAGTTAAAAATAGAATATAAATTCCGAGATGATGATACAACATATTAGACTGAAACTTTCTGAAAAATTAGCATTTCATAGGATGTAAAAACACGAAGCCTAAAAGCTAGTGGTCTTAATCTAGAGGCCGTTGGTATAATTTTCACCACCAGCGAATACATTTTCCGTTTAGTTAATTCGCATTATTATGGCATTAATTATTATCTCAATGATTTGTAGAAATTTTAAGATTTAAATGTTTTTACGTCCTCTTTCACATTAGTTTGATTACCATTAAAAATGAACATGAGTAACTCCTCTGCAAAATATGCACCTTATTCAAAGATTACAAATCATGGAATAAGATTACAAGTACAGCTATAAATCTTACTCAAAGATATGAAGTTACCTCTTTGATTATTATATAACCTAGCTTTTTGTTGGCTTGTATAATGATGATTCAAGTTTCAGTGTTTTTCCAGTATTAAATTTAGTGCGCATATTAGTGCGCACATTGATTACAGACATACTGTTTACAAAAGGAATTTTAAAGAAAAGAAGCGTTTTAAGAAAATTCAGATCAGTTTTTCTTTGACAGTGTGACTCAATTTCTCATTCCTATTTGAGTCACCTAAATAATGTCTGACTTGTAGTGATTAATATTAAAATATGAAATCTAAATGTCTCTGTTTCTATAAAATGTATTATATTGTCGTTCATTACTTTTGGTCAATATCAGCATTTATCTCTGATAACATATTAAGGAAGTCTGTAATAACCCTTTACTAGCTTTTAAACAAATGAATGCAGCTTATACAAGTTGGGCTCTCAAATACTTCGTAAATTGTGTTCTTAAAATTATTAAAAATATTTTGTATTTCTTTATGAAATGCGCCTGACACGGAAACAGGTTTTCATTCGATGATGCCATAGTTATTAATAATGTATTTACAGTTTGAGTTTAGAATTATTATGAAAAAAATGCAATCAATTCGTTACTCACTAGTTTTCTCATATAGCCTTGCACTTTACGTAATTTAAAATTATATATGGGTGCGAGGACCAACAAATATTACATTTTTAAAAAAAGAAACTGCACTGCGTATAAGAGGCAGAGCGGTGGTTTTCGAATAAAATATTTTACACGTATTGCATTGCTTTGTGCTTAAAATTGTTTCCTCGGTCGTTATTCACCGCAAGTACTTTCAGGCAGTTAGTTTAGATATCTGTTTTAGAACGTGCGCGACAATGGTTCTGCTCTTGATATAAATTCGAAAGAATTTAAAAGAAAGTCTAAAAGTTCTTTTCTAAGGATGCATTCTCACTATTAAGCGTAAATTGACATACTTCAAGCAAAAGAAAATTAAGAAATTAGCAGTTTCAAGATTTTAAAATATTAAAAAAAAACGAATTTAGGCTTTAGAGAAAGGGGCAGCAATTATCATAATAGGATACTCGCCTTAATACAAGCATTCAGCAGCTATATTATAGACACTATCTGTTTGACGCTTTAATCCAGAGGAGTCTAGCTTCCCTGGTCTACACCGGAAGAAGAGATATTTTGGTCTACACAAATAATTCCTAATATCAGTAGCTACTCATGACCTCTCAAATAAGCAAATCACATACTATTAGCATAGGTTTACAAAATTCTCAGATTTTTTTCTGGTTTGACTGCTGAAAGAAATTTTTTAAATTTCCCTATAAGCGATAAATTTACGAAGTTGACTGCATTATTTCGAATTTGCACAATATGTACTGTATATAAGAAATCGCATAAATAGAAAATTTAAGTAAATCAGTGATTTACATAACTTATCTGGCGAGGCAGCACTGCCTTACTATAAGGGTGGATGATGACAAAAGTAGCTTAAAAATATATTAAAATAATTAAAATTCTTTATTAATTTATGATTCTTTTAATGTAATGATAGGAAAATAGAATAATTGACATTTTACTTTACAATTTAAAAACAAAATTTAATTGACAATTTGTTTGTCCTTGCAAGAAATATAGTTTATGTAATTTTCCCTTTAAATTTGTGAATATCTGGTTTGATTGAAGTGTTTGCATTTCTTAGGGAGTTCTCAAGATGTTTGTTCCGTTCTCTGGTTCTGATTTTCCTCTTAGTATGCTTTACTATTGAAAATATTTTTTATCAAATATACTAGCTTCCAAATAATGATGACGATAAATAACATATGACTATGAGGCATATTTACTTCTCGTTAGGCATGATTTATAAAATTCCAGTCAAAGGACATCATCAGTTTTCTCTGATCTGAAAGTCACATAGTAATTCTGTGTATTCTGTTGAAAATTTGTTGGCAATATCTATATCGACTGTAAATAGATTCGCAAATTTGCATAAAATATTTTTTTCCGAAAGTAATGAAATGTGTTTTCATATTTTTGTGACAAACCAAAAAAGAAATTCTGCCTATTTCTTCCCATTTTTAAGGCTATGTGCGCCCACATGGTTGAAATGCAAATAAATGTGTGCATTTATTTGGGCTTCCTTTAATCTCCCCATTCAGCACGCGATTTATTTCCTTCCATATCGAAGCGACAAACAGAACTTTGTGCGTGTTGAAGGCCAATCCTGAATCTCGATCGCAAACGTAAAATATGTCAACAGGGACAGGTTCTTGTTACATCTCTGACGGTTCTTCGTTCGCACTGATACTTGCTTTGGGCCGCGCGCTTTGGTCAGAGACTACTTATTGTTATTTACCTTCAATGAAGACTTTTTAGGACTTTTATTCACTTTGTGATCCCCCTGGAAATTTTCGAAAGGGAGAAAATTAATTCAGATTGTGGTCGCGACCCACAGTTTCAATACCACTGTTTTAAATCATTTGCAATTTCAACTTCGACAAATGTGAACAGATTCATAAAGTAGATTCATAATGCAGTTATTGTATTCGCATTCTGATGTAAAATATAAATTAAAATTTCCGATTTACTTTTAATAAAAGTAAAAAATCTGGGGGATAAAGGAACTTTAGTCTCGGGTAATAAACTTAAATTAAATTAGGATACGAAGAGTGCATTTGTATTTTCAAATAAATACGATTCTGAAGTTTGGCAGTTTGAATGAATGGAACTTGAATGAAAATTTGCAAAGCTGTGAATGAAAATTCATTTTTGCTTTAATGATTTTTTTAAAAAGTCATTTATGTACATTCATAGTCATCTATTCTTAGAATATTTTAATTGCACCATTAGGTTTACTTTTAAAACAGATTAAAAAAGAAAAAGATTAAAACCCATTGTAAACCTGAAAATGTTACGTTAGAGGATTTTAAAATTTTGGTTGAATTTAAAAAGTTCAGAATTGAAAGCCTCCATTTTCTACCATTCTAAACCTATAATACGAATGAAACACTAATCATTTAAGCAAACATTCTAGAATTAGAGGCCGTCGAAGCAATGTTACGTGACTTGCGGATGCATTTTCCGTTCAGTTAATTAGCTTTTTTTAATGGTAGATTGTGAACAATTACAAATGTAACCCAGTCCATTAATCTATATAAGGCCGGATGTGGTGGTCTCTTTACTATGGAGGCACCTAATAGGTGGACCACCATCGCCTTTCCTATGAAGGGACGGACAGTTACAACCATGCCCTCTCCGGGATTCGAACCCAGGCCCTTCGGTATCGCAGTCAGCTTCCCTGCCCACTATACCGACTAGGCGGCGTTAATTAGCAATATTAGAACATTAATTTTTATGACAAGAAATTGAAAAAAATTTAAGATGTTGATTGTTTTCAGCCCAGTTTCACATTATTTTGATTACCATTAAAAACGAACATGATTAAGGCTTCTGAAAATTTGCAAACTCTGACATAAATTCAAATTAAATACTTGAAGATACAGATTTGATTATTAATATAAATCGGCATTACAATCTTTGTTAGAATACCTTGTTTTCTTATTCAGTGTTTTACTTTAAATGCAGCTTGTATATTGATAACTGAAGTCTCAGGGAACTTCGAACATTAAATCAGTGCTCACATTGATTACAGCCGTGTTGAGTAAGAAAACATCTTGCAACAAAACGCAGATTATTATTTTTTTCACAGTCAGAATCAATTGTCCGTACTTAGTTGAATCACGTAAATGATGTCAGATTTGTAGAAATTTATATAAAAATATTAACATTTAGACTCGGTTGTGGAAGAAATCTCACCTTGTTTTTTATTTATAAAGAAATGCACGATATTCTCCTTCATTGCTTTCGATCAGTATTTTATTTATCTGTGATAACTTTTTGAGGAAATCTGTGATAATGATTTACTAACTTTTAAACAGATGAATGCATATTACGCATATTGGACTGTCAAATACTTCGGAAATTTAGTTTTTCGAATTTCAAAATTCTTCTCTACTGTATAAGTAGTAATTCCCAGTAACCTACAATTATCCAACTGTGGGTATGTTGGTGAGAAAACCGTCACTGAGTTCTCGAGTCACGTGAACATGAGTATGATTAAAGGGGGGACGCTTAATGATCTGTTGTAGGAATTTTGTGGAAACATTTGTGTGGGACAAAACACACATCACTCTGAGAGAACAAGTTTAAATTATTATTAGGTCTCAGCCAAAATATCTGTATGTGAAACGTCGAAGGAGTATTTTATTCATTTCTGTAAGCATTTATTTACTTGTACACCAAAGGATTTCTGTCTAAAACTCTCCACAGCTTTAATATTTATTGGTACTTCTTGCAGACCTAAATAAGATCTAATTAGAAAATAACGCACAATCTAAATTAGATTTTAAAATTACCTTCATGAAAGCTTACGATGAAAACAAACTGAAGAAACAACTTAAACACAAAACAATACAATACATAGTAGTATATTTCAGCGTTTCCCAACCTTTTTTGGCCAATGCACACTTGTCGCGGGGAAAACAATCACGAGGCACACCACCATTAGAAAATGTTAAAAAATTAACTCTGTGCCTATATTGACTATAATAAAGTAATTCTCTTGAATAGGAATCAAATAAGCACAAAGAAAGTATTTTATAATTACTTTATTATGAAATATTAAGTAAACAGAATAATGAAAAATTATAAAATACTTTCAATGCGAAACCTGGGCCTGTTTGGCTGAACACAAAGCTGATATTCTGGCTGGAATCGAAGAAAGACACACACGTAGCTCTTCGTCAACAGTTCTCAGTCTCTCTCTGTATTTGGTTTTCATAGCAATCATGCTTGAAAAGCTAATCTCACACAGATATGTAGTGGAAAAAGGGAGCAATGTCAAAATAGCTTTGTTTGCCAGAAGGGGGAACTCCTTGGTAGTATCCAACCAAAAACTGTCCAAAGGTAGATCAGCAAATCTTAGCTTGCAACCACGATTTTGTCTCAGTTCAATTAGTTCCTCCTGCTCCTGTAAAGTCATTTCCTTTCCAACAACTGATGCTGAGCTATAAGGGTCCCTAACCCAGTCAAGGCATTCAGTGGAGACTGAAGAGAAATAAAATGACAACTTCTCCTCAAGAGTTTTTAAATGCTTAACTATTATCTCACACAGTGCAGCAGTGTGAACACCTTGCCATTGCATGGTGAGTGTGAACATTTCAAGATTGCCACTTTACACGTGTTGATGCCTGAGTTGCACATTTGAACGGAATCCATTTATTTTATCTGTACTTGTAAGCAGGTTTTCATTTCGGCCTTCCATTCGGGTGTTCAATTCATTCAGATGATGAAATATATATGCCAGGTATGCCAGCCTTGCACACCACTCATCACTTGCAAGCTGCTTTGCGTAATCTGACCCCTCATTTGTCAGAAACACTTTAAGTTCCTCCCGCAGCTCATACACACGAACCAAGACCTTGCCACGCAACAACCACCGGACCTCCGTATGAAACAGCAAGGTTTTATGCTTTGCTCCCATCTCCTCACACAAAGCTGCAAATATGCGACTTTTCATGGGTCGTGACTTTACAATGTTTACCATGCGTACAACATCATCCAACACATGAACTAAGGCTGATGGTAAAGTCTTGGCTACGAGGGCCTCGCGGTGTAAAAAACAATGCGTAATAATCACATCTGGATTTCTTTCCTTCACTCTGCTTACAAAGCCTTTGGTGCGCCCGACCATGGCTGCAGCTCCATCGGTGCAGACACTTGTGCAGTTTTCCACTTAAGTCCTCCTTGTTCAAGGTATTCTGATGTGACCCGAAAAATTTCTTCTCCTGTTGTTTTTGCAGGATTCCTTGCATTCTGGTGTTCAATTCATTCAGATGATGAAATATATCTGCCAGGTATGCCAGCCTTGCACACCACTCATCACTTGCAAGCTGCTTTGCGTAATCTGACCTCTCATTTGTCAGAAACACTTTAATTTCCTCCCGCAGCTCATACACACGAACCAAGACCTTGCCACGCGACAACCACCGGACCTCCGTATGAAACAACAAGGTTTTATGCTTTGCTCCCATCTCCTCACACAAAGCTGCAAATATGCGACTTTTCATGGGTCGTGACTTTACAATGTTTACCATGCGTACAACATCATCCAACACATGAACTAAGGCTGATGGTAAAGTCTTGGCTACGAGGGCCTCGCGGTGTAAAAAACAATGCGTAATAATCACATCTGGATTTCTTTCCTTCACTCTGCTTACAAAGCCTTTGGTGCGCCCGACCATGGCTGCAGCTCCATCGGTGCAGACACTTGTGCAGTTTTCCACTTAAGTCCTCCTTGTTCAAGGTATTCTGATGTGACCCGAAAAATTTCTTCTCCTGTTGTTTTTGTAGGATTCCTTGCATTCTGGTGTTCAATTCATTCAGATGATGAAATATATCTGCCAGGTATGCCAGCCTTGCACACCACTCATCACTTGCAAGCTGCTTTGCGTAATCTGACCCCTCAATTGTCAGAAACACTTTAATTTCCTCCCGCAGCTCATACACACGAACCAAGACCTTGCCACGCGACAACCACCGGACCTCCGTATGAAACAACAAGGTTTTATGCTTTGCTCCCATCTCCTCACACAAAGCTGCAAATATGCGACTTTTCATGGGTCGTGACTTTACAATGTTTACCATGCGTACAACATCATCCAACACATGAACTAAGGCTGATGGTAAAGTCTTGGCTACGAGGGCCTCGCGGTGTAAAAAACAATGCATAATAATCACATCTGGATTTCTTTCCTTCACTCTGCTTACAAAGCTTTTGGTGCGCCCGACCATGGCTGCAGCTCCATCGGTGCAGACACTTGTGCAGTTTTCCCACTTAAGTCCTCCTTGTTCAAGGTATTCTGATGTGACCCGAAAAATTTCTTCTCCTGTTGTTTTTTCTGGAAATACCTTGCAAAAAAAGGAGTTTTCTCTAATTGCATCACCATCAACAAAACGCACATTAGCTAAGAGTTGAGCATGTCCACTGATATCAGTAGACTCGTCAAGTTGCAATGCAAATTTCTCACTGATACGGATCTTTTCCAAAACCACACTTTCGATGTCTGCAGACATGTCATTAATACGTCTGGAAATTGTGTTGTTTGAGAGAGGGACTTTGGCTATTTCCTTTGCTTCTTTAGGTCCGAGCATCTCCTCTACAATAGCTTTGCAGGCAGGAAGTAAAGTCTTGGCTACGATAATGTCTCTGCCACAGTGTGCGACTTTTTTGTCTTGGCTATAAGTTCAGCAACTTGATAGCTAGCTTTAAGAGCTCTTTCATTTACCTTTGTTGTTTTTCTCATAAAAGTTGCCTGTTTCTCCATGTTGTCACGCAGGGGAACAAAATAGTCCACATTCTTGTTTTGAAGCAAAGGGTGTTTCGTTTGGAGATGGCGTTTAAGTTTGCTTGGGACCATAGCACTGTTAGCTAGCTTTTCACCACATACCACGCACAGTGGAGTTGGTTTGTGTTCATCTCCAGTGAAAGAAAATCCAACTGAAATATAGCTGCCTTGCGCCAGAGAATTTAACCATCTTTGCTTTCTTTTGACCCCCACTCATACTCGGGCTCTCATCTGGCTCCAGATTTTGTTCAGAGTCCAGTTCTTTCCTTTTCAAAAACTTGTCCGTCACTGCAGTATCAGTGTCTCTCTCCTCACAGCAGCCGTTGTCTCTTTGACACTGTGTGAGGCGTCTGCCTGCTTCTCATGGGGGCGGGGACACGGCGGACACTTGTCAAGATTGGCAGGGGGAGGAGTTATAGCACTGCACAGCGCCGTGACCACCTATGACACTGGCGGGGGGAATGACGGGAGGAGTTATAGCGGGCGAACAGCACCGTGACAACCCAGACCCGGCGGCACACCACGGTGCTTCAGCGGTTGGGAAACGCTGATAAATTTTATTCCAAAGACACCGCTCTGACACATATAGGCAATGCAGTTTCTGAAAACCTAATCTGAAACTATTTTGGCATATCGCAATCCGTCCTCAATTTAAAATTCATAAAGCGCTAGTTTGTATAAGAAAACTAGTGAGTAACAAATGGTTTATAATTTTAATCATAATATTTATATTACCAAACTATAAATTATTATTTGAAATATCGATGGCATCATCGAATGAAAACCTCTTTCCATGTGAGACAAATTTCGATAAGAAATTTTAATTTTTTAAAGCATTTTAAGAATGCAATTTCCAAAGAATTTGGCAGCGCAGCCTGTATAAGTTTCATTCATTTGTTTAAAAGTTAACGAAGGGTTCTAACAGATTTTCTTAAAAAGTTATCAGAAATAAATGCTGATATTACTCAATGAACGAAAAAAATCATACAATTTTTTTGAACGAAGAATTTGTGAGATTTTCTGCACGATCAATTCTTAGCTTTAATATTTTAATACTATTATTTTCCAAAAGTGTGGCATCAATTACGTGACTGAAATAGGTACGAAAAATTGGTTCACATTCTGAAAAAAATTGATCTTAATATTCTAACAAGGTATTTTTTTTTATTTTCTTAACAACATGTCATACAGGCTAAAAGTATGTAAAAAGCTAAAAGCTAAAAGTAGTAAAAAGTAATATATAATTATGAAAACAAAATATTCTAACAACGATTACAATGATAGGCCATATAAATAATCAAGTTAATAGCTCCTTCTTAGGTCTTAGGTCCTCGCTTATTCAATAGGTATACGACCCTGAAGCCTTTACCTATCTATAACTGTCTTTAATAGGAATCCTAAAAGTGAAAAAAAAATTCCAAGTATTGGAATAAACCTGTACACTTGAAGTGTTCAATGACATCCAATGTGGCAGTATGTAACAGTGGCATAACTTTGGTAAAATAGCGATTTAATATTTGAAGCATAACTTTCACATCGTAAAAGAAATTTAACACATCTGTAGCATAAATACTTTGGCATAACTTTCTCCTCGTAGGTACTACGGCTGAGTGTCCTCCTTCCTCCGTGTCTTGCAGCAACAAAATAGCGTGGGCATAATAGTTGAGGCATATAACAGTAATGGGCGGAGCATAGTTGCACTGACCAAACGCTGAAGTTTTATACACATAAGACAAATCAAAGTCCTGCCTCCGGGGGCGCAAAGTCCATATCGCTTTGCAATAATTAAGTAAATATAAATACGAGTAAACAATGAAAAGTAGAAAAAACATTAAATTCACTATGTACATCGATCACCATAACTCGTTATGGTGTATCGTTCTTGGTCTTTTGCAGCATAGGAGATTATGACTGTACGTATAGCTTCATTTTCGTGATTATTACATTTGGTGTAGAAATTATGTGAGGCAATTAAGATCTCGCTATCTAATGGTTTGATTTTCATTCCACGATGTATTGCAGTGTTTCTTACAAACCACGGTGAGTCTGTGATAGTTCTAAGAAATTTATTTTGCAATCTTTGCAAAATCTGACGCTTTGATCTGGCTGTAGCGGCCTATGCTGGTGCTGCGTACAATAAAATCGGTCTTATTGCTTGAATATAGAGAATTCTCTTAGTACTTAGTTGTAATTTTGAATGTCTCCCTATTAAGGCATAAATAGACTTAAAAGCTTTGTGGGCTTTTTCACGAGTATACATAATATGCGGCCTGAATGTAAGCTTATCGTCAAGAATTACACGCAAGCATTTAATATTTTTAACTGTGAGTACTGTGGCGCCATCTAGTGTTATGTTGTTTACTTCTTTGAGGTTGTGTCTAAAAAATACGACTTGAGACTTAATTGCATTGATTTTGATCTTCCAAGCGTAAAACCACTTGGTGAGGATATTAACGGCTTTTTGAAACTTATCTCTTGCTTTGATGGGGCTAATAGAATTGCACATGATTGCGGTATCATCCGCATAGCAAGCAAAAGTAGTATCTGGGATATTTGGCTTATCGTTGATGTATAGATAAAATAATATTGGCGAAAGTAATCTTCCTCGCGGAAGACCAGCTGTTAGAACCCAGCCTCAGTTGTTATTTTTCTTTTCATAGTTTATCACTGTAAGAGTGGCAACAATCTCATCTTTGTTGTAGTTTCTTGTAGTTCTATGGATTTTGAAAATAAATATGAAGCTGTAGAATTTTATATGTAAAGTTAGTTTATTTTAAGTTTATTAGGAGAAAGGAGAACGGTTAGTTCTTGAAAATCTCGAACAATTTTGGTGACGACGGAAGTGATCGGTAAAACAAGTCAAGGCAATTTTGTTAGTTTTATCGAATTTAATTCTATTTGACTTTATTGAATTTATTTTCATTGAAATGGAATCGTTAATTGAGAAACGAAAACCTGTCAGAGCGTCTTTTACGAGAACAATTAACGCAATTTTGCAAGCATTAGAAAAGGAAATTCCTGATGCAAAATCTGTAAAAACGAAACTTGTTACTTTAGAACGTTTATCTGTTGAACTTAATGCATTTGATACTCAAATATTAAATTCGGAATTTTCTTCAAATGATCAATTTCAATGTGAATGGGCGAAAATTGAAGAATACAAAGATAAATTAGATTTAATACGAGTAGAAACGGAATTATTCTTTAATCGCCAAATGATACAATCTACTAGCAGTATTCCGCCATATTCGAACAAACGGAAACTGAAATTACCTAAAATAGAGTTAAAACAATTCGGTGGCGAAATTAAAGATTGGTTACCGTTTTGGGGACAATTTCGGCGAATACATGAAGATAAAGAAATTCAAAACGAGGATAAGATGTATTATCTCGTTCAAGCGACCGTACCCGGTACGAGGCCACGGGATATTGTAAACAGCTTCCCTGCAACTGCCGAAAATTATGAAAAAGTTATAGAAAGCTTAAAAAATAGATTTGGCAGGGAAGAATTGTTGGTAGAATTCTATATTCGGGAATTATTAGGTTTGATTATTAAAAATGTCACTGATCAAAAGAGAAAATGCAGTATGTCAGAATTGTATGACAAGTTAGAGTCATATTTGCGTTCGTTGGAGTCAATAGGAATGACAAGCGATAAATACGCTGCAATGCTGTTTCCGCTCGTGGAATCTTGGATTCCCGAGGAAATTTTTTGAGTTTAGATTAGAAATTATGCATCAATAATTACAGCAGAAAATTCTCACTCTGAGAAATTGAAACAATTGTTATTGTTTTTAAAGAATGAAGTGGAAGGAGAGAAAAGAATTTCTTTGGTAAAAGCTGGATTTAAATTAATTGATTCGGGTGCCAAGAGAGAAAGTAGAAGAGATAAAAGGTACTAGAGTGAACATTTCGTGCCTACAGCAAATGATTTATTCTCAGGCCTTAATAAAGCAACCAATTATAGTGAGAAGAATTCTTGCATATTTTGTGAAAAATTTCATGAAAGTCGAGATTGCTTTGTTGCTCAGAAGATGCCTCTGAGTCAAAAGAATGATGAAATTAAGAAAAAGAAAGGGTTGCTTCTTCTGCCTCAAAATTGGACACAGGGCCAAGCAATGTAAGACAAATGTACGATGTTATGATATGCTCGAAAAGACATTGGGGTGTCATGTGTCCGGATTTGCCCACCAATCAAAAGAGCAATGATGTTGAAAAGAATAAGGAAGAGGAAACACAAAACGTATCACTTGAGAGCACTAATTTCCTAGATGAAGTGTTTCTTCAAACACTATTAATTAATATAGACGCAAACAAAAAGCAGAAGACAGTAAGAGCACTTATCGATACAGGATCGCAACGTTCATACATATTAAAGGAGACTGAGTAACAACAAAGAGAGAAATTCACAAACGCTATGAAGTGAACGTTAGAAGCCTAAGAGGTGATTTTTCTAGACGACTAATCTTGTTGGAACAGTCGAAGATTTGTGGACCAGTAGTCAGTTTACAGCCTGGACCATGGATAGAAGAACTATGACAGAAGAATATCCATGCATCTGATGTAGGAAAAAAGGATTTGAAGATAGAAGTTCTTATTGGAGCTGACTTCGCAGGTGTTCTGTTAACTGGAAGAATTCAAAAATTAGAAAATGGGCTAACTGCTGTGGAATCAGTACTTGGATGGAAAATCATGGGAAAGATAAAAGATAACGTTTCAGAAAGAAACTCCTTGTCCATGTCTTCAACTATAACGTCGATGTTGACTCACAGCAGTGACATAGAAAATTTGTGGAAGCTAGAAGCACTGGGAAGCACCAAAAAAAGTAAAACTGACCAAAAAAAAGTAAAGTCGGTGTGGGATCACTTTCACAAGACTCTGAAGAGGGTGGATGATCGCTATGAAGTCAGTTTACCTTGGATCAACGATAAAGAAGCTTTACCAAGTAACAGAGAAGTTGCTGAAAAGCTATTGATCTCGACGACAAAGAAGCTCATGTTGAAAGATAAATTTGAAACATACAATGCAGTGTTCGAAGAATGGCTCGAATCTGGAGTAATAGAAGAAGTAATAGAAGAAGAGGAACGAGTTAACAATCATTATCTTCCCCACAGGGGACCGGTCTTCAAGGCCTGTATTTGACGCTTCGTGCAAGAAAAGGATTTCCTGTCGCTTAATGACTGTTTAGCAAAAGATCAAAATTTAATTGAATTAATACCTAGATTACTTCTTGTATTTAGACAAGGAAAAATAGGGATTATCTCAGATATTAAAAGAGCTTTTCTTCAAATATCTGTTCAAAGATCTGACCGTGATTTCCTAAGATTCCTATGGTGGAAAAACTCGGAACAAAAGGAAATAAGAAAATTTCGCCATTGCAGAGTAGTCTTCGGACTAAAATGCAGTCCTTTTCTTTTAGGAGCCGTGATCAACTCTCATTTAGACCAATGTGAACCTTCTTTGAAGGAAGTGGCTACAAAATTGAAAACTTCCTTCTGTGACAACTGTGTCACTTCAGTGAATTCGAATGAAGAAGCAGAATACTTTATTGCAAAATCAACTCAGTTAATGGCAAGTGCTAACTTTGACTTAAGAGGGTGGGAGCAAACAGAACTGAACAGTGGAAAATCTACAATGAGCGAACCATTGAAAGTACTTGGTCTTCTGTGGGATAAATATGAAGATTCTTTGTTTTGTGACATCCCTAATATCAACTTGATTGATCTCTCAGTGACAAGACGAAACGTTCTACGATTGTACAGAGAGTTTTTGACCCAATAGGTTTCACATGCCGTTTTACACTCCTTCCAAAGTTATACTTGCAAAAGAGCTGGGAAACTAAATTGAGCTGGGATGCAGAGCTACCTGAAGATATTAAAAGAAAATTCTTGAAGTGGGTCAAAGAATTGCCCTTGTTATCATCTGTGAAGATTCCCAGACTACTTTCATTGACAGAAGAACAATCTTTTAGTTTGCATACGTTTGCCGATGCTTCACAGGGATCTTATGCAAGTGCAGTATATTTGAGAAGTCAAAATAAAGAAGTCAAAGTGACCCTAGTGCAAGCCAAAGCCCGAGTGGCTCCCCTGAAAAAAATAAGTATACCACGACTTGAATTGCTTGCTTGTCTTATTGGGGTGCGATTAGCATAATTTGTCAAGAAGAACCTTAAGGTCGAAATTTCAAAGGAATATTACTGGACCGTTTCGTCAACAGCACTGTTTTGGATAAAGAACGTAGAAGTTTGGAGCACTTTTGTGAATAACAGAGTTTCAGAAATTAGAATCCTACCGGATCGTGAAAATTGACATCATGTACCAGGTGCGGAAAACCCAGCCGATATGCCATCAAGAGGATGCTCTGTGAAGAAACTCATTGAATCAAGATGGTGGAAGGGCCCACCTTGGTTGGCACGGCCGGAAGAAGAATGGCCTCGTTCTATCCCAATCGATAATAAAGAAGAGGTTAATACTGAAAAACGTAAAGCAGTTATAGTTTCGTTAAGCAATGTTAGCGATATGTCTTCTTTGGCTCTTTTTCAAACTATAAGAAAATACTTAGAATCATTGGGTGGATACACAGATTCATAGGAAATACCCGAAAGAGGAAAGAAGAAAGAGAATCAGGAGAGTTAAAAGTTTATGAATTGATAAGGGCTGAAAATCTGTTGTGAAGATTATCCAACATGATTCTTTTTCATCTGATGATATTAAGAAGCTGAAGTCAATAAGTGTGTTCAAAGATGACGAAGGCATTTTACGTGTCAGGTCTAGGTTGACTGAAAGGAAAGACAATGAAAGTTTTATTTATCCGATGTTACTTCCGAAGAATCATAAGATTGTGGAGAAATTGATAATTGATAAACATCTCTCTATGTCTCATGCAGGAATTCACGTACTGATGTCAACACTTAGAGAGATGTTTTGGATCCTGAAAAGTAGAGCTACGATTCGAAAAGCTTTATATGCATGTGTCAGGTGCAGGAGACATGGAGGTAAAAGACTACAGACTGTGCCTGCTACTCTACCAGAAAACAGAGTTAGAGAGGCTCGTGTTTTCGAGATTGTCGGCGTGGATTTAGCTGGCCCATTAATTTTGAAGGATAAAAGAAAAGCTTGGATTTTACTTTTCACATGTGCTGTTTTCAGGGCGGTCCATTTGGAACTGATTTTATCCCTTTAAACTCAAGGCTGTTTACTTGGTCTTAGAAGATTTATTGCCCGTAGAGGGAGGCCATCGATAATTTATAGCGATAAGGGAAGCAATTTTGTCGGATCCAATAATCTCTTGAGATCGATTAATTGGAATACCATTGAGATAGAAGCCGCCACAAACAAGATCGACCGGAAGTTCAGTCCACCCGCAGCAACATGGTGGGGTGGCTTTTGGGAACGACTTATTCAAATGATTAAGGAGCTTTTGCGTCGAGTCCTAGGCCAGTCATGTCTGAATTATGAAGAATTGATGAGTGATGAGTGTGCTGTGCGACTGCAAAGCAACTGTGAATGCCAGACCACTCACTTATGTGTCAGAGGAATCTGATGATCTCATTCCTTTGACACCGTCCTTGTTTTTAGGTAAAATTCCAGTCTTTGGAGTTTCTGACTTGGATCATCTTGATAAAATTGATTTCAACAAGAGACTGAGATATTTACAGAATTTACGAGAGCTCTTGAGAAAGAGATTTAGAAATGAATATCTCGGCCTGCTAGTGCAACGTCCATCTACAGTGCCGATTTCTCAACAGATAAAAATCGGTGATATAGTTCTTATCGAATGTGATGACAAACGCGAGGTGTTGTGGCCTCTAGCAAACGTAATTGAACTATATCCCGGAAAAGACGGCAACATTCGAGTAGTTCGTGTCAAAACCATGTCTGGAGAATTAGTTCGACCAATCCAGAGAATTTTCCCTCTCGAAATACCTTCATCTTTGGAGTCAGATGAGACAAATGAAACTGAGACGCAGGGTGAAGACAGTTTAGTCTCAAAATTACCAAAGAATAATTCAGCTGCAGATTTATCAAAGGACATTAAGACTGTCGTGACTAGAAGTGGACGACAAATTAAAATTCCGTCTAGATTTCTAACTTGAACTCTACTTGAGTTATTTTAGAATAGAAATTTAAAAACTTAATTTTTTTCTTTTGTTTACTATTTAGCCTTTATATTTGTATGGACAGTATTTTTTATTATATTTTGTTTTGATTGATTAAGTATATGTCATCAATCAAAAGGTGGGAGTATTGTTAGAACCCAGCCTCAGTTGTTATTTTTCTTTTCATAGTTTATCTCTGTAAGAGTGGCAACCATCTGATCTTGTTGTAGTTTCTTGTAGTTCTATGGATTTTGAAAATAAATATGACGCTGTAGAATTTTATATGTAAAGTTATTTTATTTTAAGTTTATTAGGAGAAAGGAGAAGGGTTAGTTCTTGCAAATCTCGAACACCAGCCTGAATAATTTTCTTGCTGGATAAAGTATCTTTAATTTTAACCTGAAAAGTTCTACTGACTTTATACCCAAAGTCAGCACAGAAAGGCACTTCGCCATTGCCCCCCTTACACAATTCATAACAGGTCATGGCCCATTTCCCAGCTACTTCTTCCAACGCAACATATCCCTAACTGACCAATGCGTCTGCAGAGGTCACGGCACCCCGGATCACTACATCTATGAATGTGAATTGACAACTGCTCATCATCTCCCCAGCCAAACCTCCAATAGAGAAGCTTTTAATAGATTTATTATTACACATAAGCCTGCAATATCCAAAATTTGTCAAATTGTCAGCATCACTAGGGCGATGGGTCAGGACATCTGCTCTCCTCACTGAATCCGCCAATCGCCTCTCAGTTCGTCATTAATGTATTTTACCATCAGTACCATCAGTACGCAGACGAATCCCTCAGTGTCTCAGTTCTATCAGCGTCCATCAGTGTCTCAGCGAATTCTTCCTTCAAGTATTAGCACTTGCACATGTAAAACAATGTATCTGCATTCATTATAACATTTGTTCCTGTAATTTATACGAACTGCGCAAATTCTATCATACTGAAATTATCTTTGCAGTAGCGTCTGCGCATTATGTATATATCCATTGTACTTAAATCTTTAATATGCGCATTATGTATATATGTATATATGCGTATTATGTATATATCCATTGTACTGCTTTATATATCCATCTTCTGCTTTGTATTCTGTTAATACCTTTGTATACGTATTCCGCTCTGTATATCACATTTTTAGTGTTGTGTACTATTTCTAAAGTTGCATCATGTTTCATGTATTTTATCAATGTATTTCATGTCTCTTCTATTTTATCAATGTATTCCACGTCTCATGTATTGTATCAATGCATTGCATGTATTTTGTCCTGTATTTTATCAAGTATCATGCTTTTACTAAGCTTTTGTTCACTGTCTGTACACCCTGTAGTAAGTATAGAATCTCTAGATACCTCAGTATTCCCAATATACAACACTATCACTCACGCATTTGCAATATGCTCAAGTTTATGTATTGAGTGAAGGGTACTGGTATCCAATTACGCTTTATGTTTATGTGATTAATGTGTTGTTTTCGTTTTTTTTTTTTTTTTTTTTTTTTTTTTTTAATTTAAGACCATCTCTCTTTATGTCTAGCACTTGACTATTCATGACATGCTAATGTATCCTGAACTGCAATGTAACACAATAGCTCATCTGCCCTTGTTGCACTGTAAATACTTTTATTAATTTAAATAAAGTTGCTGCTTCTACACAGGGGAAGGCGTGGGACATATGCCTGTTTACCACTGTTAAACACCAGACGTCCCCGTCTTCCGTTACCTGTCTAGGTAGCTGAATATTGTCGTAATAAGGTCCGAAGGAAATTGATAATTTATCATTTTGACAAGGAGGCCAGCATGCCAAACCTTGTCAAAAGCCTTCTCGATGTCCAAAAATAGAGCAGCAACAGTTTCTTTCTTATTTAGATGTTGTCCGATAATTTCTGTAATTCTTGTGATTCGGTGTACTGTAGAATGAATGACCTAGTCTGAGGCCAAACTGGTAATTCTTTAGCAAGTTGTGACTTTCAATGAAGTTAGTAACTCGATTTACAATAACACGTTCAAATAATTTAGCAAGAGTAGGGAGCAAGCTGATTGGTCTATAACCGCTCGTAGTTGACCCGTCTTTTCCTGGTTTTCTTAGGACGATAATGGTAGCGTGTTTCCAGATACGAGGGAAATAGTTCAGATTTAAGCAGGCGTTAAAAATTTTTGTAATGAGGATTATCCCTTTCCTGTTCAGGTTCTTGACGGCTTTGTTACCAATCCCGTCATAACCAGCCGCTTTCTTTGGGTTCAAAGTATCAAGACAATCTTTTACTTGTCGGGGTGTGATGAGATTTCCTACGCTGCGACTATTAGTAGCAGTGTAATCTTTTACGTGGTTTTCGATGTTAACATCATTTGGGTTGCGGTACTGATTTAACGTGAATGGGTTTTCGTAATCACTAACGAAGATGTTTGCAATATCCTCAGCTTTATGAAAAGCCTGGTTGTTATGTTTAATTGGGCCAATGTTGTTCTCCTCCTTTCTGAGCGCTTTACTAATTCTCCAAACAGTAGAATCTGTGTGGGATAGGCTGTCTACAAAATTTTCCCATGCCTCTGAGCGATACTTAATCATCATGAGCCTAAGTTCTTTATTGCATTTATTAAAATTTCTTTTATCCTGTGGATTTTGAGTTCTCTGAACAATCTTCCGAAGTCTATTTTTCTCTTTAATTTTTAATCTGATGTTGTAGGGAAGGGTTATGTCTTCATTTTTAACAAACTTCACATTTTTAAGGCACTTTTAATTTTAATATTTATGTTTTGTGTAGCAGTGTCTATCTCTTCTTTTGAGTTAAGATTTGCGTTAGGAGTGATGTTATTATTAATTTCATTCTGGTACTGAGTCCAGTTTGTCCGAATCTTCATGGGTGGTAATCCATGTCGTAGCCCGTAGAGGGTAAAACGGACAGGTAAATGATCGGAGGATAGATCATTGTCCACACTGAGATAAGGCTGTGGAGAAACATTAAAAGTAAGCATAATATGTAAGATATCAGAGTTGCTGCGAGTCATAGGGCAATACATGTGCTCCGTAGGAGCAAAAATTTGTACATTATTGTTTACTATGTAGTTATTTAACACAATTCCATCTTGGTTGTTTGTCCTGCAGTTCCAATTTGTATTTTTACAATTCATATCACCTGCGATGATAGTAGGATAGCCCAACCTTTGATAGCTCCATTTAGAGCCATAATAATGCCATAATAATTTTAATTATTATGGCTCCATTTAGAGCCATAATAATTATAATTAAGTGAATGGAAAATGTTACCGGTGTTCGTGTAAAATTTCACCAAAGGCTTTTTTCAGGATTCGTGTTTTTTCGTCCTATGAAATGCTAATTCTTAACAAAGTTTCGGTTTCTTACGTTGTATCATCTGATCGGAAATCACATTCTTCTTTTTAACTTCAGATAGCGCAAACCGTACTGGAACCTAACTTGCAAACTGTATTCGCTTGAGTTGGGTAAACTTTATTACAATGCAAAATAATCTGTCAATCTGTGAACACACAACCTAAAGAGTACCTAAAAACTCTAAATTATAAAACACACAACCTAAAAACTCTAAATTATCTTAACTTTTTTAAACATTACTTAAGTTAAGAACTCAGTCAGCAAAGAAATGTGGTGAAAATCCAAAGAAAAATGATTACTTCATTCTTGAGGTTTATTACCGAAAATACAACACAAATCAAAAACGCTCACTTGTTGTATTAAAAGCACTATGACAAGGATAAGGCTGTTTTCTCTTGTAGTTAAATTTCAATTATTTAAAAAAGCGTAGTGGCGAACACTCCACTAGCCAAGCTATATTCTTACTTTTAAGCTCTGCAACTGTTACCTTAAATTTATGTAGCTTTTTGATTTGAGCAAAACTTATGGCGTAAGTAAAGAAAGATGGCAGACATGAAAATGTAAGAGTTAGTAAAACTTATGAATAGTTGTTGCAAACTTCCTAAATGCGAAATTCTTTTATGATCGTCTGAAACACGGAATTAAATTAAATTTTTGATTCCAAAGTTGCAGCTGTAAATAAACGAATTTTTTTGTTATTTAAAATGCTCAAGGACTTAAATTCGTCAATATAAGCTTGGAGCAAATATTTATCTCCACGACAAGAGTTACAGTTTTAATTTGCTAAAAGAAGGCTTAGCTTTTATTTGTCGACAACCGAACATCGCCTTCTATCAGACTTCACTCGCAGGCAATCGAAGTAATCGTTCTAATTAGACTCCAGTTATTCAAAAGGTAATGTGTCGCAGAATAAACTTTATAAAACTTCCTGGTGTTAAATATGTTTTTAGTACTTATATAAATATATATATAAAGTAAGCAAAAGATAATGTTAACCATATAACATCACCAATGTAGCAATTTGAATTATTTTAAATTTTTATTTTAAATCAAAACACCAGAATGTTTTAGTCATCGTTATGTACTAAAACATCAATTTGTTCATTAGTTCAAATAGTACTAGGCTACTGGAATTTGCATTCTGTTTAACATCATAAGTTAAGTTTTTAAGCAACCAGGTGTGGCGCATGTTAGATGTGAAATTTCATTATGATTTCCCACCAATATTCTTGACGAAACAAGACTGAATTCCACCTTAAATGAATTTGCCTTGAAATTGAAAATGAAATGTTTCTGTGCTTTTAACTACAGCATTTTTGAAGATCCTTTGATTTATATTATGTTCTTTATCCTTTCATTATTTTAGTAAATTAGGATATTATATTTTGTTATCATATTTCATTCTAGACGTTTTCAAAATAAAATGTGCTATTGGTCATGCTGCTAATTTAGTACATACATGCCCTTGCATTTCATTAAAATAACTCTCACTCTGATATGTGTAAAACTTAAGCATAAGATATTAAGACAAAATTTTAAACAGCGATGTGTATATTTATAAGGTATCCTCCTTTTTATTCTAATGCATTAGAGTCCAATTTTAAAAAACAGATAACATTTGCTTGTCTAAATATTAAGTTGAACAAATTATTTCCTTTTCCTAAATTTCATATATAACTGCATGTTAACGGAATGCTGTTATTCTAAATTGATCATTAAGCTAAGCAAAATGTTTCTCTTTGACTCTGTTCAATAGGTTAATTAATGTATTTAAAAATAGTTTATTAGTATTTAAGTATTATCAAATGAGGTTAAAAAAATCATTTTTGGAAAATTTGCTCATTTCTAGTCTAAAACTCAGCTTGATTTAATGCATCTTTCTGTATTATAAAGTAATCTTATGAAATTATTACAGATTAAGAGTAACTTCTTTCATATAAAAATACATATCAGAGATTTTTATATGTAATTTAGGATTAAATTACACTTTATTATTAAATTAATTTGTATAGCAAGAATTTGGGAAAGTTTAAGATTTTAATGGCTTTTAGCCCAATTTTACATATTTTTGATTACCATTAAAAACGAGCATCAGTAACGCGTCTGAATATTTGCAAACGGTAATACAATTCTTATTCAAAGATTTGAAAATAGACTAGATTATTTATTAGCATTACCATCGTTACTAAAAAATTTTATTTTCATAGTTGTGTTTTACTTTTATTGCAGCTTGTATAATGGTGACCGATATCTCAAGGTACTTTCGGCATTAAATCAGTACATAAAAAATTAAAATTAAGAAAAAAGTCTTGTAACAAAAAAAGCAGATGAATTTTTTTCACAGTCAGAATCAATTTTCCGTACATATTTCTATAGCCTCACCTGGAAAGTTTAACAATTGGAGTATTTAAAATACTGTAAAGGCTTTTTGCTAAACTTTCAAATGTTAAAACGTATTATAAAGGAGTTACGTATTAATCTATTTTTGTCTGCAAATTTTCTTCTTTTTTTGTCTCCACGAAAATCCATCCTACATCCTTTGTTGATTCGAACACGCAAATTATATCAGACTTTTAGAGGTAATATAGAAACATTAAATCTGAGACTTGGTCGAGCAGCCAATCTCACAAATCCTTCCTTTCGGTTTAAAAAAAATGCATGATATTCTCGACCGTTTAAGAAAATCTGTGGTAACACTTCACAAAAATTTAAACAAACGAATGCGCCTTATACAGGATGGACAGTGAAATCGTTCGGAAAATTCGTTCTTCAAATTTCAAAGACTTTAAGATTTCATCATGAAATATAGCTGACATGGAAAGATGTTTCAAATCTAATGAAACATCATGCATTTTCAAAATAATGTTTACCGTTTGAAATTATGTTTATTATGAAAAAAATAAGAAAATATTTATTAATCAGTAGTTTTTCCGTATACGTTTTCTCTATATGTAATTTTTATTTTCACGGAAATGGAACCAATTCTCTGATCATTTCTCACTATTAAACTAAACTGCTTTGTTTATTTAAGACAAAGTGGTGGTTATGTCATAAATTGTAGTTCTTTTCCTTTTGTTGTTCGTTGCAAAAGCTTTTAAGAACGCTTTTCGTACGTTTGATTTACTGCGTGTGCGAGGCTGAGATAGAATTTTAAAGGAATTCTAAAATCTTTATCTGTGGATCCATTTTCAAGAATATAACATAGATGCACATTCTTATAGAAAAAGCAATTAACAGTTTGAAGATTTAAAAAAATTTGAAAACATTAAATCTTAAAAGTTCAATAATGTTTCATTCAGACGCATATTTCTATAGCCTCACCTGAAAAGTTTAACAATTGGAGTATTTAAAATACTGTAAAGGCTTTTTGCTAAACTTTCAAATGTTAAAACGTATTATAAAGGAGTTACGTATTAATCTATTTTTGTCTGCAAATTTTCTTCTTTTTTTGTCTCCACGAAAATCCATCCTACATCCTTTGTTGATTCGAACTGGATCAAATATCTAGTGATCAACAATTTCCTCTCTCGGCTGCCGGTGAGTCCCCCACTGTAATCAAAAAAGAACTTTTAATTTTCCGAGTACTCCAGTCACGAAGCTGCATATTTATCCAGCAAATAATAAAAAACATCTGATGTATATACCACATGATTTCATTGTGTCTGGGTCATAATCCCGACAGCCGAAATCCCGACAAGCCAGAATCCCGACAGTCCAAAACCCCGACAGGGCCGAAATCTCGACAACCCAAAGTCCCGACACTGTCGAAATCCCGATAGGGTCAAAATCCCGACAAGCCAGATTCCCGACAGGGTCAGAATCCCAGTGTCCAGAATCCCGACAAGTTAATATCTAAATACAAACACTCAATTTAGCTTATAAAATACAATTTTTAACTAACTATTACATATTACTAATTAAAAGTTTAAATAAAAAAATCATAAAAATTATGTCATTATTTAAAATAATTTTTAACAAATTGAAATGACCGTTAAAATTTGAAATGAAGATTTATAAAATTCTTTTTATTAAGAAAAAGAAAACATCACTTACACATGCAAACGACATATTTACAGTGACACATTGTGGCGATACCACGAAGATATTCCATCACAGGTCGATTATCACGATCGTCCACAACAGTCATAATTCTCCTTTCTCTGTCATCATCTACCTTCCTACGTTTTGGTTGTTGTTCTCCGCGAAAAATGCATTCAACTTGGTATTCTACATGCTCCTGTTCTTTTTGAAATCCTTCTATGATGTTATAAACGCCAACATGGGCCCGTCCAATTCCCATCTTCTGTGCCAAGCCTCGACAGCATTTTGAGTGCGCGGAGTTCCCAGTTGTAGGGAATCAAACACGCTCCAGAGTGCTGGTGGGAACATCGAAGGAACGCGAACGGCAATGCCATTACGCAAACAGCGCCGCATTCTTTCACGAACGTAGTTGTCTTCGAACCACTGAACGACTTCTTGAGCATCGGGTGGCAAGTGAGGAAGTAAAGTGTCAAATACTGCTGAAATTTCGTCAGCTGGTATAAACGTTAACGCAAATAAATGACGAAGCATTAAACTAAATCTTTCATCTGTGCCGTAGCGAGAAGCCAATCCACTCGATTGGATTTTTCTCCAACCACACTGACACAGATGGAAAAAACAAGCCTTATTAATAACGTTAGGGAACTCTGATTTTGAAGCATTTATAGCTGCCTTTTCTAGATCACTAATGATTCTAGATGGCCTCAGTTCAATATTATTTTCTTCAGCGAAATCAATTAAATCTTGGAATAATGTTTTGTAATTTTCTTCAGATTTTCTAGTCATCAAAGCATATACTAGTGGAAGAATTCTAAAATTTTGAGATCCAACAGGTGCGTGAATTGTATATACAGCTGGTAAAATATTGTGGGCACCGTTTTAAATGTGCCGTCCATAATCCAATAAGGTGCCTGTGATAAATGTTTAACATTTGCAACTGTTGTAAACATCAGAATTCTCTCATGTCCAACTGTAGAATCTCTCACTAAAAATAATTCACCAGTTAAAGTATTTCTTAAAGTAGCTGGAATATCAATTTCATTCAATGTTTTTGGTTCTGGTGGCCTTTCGTTTTGCCTGACCCGTTTAATTTTTTTCCGAATAGCTTCTTTTGATGGAGGGTATGGGCGAATGTTCTGAGAGGTTTTTACGATGTTGCTTTGAATTATCTGACACGGTTCACTTCCGGTATGCCGAGCATCTTCTTTCAATTGGCTAATACATTTTACGATAGCAGCTGCACTCGCTTGTGGAGCATGGTTATGCTGAGTAAATTTACGGAGATAATGTTGTCCATTCAGAAATATTGTTGTTACTCGACTTTTGCACATATCGTATTTTATTTTTTCACAATACCAATAATATAAATCTTCGCGATTCTTATCTTTCACCATTAAATAACCACGTGCATTAATTTTATTGCTTCCTTTTTGAGACGGAACAATTTCACAAATTTCAGCCATATTTTGGAACAATTTAATGAGCAAAAAATAAACCGGCAATAGAGCACTGTCTATCTCGAGGCGAACGTAACCCTATAGCATGTAGAAAGCCTAGAGCTGTATCATTCCGTCATTGTGAAATAGTTCCCTCTTTCTCCTATTCACATAGATTATTGTGAAATAATTCCCTCTTTCGCCTATTCACATAGATTATAAAAGGCTTAAAAGATAAGAAATGACCTTCGCGTGAGGTCAGCCGACCCTTTGTCATTACGATGTCCTTCCGTAAGAAGCTGTGGGAGTATGTTAAGGGGTCATTAGGCCTTTTGGGGATTTCGCCCGTGTCGGGATTCTTGGCCCTGTCGGGATATTGGACAATCGGGATTTCGACCCTGTCGGGATTTTGGCTTGTCGGGATTTTGGTTTGTCTGGATTTCGACCCTGTCGGGATTTTGGCTTGTCGGGATTCCTTCTGTCGGGATTCTGGCTTGTCGGGATTTCGGCTGTCGAGATTATGTCCGTATACCCATGTAGAAAGCCTAGAGCTGTATCATTCCGTCATTGTGAAATAGTTCCCTCTTTCTCCTATTCACATAGATTATAAAAGGCCTAAAAGATAAGAAATGACCTTCGCGTGAGGTCAGTCGATCCTTTGTCATTACGATGTCCTTTCGTAAGCAGCTGTGGAAGTATGTTAAGGGGTCATTAGGCCTTATTGGGATTTCGCCCGTGTCGGTATTTTGACCCTGTCGGGATATTGGACAATCGAGATTTCGACCCTGTCAGGATTTTGGCTTGTCGGGATTTCGACCCTATCGGGATTTTGGCTTGTCGGGATTCCGTCTGTCGGGATTCTGGCTTGTCGGGATTTCGGCTGTCCGGATACCGATTTCATTATAGAGAATATTCCAACTATACGTATTTTGTGCTGCATTTCATTTAAACGTTTTTCCTCGAATTTAATTAGAGATATATTTCTTATTCAATTAATTTAATTCTTGCAAGGCAAAAATACCTGAAAAACTCAAAATACCTTCATCAAAAATTGAAAAATATAGAAAAGTATAAAACAGCACATTCAGTTAAAGTAATTAAAAAAAACGATTTTTTCCATTAAAATTAAAGTTTGTAGATAAAAACAAGCAATTAGGCCAGCGACCAAGAAGGCAAATTTTTTGGTGTACAAAAGTGAAAGCTTACTTTTGGTCCTAAACGGAAAAAAGACACCGGAAGGGCAGAAACTCACTTAATTCAGTATTCTGCGAAGTTTCAAATGTAAACAAATATGGCTGCTATAGTAAAAAAAATTAAGCTTAAACAACTTTTAAATTGTTGATAATTCTACAACTGTTGCATGCAGATTAACTAAAGGAATATATACATTATCCAGAAGATAAGATAATATAATTCCATCATTTTTAAAGCAAAAAAAAAAATGCAGAAATTTACTAACATATAATGATAAAACAATTGACCTCACTGAGCCGAGTATTGAAGATATTTGTTCACAATATACGTAATGCCATATAAGGATGAAAATGAACAACGCATGACCATGCATTGAAGCATATTTATCACTCGGTAGGCATGATTTATAAAATTCCGACAAAATGATGTATCTGAAAATTTGCTGGCAATATCTATATCGAATATAAACAGAGTCGCGAAAAGACAAGAATTTTTATTTCTCTTTCGAGAGCCTTGAATTTTCATATTCGTGTATGAAATCAAAAATTTTGACTGCCTATTATTTCTACTTTTTTAGAGTTATCCTTGTCTGGCTTATTGAATTGTAAATTTGTTGAATGCATTTATTTTGACTGGCTTTATCTCAGCATTCAGAAAACATTTTATTTCAACCCAGTTCGGAGAGTTCGGTGTACCCGTTTTTCTATGGGCCGTGCTTGAATCCCTATGACAACGTAAAGTATATCATGGGGGCGTGTCTTAATATTTCTCTGGGACTTCCCACTCACTTCTTGTATCTCATTCATAGTTGATTTCATGAGTGTGTGTGATGCCCCTGCTTTAATGCTTTTCTGATAAAAACAGTGATGTTAAGTTTATGAACATAAACAATAATGTTTGAACTGATTAAGAAGATGCAAAAATACAATAATTTTGGCACCTTTTCCGAAAATCTTGATATTTGATATGCGTCTATCAAATGAAAATGTAAAGCTGCGTATTTTTTCCCATTTATGTTTGTCTAGCCTGATGAAATATAAATTTTAATGTAAGTATTTATATGGGCTCGGTTTGTCTGGCCATTGAAAACGCATTTTATTTGAATCTAGTTCAGACGAGTAAATATCCCTTCCGTTGATGCTGATGCTGACGGCCAGCCTTGAATAGACACCGCTGCGGTTAAGCATGGTGCGAGGTCTTCATATTCGCTCCGCCCATGATCCAAGATCCAAGTTCTATCGTCCTGCCTCACCAAATCTCTCGGACATCCTGGATATCATCTTTACAAATTCTTCTATCCGTATTTCCTTGGAAGTCAAGGTAGAACTTAGATCTGATCATGTACCTGTCATTGCTTCTCTTCATGTTTCTAAAGAAGACCCTCCTATTACCAGAAATAATACTGACTGGATTACTTTTCACAATATCTTAATCAAACATCCTCTTATTTTCACTTCGCTTTCTAACAAACAGGATAATCATCTTGCTATTCAAATCTTCACTGACAGTATAATCAAAGCTTTCAGAGATGCTACAGTTACCATCCAATAAACTAACAATAATATTCGACTCCCTCGCAGTATCAGAGACATTATTGTAAGAAAGAAACTGATTGCTGAAGCTTTGGCACCGTAACTGGGACCTTGCCCTTAAAAGAGAAATCAATATTTTTAATACAAGAATCAAGAGGCTTATCACTGAATTTAAAAACGAAACAAGAGAAGATTTTATATCTAAATTTAATATTAATCAAGGTTCTTTGTGGAAGTATCTTCAAAATCTTAAAAGAAGTAGTATCAACCATAGACCTATTCATACGGATAATAAAATTGCTTGCTCACTTAAAGATAAAGTTAATATTTTCTCCGAATACCTGGAAATGCAGTTTACTCGTAATATGGAGCCCATGAATCAGACCTTTAGAGATGTTCTGGAAAGTTTTGTGTATTCCTGCCTTCAATCATCTTCGGCTCATAACACCCCAACGCTGACATCTCCTATGGAAATTACTAATATTATTAGATATCTCAACATGAAAAAGCTCCTAGAAGTGATCAAATTACTAATAAAATGCTTCGTAACCTCCCCCCTCCTTACCTAGAAATCTTATCAGTAAGTTCGCCAGTATTCTTCACGCCTGCCTTACTCTCAACTATTTCCCTGATTCCTGGAAGCAGGCCAAGATCTCTCTTCTTCCTAGACCGGTTAAGGATGTGACCAAACCTGTTAGCTATCGTCCAATCAGTTTGTTATCCAGCCTTGGAAAAATTTATGAAAGACACATACTTACAAGATTGGAACCTTTTCTTTACCTGCTACCTAATGATCAGTACGGATTCAGACAAAAACCTCGGTACTTTTCAACAACTTGTTAGAATTGTAGAATTTGTAGGATCTGCATTCCACAGCAAGCAAAGTGTTGCGCTCCTTATGCTGGACGTGGCAAAAGCCTTTGACCGCGTCTGGCATGAGGGGCTCGTCTTCAAGCTTATCGATTTGGGACTTCCCAGAGAAATCATTCTTCTGATCTTCTCTTTTTTTGCAGAACCGCACTTTCTTCGTCGCTCAAGGAAATGAAAAATCCAATTCAAAACCTATAAGATCCGGCGTCACACAAGGAAGTATTCTCGGTCCAGTGCTGTATCTTTTCTACATATCAATTTTCCACACCCTGGTTTGGACAATTACTCTCTGTTAGCATGTTATGCCGATGATATGGCGATTGCAATTAATTCTATCCAAGCTAAACATGCAATAGACAAAATGCAAAATTACCTCTATGCTGTAGAAGATTGGTGCACAAATTTGCGTGTAAAAATCAATGCTAGCAAGTCACAACTTTTAACCCATTAACGAGCCCGCCCCTAGAACATGCTTTGAAACGACATGCTTTGAAAATGGCCGTGCTGTCAGTTAACCATGTTTGACAAACATAACACTAAAAATGGGAAGAAATACGAAGCCTGTCTTTTCGATTTTGTGTAAGAATATGAAAATAAATTTCAAGATTTTTGGACAAGCAATCAATGTTTTTGTACTTTTTGACTTTACTTAAATCCAATTGGTATTTGCAACAAATCGTCGAATAGGATGGACAGATTTGTTCTCTGATATCCAGTACAAGGAAAAATTTATGTTATCTCTTTGTTGGATTTTATAAATTATGCCTTGGAAGAGATAAATATATCTCACTACATAGTCACGCGTTATCCTTTGTCATCACTTCTAAACAGTACATATGTTTGTGTGTGATTTTCAATAGTGAAGGTAAACTAAGAGATGAAAACCAGAACAAACGTCTTGAGAACACCCTGAGAATTTCAACCACTTCACTCGAACCAGACATTAAAGTATTATTTTCTCAAATTTAAAGTCCAATAGTACCTTAGCATTAGGATTTGTTATAATTACGACCAAAATTTACAATGAAAGTTTATGTGCAAAATGTCAAGTAAAATGTGAGAATAATTTTCTTTCGCTATCACTATGCTAAATGCATTGAAAAATCATAAGTTACTAATGTTATCTAATCATTTAAATATGTTTTCAAGTTATTTGTTGTTATTAGCCATCATTCGTATTGCGCAGTGACGGCTCGTCGAATCAATCAAGTAAATGAGAGACTCACTTAAGTATCCTATATCTGCAATAGAGTATATGCAGTTTCTTATATAAAACACACTTTAAGCAAACTTTTGTTGGGGGACTCTCCGGGTGTCTGGCTGCGTTCGCTTGTTGTGTGAATGGGACACCCCTTTTTGGACCATAAGATCACTTTGTGATCAGGCGGGTTGGGGCGTTCTAGCAAAAAACAAAACTTTAAGCAAACTAGAAATAATGCGGTCAAACGCGTACATTTCTCTCTTAGAGGGTAAGTTCAAAAATTTCTTTCAGCAGTCAAACCAGCGCAGACCGGAGAAGTTCCAATGAAACTTACGTAATAATCTGAATTGATTATTTCGGAGCTCACGAGCTGCCACTCATATTCGAAATTATACGTGCAACCAGAAATACATCATCTTTTTCCAATGTGGTCCTCGGTGGCTAAATGCATGGAATTCTCTGCTTAAAGCATCAAACAGAAAAGAGTCTGTATGCTGTAGCTGCTTAACTCCAGTATTCAAGGGAGTGTTCGAGTATAATTTCTGTTCGTGTGATTATTTACTCTGACAAATATCCAACTTCGTGTACTATTGAGCCATCTGAAAAATGAAATGTAAGAGCTTAGTAGGTAGTAAATGAGAGTTTTGGGGCCATGTGGCGCAGTGGCGCTAGGACTGCGTGGCGCTCACAGGGGGAGGGAAATTACGGAGGAGCACGTGCGGGTTGTTACATCACCAACTACGAACGCGTTGCATTCTGTTCGTGATGTCATCACGCATTGTCACCTCGGATTATCTTGCTATTGCTACGTCAGCCACATGTTTCATCCTGTTTATGGTGTAATCCGGTTTCATATACACGTTTATCGATTGACGTAGAACTCCCCCCTGCTCTGATGTCATACTAAAGCGCAACCTGATTGCAGCATGCATATACATGTTAGAATTTCTAAAACATTTTATTTATTTCAGCAATGACCGCTAGAGGGCAGTAGACTTACGCACAGCGCTTTCTGATAGATTTTCTTGGATCCTGACCAAGTCCTATACAGAAAGACGCTGGACCCTTTTTCATCATTTCTGTTCGTGCTGTATGCTTCGCTCCTACTTCCGCACTTCCTTTTTTAATCAAGACTTGTTATTCGAGGTATGTATTTTATCATAGAACCTTTTCGTGTTTGTACTCATATATTCGATGTTACTATTTAATTTGAGTACGAAAATCTGTATTTTTGGCATTGCCTTTATAGTTTGAATTTATATTTTTCAGATGGATTTGGAACAACACCCAACGTGTTCGAGAACGAGCATCTCAACGCGGATGTACTGAAGATTTCAGATTCTGAGCGACAGCATGAGAAGACCAGAGAAACACCCATCTCGAGAACGCTAATGGCAAACGAAAAATAGACGAACATAATACATCTAAGAAGAAAGTAAGTATTACGGAAAGATTTTATTCTTGCTATAACGCAGACTTATTATTCTTTTACCAAACGACTCATAATTATTTTTTCTCTTTTAGCGCAATGGAGGGTTTACTGAAGACGCATTCCCAGAGGAGCCGACACATACTGGCAAAAATGTCTTTGTGGAACCTACTCTTTGCAACGGAAAGATCACCGTGCACACCAGGCAATATAGCAAGTACGGGACTCATACTATCCGACTCCTAACGGTGTGAATTTAGAGCCTCCGTGTTTGGACACCTTCTCTCAGTACAGCACATAGGATGTGTTCACAATGAATCTGAAACTACCCAAGAATTTTAGTGCAGAATATGATGGTTACTACATAACGTTAAAGCAACTAACAGTAAAAGGAGTAGAGAAAACCAATATTAGACTTACAATCGCCCATTGAAGATCATCGATGAGGCGGGGAAGAATTGTCTAGTGGGAAGATTTTTCTGGACAAGTAATCGTACTGGAACAGTCGAAGATTTGCGGACGAGTAGTCAGTTTACAGCCTGGACCATGGACACAAGAACTAAGAAATTGAAAGAAAAATATCAATACATCTGATGTAGGAAGAAGGAATTTGAAAATCACCTTTTAGACTTCTAAGGTTCACTTCATAGCGTGAGTTTCTTTCTCTCTTTGTTGTTACCCCTTTAAATAGCGCATGAATTAAAGATTCAGATCCAAATAAGTGGCACCCTGTGCCTATAGCACTCTCCTTTAATATGTATGGACGTTGTAGGACGTTCTGAATTTTAATGTTTGAGTATCAAATGTAGTACTAAGTTCAACAGATAAACGCTCTAAAGTAACAAGTTTCGTTTTCCCAGGTAAAGTAGAAGAAAAAAAAATCTCTGCGCTCAGACCTCATATTACGTCCAAAGGGGAGTTTTTTTTAACGTTTCCTGTCTTACCTTTATTTATTAAACATCATGTTATTTGCGCTTAAAATTCAATAAAAGAGCAATATCGCCAAATATTTAAAAGAACGTATCTTTAGAATTTCCGACACAGAGTCTCGCGCGCGGGAGATAATGGGGAGAGTTCTTTTTCCCCTTACAATGTTGCCATTGCTGTCTTGGAAATCGTTGTGTTTGTCAATCAGAAATTCGCTGAAATTTACAAATTATGAAATAGCTAATAAAACAAATTACAGATTTCCATATTCGGGTAGAGACGTACGTTATTCAGGTTTGGATGGTTCTAGGTACCGTTGTTTTATCACAGTGCGAGAAACATGTGTTCATATATGTACATTCTTCACTATTTAATTTTTTTTTAAATATTGTATGTAATACAGGGCTCTAATATTTGGTGGCAACAATTTAAAAATTGATTTGCCGTTTATAGTGAATCGACACAAAATGCCAAAACGAAATTAAAAGCCCTTCTGAGTTAAGGATCCTCTGGGCTAAAAATCAAATAATGTTAAATGCAATAAAACCAATAAAATTACCTTGACTTCTTTTACCGATGACGTCCGTCGTCAGCAACTGTTCGAGATTTAAAAGAACTAACCTTTCTCTTTTCTTTTAATAAACTTAAAATTAAATAATTTTACATCTAATTTTCCAAAGTGTCATTTCTATTTTCAAAACCCATAGAACAAGAACAAACTAGAACCACGATCCGACGGTTGCCACTCATAAAATGACAAATTATGAAAGAAGGGCAACAATTGCGGTTTGGTTCTAACACCCTACGCATTGCAAACAGCATAGGCAAAAAATACTTCGGAAACATTTAAAGCAGAGGAAAGGAAAAACAAGTGGACCTGTCTATATCAACTCAGCGGTGTGTCGATGAGGCGGGGCTTAGAAATTTGACTTTTCATAGGTCTAGTATACTTGCGTGATCTATCAGCCCCAGTTCGCAAAAACGAATAACCAGACAGGCGAGTTATAATCTTTTTTTTTTTTTTTTTTTTTTTTTTTTTTTTCATCATGGACCCTGAGAGTTACAGTCGCTCTTTGACGCGCTCTGAGCTCAACAGCTTTAACCCGAATGCGGCGCCGCATGCTAAGAATCCTATTCGTACTAAGAATTCAATTATGCAGCCTCTTGGACCTCTGCAATTTACGAACTAAGATATAGGCACCTCAACCATCTCTAAATAAACTACTTATCAAGTATGTGATACATATTTATACACTGAAGAAACACCACACCGAGCAGCTGTTTGAAATCAGGACATTACGAGCTCAGATATGGGCACCTCAACCATCTCCAAATGAACTACTTATAAAGGGCTCGAGTTTGGAATCCTATAGAAGGCATGGTTGTTTTTGGCGCTCCCTTCATACGAAGCATAGTGGACCACCTATTTAGGTTCCTCCATAATAAAGGGATCGCCACTTCTGGCACTTTATAGTGGCCAACGTCTGTGGACGGTATGGGCCCGTAATTGGGAGAAAATATACTTACTTTTATTTTTAAGTTTGTTGGTTAACTGTTACTTGTATATACGAAAAGTAAAGGCTGGAAGAAAACCGTTAGCTGTCACAGATTACATAGGATACATCGGGCTGTTTTGTATATGTACCACCAGAAACAGAACTATATTTGTGGAGGCGCATGGGAAGATACTTCTGTTTTCTCGTAGAAAATTTGATTTATGAATTCATTTCAGAGGCCCTCTAAAGGGAAATTTATTATGCGCAAAAATAAATTTATTTCCAATGCTAATTTAGAAACTTTTATAGTTTGTTTAAATACCAAGGAAACAAAATGCGATGTAAATCGTCTTCGCTAACCATTGACGAAACGGGAACATCTGAGCTCACTTCCGACTGCACAGAATTTGAATGTAAAATGATTGCAGTTTTTGTAAAATAATTATAATACTAAGCAAAATGTCCCTCTTCAGATCAATTCAATCGGATAAATAATGTATTTTAAAATAATTTATTAATATTTAAGTATTTCCAAATGGAGTAAAAAAAAAAAAACATTCACTTTTCGAAAATTTGCTCATTTATTTCTGTTCTACGAATTCAGCTTGATTTATTGCATATTTCTATATTAAAAATTAATCCTTTTTATTTTAAATACTACAAATTAAGTACAATTTGATTGTACAATAAAAATAAGTATATTAGAGATTATTGTATGGAATTTAAGATTTAATAACTGATGTTGTAAAGAGCATAGAATACCAAATGTTGACATTTGAATACCCTTTTCTCTTCTTGAAGAAATGCTTCATAATGATGTCAGTACTTTTATTGGGCCAAAAGATATTGAAATTCTGTAATTAAAATCATGCAGATTTCTATAATAATACCTTGGCATAAAATTCAAAAATCTACTACCTAGGTTGGAAATTTTGGAAGGCTGCTTTTTACAAGTTACAAACTGGTCTTCATAAGGGTAGGAAAACCCTTTTATAAGACCATGCTTATGAACATTTCTGTATTTCAAACTGTGGCCGTCTTGCATAAAGGTGTTGCCGCGAGTATGAAGCTGTTCCTTCTCGTATATTAAGGAGTGTGAATTAGTATTAAGTAATCTTTGCCTAAGCGTCTGATACACTAGGGTATCTAAAATATGCTTCGGATAAAAGAATAGACAAATTATTGCTGAAAGAGGGATTACGTGGAAAATATTTAGAGCATATTACTAATTATTTTCATTTAACAATATAATTTGTAACACTTAAAAAATTTGAATGTTTAATCCCGTTACATGAACTGACAATGAGAAATGAAATTTTTGTTAAGTAATTGTTTAAATTGTTATGAAAGGTACAAATTATACCAGAGTATTATTTATTAACATGTGTAGCATAAAGATCAGATTTAACTCCCTAAATTTTTTACTACTCCTATAAACTTGTTTATACCAATTTTGCTTTCAGTATTTGAATTTAATACTTAATACTTAATTTGGTATAATTGAAACTAAAAATAACAGAACATATAATGTTCATTTTATTAATTGCTGTCTTCACTTAATTTTCGGAAGCTAAATTTGGAAAAAATGAATTCAGTTTTTATTACTTTTATATATTTGGGAGGATTTGTAAAATTTTCGAATTTAATGTAAAACTAGGTAACTAAAATATTGTCATTATCATGACTTCATCATTATGATTTTTACAGGCATTTTCCGAATTCGATAAGAAAAATAAGATGTAAGGATAAACAATGGGAAATTCTACGGACTAATTAAAAAAAATTTAATATATGAGTAATCATTTCATGAATTCTAAATTAATCCTTTCTGTAAGTCTTAGGAGTAACTCTGATTTCATAATGCAGATCAGTTTTACTAAATGACGTTTTGTGTCATTAAAATTTATTTTTACACAATTAAAGATAGCCTTCCCCGATGAAATGCTGATTTATTTATAAACAATTAATAATATAAAATTGCTTGTCTTTATTGTTTCTTTCAAGTTTTTCCTTCTGTATTTATTTACGTTTTCAAAACCTAATCTATCTCTGTATTGCGTGCGTACGGATTCGTTACGAAATGAATGCACAAATCCGATGAAAAATGAACAAAAATTTATTATTATCACCAGAAATATACTTAAATTACCTAAAGTATTCGTGCAGTATTACAATATCTCACAGTAGTTATCTTTTAACTACTCAAACGTTCAAGAGAACTTAATTCAAAACAGCTAAAAAAGCTAATCCGCGAATTCGCTACAGTCAACAAGAGCAGTTTTCTAAACAACAACAAACTAAGTAACTACTACGAACTGAGAGATTTTCTTACTTTTATAAGATTTTAAAATCGCGCGTGAGAATTTTCTAGTACTTTCTCGAAATCAAAAAGGGATATTTATTAAATGTTACATGCACGCGCTCTTGTATTTTCAATTTTCCGGCTTAGCTTTCTTTTAATATTCGGCACGAGCTGCACTGCGCGGGAAATAAAACTATTTAATTTATAATTGAACTAACATTAGCTTTTTAAATACCAAATCCGTAACACATGCTTAGATATCACAATTTCTGCTTAAAATAATGTTTTACGCTAGGCTACCTAAAACAAACGAAATTTAATTGAACAGAAATGCAAATGGCATATTAAATTTTAGGATAAAAGTTTATTATTATTATTACTATGATTATTATCATTGATAATAAATTTAAAAGAGAATTCCTCCTCCCTTTCAAAACAAGAAGGATAAAGACCATATCCAAGATGCATTTTATTTTCTGTTGAATGGCATTTAAATTCTATTATTAAGAGCTTTTGCAATTAAAATTAGTATTTCTAAATTATGTAGTCGTTGTTATTAGTGATTTTAAATTGGCTGTTCAATTAACATGAGAAACATAAAACTAAACTGTTAAAGACTGCCATAGATGTAAGGGTAAACAATGGACATGCTATACTATATGAATTACCGTGCAATTGTTTTTTTCAGCAGGCGAAACATTCAAAATATTAATGCATCAGCTTAACAAACGTCTATTTTCGGTAATGATAACTTCGTTCCTGAATTATACAAGAAATGGTTCTTTTAATCTACCAAAAAAGGTTATTTCTCGGATACCCGATCTATGCACGCCCATTCGCGGAATGGGCCGACATCCGCCCAGTAAAATAATATGTGAACATACCAGTGAATTTTTGGATCTAAAGAAGCGAGTATTTCAAATGAAAAAAAATGTCCTAGAAAAAGCGCGTTTTATAGGATAATAGGACGTCGTTTTATAGGACGTAAATATTTAATTATATATATTTTTTCGATTGGATTCTGTAGTTACAAAACAGTTTCAGGCAGCATTTCTTATGGTCACATCAGAAAACTTTAAACAGATATTACCGGGTTTTGATTTCGTAATTGTAATTAGCACATGTTTGGAAGAAAACAAATCATTCTTAACAGAAACATTCTTTGTAACCAATTTTTTTACAGGCAAAATGTTTGCAACATAACATTAACCTTCGAAGCTATGTATTGTATAATGCGCCTTGTAACTTTCAGATTAGACGGAAATATTCCCTATATATTTGTAGAGATCACTTTTCTAGCCGTTTAATGTTTTGCAATAGTGTATATGCAACCTTTCGAAATAAAACAAAATCTTGGAAGTAAAGGCCTTAAATTATATAAAAAGTTAATTGTAAGAAAATTTATACCTTGCTGTATGGGAATTGGGGAAAAAAAAAAAACCTAATAAAGAACTCTATCGTTCAGTTTATGTATTTATCTCAATATCAGCATCTGTAATGAATTAAAATGTAAACACAATCAGATACAATGTAGTAATCCAGAGCGTTTTCGCCGCGCCTTTGTTGGTTGGTTGGTTGGTTGGTAACGGAGGAAGGGGACGCCTGATGTCTAACAGAGGTAAACAGGCATGTGTCCCGCGCCCTCCACTAATCAGGAACAACTCCCTGAGGCCTCAAGAGGCCGCCTCGGGAGCTTTTTAGGATGTTAACAAGAGCATTTACATGGCCATACAAGGGCAGATTGCATTCGTTTTACCGTTTTGACATTTGTTGTTTTGACATTTGTTGCCGCGCCTTTGTTAAAAAGTTTAGACAAAGCAGCATTTTAAAGGAGGAGAAAGCTGTGAATAAAGCGCAGTCAATTTCGAGGTTAGTAAGGCAAGGTGCCCTTTCCTTCAGGAACAGCAATCAAGATGTGAGCCAAAGTATGTGTTTTGCTAAATTTAATATTAATAGCAGATTTAAAATTTATATTTCCACCATAACTTCTATGATAGGAGCGTACACGTAGCTTTAGCCTGCTCTGGAATATTCCGACTCTGGTGCCACTCAGGCAAAATTATACAGTCTTTTCCAAAGAGGACAAAGTCTTCCAAGAGAACTTTCTTGCGCAGTAAATTAGCATGTGCTCAATTATTTTCAGAGCCATATTCAGACTTGATAAGATCCTAAACTATTTCAGATATGGGACCCTTTATAAGTCTGTTATACGATATTTATACTATATTTAATTTTGGGGGGGTGGCCCTACGAATGTTGGGGGCCTAAGCCATAGCTTGTGCAGCTTATACGAAAATCCTGCACTGATTATTTTGTAGTTAACTCGATGAATTTGTTTATTTTATCTTTACTCTAAGCTGTTGCTCCTCTACAGAAAAATAAAAAGGACACCGAGAGAAAGTCGTTCCTTTGACATAATATCTATTAATCGCCTTATTTTCTTTATTTGTTTAGGCTGCTTAAGATTTTTAGAAACTAAATTTCCTTAGTTTTGCGGAATAATACATTACCATATGGAGCTCCGAAGGGGTACTAATAGAGTTTTAAATTAAATGTGTACAAACCTTAAAACAAAAAAAAAAAAAAAAAAAATGCCTCTAAAGTACTAAAAAGTAGCAAGAAAATATTTTAAATTTAATAAAAAACTACAAAATATGCTCCCCTTGTAGCTATGACACGATAGTATGCTAGAGAACGAAATTTTTGCAATCAACTCACATTGCGAGGGGGTTATGAGGAGTTCGCTTTGTCCGTTGTAAATATGTCGTCATCTGAATGCTCGCGATCTTCAGCATCCACAATCTCTATACGATGAGGAATGGATAGAAAGATATATAAGAAGTGATACCTCGCAACTCGTTTCGCTTCGAGTACCTAACTCTTAAGTGTAACTTAAGACTTATTTCACTCTTGTTCAGTTATTCAGTGCAGAGTTACAGATTAAAAGTATACAATAAGTATTTTATTAATACATTTAGTAAACATATCAGTTTATTAATACATAAGTACTTATTTACACAATAACACACGTTGTGTTTGGAGGAAGGACATCTGATATTGGGTATATACATCGGTTTCGTTTGAAGTGAATGTACAAGTGTGATGAAAATTCAATAAGATTTATTATTATCACAAAGAAATAAAACAAAATGCTTTAGTTTCCTAAGATATTCATAAGAGATACAAACAGAAAAGAGTCTTTATGCATCAAAGAGAAAAGGGTCTGTATGCTGTAACTACTGAACGGCTCGCACAATATGTACTAAAAATGTCTCAATGAGTAAAGATCGTGAGCATTCAGGTGACGAAATATTCAAGGGAATGTCCGAGTCTGATTTCTGTCCGTTTGATTATTTTCTTGGGTAAATATGCGGTTTCTTGTATTATTCGAACATGTTCAAAATTAAATACTTAGTCGTTTTTGCTTATAGAAACGAACCCACCAGCAGCAGAGGTTTAAAATCACCCTGATATTTGCAAAGCTCTCATGCCGCAGGTAAAATATCCATGAACAAAAAATTCAAATCTTCTTCTAGTTTCCCTTCCAGTTTCGAGCCAAGCACTACCCTAAGGCCAGAATGTATAAAACTAGTATGACAAAGCTGAGGCTGTTTCTCTTGTCGTTCAATTGGAAATATTTATGAAGTTTAGTTCAAAAATAACTATATGGGACTTTTGCACTAAAGTTAAACTTTTACGTAGCTTACCAGTTGCAAAGCCACTATCTAATGTTGACCTTCAGATGTATTTGGCAAGAACTATATTTTAATGAGGCAGTGGCGAACACTCCACTATTTGAGCTGAACTCCTACTTCTAAGCTCTGCCTCATTGAATTTAAATTTGTATAACCTTCTAAAATGAGCCAAAATTGTGACATGAGCAAAGAAGGATAGAACACCTGAAAATATAAGAGTTACTGAATTTTACGAATAGATTTCGCAAAATTCCTAGCGGTGAAATTTTGTTTATGCTCGTCCGAAACTCGAGATTTCTTTGCCTTCATTTTTGAACACAAAGTTGCAATTGGAAACGAATGAATATTTTTCGATATTTAAAAACTTTAAACGTTCCATTTGGCCTGATTAAGACCATAACCTATAAATTTAGAAAATAGAATTGAATAATTTTTTATGACTTTATTCTAACGAGAAATTTAATCAGATACAGGTTGGTCACTCACGATATACTTCGGAGAAATTTGCAACTGTGTGACAAGAGTTACACCTTTCATTTGCAAAAATAATGCTTAATTTTTTTCCCAACATGCGAACAGATCCCTCTTTTGCAAGACTTCTTTCAAGCAATCGAAATAATCGTTCTATTTAGACACAGGTTCTTCGATAAAGTAACGGCTCTCACAATGTGTACTAAAAATGTCTAAATGGGTAAACGGTTATGGAGTTCACTTAATAATTGAGCTTAATTCTAACTGTGGTTCATAATTAAGGTAATTATGAATCAGATTTAAGGTTCAGGGTTTGCAGTAAATAAATGCAAAAATATATTACCCATAAATTTTATTACTATAAGTTTTAAATTTATTTAAATAGGAAAATAAAAATCTGGAAACTTCCAAAATCTCAAAGGCACGCAATTAATGCATACTTAAATTTAATCATAACTAAACCCTCAGCATAATTCTGCCATTTTAAAAAGGATAAATTGTTTTATGCAATAATATTTTCCTTCTTCTTTACGTTAACTACATATCAATTTCCTATACCTAACTCTTCTTTAATTCTGAAATGCGTTACTGTAATTTTCGGTAACAAGGTTTGGTATTCAGTACGATATTTTTCGACTGGATATGTGTTGAGGTGCGTGTACCGGGGCAGTAGACCTAATCTAATGCAGTTAGTTGTACGAGTTTTCGATCAAATGAGGAACGAATGAAAAGAACGAATAAGTAGAGGGGGAAAGTTCATAGTATTTTGAAGAGAGTTCATATCATAAGCAGCAGTGGAGTAGCATTTCGTGAAGACGTCAGTAATTAGGAGACGGTAGTAACAGTGCAGATAGCCTTGAAGTCAGGGGAATAACATAAGCGACATCATTCGAACTATATCTGAGTCGCTTCCGCCTAGGAGCTTGCCGATAGCAATATGGTTCGAGAAGCGGTCGATGAATTGTAAATGAAACTGCTGAGCTGGTGGGGAAGCGTCCTACATGGCAGGCGGAAGGAAAGCAAATGGTTGTAATCGAGGAACATAATGCAATGTTGAAGTAGCCTCCGCCCGTCGAAGTTAACGATTGGTTTGTTCAAATTTAAAGCAAATGCATTTTTGTTTGGGGAACTTGTCTTTTGATGTCGATTTATCAATTGAGGAGTTAGTGCCCTTAAAATCTATTTAAGTAGAATTATATATGCATCGTGCAGAAATGATTGACACAACGACTCTCACAACGAAACTGTTGCAGTATGCGAATTGTTAGGTTAGGTTAAGCTATTTAATTACGGGAAAGTCTCGAGGGCTATCTGCCTAAGGGACGCCTTCGTGGAGGACTTTCTAAGGTAAAATGGCTCGTATACACGTTACACATGGAGAAAACCACGAAACCACCCATGCAGCCAGAACGTTCGCGGGATTCGAACCTCGGACCGAACTACCAGTGCTCAGCGACTTTACCGCTCGGCCGCTGGTAGGCCGTATGCGAAGAGCAAACAAGTAAAATAGACACAAGGGGGCGTGACCTACTTAGAATGCATAGATAGAGCTGGCTGTAAGCAAAAGTATAAGTCAGAGCCCGTCCCTTTCGCCGTCGTCATTGAGAACTTGGGCAGCAATGATGAAAAAGGACGGCCAGCTTCGGACGACCTGCAGCATCGCATACAGCAGCAAATGTGGCAGCTGTGTCGGATTTGATCATGGCGAACAGGCGCAAAACGTTCAGCAAGATGCAGGAAGAGACAGAGCTTGCGCAAGGAACATTGCAGGCAATTGTGTGTGGTGATTTAAAGATGACAAATGTGCGTGAAAGTCGGTGGACGTCGGATTACGCCTTGCTTGAGAAAATGAAGGACGCAATCAATGGCCAACATGTTGAATCTCCTGCCGAATTGCATGCACTTCTCCATATGTGGTGCGCCAATACCTCACAGATTGGTTTACCAAAGCTCCTTCGGTACCCCCCAGCCAGATGGCTGAATTGTATTCACATGGGAGGGGAATACTATTTCTAACTGATGTACTATTAGGTTTTCTTAATAAATTGTATTCCGCTCTGCGGCAGCATTTGCGCCATTCATTTCTGTACGACGTAAGTATATGTGATTTAAATATCACCGATCACCTGCACACCAAAGCAATGAATTAGAAATAGGAATTAATTATTTACTACGTAGCCACCGCTCTGTCTATTATAAGCAAAGCAGTTTTTTTAAGAAAATGCATCATGCCTACAATTGTAGTTTACGTTTTACCTGATTTTAAACTACATATAACGCAGATGTGTACGAAAAAACTAGTGGGCAAGTAATTAATTACAATTTTTTGATAACAAACAGTAAATATAATTTTGAAAATCCACAGTGTCATCAAATCGAAAATTGTTTCCATGACAGATGCATTTCATATAGAATTTTGATATTTTTTTTATTAATTTGAAGGTCTAAATTCCCGACGTAATTGACAGTGCAATCGTTATACGCTGTATTCATCTCTTTAAAAGTTAGTAAAGTGTTATGACAAGTTTGCTATTATATTTAGTGATCATCAGTGATAAATGCTGATGGCTGCTTGATGCATAGTCACCCATTTTTTTTTCCATTTTAGATCCCGTTTGCCACCGGTCCGGCTATTATTATGTTGTGCGCCCTTGCGGGAAATATATCATTGGGCAGGATACATCACAAGATTACAGCGATTTCCAGGCAATACATGCGTGGAAGGATGAACAGCAATGGACGAGAATATCATGCATTTTTCTTCAGAACCAAAGTATTTGCGAGATTTCCTGCATGACTAAGACTCAGTGTATTACTAAAATATTATTCTCTACAATACTGAAATAATAATTGAGTCGGTGTGTTAAAAAATTAATCTGCATTTTGTTTGATGGTTTTGTTTTTAAACTTAATTTTTTAAGAAACAGATCTGTAATCGATGTGTACATTTAATTAATGACGGAAGTTCCCACAGACTTCAGTCATTATCACACCAACTCTTGTAAAAGTAAAGTATTATTAGGAACATAAAATATTCTAACAACTGTTGCAGTGCCAAGTCATATAAATGACTAATTCTATTTATGTTATTTGTATGTTGCTATATATAGTATTTATTACTAAATTTTTAAGTATTAAATTACTTTCAATAATTTACATTTACTAAAAACATTCTGAAAAAGAACTTCTCCAAGACTAGCGGCCGTCAAAGGCTGATTCAGAAACGAGCGCGATCATGGGCGCCTTTAACCCCTTTTTCCGAACGGAAAGGTGACTAATGCTCTTTACAGTATGAAAGTTCCTGCAGGCAAGACTGACTTTTTCTGGAGGAAGTACGTAAGTGGGATGACTTGTAAAAGAAAGAACCCAAATTAAGTTGCAGACAATGATATATTTTCGGTTTCGGTTACTTAAATTTGAATATGTATGTATGACGATTTGACTACGCAACAAACCGGATATTCGGAGATATAACGGAATGATGTTTCGCGAATGAGATCACTTATGAACGCTAGCGCCTCATCTTCAATTCAGATAACTTGATTTTCTAAGTATAATGTGATGTTCCTCTCTTTTAGCAAACAGCTAAATGTGTAGGAACCTCGTGAACAGCTAAGAGAATAATCGCTTTAGTTCATGAAAAGAGACGTAAACTCAAGAAGGGTTAATTACCCTTTATTCTGCAAAATAAGAGTGTACAGTCGGCTCCTTTCTCAGAGCGTACAACAAAGCCTCTACTTGGGCTGAAACTCAAAGTAATCAGAAATAAAACTTAACTAAAAACACATAGCCGAAACTATTAAAATTCTAATTAGTTGGCCCCGAAATGCCTAATAAGATAGCAAAGAACTAAAGGACCTGTAATACGGCCGAGCTTAGTAACAGCTTAGAGAAAGACGTAGCCAAAGAGCGAACGCTTGCAAGTCAAACTCTGGGGCTTTGTAACGAAGTGAGTGGAATTTCGACTTAAATAACTCTCTTACTCATTTGCATTAAACGCGATTCTAAAAACGCATTCTGGCAGGAAATTGTAAGTTAAAATTAGGAAAGACAGGAAAGTATCTTTAACTAAAATTAACTGTTATAAACTTAGGAAAAACCTTACGATAACAATTAGGAAGAGTGACAAGATAAAAGGCTTCTATAGCATACAAAAACTGGATTTTCAATTAAATGTCACATAAAACCCTTATATTAGGGCAGTGATTCTCACATTGCGCTATGAAGACAGAGTAATTTGGAAAATTAATATTTCCCTCCAGCTTCGCTTAGGTCTCCTTCATACTTGCTTTGGTCCGCCAATTTCACGCCCTTGTTTTGATTCTTCGCTGCTAACGCTGCTTTTGCATCAGGAATCTATGCAGCTCTGATTGGACCATGTCCATGTCGGGTTGATGTGGCTTTATTGTAAATTCTATCTGCATCTACTTTTAATATAAATCTTTAAAATATGTTGAAATAGAGGATAATGTAAGAAATAAAAGAACAGTTGTTATTGGGGAAAAAAATTCCAAATTCTCTGCAAAGCAATTGGGGATATCAGTAGAATTCCTGAGGTTTCGCGAATTTAACTTCTTAGTGGTTAGCGAGTGAATTAACAAATTTCAAATAAACTGATTTTTTAATTTCCGTTACACATGGTGCGTAATGATTCATTTTTTAATATATTTATAAGTTATATTAATTAAATGTGCGGGGATAATATATTTCAAAGTCTTTCTTCTCCAGTCTGAGCCTTAAATGTGACCAAACATTACCTTAACAATGAATCAGAGCTATTAAATATTATTTAACTTTGATCAACCTATGCTTTAATTTTGGATAACAAAAACTGCGTTGAATTCTATGTCCATTTTGCGCGACCCATTTCTTTTTCAAAGAACTGGATGCTAAGTAGAACGTTTACTTTGATTGCCTGCACGTGAAATCCGTTAGAAGGCGGATCTGCTCATTTGTTGACGAATAAAAGCTAAGCATTCTTTTAGTAAATTAAAGATGTAAATCTTGCCGCGTACATAAAAACCTCTTCGAAGCATAACGTGACCGATTTAAGTCCTTGAGCTTTTTTAGTAACAAAAAAAAACTGGTTTACTTCCAGCTCAAACCTTGCGTTGGAAACTTTAAAATAATTTTGAGTTTCGGAAGCGGATAAAAGAATTTCACATTTAGGAAGTTAGTTTGCGACAACTATTTATAAGTTTCACTAACACTTACATTTTGATGTAGGCAAGTCATATAAAATTAAACTCAATGTGGCGTAAATCAAAAGTACTAATTTAGCTTAGTTAGTGAAGTGTCCGCCACGCGTAATAGCAGACCGCACATTGAGTTGAACAGTGTTAAGTGAATTTCTTTTACTGCGCATACTTGATGGTATACCTTTGGCAATATATTGGCGACAATATTATAGAAATATTGGCGACTAAAAGCAACCCTCCGCTAGCTTATTCGTGATCTCCATGGCTGTCGAGTGTGGTCGAGTGATGTTTACAACTGCAATGTTGTGGAACATTGTTTATTAGTTATTTTAACGTTCATACCGATTGCCCTTGCTTATTTTTCTGATATGTGTTTCATTTTAATTTGTCTAACAGTGCATTTAATAATTGTTAACATATATTGTGCTTAATAATTCGTTACTTAGATGTAATTTGTTTACATGTTATAATTCAGTAACGTAAACTGGATTTTCCCGCTTAGTTTGGTAACGTATTTTCGCGCTTTTATTTTCTTATTTCAAAGAATTAAATAAACAGCATTAAATAATTGTAAAATTTGTTCAATGTTATTTACAAACACTTGCTATATTCTTTACGTATGTAAGTATGTCCGTGTTTCTTTACGTATGTACGAATGGAACGTATGGTAAATTCTGAATTGTTTTTATTCCTTAAAAGTGTAATGAATAAATTTTCAACTAATATATCCTAAATTTCAGTCTTTTTCCGAGCGAAAATTCATATAGTTCCAAAGGAATGTGCAGAATTTCATAAGTACAACATCTTACATTTTTAATGCAAACACTGCTTCACATTATTTCGTAATAATTATATACATCTCCTCCATTTATGCCTGTATCAATTTTTTCATCGGGTTATTTATAAATAATTCCTGGTAGGATTAGAAATATATTATTAGAAAAGGTTTTTCCTGTATCATCTGCAAGGAACAGAAATTTAAAGCGATGAATTGTTGAAATGAATTTTAATCAGTACTTGAAGTTATTTAGAATTTGGCAGTGGAAAATATGTTGTTTAGATTTCTGTTGCATTAAAAATTATTTAGAAGCTGTGTAGAAATATTATTTTGAAATGTAAAAATTTTAAGTAGCAAAATTAAAAGTATTTAAAAGGTAGATATTGTCATTGATGATAGATTGACTTGTCAAAGGAAGCAAACCAAGACTTTTTTATTCTGGGGGTGAACATTATTATTAATGGTGATATAATCAAATAAAAAACAAAGAATCTGCAAGTGAAACGTATTTTAGCATTTCTTTGAATTTAGATATTTTTCCGAATATTCCAATCATTTAAAAGAAATATATTTTACATATTTTGTAACTGTGAATGTATTCGTACTTTTTGAATATCTGCAGAAACACATATTTCGGTCTATGATTTAGCTGGCTTAGTAAGAAATAAATTTTTCTTTAATATTAACAAATGATTTTATAATAATAAGAAATTAGTACATTTGTCATTCCCCCCCCCAAAAAAAAAATTCTTTAAGACTGGCAAATACTTACATAAATTTGATTCCCTCCCCAGTATATGTGACGAGTATGTTCTATTAGACTTTGTGATTATTTTGTAACAGCTCTACTTACTGCCAAAATTGGTTCTTTATGCATATATATATAATGCATACAACAATGCATGCAAAGTTATGATAGCTGTTAATATATCATAATTGACTAAACATTGCGAATACTGTTTCTCTTTCAAGATTTGTACTTTCAAATGTTTTCATAACAACATCTGTATTTATTCAGAAAAAATTCTACTGAAATACTACACACAGAAATATTTTTAAAATGGTGTTTAAGAATGCTGTTGATTTTTCAGAGACACAGTAACAATTTAACTGGTTATAACCTTAACAGAGCAGCGATGTCAAACAGAAAAAGAAATGCCATTAGAAATGCTCAAATGCCAAATAAAATATTTGATCATAAAACAAATGTATAAAACAAACATATTTAACTGATTTTCGAATTTGAAGATTGATTATCAAGTATAAGTTAATGTTTAATAAAGGAATCTCATGAAAACAACCTAAATTTGAAGTACAATGAAAATAGTAGATTTTATTTTACCAAAATAGCTTAGTACAATACTTTTGTCAATCTATTCTTTATGTTTATTTATGGGAAATTAACAGAATGTAACCTATGTTATGAATATAAAGGTAATTTTTATTTCTAACTCTCGCTAATTAAATATAAAACGTTTACAAAATTTTGAATATTTGGTGTAAAATTCGATTTTTCATTATTAAGATTAAATGCCCTTTCCACCGATTACTTTTCTTGATTTAATAAATCTCCTTTTGATCTTTCTTACACCTTATACGAGTTTTACCCACTTTGGCAATATATACCGTGTGAGAACTCTGGAAAACTTAAGCGACTTCTCGTTATGTTTTGGAAATTACAACAGAGGTTCGGAATAGGTGTTAAAAACCCTTTTATAGACTCAGACAAATTAACAGAGTGCACAGCTTGTTCATATAGAATCAGCCAGCATTTCTGGCGTAAATCAAAATTAACGAAATGAATTCAACTAAGTAAATTTTAGTTAGTCCTTCGACAAAATAATACCTGGCCCAGTATGGATTTATGCAAATATCCAGAGACGTATAAGATTATGGAGTTCATTTAAAACTGACTTTTGAGTCCCCTTTCACATTAGTTTGATTACCATTAAAAGCGAACATGAGAAAGGTGTCTAAAAATGTGCGTCTTAATGTTACGAATCTTTGAATAAGATTACAATCAGAATTTTTTTTTCTAATGGTTGGCATTTGCCTATGTCGGCATCGTCCTGTCCTAAGGCCAGATCGGTAGTTTCTTTATCATGGAGGCACCTAATAGGTGGGCCACCATTTTCTCCTATGAAGGCACAGACAATTTTAAATCCATGCCTTGTCCGGGATTCGAACCCGGGCCCTTCGGTATCACACTCAGTCTTCCCTAACCACTATAACTCTGAGCGACACAATCAGAAATATAAATCTTGTTTAAAGGTTTGCAGCTACAGATTTGATTATATTCATGACTTATCATTATAGTCGTTAGAATATTTTATTTTCAAAATTACGTATTGTTTTTTGAACTTGTATAACGATGATTCAAGTTTTAATGTTTTACCAGCATGAATGCGGTGCGCACATTGATTACAGACATGTTGTTTAAAAAAATAAAATTTAAGGAAAAAAAAAAAAAACCTTGTAAGATAATGCAAATCAATTTTTGAACAGTGTTAGTCAGTTTTCCGTAACTATTTCAGTCGTGTCAGTTAGGTCAGACTTGTAGAGATTAATATTAAAATATTAAAACTAAGACTCGGTCGTTCAGAAAGTCTCACAAGTACTTCGTCTCTCTTTCCATAACAATGTATGTTATTGTTGTTATCATTGATCAATACCAGTATTTATCTCTGATAACCTTTTAAGAAAATCTGTGATAACCATTTACCGACTTTTAAACAAACGAATGAAGCTTATACAGGGTGAGCTGTCAAGTACGTCAGAAATTGTGTTCTTAAACGTTTAAAAATATTTCATATCTTTTAAAGAAATGCGTCTGACACTGAAGCAGGTCTCTATTTGATGATGCCACCGATGCTTGAAATTATATTCACAGTTTCAGATTATTATAATAAAAATTGTAACCAATGTGTTACTCGCTAGTTTTCTCATATACTCCTGCGCTTTATGTAATTTAAAACTACAAACGGATGCATGTCTATTCTTGCCTTCAGGTATTTATTTAATCAAACTACTTTGTCATTTACTGGAGTGGTGGCTTTATAGTAACACGTACTTCTCATACTTTTGTTGCTTTGTTCTTCAGTGTGAAACTCTCTGCACCGTAAACGCTTTCAGGAGAGTAATTCAGAGATCTGATTTAGAATGTGCGTGTTCATGACTGATTGGTGATTGATTCAGATGTTTGATTATTTTCTGATTACGCAAATAAGATGTAATCAGGCTAGTGCCAATAATTAGGTAATAAATCTATGCAGAGATTTCATCAGAACTCTTTGGTATGCAAGCAAACAAAATGCTTGCACAAATGAATAAAATGCTTCTCATATTACCATTTCGACGTTTCATATACAGATATTTTGACTAAAACCTGATAATAATTTATATTTTCTCTCTCATTGTAATGTTTCTTTATACTTTTATAAACGTTCTTCCAAATAAATGTTTCCACAAAATTATTACAATAGGTTCTCAAGCATTCCCCCTTAATCGTATTCACGTTCACTCGGCTGGAGAACTCAGTAAAGGACTTCTTACCACAAAGCCCACAGTTGGATAATCTTCGGTTTCTGGCAAGTACTACCTATAAGTACTATTTTAGCTGGTAAAGCGCAGCAGACCAAAAATAAAGTGCTATGTTCACATTCAATGTTCCCATTTTTAGCTATTGCCTATTTTTCCCTTTCTGCTCACTTTTCGAATATTTGATTTTGAGTGAAACGATCTTTAAGATAGTAGGTGCTTTGAAATTTATAATCCTCGATCCTTTGGTATTTAATTAGGAAAATTCTCATCGGAAGACTCAGTGTGAAAGTAATTCAACTTACAGGGAAGTACTGCTATATGCGGTAGAATTACATTTGCATAAAGGTATGAAACCGGCCCTTTAAAATAGCTTCAACAGTTTCATATGAACGTGTATTTCTGTTGAAATTCAGGTAGTTGCAAAATCATAAATCTTCATAATTTATTTTCAGATGGTGGGAAAACAGTGCCGATGTGATATCAAGCTAGATGTACCTATGAGCGGCCGAGCAATAATGTTGCTGAACAGTGGTACTTTGACGTGAAATCGATTCTAGACAGACGGGCTGACTGTATGGACATTTTCATATGTCCTCCGTTTAAGGAATATATTAACTGTTTCCCTTAAAATTCCTCCAAGAAGGCATTCCCTCTTAGGCAGACAGCTCACGCGTGCTTTGCGATAATCAAATAACACGCTTATTATACTACATAAATTGTCTTTACAGTGGGTATATACACTCTTTCGCAAAAAAATCAAAGCACCATGAAGGAAGTGGTTGTTTTTGATGAAAATGACTATGCGTATAGCTCATGCACAGATAAGAAAACGATTAAAAAATCAAGCTCATAGTACTTGTTCAAAGCTCACAATCACCCATTGAGTGTTGAAATTAGTAGTTGGTCGAACTGTTCTGGCGGCAATGCATGCTTAAATTCGTCGAGGCAAGGAGTGATAGAGGTTCCTTATATCATCCTTCGACACATTGTGCTAGGCATTTATCAGTTGTCGCTCCAGATATGCGATATTTTGTGGTGTCTGAATCTCACTGTCTACTATATCTCAGACATGCTCGATTGGTAAAAGCTCTGAAGACTTTGCTGTCCAAGCAAGAGTATCAACCACCCGGAGACTCCAGACGACTACGCCGATGTTGTGGGGTCAAAGGCAAACGTCTCAAAGGCCTCTGTGAGCATAATCCCCGCCTCAGACAAGCGTCGTGAGATAGTGGATGATACCACCGGAGGTAGAGACGTGGCTGCAGTGCATTGAATAGTCGACAATGATACCGGTGGGGCGGTTCGGGGCTGGAGATCAATCATCCTATCTTGCCTCACATTTGCGCTACTTTGCCTTCCAGAGCCTTCATTTCATCGGCAATTTCCTTGCAGCAACCATTGCTGTCGACATCGTTCCACAGCAGTGTCTGTACGCTGCAGGTGGCGGCCTACTGCTCGGTATGACTGACCACTCAGCTTCACGCAACCTTACAATGCTACCACGGTCGAAGTCATTTAGTTGTCTGTTAGGTCTTCGATATTGTCGAAATGGCATCATTAGTTGCTTCTTTACGGAATTAAAATGGGAGCAACAAATAAGATAAATTTTCCGCCTCTGTTACTGGATCTATACTTTGCAAATTGCGCACTAGAAATGCGGGCTATGATCGCAATTCCTGTTCATTTGCCTTGAAACTTTTATCATTTGCATGTTCGATCATGTTTTTGCATACGAAATTACGTCATGATCGCAAAGATCCTTCTTGGTGCTTCGATTTGTTTTTAAAAAATGTATTTGGGTTGAAGATATAAGTTGAAAGAATAGACAAACTCATTACTTGTAGCCGTAACGTAGAATGTATACCCTGTAAGTAAAGTGTTCTCTCCAAAAAACTTTCTGCAACTAAATATAATTATTTAAACATTTGTTTATTTGTATACTGCTGATCAGAAGTTCACAGGCAATGTATATTCTGAACTTAAAACTTGTACTTCAATTTGAACTTGTACTTTAGCTCAACTGGATTATTCTTCACAATTGCAGAGCAACAGCATTCCAAGCAGAATGCTAATATGATTTCTTGATTTAAAAAGATGAGTCAAATCATGGTGCATCTTGAAATGTTGTACGACAGACAAGTACGTCATCTGACAGCACAAAATATTATAAAATTATTGTTTAAAAACTAAGAAATGTAAACGCACAAAAGTGTGTAACGTTTTAACAGATTAAGCCAATGCTATTTTTATAATATAAGGCCATGAATAAGAGGGCATATCTGCTTCATTTAACGGTGTCATAGGTCAGGGATGGCCAACATTTTGTATATAAGATATACTTTTTATCTTAAAAGTGTGTCGCACTCGACTTGTTGACATAGATGTAGTCGAAGGGGCTGTAAGGGTGTAAAATACGTACAATGTTTATGCACTGTGTTTCAGTATAAAGTGCATTCCATCGAGGTATGGGTAGATAAGTAAAATATATGTTCAAAACTATTTTTTTATCTTTTGAACCACTTATTAAGTTTTCGAGATAAAGGATCATGAAAGAAAATAAATTTCTAGACACAGCTTTTAACAGCAGCATTCCGTACATGTGGTACCTGAAAAATTCAATTTTCCTACACTTCTTCAAGCTACATTTTTACTAACTTAAAATGCAATTTAATTTTTTAATCTATCTCCATGCATTAGCTGTTGCACTATTTTTTCGTTAATATGAAAACGTTGTTATAAAAATGCACAGTATGGCTGATAACTTGATATCGATATTTCACTTTCGCATTTTTTCGGCCAGGAGAATTTATCACGAAAGAATAACATGGCTTATGTTTTGCTAATCTATCAACAGCTCGCTGAGCATACCTCGTACTGAAATATAGATTATAAACCTACTAAAAGACAACAACCAACAACAATAATTATTTACAGATTTCAAACACTCATGTCAAAGGAAAAAAGGGATCATTGATAATTATTAACAATATTTATTAATTCAATGTAGCTAGAGATAAAGAGAGATTTAGAATTTACTTTGTTGTCTTAACATCAATGGAAAGACTGAGTTTACATGTCCCTAACCAAGGAATGAGAATTAGGTGTATATCCTGACAAAGATAATAAGCTTAGGTATGTAGATCCGAAACTATATTCGCTACCTTTGGTGATACTGGGTTAACATATTTCCAAAAATCTTCTTCAAATTTTCGGGCTTGTAAGATTCAGTTTGCAAAATTATAATTTCCTTTTCTAATGCCTTTTGATCCATATGAGATATGTCTGAAATTTTTTGGCTAATGTGTTTCACACTTAAATCATTTTAAAAATAAAATGATACGAATTCAACAATTTCTGCAGTTTTTTCAAATTCCTGGAATCTTATCTCAAAATCTACAATTAGGTTTGGATTTCCGCGACATATTTGTTGATCTTATAATTAATACTTTTATGTTTTTGTAGGTTATCCGCCATATTAGGAAAATGATTCCCATTATTTTCCTGCAGATCTTCTATTAGCAAAATAAATTTTTGTTTTATATGCGTCTATGCACTGATCATATCAATTACGGTTTCATTTTGACCTTGAAATTCTAAATTTAAATAACTTAATATTGAAGTAAAATCAGCAAGAAATGCTAAGTCACTAAGTCAAGTTTCATCACTTAAATTTTCACAGCTTCCATTTGTTCGTGAAGAAAATATATAATTTCAAGCAATAAATCACAAAATCGCTGAAAAAATTTACCTTTGATTAGCCATCTGATATCGGTATGTAGTCATAATTCAGGTTGTCCTTCATCGAGCTGCAGTTGGAAGAGACGCCGTTTGAGGGAACTTTTTCGATTTGAATTAAGAATTTTAAATGCTATGTCCATTACTTCTTTTCTGCTTAGTGTCCTGCTAGCTAACACTTGCTAGTGAATTAAGCAGTGATAGCTTAAAAAGTCAGGAAATTCATCTTCTTTTTGAAATAGGGCCATAAAGCCATTTATGCTACTTATCATTGAAGATGCGCCATCCGTTGTTATTAAGACTAATTTAAAAAGTGGTACTTTCAAATCATTGAGCAAGTTTTTAAAGGCTTTGAATATGTCTACACTTCTAGTCCTATCCTCCAAAGAAATCATACCCAACAATTCTTTAGATGTAAAATCCTTAAAAACCATACGAACGAAAACAAGTAATTGTGCCGTATCACATATATCTGTCGATTCATCACAATGAAGGGAAAACAAGAACATGTATTAATATCGTTATATAGCTGCTCTTTTGCACTTCCACTCATCTTTTATATCCGTCGCATCACTCTGTTTTGAGATAATTGTAGACCTTAAACTGCAGCAAAAATTTTACTCTTGTTATAAAAATCGTTAAAAATTGAACCTGACATTTCTAAAAAAAATTCTTTTACAAATTCACTTCAAAAGCTTTTGCTAAGAAATAGCTTTCTTTGAGTAGTGCAGTAGTTACTGCTTGTGACTTCAGACATGGCTTCTTAAAAACGCTTTGTTCATTTGTTAATTGAGTTTTAAGATCTCTAACTTTATGTTTTTTCATTTCAAACTTTGATGGCTGATCTCTTTGACACTTGCTATGTAAAGCTAAAAAATTTCTCTCCAGAGTAACCTTTTTAGCAATGGCTACTGAGGTAAGGCATATTAAGCAACATTTATATGGTATTTCTCCCGACTTCTTACACCCGACCAAAAAATGGCAAAATCGTGTAAAATGTTTCATCGGCGCGATCTAACTCGATGCATTTCTTTATGTTTTCGGTGAAATAAATAAACTTAAAGAACAATACATGAAACAAAGGAGTAATGTATTAAAAATTCTTCGCCGTAAAAGAGAGGAAAATATAATGAATTTGCAGTAATTTTTGGTAACTTTCATAAATTAACTTTGCTCTTTAAAAAAGAGTAAATAAATGATTTTCTGAAAAATGAGGTGCAAAATCTCGCACGGTTTGATTTGACAGCATTAAGTGCAAGTAATTTCAATTATGGCACAGAACAAGTCGTCAAATTATCCATAAAATGCAGTAACCTATTAACGAAAAAAAGGACTGTGTAACAACAATATAATTGTTTAAATTTGTCGGAGAAACAAATTAAATGTAAATTGAAAAGAAATTCCGCAGATAATGTAATGCTTTCATTACAAAATGATGAATTTACTGAACTTGAATGGATATTTGCGGAACATTTTGGACGCCTAGTGTTGACTGGGAATGAAGTTTATTCATTTTATTTTCTAAATATTTCCAAGCTGAAATATAAACTCTATCGGAGTTTAAAAGGAGAGAATAGATAAACCGCTCACCGCTAGAGGGAGCTATCGTGTGTGTTCGCGCAATCGGATGAATGCCAGATGTGACAGAGGAGAGACGTAGGTAACAGATTATAATATGAGGATTCTTAATTAAATATATTTTATTATTACTCATTGTGAGTAATACTGAAAATGTGACATAATGACCACTAAACCGATTAATTTTAATAAAATAAAAATTATATATAACAAGAAACGTGAATGTACATGAAGATGTAGAGGCCAGAAAAATAATTAATTCACTTACGTTCTTTCTAGCGAGGAGTGGGCACAGTACATTCATGTACATTCATTTTTCTTATTATATATATTTTTTTAAAAAATTTTATTTTTTATTTTATGCTTAGTTTTTACAAAGATTACATTATTTTTCTTATATTTTGTAATTTTCTAATGTCCAGTGATAATTTATGGCAGAGTATCTGTTCTGTTCGTATTTTTGTTCTTAATAGCTAATCTCGATATGTTTTATGCTTTTAGTTGAAGTAAATATGCGATCAGTCTTATAATCAAATGTTGAAGGTTCGCGCGGTTCATTTGTTTACTATTTGCAACGCAGCTTATTCGAGAAGAGCGGATAAATAAAACAGAATCAAAGTTCTTACCTTGTTAATTGGTAATCCATCTAACTATATCTAAGAAGCACAGTCATTATTATTTATTAGGTATGACAAAGAACATATTTATTAGGTATGAGAAGGAAAAAAAATTTCTAACAATGATATAGGCGTCATATACTGTCTATGGCGGAAAGAGTAATATTGAGTCATACAAAGTAGAGAAGTTTCTCCTTCTTTTTGGATTCAAATCAATTATAGCTAACATGGGTGGAAAGAACGTTGCAGGGTACAGCTTTCAATTGCTCCACAATATTATGATTATAACTGAGAAAATTTCTTCATGAATACTTTACTGAGGATGCAGAGCATTCAAATAAAATTTCACGCATAGATTTTACGTCTACCGATTTTTCTGGGTGTTCGCATCATTGATGTTCGATGCATAGTTTTACTCGTAGAGATGTTTCGGAAAAATCAAAGCTCCAACGTCTTTAGAAAGAACTACTTTCGGAATATATTCGTTTGGTTATAAATTTCTGAAAGAAAAGTCTTTTATGTCGCGAAAAATAAATTGGAAAATTATGCTCAGCTTTCTCGCTTTAGGGAAGTCGAGTTGCAAGAAATTGAAAATATTTCGTCGGCACATATATTGTATTCAGATGCAGATTTATCGAATAAAATTAAAAATCTGAAAGTTTTGAAATTATCCGACTCTTGCAAGAGATATCCAAATTATGAAATTGTAATTCGGATACGGGCTCATTACTATTGGTCATTTGTTACGGAGAGGTTTGAATAAGGATCTCGTTGCAAGTGAAACATTAGTTGGAAGTTTTGTTGATTAAAGGGGATACCGTGTCTTCTTAATTCCTAACAATTAAAGCAATTAGTGAAAAATATTTGATTTTTGAAGTAATTATAAAATTCTAGTCCACTGGAAAGTGCAGGGATTGAACTTAAATCAGCTAGATTGCAAGACATAACAGGGTTGTGAAAGTGGTATCAATCATCAAAATAATCATTACAAAATTAAATTACCGTGGAAATCTGATGTCAAATATTTATTAGAAAATAACCGTAAAATTGCTTACAAAGATTCTAAATTCAGAATCATCAAGTTCATGCTACGGATTGTGAAAGGATAATTGGTGATTATTTCATCCAACACATTACTAAGCCTGTTTCTGACCCCTCTGAAAAAATGAACATTCCATATTTTACTTGCTGGACACAGCGGTTATGTTTACGAAGGCTATTATAATTTACGTAACTAAGCAAGGGTTTTGCTGGATTTTTTTACTTCGAGGGTGGGGGGATAGGGTCTATCAAAACTCTCGCAAATAACAGAAGTCAAGAACCAGCTCCGTAATCAACTCAAAGAACGATTTACTTTGCTGAAAGAATGATCAGCGATTCAGTGCAAACAGAACGCAGTTTTTTAATAGTTCACCGAGAGTTAGCCAAAAAATGTGCGTCCTCTTAATTGTAAATACTAGCATTCTTTTCTTTATTATTTACCGGAAAGGTCTTTACCGTATTTTTTATGTGAGTATCTATGTATACATATGTGTGCTTTTGATTTGCTTATTTTCCATATAGTCTTAAAAAATATTAAATAAACCGACGCATCTCAGCAGTACGGATCACCCCTTTTTCAAGTGGATTGAGTTGTTTACCCCATCCGGCAGTGCGCGAATTGGCATAAGTAATTAAAAATTTTGTGCAAAATTTTCTTTCATCAGCTGGACTAACGGTAATTTCTCATATTAAATATGGCTGCGTGTGTTTGCGTTAAATCTTTAAAATACTAATTCATAGTTACAACATGCGCGAATCTGTCTTTACTGCTGATAGTGAAACAAACTTGTACGCATAAATTTTCCACTTTCTCGTTTGCTGCCATCTGCCATTAGTGTCTAATTTACTAATTAAATTCTGACGGCCATTTAATTAGCTAACCTACCGTAATAGCTGAAGAAACTTATTTTTTCTCGTGAAACGCGATTGCAGAATACGTTAAATTTTCAAATTGTTAAAAAAATATTGCAATATATTGTCCTTTCCCGAAAATGGGATTTTATGTCTATCCCTTGCAGTTGCATTTGCTGTTTCATATATATGGGCGGTGCTGTATATATTAATATTTTTAATTTTATTGAAAGTTGTAAATACATAGTAATGCTTTTACCTTACTGGCACTTTTACTTTAATTTAATGGTACTAGTACTTAAACCAAACTTACAGGTAATACTGCTGGCCAAATCATTTGGGCAAGCACATCATCATCATTGATCTTCTGTTATTTATCCATGAGTGAAAATGCGTAATATATTTCTACGCTAAAAAGAATTCCTGTGCGTTGTCATAAAATATCTAGTTAGCATTTAATAATATCAAATACATGTGATTATTTGATACATTTGCAATGAGCCGGAAACTTGAAAGTATAAAAATTTCATATTAGATTTAATTTTGGTATCAGCTTGGGTTAAGTTAATTGATTAAAGCAAATCAACTCAATGGCTCTCTGCATATGGGGCGGGATGCCTTCGTGGAGGGCTTTTTAAAGAAAACTGTAACCATGCAGCCAACACGTTTGTCGGGATTCAATCCCAGGTCGAACCATACAGTGTTCAGTGACGTTATCGCGCGGCTGCCGGTGGGTCCCATTTCTGTGATCAAAACAGATAATTTATTTAGATAAAAATAGATAATTTATACACTTTATTATTATAATTCTGATAGTTAATTAAAATACAATTAAATATTATAATTTTTTTATTATTTGCTATTATGAAGTAATAATTAGGAATTTCTTAAATATTTTGAACGTTTAGGAAAATTTTGCTTTTTTTAAGTCTCTCTACATGTTCACTAATTCAAGTACGTATTTCCATTAATAATATAGTAATTCGGAGCGTGGAATATGCTTTAATTCCGGTATAGAAACATCCTGATAGCAATAACTATATACCAAGCATATAACAGCCTGAGAAATTCAAAGTTGCTGCCAAATTCTAAAAAATATTCTGAAGAACAAGAAATGATTCGCTGAATGACTACGTAAAATATATGTAACCAACGGAAAAATTACATATGGAAAATAAAACGAAAGACTCTAATGCTAAAACAAATCTAAGAAAATTATAAAAAGAGTCATCTCATCCTCTAGATGCTAAATTTTTCTCCTAAGTGTGTATATTCTATGTCTAGCATTTAAAATTCTAAATTGGCAAAACTGTTCCTTTTGCTTCACATCTTGCCTAATGTATGAATATACCGCAAAAGGTCGACTAACAGGAAAGCTCACGAAATTTTGAACGCCGGATAAATGGAAATTTCTGAGAGGTGAGTATCTAAAAAGGTAACAACTCGAATATAGAAAAGTCAAATAAATGGAAGAAGAAGTTTCTGGTATAAAATTACATAAAATTAATTTTGTTTGTTCACAGCTTCAGAATCAAAACGCTAATCTAAAATTTATACCATACCGTATTTATAAAACTTACCGTAAATATTGTGAATATTGTGAAATCTCAATGAACGATGCATTGCAGAATTTTAAATTATTTTTATGCGGTTTTTACATAATGCTTTTACAGATCCCTTGTTTCTATATCCAGATCCTGTACCCTAATTAGGAGTGATAAATGCACTAAGGAAGAGTAATAATATTTCTTTAAACAAACAAGAATTTAGTATCGAAAATTAAACGAATTATGAGCTATTTATTACCTTCTTATTCCTGGTCACATATCTGCCAGCGTGGTTAAGGGAATAATCTTAATATCAACAATGAAGTTTCACACAGTTTTAGATATGTCTATTGTAAATGCTCTGTATTATCCTCCAAATCCCGCTACTCATATCAGTCAATAGGTGGGAATAAGAAATTAGGTGTAAAAATTATGTGTAACCATAGTTTGTTGACCTGCTGCCTTTGTTTAGTTTTTGTTCGCATTCGAGACAGTTTCTCGATCTTTTGTATTTCTAAATTAGACATTGGAGTGCCAATTCTGCTTCGGTCCCCTTCCGGCAATGAATATCCGTTGGTTTAACTTCTTCCGCAGTCAGAAATCTGATGATATCTCGCTGCCCCTCAGTCGTCGAATTTTGCATTGTGAACGCCAAGATGTCATCACACGCACTGTAGCAACAATTTGACGGAACACACAACTGCCTACTTCACTCCGGCGTCATGTGCGGGGACTTGCGAATGCGCTCAACCATGTCGGATACTGCATTCGCATCTCTAGATGTCTCACTACATTTTATCAAAGTGGCATATTCAAGTGTCAACCGGTTTGGTTGTTACGACGTTTCATACCTTTTCATTTGAACATCCCTTGTATATTTTTCACATTTGACACATCACAAAATGCTATGCTTTTTTTCATTGCTTCGCTTTAATAAATCCTTGCATTAGCTATAATTGCTATTAATCAAAATGGTTGAAAAAATGTGTATTATCCTTTCTCCTCCATGTATGCTTACTACTTAATGCAAAATGTGATTGCCTGTATGAATTCTTTTCATTGTACTCACATTTATAATTAATAAACATATTTTTCATATTTGACACATGAGAAAATACAGGCGTTAATTTTTCATTCATTTTAAGACTTAATGGAGGTATTTCTGATTCAACAGTTCCGTCTCACCAAATTACAAACAAGCACCACTTTTAACATTGGTTAACAATTTTTTGAGGATAAATACACTTTCTGAAGTAGATATATATTTTGATAAAGTTACAAAATAGAAATAGGTGACATTACATTTCTTCCCTCTTTAAAAATTAGGGATATGGATATTACCAAAAAGAATCCTCCTTCACGAGATTACCTTTTTCTCAACCCGAGTTCAATTCTACCAGTTCCTAGACTATAAATTACACTGAGAATTTTTGAAATAACGCAGCCAAACCCGTAAGCTTATCTCTTAGAGGGGAAATTTTAAAAAAATCAGTAGTCTAATCCAAGCAAGTTCCGAGAATTTTCAATTAAACATATGCAATTACTTGATTTGCTTATTTGGGCTGTCATGAGTTGCCACTGATATCTGAAATCAATTGTGTAGTCCAAAATATATCCTCTTCTTCTAATGTGGCAAAGGGAAAGTAAACGTTTGGGCTCTTTTGGATTAAAGCGTCAAACAGGTAGACTCTGTGCTACACCTACTGAATGTCTATATTCAAGCAAGAATCAAAGTATGAGAAGTTTCTCTTCGTTTATTTGAGGGATAAATATGAAGCTTCGTGAATTATAGGAATACGAGGAAAATTAAATGTTATGTCCTTTTCGTTTATAATGGAGGACCTATGATCAGGCGAAAGGTGAAATATCTGAAAACTGGTAGATTAGTCGAGGTCGAATAAAAAAAGGGAGTAAGATGGACATTCGTTAAATTAAAAAAATCTAGAAATTTTACTGAGAAAGCTATATAAATGTTTAACACATACGCTTTAACATTTGAAATGTTATGGCAGAAATCTTGCACTATAATTTAAAATTTAAACTGACCGACCCTTCCTGTGGTGGTCTTGAAAATCGCTCCTAAAGCAAACATAATTCAGCTATTGAAAGCCTAAATAAATAATTCTTGAAAAAATTTTTAAATCTTCAAACTGCAAATTTTGTTTCACTTGGAGAATGTGCATTCACGCATTATGTCCAATATCGTTAACGAAAGGTTTTTTATAATTTTCCTTAAATTTCCGTCAATTTGACATCAAAATTTCTATCAGAAAATATTTAAAAACAAAACAGAACAATAGAATAAGAAAATTGCAATTTATTTCATAGCCACCGCTCTGCCAAAACAGGCAACGCGGTTTTATTAAAAAAAAATGAAGCTGGACACATCATAATCTAATGGAATACATTGAAATTTTAAATTAGATATGGCAGAAAAGTAAACGAAAAAACTTGTGAGTGAAGTATTGGTTATAATTCCGTTCAGAATATATGTAAACATAGTCTGTAAATATTATTTTTAATAATATAATGAAATGATAATCCCAAGATGTAAATATAATTTCAAAAATCCATTGCATCATCGAATCGAAACCCGTTTCCATGTGTGACGTATTTCATGAAGAAATTTAGGATTTTTGTAAATTTGAAAAACAAATTTCCAAAGTATTTGACAGCCCAACTTGTATAAATTTAATTAGGTTTTTAAAAATGCTATTAAAGGGTTAGCACAGATTATCTCAAAATGTTATCAAAGATACATGCTAATACTAATCAACAGCAATCTCCGAGAATACCATACATTATTTTAGAAAGAGAAACGAAGACTTTTGTCAGATTTTCTGCACGGCTAAGTCTCAGTTTGAATATTTTAATGCTGATCTGACATATGTTACAGACCAGGAATGTAAATTATGACACAATTAAGTCCTGAGATAATTTACGTATCTCAACTAGCTACGAAAAATTGACTCAGACTGCAAAGAAAATTAATCTGCATTTTGATAGAAGATTTTTTTCTTAAATTTAGACTTCGTAAACAGCATTTCTGTAGTCAATCTGCGAATTGAGTTAGTGCCAGAAGTTCCTCGAACTTCGATCATCATCTAAATAGGTCATAAATAATGTCTAAATGGGTATAATTATATGGAGTTAATAACTGATCTTTGATTTTACCTGTGGTTCAGAATTAAGTTAATTGTGGACGAGAGTTAAGGTTCAGGCTTTAGAGTAGATAAACTCAGAAAAGTATTATCCTCGTAAATTGTATGAATATGTTTTAAATTTATTTAAATAGGAATCATAAGGCAGCACGTGTAAGGGAAATGCAAAAATCAGGAGAAATATATCTGAAATTCGAGAATTTATTTGGTAACCGCTAAAAACATTATATTAGCAAAACTTCAGGAATTCTTCTGAAATTTCCGAAATTGCCGAAAACAATTTCTCCATAAAATTGGTTTAGAGAGAAGTTAGATGTTTGTCAATAAAATTGCTGTCATTTCTGTTACATTCTCCTTAGAATGACACGAAGCTAGAGCTTTAACTAAAGCAACGCGATTGGTCAAGCGCTACAGCCTCGTTCAAAAGAAGATTTGTAATCAACCTAATAAAATGTTACACTAAATTTTTCTTAGTCTCGTAGTCGTTTTATCAATTTAACGGCAAATGTTTAAAAAGGCGTGAATGACCACAATATTTCCATCTGAACTTCGTTATTAAAACCTTCCTTTAAAAACTATTTTGCAATGAAACGAAGTGAAATGAAGTAAATGGAACAGTGACTAAAATAATTGCTAAAGTTAGTGTTGCAATAAAGCTGTCAATCAAGTAATCACCTCACGAACTTTCACTGTAAACTGAAACAATATTTCGATGCATTTACAATATCTGTTTACAACAAATTCCATATCAAACAGAGATTCTTTGCTGGACTTTTCTTTCATGTCTTGTAAAATTTCAGAAGATGCTTACTTCAAGAGCCATGCACTTTGCTTCTTAAGCTTTCAAGGACTGTGGCCGAACCTATCTGTCATATTGTGGTCTTCACCGAAAACATTGTCGAAGGAGCAATAGAAGTGGGCAATTACACTCGCAATAAAGGAAAAGTTCCGCTCCAGTTTAGTTAATGACATCTTAGTTGACACACCCAAATGTCTGTCAGCCCCTTGCCTACTATTACACTCTCTGGAAGACTTTCGATTAGATAGTAGTTCGCGTCCACAAACGAGCGAGATGTAAAATCATTGAACACTGGTAGTTGCGATCTGAGTTCGATTCCAGGTGACCGAGGTGGCCGCGTGGGCGTTTTCGGACATTTCCCAATGTGTAACGTGTTTACGAGCCAGTTTCCCGTAGAACGCCAAAGGGAAAGGCAGATAGTCTTAGTATGCTTGGATATAATCAAGTAAGCAAAACCAAACCAAACGATACAAGTGCTCCACGGCGCAAAGAGATTATACACTTAATGATCGTCCAATGCTTTCTTCAGGATTCGATCCTGGGACAACCGCTTCCTATTTCCATGCTAGAAAACTGCTGAACAGAAAATATTTGAAACCTTTTTTAGGTTTGTAATCGAAAAAGGTCTGTCTTTTAAACAAGAAGTCTGTAATCGATGTGCATACTGACTTAATGACGGACGTTCCCACCGACCTCAATCATCGTCACACAAACTCTTGTAATAGTAAAACATAATTAGGAAAATAAAATATTCTAACAATTATTGTAATGCCGAGTAATATAAATAACTAAATCTGTATCTTTGAATAAGATTTGCACCAGAGTTTGTAGATTTTCAGACACAAATAATTAATTTAATGGCAATCAAAAAAGTATGAAACTGGGTTCAAATCCACTAACATCTTGAAGTATCTGCAAATTCTTGCCATAAAAATTAATGTCATAAAAATGTTAATATAAGTTATCGCGTTTAAAGTTCTAGCTTCGTTAACTCTAAAAAGTCTTTAGACCATCTTGAACTGTAGGATAACTGTGAACGAAAAAACAGCAATTTCCTTGAGGTACAAGCTCAAAAATTTACAACAAAATAATTTTATGGAGAAACTCTTTAGGTGTATTTCACAAATTTCAGGAGAATTCCTGATATTTTGCGAATATAGTATTTTTTTCATAGGTTACTAAATAAATTCACAAGTTGCCGATATATTTCACATTATTTTTTAATATCCATCATACATGCTGCCTTATAATCCATATTTAAATGTATTTAAAACTTATATTAATTACGTTTACAGAGACAATATATTTCACAGTTTTCCTACACCAAAGTCTGAACCTTAACACTCATCAATCTTTTCCTTAACTTTGAATCATACTTGCATACTTTTGAATACTTGTATAAGCCCATATTCCATTCTGCGAAGAAATGGAATAGAAGTTTACTGATTACAAGTGAAATCTTATGGATATGGGATCTGTCCGCTTGTTGTCGGAGAAATTCTAAGCATAATTTATTACAAATTAAAGGCATAACTCTTATCATGCACACAGAAATTTCTCGAAATTATATTTTGACTAATGTAAGTCCTTGATCATTTTAAATAACGAAACACATTCAGTCGTTTCCAGCTCCAATCTGGGGTTCAGAAATGAAAGCAAAAAAATTCTAAATTTAGCACGTGCATAGCAGAATTTCGCATTTAGAAATTATTGTGACAACTTTCTACAACATATATATGAGGAATGGAGTGTTTGCCAGTGCTTCAACAAAACGTAGTTGCTGCTAAATCGGTTTGACAGCTAAAAGTTAGATTCCGTCTGTGCTACTGGCAAGATACGGTTTAGATTTACTGTAGTCTAGACCCATCAGATATTTAACTCTGAATTAAACTGTCTGTTTATAAATATTTAAAATTTAATTACATGAAAAAATAGTCTCCTGTTTGTCACTCTATTTTTATGCTCACCAACCGTGACAGTGGTTAGCGATGCTGACTGCTGTACCAAATATCTGGGGTTCGAATCCCGAAGAAGGTATGGTTGTTTTTAAATTATTAGTATCTATTCACCATGGGGGCACTCTAAATATGCGGCGAGCTGAATGTCCTATCAAGGTGGGAGAATCTTGGAACGGGCCTTCCAGGGCGCTCTCATTCATAATTGGGCGCGGAACAGAGGAAAGTCGTATTCTCACCTGTATAGTGGCCAAGGTTCTTCCCAAAGACAGACGCAATCTTGACTTCTTGCCACAATGGATTTCCTAAGCTTAATCAGATTCAGACACGCTAGATTATCAACAACAGTAACTATTTTTAACTCAAGAAGTCATCGTTTCAGACCAGTGTTACATTTTTGGTTATAAACGGCAAGAAAGGCTTAGTGAATTTTTATATGCCCTTTCACTAAACTTGCTCTGCGATTACACTAAAACAGTGGTTAAGGGCACTATTTCTTCAACAGGTTCAGATAATTTTGCATGTCAGGCTTTAGGTTGTGTGCTCACTTACAGTTCAGCCCTGCCATAACGTTTACACAAATAAAGCGGACATTGTTCGACATTGTGATTTCGAGCTGTTGATAAAACATAGCACAGTCCATGATCTCATACAGTGAGGCACTGTTAAGAATTAACATTTCATAGAACGAAGAAACGATAATCTTATGAGCCAGTGGTCTGGGACCGGAGGTTGTCGAAGAAATCTTTCGCAGCCAGCAAATATATTTGACTTTCGTTTAATTAACTTTATAATGATATTAAATTTTATAACAAGAACTTAAAGAATTTTAAGATTTTACTGGTATCGAAGAAAGTTTTTAATTAATTTGATTACCATTAAAGAAACATGAAAATTTACAAAATGTGATATACATCTTTTTCAAAGATCTGAAGATAGAGATTTGATTATTAATGTGACTTGGCATTGCAATCGTTGTTAGAATATTTTATTTTCATAATTATGCTTTACTTTAATTGAAAGTTGTATAATAATAAGTCTCGGGGATCACTTGACCTTAAACTAGTGCGAACACTTATCACAGAACGCTAATTAATAAAAATTAAATTTAAGGGAAAAAAATCTTGTAAAAAAATGCAGGTCAAATTATCGTTCTCTGCTATCGATAAATAGTAGCATTTATCTCAGCTAACTTTTTAAGAAAATCTATGATAAACCTTTACTATATTTTGAACATACAAATACAGCTGATACAGGTTGTACTCTCAAATACTTTGGAAATTTAGTTCTTGAAATTTCAAACTTGTTCGTGAAATGCATCTGACATGAAAACAGTTTTCGTTTCTATGATGCCATAATTTTTTAAATTACATGTACAGTTTGAGATTCTACTAAGTATGAAAAAATGATATGACCAATTCGATACCTACTAGTTTTTTCGTAAACTATTGCTCTCTATAAATTTTAAAATTGGGGAAAGCGTATGCACGAATAAAGGAGCACTATTTCTCTATCGAAAGGAACCTGCTGCGGCAGTCTAGGCAGAGCGGTGGCCTAAGAGTAAAATTGTAGGGATCTTTTTAATGTGAATTCTCTCTTCCGCCTGATGATCATCGCAAAACTTTCTAGAATCTTGATTCAGACGCGTGTGGGACCGTGTACCGACGGTGAAGTATGCTCTATTAATGAGGACTTATCTAATATCTCGTGTGAAGGCTTTATCAGTTAAACATTTAAATAACAGAATGATAAATACTTTCTGTTAAATTCTCGAATGTTAAGACGCATTTTATGTTTAATATGTTGCGTATTAATATACAATTTTCTCAGCAAATTTTCTACATTCCTTTAAGTTCACGCAGTTCTGTGAGTCGTTTTGAATCGAAATGGATCTAACTACCAATTTTCAACATTTTCTCTGCTCGACAGCAGGAGGGGCACCTACCGTAATAAAAAATATTTAAATAAATATATTTAAATGTAAAAATCAGTAAAATTCCGTAAAATTTAATTTTCCATGTACGCCAATAATACACGAAGCTACATAATACCCTGTCAAGTAATCAAAAAAGAGGATATTGTCATACCCGGATACCTGCTTTAATTCAGCCGTTCATTAATATAGCATAGAGGCACTTTTCTGTTTGATGCTTCAATACAGAAGAGTTCAACCTTTCAGCTTCCCTGGGCCACATGAGAGGATGCGATACTTTGGCTTACACAAAATATTTCTAAAATCAGTGACAAATCGGGATCTCCCAAGTAAACAAATCACATAATTGCGTGGGTTTCATTGAAAATTCTCGGATTTGCTGAAACGGACTCTGATTTCCTTAAATTCTAAGATTGTTGAAAGAAATTTTTACACTTCACATCCACAAGGGAAATATACGAGTTTGACTGCATTATTTCAGATTTGCTCAGAGCATTAAGAAAGCGGATATATAGAAAATTTTAGTGAATTATTGAATTACTTGATTCGTAGACGAAGCGTCGCTGCATAACATTAACGGTGCCTAATGACAGTAAATAATTTAAATAATTTTGACTTTATTAATTTATGATTTTTCTAATGTAATGAAAACTACATGGAATTATTTCGTCATTTTATATTTAAAATGTCATTCTAAATTTTGGTTGCAGAAATCACGAAATTGATGCAATATTCGATCGTCGGTCTTCGAATAACTCTGCGGATTGGTTGGAATTCTTTGCACTCATAAATTTCATAGTCTCTGTGACCGTAAATGAGTCGGGATATCCAGAAACTGAAAAAATGTGTGCTCCTAAAGCTAGAGGTTTTGCAAGAGAAGACGTTAAGTGCTGCCAAAGGAAAACAGAAATTTAATTAAATATCACATATAAAAATCAGAAAACACTGAACAACTGCTTCGGAAAAGGAAAACGTGCTGTCACGCGAACATAGTTAAGAATTAATATATTTGTACAAGATAAATAGAAGATGATAAGAAATCACCCATGTGAATCAAGTTTAAATGTTTTCTGTAAATTTTTCATCATATTGTAAGGTTTATCCTAATTTTTTAACAGTTATCCTTAGCTAAAGCTAATTTCCTGTCTCTCCTAATTTCAGATGACAATTTTCTGCCAGAGTGTGTTTTTAGAATCGTGGTTAATGCAAATGAGGAAGAGCGGTACTTAAGTCAAAGTTTTACTGACTTCGCTAGAGAGTCAGAGATTCTGACTAGTACGCATTCCCCATTTGGCTACACTCACTCTAAGCTATGAGTACGCTCGGCCGTATTTAGGGCCCTTAATAGCTTCGCCAGTTAGTTAACATTTAGGGGCCCAACTCCTTAGAATTTTATTTTATTTATTTATTTTATTTATTTATTTTTTTTTTTTGATAACATCGAATATATCTTTTAGTTAAGCACTATTTAAGTTTGATTTGTTTGTACTCGAGTTCAAGCTGAAGTGGAGACATTTCCGTACGCTCTAAGACATGAGCCAATTGTAATTTTTTATTTTGAGAAATATACGGTAATTAACCTTTCTTGAGTTTGCGTTTTTGTTTCCTGAGCTAAAGCGGTTATTCACTTACCAATTTTCGAGGTTCCATACACATAGCTGTAAGAGAAAAGGTTGGAATCCCACAATATATAACTGATATATTTATGATACAATAAAATCCAAATGTTGAACTCGTGATAAAGTATCGTTAAAAATTTCCTGAACTGGAAAAAAATTCGCTACCAAACTTCTTTCTTTAAACTTTCTAAGATGCCTCTCTATCTTCCACTTAGTTATGTCAGGAATGTAGATATGATTTTATTCCTTGCAATATATTATCTTCAAAATTCATCGGTAAAATTTCACTGCAGTAAGCTTCTCGACAAATCCAATGTTTATTTTTATTTTTTAAGTTTCTTTTTAACATTTATGACCTTCCTTCAAATACTAGCAATGGGTGGTTTTGTTTAATAAACGCAGGTTTCATGAGTTCACAATTAAATTTTAAACACACGTGCATGAAAATACGAAAACGCAAGTTTATGATAATCTTATGTGATTTAAAATAGAATTGCATTTCTTGCCTATGCACAGTTTTTTCCTTAGTTAAAAAATATTTCACGGCAGTTAACTTATTGACCAGATTATTAAGTCAATGAACATTTATCACGTAATATTCCCTGATTGACAAATGACTTCTAACTACTTTTTAAAAAGGGAATAAATGGGGAAAGAATCAGCTTTCCATTAGTAGGGACTATCGATAAGGGAATTAGGGTAATAGTGGATGAATTGGGAAAGATTCTGTCAATAGGGGCTACTTATGAGGGGTAACGGAGGATAGCAATGGGTGAATCGACACATTTAATACCACAGAATAAAAATAGGAAATCTCCATAAAAACTAAGCTAATTCTTAACATTTTATACACTAACACTTTGGAGTATATTTTTGCCTAACAATCAAAAGTATTAAAAGGAATATCATTTTACTTTTGAAAAGGCTTCCAGTTAGGTTTTCGAATAAAAGGGTTTGGTTAATTTGATTATGGCATACCACTCAAGGGTTATCTCTTTAAAAGAAGAGAACACTTCTGTGGAGGACTTTCTAAAGAAAAGTGATTCATTTATACATTGAAATATGTATAGGGATTTCAATACATATTTTTACCACTGGTCGCAAATGATAATGAATAATAAATTTATTTCTATTCTAACAATGATAAAAAAAACCTTATTTTTTCTCCAATCCTGCGAGCCGGCTGGCTGCATAGGTGTTTTCGTGTTTTTCCCTCATGTATAACATGTATACGAGCCAGTTTCCCTTAGAACAGGGATGTCAAACTCATAGGTACACTTGGGCCAAACAAACAAAGTTTAACTTTAGGCGGGCAAAAAAAAAAAAAAAAAAAAAAAAAAAAATCAATATTCATAGAAACGTAGATTTATTTCGAATAATACAATAATAAACATATATATACATATATTTATATAGAAAAGAACAAGAAAAATTTAATGTTTACGTCCTGATACTTGACATCTCTTCTCTGCTATTATCTTTCCTGTTTCGGGAGAAATTTTGTTTGCAGTGATAACTTTTAACGCTGACCCAAGGTGAGCATCATTAATACAGTTTCTAATAGGAGACTTATTACCTTTCATGACTGAAAATAACTGCTCGCACCGATAAGTGCTACCAAACATGGAAATAATTTCATATGCGAATTTTCGAGTATTTTCAAACATGGCTGGTAAATATTTGTAAAATTTAGGCACGCCCGCTTCAATGAATTTTGCTTTCAAATTTGAGTTGCATTGAATCTCGATCACCTCCATTTGCATATGGCTAGGTACTGAGTCAATACTTATTGAGAAAATCGAAGAAAACAAAAAAAATTGTCTTCGAGGGAACTAAAATCATTAAACCTCGTTTCAAATTCAGTTGTTACATTTGCAATTTTTTCTGTGTATTTTTGATACGAACAAGTATCATCTAAACTTGATTTGTTCATACTGCACGTCGGGAAGTGCGTCAAATCTTCATTTGTATGTTGTTTTTCCCAAAGAACTAGTTGACATTTGAATGCTTTAATTATGTCAAACATGTTCGTAATGATATGATCTTTTCCTTGTAACGATAAATTTAAATCGGTTAAATGTTTGGTTATATCAACCAAGAAAGATAAATCTTGTATCCATATTGGATCGTAAAACAAACTTATGTCTTGATTTTTCGTTTTTAAAAACTTACATAATTCTTCTTTCAAATCCCAGAATTGTTTGAGAATCTTGGAGCAAGATAACCAACGTACCTCGGTATAGTAGGACAAACCCGAATATTCACTATCTAACTCACTTAAGAAAGCGGTGAATTGACGTTGATTTAAACCTTGAGATCTTATAAAATTTATAACTTTTTTTATATATGACAAAACATTCTCCATATTTATTACTTTCGTGCATAGAACTTCTTGATGTATAATACAATGCATATGCTGAATGCTTGAACCGTGAATTTCACTGTTTTCTTAGTAATGCTACGAAGCCCTTGTTTTTCCCGGTCATTGATGGAGCGCCATCTGTAGCTACAGAATTTAATTTTGCCAAAGGTAGATTGTATTTCTGCAGAAGTCCAAAAACACAAGTAAATATATCTTCTCCTGTGGAGGGCGCGGGACATATGCCTGTTTACCTCTGTTAAACATCAGGCGTCCCCGTCCTCCGTCACCTGTCACCTGTGGTAGTACCAGGCATCGGTATTAATTCCAGTAATTCCTCAAAAATGTTAAAATTCTTGTCACAAGAACGAAGAAACACTGCTAATTGAGCTTTGCCACTAATGTCCGTGCTCTCGTCACAGGCAATGGAGAAACTTTCAAAACTAGATGATTTTGCTTTGATCTGATCACTTAAATTCGCAGCTAAATCAGTAACTCTTTCCGCAACTGTATTTCGAGACAATGACATTGATTGAAAAGCCTTCACATTTCCAGGACAAACAATTTCTCCAGCTTTCATTAGGCATTCCTTGATGAAATCACCGTCAGTAAAAGGCTTCAAATGTTTAGCTATCAACTCGGACAAGACGTAACTTGCATGTACCGCCGCTTCACTTTCTTGCAATACTTTACTAAACATGGACTGTTGCTTTTTCACTCCTAACTTGAGCTCTTTCAACTTTTCTTCTCTCATTAATCCTTCGTAATTGTTATATTTCGATTTGTGTTGTTCGTAATGACGTTTAATATTATATAACTTTGGTACATTAATTGTATTATTACATATCAAGCAGATTATTTAATCTTTTATTTCACAGCAAAAATATTCTAATTCCCATTTTACTTGGAATATTCTATGTTCGTCAGCGATTTTTTGTTTAATTTTACTACCACTTGGTTTTGATACAGACATACTGAATACAAAGGGCTGGAATAAACACGGTTAACGTTAAAAAGTTAACAAAAATTTATTCTTTCCACAAGAGATAAATCAAAATGCTGAAATATTTCTTCAAAAATATTCTAACATAATCACAAAATGTCAAACGTTTAGCAAAAATCAATTCGAAAAGAGAAACTAATTCTATCTCACAGCGAAATAGCTACAAATCAATCACAGCATTAAGTAAACAAACAGTTCGCTAGAACTACAGCTACTACTGTGATGAGTTTGTTTGTTCTCGGCTTTTATAAGCTTTATAATTAATTTCTCGAATATACTGGAAACATCTATAAATATCTGGATTTTGTGGATGGCAACAGCAATTACGAGATATTTATTTATTAGGTATTAAATGCACGCGCTGTTCTATTTTTAACCTTCCAATGCAGCTGTCTTTTCAAAAATCGTCTGCATTGCTAAGGCAACATGAAGCAAATCTCACAATTCTAAATAAAAAAAACTAAATAAATAAATAACTATGAAATCCGTAACAATATAAATTAAGTAATAATTAATAATAAAGCAAAGTGCATGCACATGCATGCACCAATATATCGTACAAAACTATGATTGGAAAACTGAGACCATGAGTTCGGCCACATTCGGCTATCAGGGGATGCGTACAAGTTCTGAGTGCACGTGTCCCCCAAAAGCCGAAGGTAGCTGAACTCAAGCTACTCACAGGCATTTGTAATTTAAGTAGTGTGTGTGCCAGCTCGCTGTGAGTAATCTAACAACACTGAATAAATTATCGTTTATTACTTAGCAGTAAACATTTCATTTTTTTCTTCGTCGATATGTTATTTTGTTATTATATATTATCATTTGCCGATATATTGGCCGGGCCGTAAATATTTGTTGTGGGCCGCGAGTTTGACATCCTTGACTTAGAAAGTTCTCTACAAAGGATCTTTCTCCTTAGGCACATAGTTCTCGCGTATTTTATCATAATCAAATAAACCTATTTTTAAAAATTTTAAACTAAAATTTCAAATTTTGTATTTTGTCACTATTTATTTCACTAAAAAATGTGAAGCTCTGTTTGGTGCGTACACATATAAGGCGATATTTCAACTCCATTAGCAAAATAAAAATGTTGAAATAATTTTTAGGTCTTTTTCTCTCACGGGAAAAAAAGATCTGCATTTTATCCAATATCCTTTGTAAAAACTGAAGTTTTCGTACCAAACGAAATTCTTACAATATAACATTTCTTACGAACTCTCTTTGTTACTATATAAACCATCTCGGATCTTCGCTTTGGTAAATGGTCTACCGCCTTTTACCAGTATATGGCTGTCATAATCCCTAAGGAAGCTTAGTAGTGAAATAAAAGGGTGCGCTATACGGAGTTGTATCTTGATAAAGCAAGAGAAGAATCAGTCTGGTCATTTGATCTTTCAAATATTGTTTGCCTCCTTTCGTGACTTCGTGGCCGCGTCCATCTCCTTTTGGCCCTTTTTCATTCCTTTTTTACGCCCACCAGCGGCCGAGCGGTAAAATTGCTGAACACTGGTAGTTCGGTCCGAGGTTCGAATCCCGCGAACGGGCTGGCTGCATGGGCGTTTTCGTAGTTTTCCCCATGTGTAAAGTGTATGCGAGCCAGTTACCCTTAGAAAGTCCTCTACGAAGGCATCCCTCCTGTTAGGCAGATAGCCCTCGAGGCTTTGCCATAATCACACACACACAATTTCTTTTTTACAATTTCATATTTTCTTTAACGGATTTCTGGCCCGCTTTCATCTCTGCTTAAATGCAGTAAAGGCTACCACCAAGTGCATTACCAACAGCTGATAGAACAAAGTAAATAGTTTCCTAGGTATCCACACTGTTACATAAAGTACACATTTGTGTCAACAATTAAAATTTCTCGTTCCAAACGTTTGATCCATAGCTCATTTATTCCTGATTTAGGGTGACCGAGATAGCATATTGCTTATTTTTTTGTGCTTTTCTCTACTGTTTATTTCGTAATTTCTACTCGGCTTGAATTTCAAGATTAGTGATTTTCATAACTTCACTTCTAATGTATGTTTTCTTCCCTCTTTGCAATGAAACTTGAATAATATATGTTTTTTTCCCTCCTTCATGTTTTTCATACTATTTCATGCCAGTGTGTCCTTTTATATCGTGTTTAATGGAAGGGGCTCTTACTTCCTTCCAGGAAACCTCTGCTCGAGGACACACGATCGGAGGTACACGCTTTTTGCATTTGATTGCTGAAGCGTGTGCAGTATCGGCGGTGGTAGCAACGCCAACCTCATTTTGTGAATTCCCCACAGCGGGGGGTCAATATGCGCTTTTAAAACTCCAAAGCTACATTTAACAGCGATAGCAGGATCCAGGTTTGTCGTAACATGAACATCCTTAAGTTCAGTTGAAGATTTTTAAGCGTCGACATCTTTGCAATTTTAGCAGGAGTGGTCCATAGAAACTCACCAGATTTAGTTCCAGCAATACTGTGATCGGTATCACTTCCAGCTTTGAAGTCAGGGAGTTTCTTATTTTTCTAGGTTTTCGAAGAACAGGTTTCATCCGAAGAAAGAGCTGTGCGGCTAAGCCGTTTAGGATCGTTAAAGAGATGAATTTAAACTTCAATGATTTTTAAATAACCAACGAAATTTTGTTCTTCCCGATGTAGTTTCATGTCCTGCGGGTAACCCACGAGAACATTTCTTTGAAGCCTGTCGATCTCATTGCGTCTAGCAATTAACATGAATGAATAGATTTTGTTAGGCCGCTTTCTTCTTAAAATTAATTCTTTTTAATCAACATGTCTGCAATTAATATATGTCCGAAATTAATGCTGAAAAATCCTGAAACTTCAAACATCATTTTAAAAGCTGCAATAAAAGTAAAACTCAGCTATGAAAATAAAATTATACCACAAGTACTGTAATGCAAAGTTAATGCTAATTGCATCAATTTTGAGACATGCGAAAATAAAGCTATAAAAGAGTTTAGAAAACTATGGAACAGCTTTATTACCATACAATTAATATAAAGTCATGGAACGGTAATAGGAGGGAAGTTTCCCATTTAGCAACCAATGATTTAAGTACGGGCGTCGAATGTGCAACTGAAACGAAGTACCAATGTGATACAAGCATGGGTATCCGCCGATAACATCGCGGCAAAAACATCGCGGAAGAAAACGTCGCGGAGAAAACAATGCAAGGCAAAAACGTCGTGCTACAAAACATCGTGGGAGAAAACATCGCAAAGAGAAAACATCGCAGTTCTAAAACATCGTGATACAAAGCATCGTCGTCGAAAATAAAGCGGCTCAAAAACTTCGCAGTTTAAAAACATCGTCGTCGAAAATATCGTGGTAAAAAATAAAGTGTCTACAAATCATCGCATGACGATAACTTCGCAGACATGCTTTTTTCAGGTTTTAATAATTGTAAATGAATATTCCCATAATGATTTTTGAGCGCAAGATGTGAAGAAGGATAATTTTTACTTTTACATTTTTTTATTAATTAATAAATTTTTGCTTAAAAAAGTAAGAAGGAAACTTAAGCATAGAAAATTAAATGCAACTTATAGATTATACTTTTCATGAAAAATTACCAGTAAAAACTTTATAAAAAATGCTTTATTAATGGCCTTTTTTAGTTAACTATGTCGCGTTAAAATTCTATTAGTTGCATTAATTTTCTATGCTAAAGTTTTCATATTTTCTCAGCAAAAATTTATCTTTTTATAAAAAAAATGTGAAAGTAAAAATTATCCTTCCTCACATCTTGCGCTCACAAATTATTATGGGAATATCCATTTACAATTATTAAACCTGAAAAAAGCATGCCTGCGATGTTATCGTCATGTGAGGATTTGTAGACACTTTATTTTTTACCACGATGTTTTCGACGACGACGTTTTTAAACTGCGAAGTTTTTGAACCGCTTTATTTTCGACGACGATGTTTTGTACCACGATGTTTTAGAACTGCGATGTTTTCTCTTTGCGATGTTTCCTCCCACGATGTTTTGTAGCACGACGTTTTTGCCTTGCGTTGTTTTCTCCGCGACGTTTTCGTCCGCGATGTTTTCAGCTGTAACCCAAGCATGGACCTTATACGAAATAGGACCAACCCAAATATTTTTCTCCCTCGTTTGATGCGTTCCCGGCTGTCACCTTGACCACATCCGGAGGAATAGAAACGACTTGCAGAAATTTAACAGTGGATGCCTATTGCAGCGTGTATAAATGTCAAGAAAAAGCTGGTTGTAGCGCCTCATTTCACAAATTAGAATTTCTACATATTTTTATTTTTAAAACTGAGGTTGATTTTTAAAAATTTAGCATATTTATCAAGCATAATTAACGTTCCAAATAATTATAAATCTGTTGCATCCTTTCAGGGCTGGCTATGTTTTTAGCTTTTCCTATGCTGTAAGGAAATTTGTAGCTACTTCTTTTAGAAAATAATATTTTAAATCGGAACTAAAAGAAAATTTCAAACAAGCAATTTTCTCTTGCAATTTCTATGCTTTTTATTGGTGTAAATAAGTAAAAACACTAAAATATTTCAAAACGAATTTTTAGAAGTTTTGTTTAAAATTCTAAATTGTGCTGCTTTTTTAAAATTATACATGAGTATTATAGCACAATTTCTATAAAAGAATTTCATTTCAATTATATTTCATAATACATCATAGTGATAAACACTTTTGACTCCTTAAAAATGTTTATACATTTAATTCTAATATTAAAATTGTATTTAACCGTAATAATAAATTTTGCTTGTATTTTATAGTTAGTATTTTTTTAATTTATTTTTAGTTCTGCATAAGAGTTTTTTATTTACTATTAATTTTATTTTTTAGCCCAAAGGGGCGGTAGGCTAGAAAGGTTGTTAGTTTCGATGCGGGCTTTTGCGCTGTTTCACTATAAATGTCCGTGTCTCCTTGCAGATATTGGTTACCAAATATTATCGGCATGTATTATATTTAAAGAAATTAAACAATGAAATTCTGTATGAATACATGTATGCTTCTCGCACTGTGACAAAAACGACGGTATCTAGAGCCATCAAATTTTGAATAATGTAATCCTTCACTCGAACATGGGCATCTGGACGACCGAATTTCGAATTTGTTTTAATCTGTTTCATATTTTGTAAACCTTTAACAAATTCTTGAATAACAAACTCAAATAAAACCTCAAAGCGAGCAATGGTAACACTGTACGGAAAATAAAATTTTTATCTCCAGTGCTGAAATTTTAAAGATATGCTGTTTTCAAATATATGTGTTTTACGGGAGAACTGATATTGAATAAATATAGGTAACACACAAAACGTTAAAAAAAGGTTCCTTTTGGGCGTAATATAAAATCTGAGTACTTCTAGATTTTATCTTCTTTTTCCTTCATTACACTCAGAAAATTTTATGATCCGAATTGTATAAATTACGAAAATAAATAATTCGCTTTAATGTTAATAATTTAATATATTATAATTATACTGATATAATTAAATAAATGATTGTTTTGTAATGTTATTATAGTTTTGAAAATCACTGCCTGAAATTGGTCATTAAATTTAAAAAAAAAAAAATTCAGATCTTGTTTAATTTTTTTACTTTATATATTTCAAAGCATCACGTACTATCAATCTTATTTGATTTTACTTTATGTGTACGCAAAATTAAGTTCATAAATTGTGTGCTTAAATTTTTACCGTTTTACCAAAGTAAAGATGTTTGTATAAGAATTACGCGTGAAAAGAATGCGCGAAATGCAGTAAAAAAATGAGATATCCTATTTGAAAAAAAAAAAAAAAAAAAAAAAAAAAAAAAAAAAAAACTGTGACTTTCATAATCTCATCAGTATTCAACGTATCACATTTAATAATTAAAAATAGTTATGCGATACAAACGCCATGGGTTAGTAAATCAGATCGTCCCTACTCTTTATTGCGGACATGTCGGTGACACGCGCCCCGCCCACTGGGTTAGTCTATCTTTTATAAGGTCCATGGACCCAAAAGGCGAGTGCGAAGCGATAGAGAAGTATCGAGGCAACAGCCCAGTAACATATTCAAAACTAGCTTTTCAAGAGGAATTCAAGCCTGGCTGTGAACATGGACGAGCGGGCTATTTGACGCCTCGAACTGAATTGAAATAACGTGCGCTCTTAATGGCCATATAAAGTAAGCAAACAAATACATACAATTATTTCCATTTCAACATGTTTGAGAAACATGCACTTAATAATGGGAAAAAATACGCAGCCCTCTTTTTTGATTTGATACACGAACATGAAAATAAATTTCAAATTTTTCGGAAAAGTAAACAGCTTTCTTATATTTTCGCGACGCTATTTACAGGGTGATCCTACGATGATAGGAGATACTTATGGAGGGTAGGTCGAGCATACAAAACATGTGTTTTTTGATAGATATATAGAGATATAAGGCCTAAAATTACGCGTTTAGGCATGAGCACAAAAAATGACACAGGAGGAAAAATGATACGGTCAGCACACTTCACACGAGTAGCAATGTTCGGAGGAGCGCCATCTCGCATGAATATAGTGCGATCCACTCATTGACGTTACTGAAGTGCCGGAATGACATGGAGCAAAAGAGCTTCGTATTGCTTGCCAGTAAAAGCGCAGGTTAACGGGACCAACAGGTGTGATCCCCTCGAAGAAGAAGCTTGCAATGCTGCTGTTATTCCGCTCCACACAGTGACGCATTCAGAGTGAAGAGGCTGTAGCGGGAACGGATTCTCGGTCGCCCATATCCTGCAATTTGGCATATTTACAGAACCTGGCAAATGGAAATGAGCTTCGTCAGACCACAGAATGTTCCAAGGTCATTCATTATCCACTTCCGGGAAAGGAATTGTAGTGCAAACCATTCACTTATTTCCATGTCAGCAGAATTAAATCTATCTATCATTTTACGCAGGCCATATGTAGCCATTGGGCCTGATTTTATGCTTCTTAATGTCGGAAACTTATTGATAGCTTTTAACGCTCAGTCACCATTCTGATACGAAAGTTTCACGACAAAAGCACAATCCTTATCAGAACCATGATGAATCACTGAAGCAAAATATTATATATATAATTAGTGCTCTGCATTTTTATCTCAGCCATGTCTGCAGTGCGCATGTTATGTCTTAGTAATTTGCATACCAACAGCAATGTGAGCCCTGACAGCGTTATCTATGGGTATATTTTGAAACTATTTTTTCCTTGACTAAACAAAATTCCATTGCCTCACGATTGCTCTAGTAAATTATCAAGTCATTCTGATGAGTAGTTTTAAAGTTAGAGCGTTTTGAAATCGCAACTTTCACCCTGTGCATCTCACATGAAAACAGGTTTCGATTCCATGACGCTCTGGACTTTTGAATTGTAAATGCTGTTTGAGATTATACTTATTATGAAAAAAATTATAACCAATATGTTACTTACTAGTTTTTCCGTATACTACTGCCCTATATATATTTTAAAATTGCAGAGAGCTGAGTATTAATCTTCATATCCGCTTAATTTATTTCAGCAAAACTGCCTTGTCTGTTATAGGCAGAGCAGTGGCTCTGTAATAAATTGTAGTTGTGTTGTTTCTACAGTTTAGTTTTGTGCTTAACTTGTTTCTCCGTTCTGCTGAGGAACTAACTCAATTGCGTTTAAGAACGCAATTTTGAAATTTAATTTACGGCGTGCTTGACTATGATTTAACAGCTGTTGTTAAACTGATGGCATTTAAAGAAAAATTCTAAAATACCTATCTAGGGTTCCGTTCTCGAGAATATACGTAAAGGCACATTCATTGAAGCTTTTCTAAATCTTCACCGAAATTTATAAATCAAAGTATTTACTAAATAAGAGTAAAGGCTTTATGCTCAATTTTTAAGTGTTAAAAACTTATTGCAATTCTATGTGCTAAGTATTAATATAGTTTTGTCAGGAGATTTTCTACATTTTTTGACGGTATTTACTTTAATGAATCGAACTGAATCAAACGACAAGTACCTCTCAGTTTCTGGTGGGGCCTTCACTGTAACCGAAAGGGATATAACATTTAATTTTCCATATTCTCAAGGAATACACGAAGCTCCATATTTACCCGGCAAATAATCAAAAAACAGAAACTTCTCACACTCGGATACTCGCTTCAATACAGGCATTCAGCAGCTACACTGTAAACCAGCGGTTCTCAACATTTTTTGATTAACGCGTACCATTTAAAAAAAATTGAAAACCTTTAGTAAAACTACTACAAAGTACTATTACCACCACCACTCTTGAACAAAGCTCAGATCACACAAATTTGCGAGTGTTAAAAAATAAATTCGGTAAAGATTTTGGAGTTTTAATTTTTGAATTTGATAGTTAAAAATACTTTGCTTCTTTGCGTACCACATTCTTCTCTTTCCTACCACCAGTAGTAAGCGAACAACCGGCTGAGAACCCCTGGTGTAGAGGATTTCTGTTTGATGCTTTAATGGTGGGGCCTCCAACCATTCAGCTTCCCTACGCCACTGCGGGAAAAGATGAGATATTTTGGGACGATGCGAATAATTTCTAATATCAGTGGCAACTGGTTACGTCAAATATAAACAAATCACATAGCTGAGCAGATTTCATGGAAAATTCTCAAAAATAATTTAAAAACGTATTCAAGTAATTTAAGCTTTATTGATTTATCTTTTTTTTTTTTTTTTTTTTTTTTTTTTTTGTTGTTGTAATGGCAGAAATATAGAATTATTTTGACATTTTATACATAAGATTTCATTTAAATTTTGGTTTTTATTGCAAGAAATCATAGAATTAATATAATATTCGACCTGGAATTTGCTCCATAGCTCAGAATATCTTTAGGTTGTCCTGTTTAACTGTTAATACTCCGGGACATATTTAGGCTATTCTGAGTAGTTGATTCTTAATGTCCTAAAGACATCGCAAGTTAACATTCTGAGAAAGTCTTGTTTAAGTCGTTATGTGATATGTGAGAATATCCTGAAGATGTTCATTTAAAGACGTCCTGAGGGCTTCACCAATGTCACATCATGAGTATATTAGTAAAGCATTTTCATGAGGACTTCCGATGTCAAACATGCTGAGGATATTTGATCTCAGATTTATGAATTAAAAGTTTTTGACTTTTTACTTCTGAAATCATGCACGTTATTTAATTTTCATACATATTTTTCTAAAAGTCGTTTTAGTTAAACCGATCCTGTGAACTTTTGTTACATAGAAGGTAGTATGTTGTATGTGAATGTGTTCATTTTAAAACATATAAAAGGGAAATATTACCAAGAGGTTTTTTTCAACCGACTAGAATTGGAACTTAGCATTTATTCGTCTCTACTGATACAGTAAAGAGGTGCACATTTTCAGGCACTGCAACAGAAAACAACGTAAGCACATTAAACATAAAAATTACATCAACATTGCTAAATAGAAAAGAGTACAATGCCTTTTGAAACTGTTATATTTAAGCTTAATTTAGAAGTAGTTAGTTAAATAAATTTATTCTTAAGTAAAAAAATAAAAGTTCTTGAAAATTTTAACTGGTGCACGTTCTAAATCTCAGTTTCACATACACTGTTTACATTCAATTTTAGAACACTATAGGTATGTTGGTTTCCTAGTAATATTGTCATCCTGTCACACACACAACAAAATACATTTTATATTTTTGAAGTACTACATTATCATAAAGTGATACTAAATGTTTGGTTGAGATTAGAATTTGCTGTGAAATACAGTTCATGAGATTATCAAGGATTCTTTAGCTGACATTCGGTGTCATCTTGTATGGTTCAGATTTTAATGATTTCTTAAATATAGACTTTTCCTTTCCTTCTAAATTTTTCTTCTAGCTCTGATATACGATGTAACAGCTGCCATACATAAAAGAAATCTGGGTTTTCTTCCACCTCTCAAACTCTTCCTTTTAAAACCAATGTTTTTACACGCCCCACAGTACACTTTATCTAAATCTGCTTTTTTTTCTAGAATTTTCACTTTTGCTGCTGTCAGTATTTTCCGAGAAGTTTTATTCACTACATTGTTTAAATTCAATGCATACTTTCTCAGAAATATTGTTTGAATCTCTCACGTTACTTTGGGTTTCATTAAACATACCACTAAGTTTTCTTCAAAGTCTTGACCGCAATCATGTATATTACTTCCTTTTGATGACCCCGCTATACATATGCTTTGCAGAGATTGTAACATAAATAGATATTCACTATCTAACGATTTGGTTGAACTATAAATTGTTTTACTTTCAAATACTTATAGTGCATACACGTTGGATCTAGGTGGGATAGAAAAAATTAATTTGTTTGGTCTAGGTAAACTGATAACAATGGGGACGAGTTTATTTTGAAGTTGCCAGATTTATAAATGAAATTCTAAAAGATACCTAATTAATAATAAAGGGTTAAGTGTTTGGATACATAAAACACATGACTGGCAGTTAATAAAATTTGCAAACAACAGATCATTTAATATTTAATTCAGTGTTCTTTATTTAATTACATTTTGCATATATTTTGCCATATATTAAAAAAATGTTTCCATGTAGTAAAAGGCTATTTTATTTCATCTCTTCATCATAATTACTTTCAGTTTAACTTTATAAGTAATACTATTATATTTCCTTTTTCTGTTTTCCATTCAATTCTTTACATATTTGGTAGGGTTTGAGTTGGATAATATTGAGAAACATTGATAACTTCACGCCAGTCGAACATTTATAACTCTATATTTCGAATCATTTTCATGATAGAACTTAACTGATTTGTTTTGGCATAATTTGAAAATTTTATTCTGAATCACTGTATTTTTATACTGCTTTATGAGAACATCTCAGAAGAATATTAAAAACTTTCACGAAAAATGCATTATTACCCTGGTTGGTATTTAAATTTTGAATGTTGATGCTAAGGAAGGCATGTTGGTTGATGAGTATTGAAGATTGTGAAAATATTAAAAGAGGAGTTCACACTTTTCAATATTCTCAGAGAAAGGGGAAAGCTTATGCTTTTTAACAATATCGCAAAATATATCTTTAGACGAGTTAAAAGGAGATGAAGTACAATTTATTAAAAGTAAGAACATTATGTCGCAGCCTTGTGAAGGTGCAAAGGCACTAATGTGTGAGGACCTAATAAATTTGCAGAATTATTGTTAGTGCAAAGTTGGTTTTCTCATAGAATTTTCGTTCCTAAATGTGCTGCATATTGAGCAGACAGATTCTCAATAATTAAAAATTCAGTATCAAAAACCTGAACCTGAAATCAAACAGGTAGAGTAGCTTCCTTGTTGACTAAGACTTTATTGTTCGAAGTAACTTTTAAATAAATATCACAAGTTTAAATTATTATCTTCTTGACAAAACATTGAATGTAACGAGTATTTAATAAGTTAACCGTAGTCACTGAGTCGAAAAGAAATTTAAGTTTATTTTCAAAAATTGAGCCATGCACTATAGGAAGAGCTGGTTCACCTAAGGCAGCTGAGCACACTGAAAGTATCATCAAAAGGGCTTGTTGGGATGAACTAAAGGTGTCATTTTCCTCACCATCTAACTAGTTTAAATACTGATTAAAAGCAGAATTTAAGGGTTTAATTGTGTGGTATTATTATACTTAGTATACTCTGCAACTTTTGTTAAATGCTAGGTGCTCTTGTGTTACAGGCTGACTAGCATTGTTTCGTGCAAACTGTCTCGATCTAACATTGTTATTATGACTTTCAGAGATATTCAGCAAACAGTTCCGGGCTACATGACCCAAACGATTACATCTATAACAACGAGGCCCGACCTTCTAGTTTTAGCTGCAGTTCTAGAGCATTATTGTACTTGCGTTTCTAATTTACATAACATGTTAGTTAAAATAACAATGTTTTCTTGTTAACATGTTATTAAACTAGCCTTGATTGCTGCTATGAGTTCATTCTTTTGTGAGGCAGTATTTGCCTGTGCAGCCTTAAATGTGAACGAGGAGTAGAAATTTCATTAACTTCAGCAGTGTTAAGTTCCTCTGAGTGAGTCTGGTACCAAAACTCTTGTTTTGCTGTCCCATGCTTTTTAGCTGCTTTGTATATTTTGTGATACCTAGACAAAAGTAATCTTCTCAAATGAGGCTGAAGACCTTCTAGAGAATCAGAAAGAAGCAGACAAGTCTATGACCTCCACAGTAGAAGCTTTCATCAGGTTTTACTATTCCTTAATATTTAATTAATTTAACAAAAACTGATAAAAGCGATGAATAAATACTTTAAATGCTTTTTTGTACATAAGAAAACTTACTTAATTGAAATATTAAAAGAAATAAAAATATTAATTTAAGTGGTACGTGAAATAACAAAAACATCTATACGCAAATACAAAAATTAAACAATTGGAAATGTAATGACTTCACAATAGAACATGCGGTTCGTGACTAGTGGCCGCTCGTAGGTCACATCTGGGACCCTAAGCAATTTTACCGGGTCTACGAATACATTTGGATTTCGTATTTCATTTAAATAGGGTGTTCGTATATTTTGAGACATGGAGATACGGAGAGTTTAGATGCACGACTGTTGTTGAAGAGAAATGAAATGGAATGAATATAATTAAGCATTATCATTTTATGTTTGTATTCCAGAGCATGGGACTACGACAGGAAATTTGTTTACCCAAATGGTCAGTTGAATACTTTCAATAAAGAGCTGCAATGAAAGATTTAAGCTTGTATGCACATATTAACACTTTTAAAGTTAAATTGCTATCGTTGTGAATACGAATAAAAATGTCTTTCTTACATTTCCTACATTAATCAAACTTTACTTTAACATTGATAACAAAAATTGTGCTGAACAGTTAAACGAATCTCATACTTTTATACATATTTAGATATTTGTCAAAGTTCATATTGTGAGACCCACTGCCTTTTCAAAGAACTGGATTCTAAGTAGAATGTTTACTTCGATTGCCTGCGAGCGAAGTCTATTAGAAGGCGGTCTGTTCATTTGTTGACGAATAAGCCTAAGCATTCTTTGAGCAAATTAAAGACGTAAATCTCATCATGTAGATAAAAATTTCTTCGAAGCATGTCGTGACTGATTTAAGTCCTTGAGCTTTTTAAATAACAAAAAAACATTCGTTTATTTCCAGCTGCAAGCTTGCATTCAAATATTAAAACTAATTTCAAGCTTCGGAAGCAAATAAAAGAATTTCACCGTTTTGGAAGTTTGCGACAACTATTTATGTTTCACTAACACTTACATATTAATGTAGGCAATACTCCTTGCCATCATTTTTTGCTTAGATCAGAAAGTCATACAAAAGTAAACTCAATGTGGCACAGTTCACTTAGTGGGGTGTTGGCCACTGCCTCAATAAAAAGGTAGCTCCTGCTAGATTCAACTCAGAGAAAAAATTAGATAGTGGTTGCGCTACTGGCAAGCTACGTAAGAGTCGCGTAGACCTATCGGGTATTTAAATTTTAATTCAATTTTATGTTTATAAATATTTTGAAAAAAACTAGAAAAGGAAATCAGCCTTTTCCTTGTCATACTACATTTATTACAACAAGTCTCCGTTTTATATTTGTGTTGTATTTTCGGTTATAAACCAGAAGAATGGCTTAATAAACCTTAATTTGGATTTTCACCAAACTTGCTTTGTGATTGACGTTTGTAAGATTCTCTACTGTGTATATTAAGTTAAGTTGAATGTGAAGAATCTTAAGAACTAGTAAACGAATAATCGCTTGAGTTCGTGAGACTGTAAATAAAACACGGAAAGGGTTAAAAGACCCTTTATTATTCAAATAATATTTAACAGAACACCGGCTTGGAGTTTTATAATAAAGCCGACACTGGGGCTTGAACTTAAGAAACTAAGAATTAAACTTAACTGATCTTAACTAAACAGATATAGCCGAAGCTATCAAGATTCTAACGGAGTTGGCCCCTGAACGCTAATTGACTGCGAAGCTATTAAGGGCCTAAAGTACGGCCGAGCGTAAAAATAGCTTAAGAGAGAGTAGCCTAAAAAGGCGGACGCGTGCTAGCCAGAATCTCTGGTTCTCTCTGCACTAAGAAAGTAGAACTTCGCGGTTAAATACCGCTCTTCCTCATTTTGCATTCAAACGTGATTCTAAAACTACCTTCTGGCCGGAAGTGGTAAGTTGAAATTAAGAAGCGATAGGAAAGGAATTTTAACACAAAATTTAACTGTTAATAAAATGAACATAATCCTTACAAGTTATATAAATTTTAAGGGCACTAATTTGTCAAACGTTTAGCTAATTTTGAATGTTAGTTGTCAGGATGGGTGTTTACAGAAGCTTTGTAATAAGTTTTAACCAATTCAAGCGAGCGCAGTTTTTAAATTAGGTTCCAATATTGTTTGTGCTATTTCAGTCTAACAAAGCGAATATGATTTCCCAATTGATGATACCAACATTCGTAGAGTCCATTTTGTATTACATTGAATCTCCTTTCATATTTCATATTGCGAAAAAACCGCTAAACCCATAAGACAGTTGTCTGGAAGCAGACAACCGTTGTAACAATCTTACGCGGCAGACGAATACATTTTCCCTTCAGTTAATTAGCATTAATCGGACATTAATTATTATGGCAACGATTTCTAGAAATTTTAACAGTTTAATGGTTTGTATCAAGTTTTACATTATGTTGATTTTCATTAAAAACGAACCTGAGTAACGTCAATCAAAACCTACAAGCTGTGATATACATCTTATTGAAACATTTGAAGATAGTGTTTTGATTATTCATACAGAGGCTGTTCGCACATTTTTTAGACGATTTTGGTAAGCGGTAATTAAAACTCGCTTGCTGAAAAAGAAGTAATTGCAAGTGTACTATGTTTTTAAAAGTCAAAATTATCGCCTGTGGCTTGAAAGTTTTGTTTTTATTTAAAATGGCGAATTTAACAAAGCAGTGGTTCGAAGGCTACATTTACGCTCTTTCCGATGAGAATTATGCATACTCTGTTATCCCAAAACGATGTGAGAGTCATGGTTTTGTGATATCTAAAGCGTCGATAGGTAATATCATCAACAAGAAACTAAAAAAAAGTCAAATTGATGCCTCAAGTGGAACAAAAATTCCAAACAAGCATCCAAGGAAAAAAACGGACATCTTCGACTAGTGCAAAGGTACGTTGTTTAATGTTGAAAGAAAATTCCCCTAGTCGAATGTACAGTTGCAAAATCATTAAAATGCTCGGTGTCTACTGTAAACGAAATGATAAACGTTGATTTAAATCTTAAGAAAGCGAAAAAACGCAATGTGCTTCGTCTTTTTCCAAAGCATATCGCTCAACGCAGGACACGCTGCAGAATTCTATATGAGAAACACTTATCCAAAGAAAAATGGAAAACAGTTGTCACAATAGATGAAGCATGGTTGTATTTAAATGATTGTAACAAAAAAGAGCCATTGATTTTCATAAAAGGGGAGAAGAAAATTTAAGTACATGGTTCAAAGAATCGAAAGAAAGGTTTTCTAAAGGATTCATGATTGTTGCTGGTTTTTCTTATAATGGCAAGTTAATAATAAAGAGAGTGCAAAAACATGTCAAGATTAACTCCAAATACTATCAGGAACATATTTTATCGCCAATGTTTCTGAATGAAATACCATCGCTTTACCCACAGTGTCATCAATCTGTGAGACTCCATCAGGACAATGCTAGCAGTCACACATCAAAATCCACTGTAAATTTCCTAAAAGAAATGGAACAAAAAACTGGTATCAAGGCCCTTCACTAATATCCCTACTAAATCTTCCGATGTCCCACCTATGGATTTTTGTGCTTTCGAACTTTTAAAAACTGTTGTCCAAACGTTGTCCTAAAACCTTAACAGAACTCTGGAAAACTGTTCGGGACGAATAGGATAGAATACATCTTCTGCCACTTCAAAAGTCATTATTATACTGGAAATTGCGGTGCCGAAAGATAGTTCAGAATAAGGGATGTCAAATAGAACATTTAAAGCACAAGAATTTTATGTAATTTAGTTTTGTGAATACAATATACGTCGTCTAAGAAATGTGCGAACAGCCTCTGATAAGACTTGGCATCCAATCGTTATTAGTGTATTTTATTTTCCGTAATTATGTTTTACTTTTATTGCAGCTTGTATAATGATGATTGAAGCTTCAGGGTTTTTTCGGCATTAGATCAGTGCGAACATTGATTGCAGACAAGTTGATTAAATTCAAGAAAATGTTTTGAATTCAAGAAAATGTCTTGTAACAAAATCCAGATCAATTTTTAACTCTCAGAAACAATTTTTCATTCCTAGTTGAGACACGTGAATTATGTCAAACTTGTAGAGAATAATATTAAAACGTTATAATTCTAATTTGGTCTCAGGATATCTCCGAAGTCCTTTGTTTCAGTTCTTTAACATATTCTCGTTCATAGCTATTGATTAATATCAGTATTTATCGGTGATAAAATTTCAAGAAGCACTGTGATAACAATTTACTTACTTTTGAAAAATGAATGCAACTTATATATGTTGGGCATTTCGAAAATTTAGTCCTTCGGATTCCAAAATATTTCAGCTTCTTTTGAAATACATCTGACGTGACAACAGCTTTCGATTCGATGTGCCATGGATCTTTAAAATTATATTTAGACTTTCAAATTACAATATTTATGTTATAAGTGCAAACAATTTGTTACTCACTAGTGTTTTCATATACCCTTCTGCTTTATGCATTTTAAAAGTGAAAAGATCGATAAAAACGTTTCGCATAAACTCACAGTTGTTAAACCAAACTGTTCTGCGAATTTTAGGCAGAGCGGTGGTTTTCAAATAAATTTAACTATGTTAATTTTACTGATTTATTTTTATTTTGTTATTCATCGCAATGTGTTGTAGGAAGTACTTCAGAAATTTCATTGAGAACGTGAGTTTCGATGTATGAGCACTTGACGTAAAATTGACAGAATTTTAAACAATTCTTATCTAGGGATGCATTCATTAATGTTTCATTCAAAACATCTTTCCTAAAGCCCTCTCAGGAAGTTGTTATTAATTCAAGTATTTCAATAACAGTTTAGACTTGCTGCTAAACTTTCAAATATGAAAACTTGTTCTAATCCTACGTATCATCAATTAATATAGTTGTTCTAGCGAATTTTCTTCAAGTTTTACATTGCCGAAGATCCGTCCTTATTCTTTTTCTGCTTCAACCTGGATCAAAATACGGGCGTTCAGCAATTTACCCCTCCGATCTTGATACTACAGAACAAAAGAAGAAGTAACATTTAATTTTCCACTTGCTCAAATAATACACGGACAAAACAATCAAACTGTGCCAAACAATCAAAGAAACAGAAACACTCAGACACTCGCTTGAATGTAGGTTTCAGCAGTTATATCAAGCAGCTGGTTTTTCTTTGAAGCTTTAATCCAAACGAGCACAACCTTTTACCTTCGCTGCGCCATATACTAATTAAGATGAGGTATTTTTGGCTACACGACTATTTTCAAACTGTAGTGGCAACTCGTGAGCTCCCAATTAAGCTAATCACGAAATTGTGAACGTTTTTTTTAAAATTCTCGGATTGGCTGAAGTTTGATTTATGAAAGAAATTTTTTAAAAGAAATTTAAGTGTTTGACAACATTATTCCAAATTTCCTCAAAGTGTTCTCATAAATAAGAAAGTGCATATCCAGAAAATTTAAGTGAATCAATGATTTACTTGATTCAGATGACTAGTCGGCGAGCAGGTGTAAATGCACAGTGGTACGTCAGAAGTTCTCATTAATTATGACCTCGCGACATAACGTGTCGTAAAATAACTAATATTAATCCACATAATTCGTTATAATGGTAAATGTAAGTATGCATATACATAAGTTAAGGATTATGTATGCATATACATAAGTAATATACTTTTACTTATGTATATGCGTACATAACTATGCTATTGATTAATATCAGTATTTATCTGAGATAAATTTTCAAGAAATTCTGTGATAACAATTTATTTATATTTGAAAAATGAATGCAACTTATATAGGTTGGGCATTTCGGAAATTTAGTTCTTCGGATTCCAAAACATTTCAGCTTTCTTTTGAAATACATCTGACGTGACAACAGCTTTCGATTCGATGTGCCATGGATCTTTAAAATTATATTTAAACTTTCAGATTACAATATTTATGTTATAAGTGCAAACAATTTGTTACTCACTAGTGTTTTCATATACCCTTCTGCTTTATGTATTTTAAAAGTGAAAAGATCGATAAAAACGTTTCGCATAAACTCACAGTTGTTAAACCAAATTGTTCTGCGAATTTTAGGCAGAGCGGTGGTTTTCAAATAAATTTAACTATGTTAATTTTACTGATTTATTTTTATTCTGTTATTCATCGCAATGTGTTGTAGGAAGTACTTCAGAAATTTCATTGAGAACGTGAGTTTCGATGTTTGAGCACTTGACGTAAAATTGACAGAATTTTAAACAATTCTTATCTAGGGATGCATTTATTAATGTTTCATTCAAAACATCTTTCCTAAAGCCCTCTCAGGAAGTCGTTATTAATTCAAGTATTTCAATAACAGTTTAGACTTGCTGCTAAACTTTCAAATATGAACACTTGTTCTAATCCTACGTATCATCAATCAATATAGTTGTTCTAGCGAATTTTCTTCAAGTTTTACATTGCCGAAGATCCGTCCTTATTCTTTTTCTGCTTCAACCTGGATCAAAATACGGGTGTTCAGCAATTTACCCCTCCGATCTTGATACTACAAAACAAAAGAAGAAGTAACATTTAATTTTCCACTTGCTCAAATAATACACGGACAAAACAATCAAACTGTGCCAAACAATCAAAGAAACAGAAACACTCAGACACTCGCTTGAATGTAGGTTTCAGCAGTTATATCAAGCAGCTGGTTTTTCTTTGAAGCTTTAATCCAAACGAGTACAACCTTTTACCTTCGCTGCGCCATATACTAATTAAGATGAGATATTTTTGGCTACACGACTATTTTCAAACTGTAGTGGCAACTCGTGAGCTCCCAATTAAGCTAATCACGAAATTGTGAACGTTTCTTTTAAAATTCTCGGATTGGCTGAAGTTTGATTTATGAAAGAAATTTTTTAAAAGAAATTTAAGTGTTTGACAACATTATTCCAAATTTCCTCAAAGTGTTCTCATAAATAAGAAAGTGCATATCCAGAAAATTTAAGTGAATCAATGATTTACTTGATTCAGATGACTAGTCGGCGAGCAGGTGTAAATGCACAGTGGTACGTCAGAAGTTCTCATTAATTATGACCTCGCGACATAACGTGTCGTAAAATAACTAATATTAATCCACATAATTCGTTATAATGGTAAATGTAAGTATGCATATACATAAGTTAAGGATTATGTATGCATATACATAAGTAATATACTTTTACTTATGTATATGCGTACATAACTATGCTATTGATTAATATCAGTATTTATCTGAGATAAATTTTCAAGAAATTCTGTGATAACAATTTATTTATATTTGAAAAATGAATGCAACTTATATAGGTTGGGCATTTCGGAAATTTAGTTCTTCGGATTCCAAAACATTTCAGCTTTCTTTTGAAATACATCTGACGTGACAACAGCTTTCGATTCGATGTGCCATGGATCTTTAAAATTATATTTAAACTTTCAGATTACAATATTTATGTTATAAGTTGTTCTGTATTAAGTATAGAACACTATAACATAAGATATTACAATAGGTACTACTAAACATCATCACTGCGTAATAGAAAACTTTCATGTTTTAGCTAATATGGTCTTTAGAAGCTGTGTAAATATGTTCAACATCTGTAACCATGTTTTCAACCAATACTGTGTCAATCACATTAAATAACAATTCGTGTAATGATCAAAGTGAAGAATAAACAATAAAACAATTCTAAATTGCAGAAAAGTGTTTGCGTTGTGTGACCACCTAAAACCCATTGTATGACTAAGGTCCAGTGTAAAATAACTAAATTTAAATACAATACAAGGTAAGTAAAATCAAAGTAAAGTTTATTCATGGTGATAAAGAGATTAGGTTACGATATCGATAGCGTCATGATAATCAAAATTTTCCTTACAATTATTAAGAGGTGGCTGGTTAACATATTTTGGAGAAGTACCGCTAGAAAGGAAAATGAAAAAAAAAAAAAATACATTTAAAAACATTTGCCAGTAGGGGCCCCACAACCTTACTGGAGTAAAATGAAACTATTCACACGAAATCTTGAAAATGCATTGCAGTTAGTTGTAGGCAGAGAGTGATAGACTTCTTTACAAAGGCTTTCAGCATATCTGTTGAAATGAAAAGAAAGGGGTAAGCGAAAAAATAAAGTCAACAAAATATAACATCAAAGACGAGGTCCGTCCAAGGCAGCAATCCCATCAGGATAGTTCTAAACGTCTAACCTTCCAGAGGCCATTTTCTGCGTGGAACAAGGATCCGGACTTCTTATTCAGCACGACTCAATTTATGGGGTCCGTCCGATTTCCCTGAAGCTCTCTGGGGTCCGCCATGCAGAGGATAGAATCAGGTAGCTTTTCGTCGCTGCAGCTCCATCAAAAAAAGGTCTATCTGAAATTTCTTTTTCTCCGTCTCCTCCTCGTCTCCACTGAGCAGCCACTTTAGTACCTGGCGAGAACTTGAACAAATTGGCGAAGTAAGATATTCGGAAGAACGCCAAGCACAGCAACTCAAACAGATAAATCTTCACGGGAAGGGACTTCCCGACTACCAGAAGACGTCAACTATCGCGGTTCAACCATACGGCTTTCAAGGCCACTCCGCTGGGTCAACCTCCTCTCCGCTGATGGAAAGGAGGGGAGAAACACTAGCCTCGTCTCGAGTTGCAGCTCCAACATTGCAAGCATTCTACCCAACGACTTTTCACTCTCATAAACAAACTCTCCGTAGAACACTTTCCCGTTAGACATGTCAGAGCAAACAGGGTCCTGTTTAAGTAAAAACTCCAGATGGTGCAGTCATCAGAACATGTGTTAAAACGCTTGGCGAAAGAATTTAGGGGTGCAGTAATCCCCAGATAAGGAATTCTGAGAAACAAAATTCTCAGCCGACCTTCGGATGTGAAAAATTACATAACCAATCAATAGTTTTCAATACCGTAAACAAATTCAGGACATTAAAAATTAAAGTATTACTTAGCAATTAAATTCATTAAAATGTCAACACAATATCAATTGTTTTTTCGCAGAAATTAATTATACACACTCATTATCCAGATCGAGTTTCAATTACAATTAATTTACCTTACCACCAGTCAGAAAATATGCATTCGATAAACTTTAATAGAAAGAGGGGTAAAAATGAAGTTAGCTTAAGTTAAACTAAAAATTAACACACCAAAAGTGCAGCACAAGGCTTTAAAATAAATAAACAACCTGCAGGGTCAAAAACAAAAAGTATAAAAACCATGTAAACTTAACTCCCTAAATTAAAATTAAACAACCTAAGTAAACTTTTAAAGCAACCAGACCTAAATTTAAAGTTTACAAAAAGTTACAGTTTAAACTTACAACCAACTTTAAACAACTAAAGCAAAAATTAAAAACTTCAATTACTGATAAAAATGAATAAAGTAAGCAAATAAAAGCTTGAAAATAATAACAATTAATACATAGCAAAGTGCAACCAATTTGTTACCAATTTGTTAGTGTTTTTATATACTTTTGTGCTTTACGTATTTTTAAACTTCCAAGCTCGACAAAATTATTTCACAAACACGAAAAGTTGTTAAATCAAACTGTTCTGCGAATTTTACGCAGAGCGGTGACATTCAAATAAATTTAATTTTGTTATTTTTACTGATTTCTTTTTTATGTTGTTATTCACCGCAAAGTGTTGTACGAAATACTTCTAAAATTTCATTGAGAAGGTGAGTTTCGATGACTGAGCACTTGATAAAATTAATCGACTGTTTCTCAAACCATATTGCTATCTGCAAGCTCATAGGCGGAGGCGACTCAGGTAAAAGGTCGGATGATTTGATAATGACTTCCAGTGACTTCAACGCTATCTACAATTTTTCCGCCGGCTCCTAATCACTGACGTGTTCATGAAACGCTATTCCATTGCTGCTTATCATAGGAACTCTCTTCAAAATACTTTGAACTTTCACCCTCTACTTCTTCATTCTTTTAATGTACTCATCTGATCGAAAATCGTACGATTACAGTATTGGATTATGTCTACTCCCTGGATGTCCTACACCTCAACCCACATACAGTCCCAAAATGTCGTACTGAATATTAAATTAACGCATTTCAGAATTAAAGAACACTTAGGTATAGGAAATTGATATGCAGTTAATGTAAATGAGAAGGAAAATATTATTGTATAAAATAATATAGCCCTTTTAAAATGGCAGAATGATGCTGATAGTTTAGCTATGTTTATTTTAAACAATGCATTAAATCCTACCTTTAAGATTTTGCAGGTTTGCGTTACCTGCATGTTAAATCTTAATATTCTCAATTGTATAATCAGGTACATATACTGCACCTGTATTTCTTGCTATGATAAACTAATGTTTAGTATGCAACTTCTTCTCAGTAATGTAACAGAAAATTACAGTTAGTTTCAAGCAAATTATCGCTATATAAAGGCTAGAAACGTAAGAAGAATGTAAATGCCCCTTTTAACTTAATACATTTGAACAAAAGACATTTAAGTAGTAAAAGTAGCAAAAAACATTTAGTAACATTACATTTGAACAAAAGACATTTCTTCTGCTTACAAAACAATGGCTTAACACAAAATAATGAAATTGCAAATTAACAGTAAGCTAAATTTTAAACTAGCCTGAAGGCTACATAGTGATGATTAGCACGCAAATTGGCTGAAACCTGTATCGGCACGACAAGCACTAACGGCAGTAATAAAGCAACTCTGAAGCAAACACCTAATGCAGAAATTAAACTAGTAACGTGAACTTTAGCAGGCGGAACAAGCTTGGAGTAAACAGTCTAATATCTTCCTTCAAATATTATTTCCTTCTACCTCATTGAGATACTTGCGTGCTAAAATTTACACTCTGGCAGGAATACGGAAAGGGAGAACTTGTAGCAAAAAAGCTTATTATGAAATAAATGTTTAATTAAAATAAATAAATACTTTACAATTTTCATTTAGCCTATCAAATCCTGCTTCGACCGAGTTACTAGATGTAATCAGATTTAGGTCCCTCATATTTGAACGCATATCTTTTTTGTGTGGTCAAACGATTCCTTTGCTTTCATAGAAAACATTGACACTTGATTTATGATTGTTTTCAGTTCAGATTCTTAAGAGAATCTGATAATTTTGATTTCGAAGCAGGCATTTCGATTCAGATTTACATTGTATTATCCATGCCACCTCACCTGTAATAACATTCCAGAAAAATCAAGTTTTCTTCTACGGTGATTATATCATGCCAATTGATATAATATCCAGCATGATTTATTTCACACTATAATATAAATTCTCAGATATATGAATTAGGCTTGGAATGTTCATCAACAAACAGAGTTCTAGCATACGAATATGTTTAGTTGTCTTTATTTCATGCTTTAAAACATCTATCCAAAATTGTGAAAACGATAGAAAATGTTAACCCAGCCATTTCAACTAAACCAGTTGTTACACTATCATTAAATTTTTGAAAATTCTTCCTAATAGACAGTTGTATCGTTGCTTTGCTACATGTCTTTATCTCATGCAATTATTAATATGAAATAGCCGCAAAGTAATCTAGAAGAATTCGAAAAAATTAAAATCTTCAAGCTGGCCGGATTGTATGCATAAATCCAAGAACATTGTTACCGAAACATTTAAATATTATCGTGAATGTGAATCTTAAATGTGGCCAAACCACGAAGAATGTTTATTTATTAGAAAAGAACAATAGCGAGCTCCAAGAATAGCGAGCTAGAAATATCAAGGAATGGAAGCCGCAGTTTGGAATTGTGATCATCGCCTTTTTTGATGGAATTTTTAAAGCTTTGGGATTTTCAGACCCTAATAACGGTTGGAGTGTTTTAATGAATATTTAGTTTTTTAATTTTCATGTGGTTACCAAAATCATTTTTTCAATTATGAACTCATTAGTGCTTTGTATCTTTGAAGCCAAAATGTCGTATAGGCAGTTTTATTCTCTTAGTACATTGCTTGCCATTGACAGCAGAGGAACGATTTCTGATGAAACCTTCTAGACTCCAGGTTCACGCTGTTGCACTTCCAGCCCGTCAAATATCCCATGGAAACATTTTATGCAATGTACAACTAAGTGTAATCAAGCCAGCCATTGTAGTAATTGGAAAAAATGTTTTACAGTTTGTGTCTATACAAATGAAATATTTCAAACGTGTTAGGTTCTTTTTTGAGGGCTTTTTTCTAATACTCCTAAATATAATGTATTCTTTTTCGAAATATTTATGGATTTAGATTTGAAGACTTTCTTTGCTGCAGTAAGTTGCAATATTAACGCTCTATTTTTGTGCAGAAATTTATTGTAGTAAACTCAAAGGTTTATTTTTTGGGCTAAATTTGCTTACTTGTTTTCATTACATTTTGCCTATTTTTCATTTCATACACGTGTAAATATCCAATTTCATTACAATATAAATATATCACTCAGTTTTTAATAAAAATTGATACTTCAAAATTCTTTGTTGTGAATTTCTATTATGCGACACTTCAATAAATTGTTGTTGTAATATTAGAAGATCACGTTTTGAATAATCGCGTCTTTCTGAATAAGAGAAATCAACTCTCAAATGCAAATTTTTACCCTGGTGAAGTTACGGACCTTAGGAAAAGTAAGCATCATAGAATTTAACCTCTCCAATTTATTTTTAGTTACGCAGTCATTTACAAGAATGTTCTTATTAATTTGTTGTAAAGAATCCTTCAATGACAACATTGCTGCCTTCAAACTGTATAGAGTAACGCAAACCAAAACATTGAAGGATAATTTAAAATAATGGTTATGTTTACAACTTAATTATATTAACGTCCCATTCTGATTATAGTACAACTCCAGGGATAATCTATAAATTTTTTTCGCCTTCTGACCTAAAAATTGTTATAAATACTTTCTGCTCAGTAGTTTTCTGGCACGGAAACGGGAAGCGGTTGTCACGAGCTCGAATTCTGAAGAACGCATTAGGCGGTCATTAAGTGTATAGTCTTTTTGCGCCTTGGAAGCACTTGTACGGTTTGGTTTGATTTTGCTTATTTGATTACGTGCAAGCACACTAAAACTATCTGCAAAAGGATGCCATAGGTGGAAGACGTTCTAAGGGAAACTGCCTCGTACATACGTTACACATGGGGAAAAAGGTCCACGCGGCCAGCCCGATCACCTGGAATCTATCCCAGGTCGGAACTACCAGTGTTCAATAATTTTATATCTCGCCCGCTTGCGGACGCGAACTACTATCGAGTCGAAAGTCTTCTAGAGAGTGTATTAGTAGGCAAGGGACAGTCAGACATTTGGATGCGTCAACTAAGATGTCCTCAACAAAACTGCAGTCGAACGTTTCCTTTATTGCGAGTGTAATTCTCCACTTCTGGTGGTCCTTCGACAATGCTCTTGGTGAAGACCAAAAGATTACAAATAGGTTCGACCACAGTCCTTGAACATTTAGAAAGCAAAGTGCAGGGCTCCTGAAGTAAGCATCTTTTGAAATTTTGCAAAACATGAAAGAAAAGTAAAGTCCAGCAAAGAATCTCTGTTTGATATGTAATCTCCTGAAAACAAATATAATACATGCATAGAAATATTGTTCCGTTACAGTGAACCTTCTTAAGGTGATTACTTTAAGGGCAACTTCATTATACCCATTTGGACATTTTAAAGTTCATATTGTGGGAGCCGTTACTTTATCGAAGAACTTGTGTCTAAGAAGAGCGATTATTCCGATTGCTTGCTTGTGAAGTCTTACTAAGGAGGGATATGTTCACTTCTTGAGGAATAAAAATTAAGCATTCGTTTTGCAAATTAAAGACGTAGCTCTTGTCATGCAGGTACAAATTTCTTCGAAGCATATCGTGAGTGATCAACCTGTAAGTTCGTCCTCAGCTTTATTTCATTAAAAATCTATTCCAATATATTCTATTCAAATATGTTTTCTAAGTTTATCAATTATGGTCAAGTTCATTAACTTGACCATAATTAATAAAGGTCAAATTGAACGTTTTAAGTTTTTAAATATTGAAAAATAGTCCTTCATTTCGAACTGCAACCTTGTGTTCTTTGTTCATGCCACAATTTTGGATCAGATGAGAAGGTTATACAAATTTAAACTCAACGAGACAGAGCTTAGAAGTAGGAGTTCAGCTCGGCGTGTGGAGTGTTCGCCACTGCTTCATTAAAATGTAGTTCCTGCCGAATACGTCTGAAGGCCAGCATTAGATAGTGGCTGTGTTGCTGGTAAGCTACGTAAGAGTTTAACGTAAGTGCAACTGCATCATATATTTAACTTTGAACTAAACTTTAAGTTTATAAATATTTGGAATTGAACTGCAGGTAAAACAGCTTCAGCTTTGTCATAGTATTTTTATACATTCCAACCGGGAGAGTGGTTAGCGACGCTGACTGCCCCACCGAAGAGCCGGGGTTCGAATTCCGGACAAGATATGAAGGTTTTTTAATCGATATTGTATGTGCGGCATGAGAGCAATGCAAATATCCGGGCGAGCCGAATGGTCTCTCTAACAAGTTGCATCTAGTGGAAGATCGGAAGGAGACCGTCTGACGAGTCTTCCCGGGGGTACTCCCGTTCAGAATTAAGCACAACGAACTGAGCAAAGTCGTACAGTCACCTGTATGGTGCCAATGATTCTAGCCAAAGACTAGCGCAATCTTGAATCCTTGCTACGATGGGTTTCATGAATTTGATCTGATTCTGGCAAGCGAGATTAGTAACAACAACAACAACTATTTTATTAAAATAAATCGTCGTTTTAGGTTTGTGTTATATTTTCGGTTATAAAGAAAAAGAATGTCTCGGTCAACACTTATTTACATTTTTACGAAACCTGCTTTGTGATTACTCTTAAATATTTGTAAGGGGCACTATTTCTTCACTCTGATAACTTTTCAAGAATATCTCTGATGCCCTTTTACTAACTTTTAGGTAAATGAACGCAGCATGTACAGGTCGGACTGTCAAATACTTCGGAAATTTAGATCTTCAAATTTAAAAAAAAAATTTTAATTTTTCATAAAATGCATCTGACACGGGAACAGGTTATGTTCGACAATACCATGGATTTTTAAAATTATATTTAAGGTTTGAGGTAGCATTTATTACAGAAGCAAACCTTATAACTAATTTATTACTCATGAGTTTTACCCTATACATCCGCGCTATATAATTTTAAAAATTTCAGAGCGATACACTGCCAGTAGCTTTTCTAAGGATGTGTTAAATCAAACTGCTTTGCGTATTTCAGTCAGAGCGGTGGCTTTCGCTTAAATTCAATTCCTGCTGTTTTATATTTTTCGTGGTACTGTTCACAGCAAAATCTTTCGGGAATTTAAAGCGTGTGTGTTCAGGGTTCAACATCGGACGTGAAAATGAAATAATTTTAAAGAAATTCTGTAATCTTTATCTAGGGATACATTTATTGATGTTTCATTCAGCATTGCTTTTCTAAAGCCCCAAAGGAAGGTTTTGAACTTCTCCTCTAAGAGAGAAATGTACGCGTTTGACCGCATTATTTCTAGTTTGCTTAAAGTGTGCCTTATATAAGAAAGTGCATATACTCTATTGCAGATATAGGATACATAAGTGAATCTCTCATTTACTTGATTGGGCCCACCAGCGGCCGAGCGGTAAAGTCGCTGAACACTGGTAGTTCGGTCCGAGGTTCGAATCCCGCGAACGGGCTGGCTGCATGGGTGTTTTCGTGGTTTTCCCCATGTGTAACGCGTATACGAGCCAGTTTCCCTTAGAAAGTCCTCCACGAAGGCATCCCTCCTCTTAGGCAGATAGCCCTAGTGTGCTTTGCCATAATTAAATACACCACACCTAAATACACCACCATTTACTTGATTCATTCCACGAGCCATCACTGCGTAATACTAAAGATGGCTAATAACTTAAAAACATATTTAAGTGATTAAATAATATTATTAACTTATTATTTTTCAATACAGTGATAGTGAAAGAAAATTATTCTCACATTTTACTTGACAATTTACGCATAAACCTTCATTGTAAATTTTGGTCGTAATTACAACAACTCGTAATGTTAAGGTACTATTGCACTTTAAATTTGAGAAAATAATACTTTAATGTCTGGTTCCAGTGAAGTGGTTGAATTTCTCAGGGAGTTCTCAAGAAGTTTGTCCGGTGTTCTCGTTTCCATTTTGCTCTTATGTTACTTCACTATTGAAAATATTCGCACACAAACATATGTATGCTTAGTAAGGATGACAAATGATAACTCGTGACTATGCAGTGAGATATATTTATCTCTTCCTAGGCATAATTTATAAAATCCAACAAAGAGATAACATAAATTTTTTCTTGAACTGGATATCAGAGAGCAAATCTGTCCATTTTATTCGAAGATTTGTTGCCAATACCAATTGGATTTAAGTAGAGTCAAAAAGTACAAAAACATTGATTTCTTTTCCAAAAATCTTGAAATTTATTTTCATATTCTTACATATAAAATCTAAGACAACATGCATAATGGAAATTAAAAAATAATGAGAAATATGTCAAAAATTTGTGAATTTATTTCGTAGCCTGGAATGCAATTTCCGAAATCTCTTAAATTTTCCTAAAATTTGCGAAATACGCCGAGGAAGCAATTTCTCAATAAAATTGCTTCGAAGTATGTTTTCCAGATTCATCGTCCAAAACATTATTGAAAGGAGCGAATCACACTCTCGATAAAGGGAAAATTCAGCTCCAGGTTTGCTGAAGAATATCTCAGAGGATGGATCCAAAAAGGTCACCCAGTCATTCTTCTATTACTACCCTCTTAGAAGTTTTCTCCTCGATAGTGGTTCGCGCTGACCAGTGGCCGAGCGTTAAAATTGCTAAACACTGGTAGTTCCCAGCTATATTCCATTCCAGATGAACGGGCTTGTTGCAGGGACGATTTCTTCATGTGTAACGTTTATACGAGGCAGTTTCCTTAAAAAGCCTTACCGAAGGCATAATCCTCTTACGCATATGAACTTATTTCTTTGAGATAAGCAACTTAACGAAATCAAACTAAAGGAAAGAAGTGCAAGTGTCTCTATGTCGCATAGAAACTATACACGTAACGAGGAACTATTCATTTTTCAGGATTCGATCACGAATCCAAGGCGTTGGCAACCAGCTTCCCTAACTTCAAACCGGAAATGGGCCCAACAGAAATATTTGAAAGTCAGTAGGTGAAATAAATTTATATATTATACCTGGAATCCCATTATAATCATAATAGGAGAATGATATATTTTCCTTATGATCGTGACCAACATTGAAATTATCCGTAAGAATTTTGGACTGATTTCGGTCTGTAAGATCCATGTTTGAAACATACTTTACTTGATAGTAAATTTAGTAATCATACTTAGAACATTCTTCTAAATATATCGGACGACTGCACAGCTAAGGTCAGACCATAAAACTACTGATGCTGACCTTTCTAAACTGAGTTAATTGACCAGGATAATAATTTGCAAAGATTGGATTTCCTTTATTCAGTAAGTCGTGAATATTCTAAACGTGATTTTCTAATACTACAACAACAAACTATAGAAACGTCGCAGTTTAAAAATTCATTATAAAAACTTTTCAAGTAAAAATTTTCAGTAAAAGCTAACTGATATATTAATATGTTAATAAGAATATATATTTACATGTGTATAAAATGAAAACGTAATAAGAAACAAGGAAATATATTTGGCCTAAAAAATTCTTTCATTGTTCTACAATAACTGTTACACAAAAATAGAGCGTTGGAAATTAAATTGCAACATCTTGTAGCAAAGGAAGTCTTGGGTCCACCAGCGGCCGAGCGGTAAAGACGCTGAACACTGGTAGTTCGGTCCGAAGTTCGAATCCCGCGAATGGGTTGGCTGTATGGGCGTTTTCATGGTTTTTTCCCATGTATAACGTGTATGCGAGGCAGTTTCCCTTTGAATGTCTAATCGAAAGGAAGTCTTAAGTTTTAAAATATGTAAATGTTTCAAAATAGAATAAACTGTATTTAGAAATATTAGCTAAGCGACTGAGAGTTCTCAAAAAGACATTTAATACGTCCGAAGTGCGTAATTTATGCAAGGGCAATTTTCGGTTTAATATAACGCCCTCTAGGATCAGCGCCCTCTTGTGAGAGGAGCCAAATTTAGTTGAGTTGGTTGTTGAAGAAGGTACGCAGCGGACCTATGGTGAGTTCGTTCGTTCCACTTTGTCTGTGCTAATGGAGCACCTAACTTGTAACCTTGTACATTATGTAAATAATTAAATATTTGTGTGGCCTAACTTAGTTAGTTTTATTTTGGAACCAGCGCCAATTATCTCTCGTAACTCATAGCATTTTATATCAAACAGGCAAGTTGTAAAGCATATATCCCAATTACTACAATGGCTGGCGGTAAAAGTATAGTTTAGGGTACTCCTTGGCGAAACTTGGCGATTATTGACGGTACATGGATACCGATTTTGTGCAATTCTTTGACTCGTTATTTTGGCTTGCGAAGCGGCGATTTTGGCGCCAAAAATCGCCGCTACACAAAGCCAAAATAACAAGACAAACAATTGCACAAAATCGGTATCCATGTACACATCGACATATTTTCACTTAAAGAAAAAAACCCGAATTGCACAAAAATGGCATTGCGCGCTCCTTTGACTTTATTCATGTAAACGTCGACCTATTTTCACTTAAAAAACAAAATCCCCGAATTTCACAAAAATGGCATTGCACACTCTTTAACTTTATCCATGTATACGTTGACCTATTTTCACTTAAAAAAAAAAGTCAAAATTGCACAAACTTGCATTGCGCACTCCGTTTACTTTGTCCAAGTACACATCGATATATTTTCACTTAAAAAGTCAAAGGAGCACCAAATTCTACAATATAGGCACACAAAAAATACATAATCTCAATAAAATGCATTTTAAACCAAACAATAAAAATACATGAAAAAGGAGAAACATGTTACAACTTAGCATGACTTAAGCACTACCAAAAGTAAATATTCTACTATGATTTTCGAGTTCGCTTCGTACACCTAGAGCCCCGTAAAAATCAAAATATCAATCATAGTCAAATTACTTTTTTCAAACCAGGTACTCTTTCTGATCGAACGCTTCACATAGTGACCATCTGAACCTTTCTTCCTACAAACCCATTCAAATCCATCCAAACGGTTTTTACGTTCGAGTAAACGCATATCCTTCCTGCATACAGAACACTTATAATGGCTACTAAGTAAACCTTCATTTACACATCAGTTAATTAAAGCTCTTTTCCCCTTTCGCTCCAAATCGCGCAGAAATTTCAAATTAATCTTACTACATTCGACCGTCTAAAGAATCAAACCAAAACACACCACAAAAACGCTTACAAAACATCCCATGATTCGAAGTTTCCCAGAATCATGCACCCGATTACGTCACAATAGGGTTTCCATAACATTCAACTACTCAGGCTACCATAAATGAAACAACTTGGAGATAAAACAAACAACAACTTCGCCATAATACAAGGGGCACCCTAAAGTCTACTCTACCCTGGCTGGCTTGTTTACTTGTATGCTGCTATCAAATATTTTCCTCGCACATTTCAAGAGCTGTACCTGCAACAGCAAGAACCTGGCATCCAGAACTTATTCTCAGCAATTTTTCTCTGCTGTCAAGAGCAAAGAATGTATAAAAGAATAAAACTGGGTGCAGGCTTTTTTCTGCAGACTTCATTTTAGCTTCCAAGAAACAAAACTTGAAAGCCTACGTAACAGAAATAATGGTTTTGATAATTCCATGAAAATTGAAGAAATATTTAAATAACACCCTCCAACGGTCTTACTCTTTGATATTTGCTTTTTACGCTTCTATTACAGCTTGTATACTGATGATTGAAATCTGTATATATGAGACAAAAATCTTGTAATGAAATGTAGTTCAATATTTTCGAAAAAGATTCAATTATCCGTACCTAGTTGAGTCACGTAAATTATGTTAGACACATAGAGTTTAATATAAAAGCATTGAGACATTCTCGTTCATTGGTAATACTGTGAATACTGCTGTTTTTGTTTTGGGTTTCTATAGCCTGAGAATTACTTCCCACACATTCAAAGTAAAAAGTGCTATGCGATGAAAAAGACTGTTTACACCTCTAAAAAAGGAAAGCGTGACGATAAAGCGTACATTGGTATTGATCAATATTAGAATTTAGCTTTGATTAAATGTTTAAGAAGATCTGTGATTACCCTTCACGCATTTTTAAACAAATGAATACAGCTTATACAGGTTGGACTCACGAATACTTTGGAAATTTAGTTATTCAAGTTTCAAAAAATTTCAAATTCCTTCATTACATGTATAGTAGGCGCTCAATCCCGGAACGAATTCGATCGTTTGCTGGAAGAGTCCAAGATTTGTAGGTACGGTACGTGAAAGTAGGGATGAGCTAAGAGGATTGGATTGGATTGGATTACTTAATTATGGCAAAACACACGAGGGCTATCTGCCTAAAGGGAGGGATGCCTTCGTGGAGGACTTTCTAAGGGAAACTGGCTCGTATACACGTTATACATGGGGAAAACCACGAAAACGCCCATGCAGCCAGCCCGTTCGCGGGATTCGAACCTCGGACCGAACTACCTGAGCTAAGAGAAGAAAGGAAAAGGAATTTTGAGTATAGGAAATTTCAGTCGTTCCGGGATTGAGCGCCTACTATGAACGGGCTCCTGCTTTGTGAGGGTAGCTAGCGTTTTGTTAGTAAGTGTATTATTTATTATTCTTATTAATTGTTTGCCCTTTTTCTTTACAGTTGCAATTTTCTACAATACCTTAAGTAAATAAAAACTTTATAGTTACGTATTGTAACTTCATGTAATACTCTGCTACTTTACCGTAATAAGAGTTCTAATAAATATTAAATTTCGTTGGAATAAACAAAATTATGTAATTTCGCCAAAACGTTGTGCCTTTAAGCAAATTTTAAATAAGCATACAATTTTACATTGCAAACACGTATTTCTCTACGAAATATATTTTTTTTTGTTTCATAAATTGATAAAAATTAATCTGTCAATAAACAAAATGTTCAATAAAACATAGAGCATAAAAATAAGCAGTGAAACTCGTTCCACGGTTGGGAATAAGTCAGCGAGCATATCCCTTTTTTCCCTGGTACCCACTGACAGCCATTCCACGATCTAATTATTTCCGTTGGAAACCATTCCGTAACCTTTCCTTTCTATTCCTCTCACCCGCGTCTAACATTAGCAGGCATTCCGAGATTGACGGTCTAGTCAACGAAACTCACGTTTTCAATCAAATTTCCGAAATATTTCCTAAAATACTTTGCGTTGAGCAACAGCATAGAAAAAATATAACCGTAAAAATAGCGAAACTTCAATTTATTCGAAATCCACCGCTCTGCTTAATATGCGCAGAACAGTTTGATTTAACAACTTTTAGTAATATCTCTGACTGCATGGAGGATTTTTTTATTTTTAAATCACATAAAGCACAAGAGTATACGGAAAAACTAGTGAGTAATAAATTGGTTGCGCTTCTTATTATAAATACTGTAATCTGAAACTCTAAATATCATTTTAAAAATCCATAGCACCATGTCAGCTTTATTTCAAAAGAAATTTGAGATGTTTTGGAATCCGAAGAACTAAATTTTCGAAATATTTGACAATGCAATCTGTATAAGATGCATTCAAGTAACTAAATTCTTATCACAGAGTCACTTGAATATTTATCCTAGATAAATGCAGATATTGATCAATAGCAAGAACGAAAATATCATACATTTGTTAAGGAACAGAAACGAAGGACTTGTGAAATTCCCTGAGACCAAATCACAATTATGACCTTTTAATATTATTCTTTGCAAGTTTGACTTATTTCACGTGTCTCAACTAGGAATGGAAAATTGATTCTGAGAGTTTACAGTTGATCCGCGTTTTGTTATAAGACATTTTTCTTGAATTTAATTTTTTAATCAACATGTCCGTAATCAATGTGCTCACTGATTGAATGCCGGAAAAACCTTGAAGCTTCAATCATCATTACACAAACTGCAATAAAATTAAAACATAATTATGAAAATAAATTATTCTAATAATGACTGGATGCCAAGTCATATGAATAATCAAATCCCTCAAATCTTTCAATAAGATTCATATCACATTTGTAGATTTTGAGACTTTACTCATGTTCGTTTTTAATGGCAATCAAAATAATGGAAAACATTACAAAAACCCCTTAAACTATTAAAAATTCTGGAAATTGTTGCCATAATAATTATTGTCAAATTAATGCTTGTAGAAACATTAGGTATTTTTTGGAAGCAGGAGAAATGAAAAATGAGCACCGCCTTTGCTCTGAATCGAACCGCGGACCCGTGGAAATATGCGCCCAGCGTGCAGACCACCACACCACGAAAGTATGCCAAAAAGGCAGAAGAAATACTTTATATACTAATTAACTGAAGGGAAAATGTATTCACTTGCCACGTAAGATTGTTACGACATCCTCTACTTCTAGGCAAAAGGCTTATAGGTTTAGTGGTTTTTCGTACTATGAAATGCTAACTATGATAGGAGATTCAATGTAATACAACATATGCTCTACTATGTTCGTATCATCAAGCCGCAAATCGCATTCACTTTGTTAGACGCAAATAATGCAAACAGCATTGGAGCCTAATTTAAAAACTGCTCTCGCTTGAATTGTTTAAACTTATTACAAAGCTGAACGACCTGTAAACACCCAGCCTAACAACTAACATTCAAAATTATCTATCCTATTAAAACATTAGTGGCTTTAAAAATTATTTAAGTGTAATTACAAAGCAAGATAATGAAACACCAAAGTTTATTAAGCCTTCTTGTGGTTTATTGCAGAATATATAAGAGAAATCTAAAACGATGACTTGCAATATAATAAATAGTATGATAAAGCTGTTTTCTCTTGTAGTTAAATTTCAAACAATTATGAACACAAAGTTTATTTGACAGCCAAGTTAAGACTAATTTAATGTAAGTTTGTATTAGTTTGATCATAAATCTGTTTTAGAACGAGACAGTACCGTTTTGAATCGTATTTTTTGCATGGTTATTAGAGAAGGATTTAAGATATCGTCCTCTCTGTTGTTAAATGCATTAGTCTAACTTAACTGGCATCAGGTACTTCCGCTACTTTCAAATGTTGGTCATGATATAACGCAATTATATTAACCTTCCATAAGGATCATAATGTATATCCAGGGATAAACTATAAATTTATATCTCCGGCAAACTTAAAAAATGTTTTAAAATATTTTCTGTTCAACCGTTTTCCGGCATGGAAATAGGAAAGCCACTTGTGGCAGTTACGGATTCTTTCCCGAATACTGAAGAAGGGTGTTTTCCCATTAAGCGTATAGTTTCTTAAGCGCCACTGAGGCAATTGAACTTCTAAAGTTCGCTTTGGTTATACTTACTTGATTATGTCAAAATACACTAGGACTATCCGCTTAACGGGAAGATCATCTTCGGGAAGAACGTTCTAAGGGAAAATGGCTCGTATAAATGTTACACATTGCAACACCGCCCCCCAAATAACGCCCATGCAGAACGCTTGTTCACCTGGAATCGAACCTAGGTCGGAACTACCAGTATTAAGCGATTTTACTGGTCGGCTGCAGGTGGGTACGAACTACAATAGAGCCGAATGTTTTCTAGAGAGTGTGATATAAGCGAAGGGAAAGCTCAGATTTGGATCCGTCACCTGAGGTGTCCTTGAGAAAACTGGAGCGGAACTTTACCGCGGGTGTAATTCGCCTCTTCTGCTGCTCCTTCGACAATGTTCTTGGTGACGAGACTGCTAAATGACCAACAGGTTCGACCACACTCCTGGAATGCCTGAAGTAATCAACTTTTGAAATTTTGCAAAACATTCAGGGGACGATGGACTTTAAAATAGCTAAAAATCAACCAAAATATCGAATTTTGTTCTTTACTCTCATAATATTCCATATGTGTAACTACATCGTATGCAAAAAACCGGGTTCAAATATTCTAATTTTTAAAGAGGTTACAAGCATTTAAAATGTGTAAACAACGCAAACTTTGCCCTTTAAATTTTGGAGAAAATGTAAAAAAATGTATTTCGACAGTTATTTACTGATGTAATAATTATATATTTGCCCAAAAGAAGCGTTTATTTCTAAAAAAAAAGGCTAGAAATATCAGTATTGACAACTATTAATGAAGTAAACTTTAGTTACGGGAATGCTATACGCGTAGAACACGAAGAAACAAACACGTTTTCCATACTCCTTTGCAAAAAAGCATGATCAACGTCGCTTGAACCAAAGCAAAAAGAGAAACCTTTTACCGGCTTGGAAAAAACAGAAATAGTAAAAATATTCTGAAGCCTTAAATTGAATTTTAAACTTTTCATTGGATATAATGCATAAATTGTTTTTACCTCTAATTTCGAATCACATACCAATTTGCGATATGTTTATTTTTCTCATGTTTAATATTATGAGATTAAAAATTTTTAAATGATGCGAAAGTGTTATCTAGTGTCTACATATTCATAAATAAAGTTAATTTGCTGTTTCTCATGACCATGTGTTAAAGGTAAGTTTGAAAAAAAACTTTAAATTCGGTTTCCTCAAAACAAATTTTTTCGCACTTGGTATGTCTTGAAAATGCTCCTTGCGTCTCATTTTTATTTTAAAATGAATGATATTTGGAAGAAACTATCTTGTTATATGTTACAATAAATCCGTGCATGCATTTTTGGAAATGAGGTTATTAAAAAGTGTAAACTTGGGATAATGTTTAACAAAAGGTGACATTTTTCCAAAAACTGGGTTTAAGTTCACAAAAATCCTTTTTGAAAGTTTCTGATCCATCATATTCAATAACGGATACACGAAAACTTTTGGCAAGTCTTTATAACTAACTAAAAGGAAAAATATTGAAAATTAGCGAATGAGCATTTTAAATCTTTAATTAAAATAATTAATTATTCGTTTTAAAAATTTTTATTTTAAAGTAAATTGAAATTTTGAACATTTATTCTATAAACTGATGTTATAATTCGTATATGTATAAAATTTCTTGTTGAAAACACAAAAACTTAAAAATCTAATTTTTAAAGTCCACCATCCCCTTAAAGAAAAATAAAGTACAGCGAAGAATCCCTGTTTGATATGGTGTCTGTTCAGAACAAATATACTACAACCATCGAAATATTGTTTCAGTTACAGTGAACGTTCTTAAGAAGATTACTTGAATAGCAGCTCTGTTGCAGCACGAACTGAAGCAATTATTTAACACACTGTTTCATGTTATTTATTTCACTTCATTTCAGCTGCAGAAGTTTTTTAAAATAAAAGTTAAGAATAAAATGAAGTTAGACGGAAATATTTGAGTATAAACACTTTTCTAAACATTTGCCGTTAAACTGAGGAAATCGTCTGCAAAATGAAGAAAATTTTAATTTAACTTTTTATTAGGCTGATTCTAAATATCGTTTTGAACGAGACTGTATCGTTTGACCAATCGCGTGGTTGGCTTAAATCTCTAGCTTCGTCTCACTCCAATCAAAATGTCCCGGAAAACATAGCAATCTTATAGAGGAAAAACGTCCAAATTCCTTCCAGAGGAATTTTATGGAGAAATTGCTCTGGAGAATTACCAAATTTCAGGAGTTCCTGAGTTTTCGTATATATAAATTTTTAGCGGTTAGCAAATGAATTCAAAAAATTTTAGTTTTATTTCTTCTTGTTTTCTAAATTAAATTACACATTCTTCTCTACGATTCTTGTTAATATATTTAAACCTTATATTTATTAAATTTACCTGGTTAATATATTTCATTGTTTGTCTGCTACGAAGTCTGCACCTTAACCCTGATCGACCTTAATTTTGAACCACAGAAATTAAGCTCAATTATTAAGTGAACAAACACCACAATCTTGCATGCATTTAGATAGTTTGCATAAGTCCATACTGTGCGAGCCTTTACTTTAGCGAGAAACCTCTGCCTAAGTAGAACGATTACTTCGATTGCCTGCGCGTGAAGTCTTACGAACATCGATCTGTTCACTTGTTGAGCAAAAAGTAAGCATTCTTTTTGCAAATTGCTTCATAAGTCTTGTCATCATGCAGATAAAACTTCTTTTCATGATTGACCAACCTGTATGTTATTAGGTTTGAAAAGCATCAGTTTCCTTAGATTTAATAACATTAAAACATCTATTCAAATATATTTTTATACTTATCTGTTATGGCCTTAAATAGGTTAAATGAAACGGTCAGACCTTTTAAATATGGGAAAATATTCATTCATCCCTAGCAGCGAAGGTGGAATTAAAAATTAAAGCAAAGAAATTCGAAGTCTAGAACGAGCAAAAATCAGTTTCACATTTAGAAAGTTTGTGACACTTATTCATAAGCTTCACTAACTCCTACATCTTGAGGTGTTCTATTCTTCTTTGCTCATGCCACAATTTGGGCTCAGATCAGAAAGTTATAGGAATCTAAACTCAGTGAGGCAGAGCATGAAAGCAGGAGTTTAGCTCGGCTAGTGGAGTGTATGTCACTACCTCATTAAAATGTAGTTCGGGCCAAATGCATCTGAGGGTCAAATGTTGATAGTGACTGAGCTACGGGTAAGCTGTGTAAGAGTTTAACTGTGTAAAAGTGTAAACTTGGGATAATGTTTAACAAAAGGTGACATTTTTCCAAAAACTGGGTTTAAGTTCACAAAAATCCTTTTTGAAAGTTTCTGATCCATCATATTCAATAACGGATACACGAAAACTTTTGGCAAGTCTTTATAACTAACTAAAAGGAAAAATATATATTATAGTTATATATATGTAACTTTAAGTTTATATATGTAACTATAATATATTATAGTTACATATCTATTTCACTTTGAATTAAACTTTAAGTTTATAAATATTAGAAATTAAACTACAAGAGAAACAAACTCATCTTTGTCACAGTATTTTTATACCAACAGCCGGGATACTTGTTAGCGACGCTGACTGCCATCCCGAAAGACCCGAGTTCAAACCCCGGAGAAGGCATGAATGTTTGTAGATGTATACTGCATGTGATTCATGGGGACATTCTTTAAATATGGGGCTAGTGATAAGTCTTCTCTAGATGTTAGATCTAGTGAAAGAGCAGACGGAGGCTGTGTGACAACTTGCCACGGGTGCTCTCCATGGAGGTCAGGATAAAAGGAGGTGCCAACCCCACTCTAACTGCTGAAACAGAGCTTACAAGCTTTGGTCTCCAGACGAAGTGTTTTTTTTCTTTACATCCAGAGCATCGTTGACAGCTCTTTGATAGTATATCCACGCATCACAGCTCCCCACAAATTTAAACGGGGGACATGTTAGCATAAAAGAAACATTCTTTGTTGGATAATGGCAATTTGTATAGTTTAGTAGTATTTACTCAAACATCACATCTTGGTTATTTTTCTTTAATTTCCAACAGAGATTTTGGTTATAAATTTGTTTTTAAATTTCTGAGCTACTATACTACCAAAATATGCGAGCAAAAATGTTATGCTTAAAGAATGAAAAATACCTTAAGGTATCTTTTATTGGAAACATATAATACACTTTAAACCCCAATTTTAAAGATATATTCTCAGGATGTGAAATTGGTGAAGCCCTTAGGAAGTCTGGGAATTAACATCTTCAGAACATACTCAAATATCCCGGTACATAACTACTTAAACAAAACTTCCTCAGGATGTTAAACTGCGATGTCTTTAGGATTTAAGAATCAACATACCCAGAATAGGCTACATATGTCCCAAAATATTGACACCTAAACAGGACCACTTAAACTATTCTGTGTTTTGCGCCAAATTCGAGGTCGAATATTATATTAATATTATGATTTCTTGTAATCACAACCAAAATTTAAAATGTAATCAAATACAATGTCAAAATAATTCTATATAGCTGTCATTACAATATAAAAGATAAATTAATAAAGATTAAATTACTTAAATATATTTTTTAATTTTTGTCATTACCCGTCGTTAGTGTTGGGCAATAACGGGTCGCCGTTTGAATGAAGTAAATCACTGATTCACATAAATTTTCTGGATATGCGCTTTCGTGTATATACTGGACACTGAGAAAATTTGAAAGAGCGCATTCAAATACGCACATCTCTCCTGATAGTAAAGTTCAAAAACTTATTTCAGCTATCAAACGTGAGAAAATCCAAGAATTTTTAACGAAATCTGCTCAGCTATGACATTTGTTCATATGGGAGGTAACCAGTTGTCAATGATATTAGAAATTATTCGCATTGTCCAAAATATCTCATCTGTAACCACAGTGGCGTAGGAAAGCTGAATTGTTGGAGGCCTCACCAATAAAGCATCAAACAAAGATCCTTTACATCAGGGGTTCTCAACCGGTGGTACGGAACAGAAAAAATGTCGTAAGCAAAGCAGCAAAGTATTTTTAACAATAAAATTCAAAATTTAAACCCCCCAGGCATCTTGATTGAGCTTTTTCTTCTCTAACACACGTAAAATTTATGAAATCTGAGCTTTGTTCAAGAATGGTGGTAGTAGTGGTATATTGTAGTGGTTTTACTAAAAGTTTTCTAATTTTGTTTAGATGGTACGCGTTAATCAAAAAAAAAAGTTTAGAACCACTGCTGTACAGTGTAGCTGCTGAATGCCTGTATTCAAGCGAGTATCCGCCGAGAGTGAGAAGTTTCTGTTTCTTTGATTATTTGCCAGGTAAATATGCAACTTCTTGGAGTGTATGGAAAATTAAATGTAATGTATTTTTTTACGATGAAGGCTCCACCAGAGGCCGAGAGGTAAAGTTGCTGAACACTAGTGGTTTGATCCAGTTTGATTCACTAAAGGAAATGGGACTGATCTACATCAAGTTAAGAGATGTAGAAAATTTCCTGACAAAACTATATTAATACCTAACACGATAGAATTACAATACGTTTTAACACTTAAAAATTTAGCATAAAACCTTTACTATTACTTAAATACTGATAAATTTCCGTTGAGAATTATTAGTTCCATTGAGGATTTAGAAAAGCTTTTGCGAATGTGCCTTTACGTATATTCTTGAGAGTGAAGCCCTAGATAAAGACTTTAGAATTTCTCTAAGATTCCGCCAGTTTTACATTAAGTGTTAAATCGTCGTCAAGCACGCTTTAAACTAAATTCCTAAATTACGCTAATAAACGCATTTACGTTAAAACTAAACAGTAGAAAAAAGATAACAACAATTCATTCGAAAGCCACCGCTCTGCCTACAACAAACAAAGCAGTTTTATTTAATAAAATCTATTAACAGTGGGAATAGTTTTCAAGGGGCTCTGAAATTTTAAATTGCATATAGGGCAGAAGTATACGAAAAAACTGGTATTTAGTAAATTGATTATAATTTTTTTCATGATAAGTATAATCCCAAACTGTACTTATAATTAAAAAAAAAAACCACTGCGTATACAGGGTGATTATAACTAAAGTTGCGATTTCAAAACGCACTAATTTTAAAACTACTTGTCAGAAGGACTTGATATTTTACTAGAACAATCGTGAGGCAATGGAATTTTGTTTAGTCAATGAAAAAATAGTTTCAAAATATACCGATAGATGGCGCTGTCAGGTCTTTCATTGCTGTTGGTATTTGAAATTACTAACACATAACATGCGCACTGCAAACATGGCTAAGGCAAAAATGCAGCGCACTCACGACACACATAACATTTTGCCTGAGTGCTTCATCATGACCCTGACGAAGGATCGTGCTCTTCTCGTGGAGCTTTCTTATCAGAGTTGTGACTGCGCGTTAAAAGCTATCATTAAATTCCGAACACTAATAGGCATAAAATCTGCCCCAATGACCACATATGGCCTGTGGAAAATGATAAATAAATTTAATCCTGCTAACATGGAAACACGTGAATCATTTACACTATAATTTCTTGCCCGGATGGAAGTGGATAATGAATGACCTTGGAACATTCTATGGTCTGACAAAGCTCATTTATGTTTCCAAGGTTCTGTAAATATGCAAAATTTGAAGGATATGGGCGACCGAGAATCCGTTTCCCGCTACAGCCTCTCGACTCTCAAAAAGTCATTGTGTGGTTCGGAATAACGACAGCATTTGTCGTTGGTCCGTTGTTCTTCGAGGAGATCACTCTTGTAGGTCCCGTTATCTGCGCAGTTACTGGCAAGCGGTGTGAAGCTCTTTTGCGTAACCATGTCCTTCCGACACTTCAGCAAAGTTAGTGTGTGGATCGCACTATATTCATGCGAGATGACGCTTCTCCGAACATTGCTACTCGTGTGAAGCTGCTGCTGATCGGTCATTTAGGAAATGATAGAATCATAATCCGCCATTTTCCAATAACGTGGCCGTCACGCTCTCCCAACTTAAACCTGCGTGACTTTTAGCTTTGGGGATATCTGAAAAATGTTTACAGTGGGCGGATTGCAAATCTGGTCCTCTTGAAGGAAAGTGTCACGCATCACATTCATAACATCAGCACAGATACCCTACCGATCTGTAATGGGACATGCAGTTTTGCTCTCCCGATTAGCAGCGGAACAAGGAAGAGATCATATCGAGCAACTTATGCATTAATCATCCGTAAGGTGTTTGCTTCGTGAAGCAACCCTTTTCCTTTCGGCTATACACCCACGACAGCAGTGTGAACACAGACAGCGTCATCTATTGAAAATTGTTAGAAGTATTTTTTTCCTTCGCCGAGCAAATTTCCAATAACTCAGGATTGTTCTGGTAAAATATCAAGTCATTCTGGCCTGCAGTTTTAAAGTTAGAGAGTTTTGAAATTGCAACTTTAATCATAATCATTCTGTATTTCATGAATAAATTTGACTGCGTAGGATTGCCTCGACTGCTTGAGATTGTGACTGCCGGCTTCGTAAGACTGCCCTAACGGCATCTGGCTTCAAACCACTGGCTTTTAGGATTAGTGATGTTTGACCGTACTATGTTGTCATCTGCTCGGAAATCACATTCATTTAGCTAATCTGATATACGTCAAACCACACGTAAACCTAACTGCAAATTATGTTCGCTTGAGTTGAGTAAACTTTATTAGAAAGCATAAAGGCAAGGTCGTGCGGATCCCAACGGCTCCAAGACCTTAAAGGCGCTCGCGGCCATCGAGACACTAAACGGCGCTTGTGGGGTAATATACTAATAACAGTCCGGTCATGAAATGCAGTACTCCTATTCCACATTAGGGGCTCAAGGTTCGCTCTTTCGCTCAAACGTTTTCCGGTTTAAACTTGCTTGTGTTAGGTTTAAATAAACTCTGTAGCTGTCAGTGCAGGTTTATTAATTTTTCATTGTTGTCGTGAGCGAGTCTCAGCCGTATGATCCAACCAAATACGAGTATTTGTAAGTCCTGATTTGCTAATATTATGTTTGTAAAAAATAAGGCAAGTGGATAAGTTAATTCGGCTTTATATTATAGTAGATTCAACTCATAAATGTAAATCCAATAACTTAAAATGTAGAAACTATGAAATGAACAATGTGAAATAACGAAGATATAATGTCCTGATGGAATCATAATTTATCATTATCTCAATACATGCTTGCTTATTTTATTTAACATTTCTTTCTTGTCAACGTCTATTCATCATTTGTGTTTATTAAACGATATATTAAGAAATTTACTTCAAATTTATCGATAGACAAAATTTCTTATTTAGTTGCAAAGTCAGAATATTAAAGTCCTGTCATTGCCATGCTGAGAATTCCAACTAAACTCTCACTGGAATTCTTTCCATTCTCAAATACTTCTTTGTCAGTTTCTTCCCTAATAGCGGCGATATCTTCCGAGTTTTAAACCATAAGACAAATACTGCCGACCGTTAGTTGACTGCTGATTAGGACATCGTCATTTGAAAGGAACACTTCTAACACATCCTTTAGATTTATAATTAATTCACATTTCTTCACAGATTCGAATAAATAGGAAAATTTACCTTCTATTTCTTTCAAACTCTACGGTCAAAGTAAAAATGCTGTTTTGCCTAAGTTTGAAATCCTACTTTTTTAAGCTCTAATTGCACCAAGACGCTTATAGAAGACAAGATACAAAGAAGCTTTCGCTTCGCAGCTTTTCCTTCAGCTCCGGAATTATAGAATATTTTGGACATAAACGTAAACTCAAATTTTAATTTTGAGAAAATAGCTGTAAAAAAAGAAATCTACAAAAAATAATAAAATGACTTTGGCTTTTCTAAGATTTTCCGCAAGTGTAATTTGGATGCAATCATTTCCCATTAGAAAGTTCTTCAATAAGGCATCACTCCCCTCAGACAGAGAACTCCTGCGTGGTACTCCGAAATAATGGAAACCTATTTAATCGATATCAACACCATCCGTAATTTAATATAAAAGTTTTAATCATAAATCTCTGTCTGTGGAGAAACTGTCACCTGATATTTACATTCATCATTGTATTACCTTCTAAACACTTTCCAGAGAACAAACACCATCTTAAAATCTCGAGTAACAAAACGCAAGATGACTGCAAATTTATAACAATATAACGTCTCATGCTTTGTTTTATAAATTTCCTTTCGTTTTAATTTTATTTATTTAATTTTATAAATAGAAACCGGGCCTTAAACAAGAACATAACATTCACTGAGTTTGCTTCGAAAAGTTTAACTCTCTCTATTGCTGTAACTGGGTGTCCCTCAAAATTTATTTGTAATTGCAAAGTGTTGGCACTTTAACGTGCTATTTTTGAAAGCGTGTTAGTAATGTAAAGGGTCTTGGATTATTTGTAATTGTGTAACGGTAACAATACCTTGTATATGCTTATTTGATGTATCTCACAACGCAATTTGTGTCCGAAATGGTAAATATGCTGTGTGCGAGACAATACCACCTTGACTCTAGGAGATTGAATTTGTCTGCCTCTTTGTAACTGTTACCTATATATATGAAAAGGAAAGGCTGGGAAAAAACTGTTAACTGTCACAGAATACATAGGATGTATCGCCCCGTTTTTTTAATATTGCCTTCAGAAAGAGAACGATAACGATATGACGGAGTCACGAACATAAATTGCTTGAACATAAACCGCGTGCGCTGATAAAGGACCAGCAGTCTCGTAGTTTAATCATCGTGCAAACTCGACGCGTGATTGATTTTCTCTCTTGTTAACAACAGCTACTTTCTCCTAAAATGTCCTCACTAGATACATGGCTCAACTTAAGCTGACAGCACTTGCTTGCGTTGCTCTAATTAACTAAATCAGCTTTCGGTAGTGCTGGAAGAAGTAAGTGAAACACGACACCAAATTTTTTATATTTTCTTTAACTGGATGACGAAACGTAACCAACGGATTGAGATTGTGCTTTACATGAATCTTACAAACAATGTATGATCACGGTGATATACAAGGATCCAAGGATTAAGTATTTCGGAGTGCAAAGGGTGCAGTAACCTCTAGCTACATATAAAAAAATTAAAATAGTTAGCAGAATTGAGAAAGGATACAAAATAGGCGCTAAGGAAACTAAAAGAGGAAGTTAACATGACGAGAAAGTTTAGGGAGTAGGAAGAAAAATATTTTGGAATACTAAAAGGTTTATAAAAATTAACAATGGGTTAGCGGGATTCTGTCTCGGAACCTTTCGATTCGGCGTCTAACAAGCTAACCACTGGACTAGGTATAGAACATATATTTCTGTTTGTTGGATTTCAAAAATTGTTTCGAGATTTTAGTATTTTATAAAATAATCAATACAAAAGTGAAAGCGAAAAGGAAAGCGATTAAGAGTGAAAGGCTCCTTGGTAACATGGATGTAAAATCAAATAACATAGTCGGAATGAAAACTTATGCAGAATTTAATTAATGCAAAATTTCAATGGTTAATTTTACACTAACTTACCGAATTCAGTAGCTCTTACTATTACGCACTGCACGCACATAGAAAGACGTTTCTGTTGTTTCGTAAAAAATTTGATTTATCTATTCATTATAGAGGGGTCCTAAAGAGAAATTTAATTAACACGACAATAAATTAATTTAAGAGGCTACTTTAGAGAGTTTTGAGGTTTGTTTAATTGCGAAGGAAAAAAGAAGCAATGTAAATCTTGTTCACTAACCTATGACAAAGCAGCAAACATCTGCTGTACTCACATCCGACTGTACAGAATTGCATGTTGAATGAACGGTATTATGGTAAAATGATTCTCATGCTAAGCAAAATGTTTTTCCTTTGGGTCAGTTCAATAGCATAAGTAATACATTTTAAAATATTTTATTAATATTAAGATATTTTCAAATGAAGTTAAAAAAACATTCATTTTTTGAAAATTTGCTAATCTATTTCTATTCTACAAATTCAGCCCGATTTATTGCATCTTTCTGTATTATAAAGTACTTTTTTTATTGAAAATTATATAAATTAAGTACAATTTTAGTAGCATAAGTATACATATCTAATAGAATATTATATGTAATTTAGGATGTAATAACTGTTGTTGTAAAGGGCATAGAAAAGCAAATGTTGGCATTTGAATACCATTGACTCTTTTTGCAGAAATGGCTCCTCATGATGTCAGTACTTTTAATGGGCGAAACCGTATTGAAATTTACGTAATTACAATTACGCAAATTTTCGTAATACCTTGGCATAAAGATCTGAGTGCAAAATATATAGCACTTTAAGAACTTTAATATTTTGATAATTTTCATTTTACTAACTGTTGTTCTCAATTACTTTTCCGATGCTGAATTTGGAAAACTGAATTCAGTTATCTATTGCTTTAATATATTTGGGAGAACATGTAAAATTTTGAAATTCAATGTAAAACTAGATAATTAAAGTAATGTGTATTATAATCATGTCTTCGTCATTTAGATTTTTATAGGCATTTTCCGAATTTGATAAGAAAAATAAGATGTAAGGGTAAACAATGGGAAATGCTACTCATTATTACAGAAACACATTTAATATATCAATAATCAATGGTTAATTGTAAATTAATCCTTTCCGAAAGTCTTAGGAGTAACTCTGATCACATAATGCAGATACTTTTTACTAAATTATGTTTTTGATTATTAAATTTATTTTTATGCAATTAAAGATAGCCTTTATAAATGAAATGCTGATTTATAAAAGATTAAGAACATAGAATTACTGCTGTTTGGTGTTTCTTTTAAGTCTGTTTTTTAGTATTTATTTACGTTTTCAAAACCTAATATATCTATGCATTAGATATCACAATTTTTGTTTAAAATTATGTTCTACGTTAGATTACCTAAAAGAAGCGAAATTTAATTGAACAGAAATGTAAACGCATATTAAATTTTATGATTAAGGTTTATTATTATTATTGATAATTATTTCAAAAGGGAATTCCTTCTACCAGCCAGGTTAAGAAGGATAAAAACATTGTACAAGATGCATGTTAGTTTCTGTCCAATGGCATTTAAATTCCATGATTAAGAGCTTTTGTTTTACCAGTGACTATTTCTAATTTAAGTAGTCGTTGTTATTATCGATATTAAATTGGCTGTTTAATTAACATTAGATGCATCAAACGAAATTATTACAGACTGCCATATATACTATATGAATCAGCATGCAATCGTTTTTGTCAGCGGGCGAAACATTTATAATATTAAAGCATCAGCTTAATTAACGTACTTTTAAAATCATTTGGTTAGGTTAGGTTAGTTTATTTAATTATGGCAAAGCCTCGAGGGCTATCTGCCTCATGGGAGGGACGCCTTCGTGGAGGACTTTCTAAGGGAAACTGGCTCGTATACACGTTACACATGGGGAAAACCATGAAAACGCCCATGCAGCCAGCCCGTTCGAGGGATTCGAACCTCGGACCGAACTACAAGTGTTCAGCGACTTTACCGCTCGGCCGCTGGTAGTTTAAAATCATTTGGAAAAATAATATGTTTGATAAGCTTCAATATGCTTTGAAAACTATTACAAGTTTTAATACATGTTCTAAAACCACCGCTCTACCTATCAAGGGCAACGGAATTGAATTTTGAAAAAATCTCGCTGAGATTTATGCGTTTTATGATTGAAGGATGTTCCAAATTTTTATACCAAAAAAAGGAAATAAAATACTGGTGGTAAGTAATTTAGTAATTATTCATATTAAGTATTGCACTGGATTTTTTTAGAATTTCAAATCCATTAATTTTTTTAATCATAGCTTGTGTCGATAAATTCTATTTCCCGTTGAAATCATCCAAACCGGAAGCGCATATTTTGACTTTAAACACAAAGAATACGTTTGCCCAGTTTTGTATTTACCACATAATGTAAGTTTTTTTCTCTTTCGTTAAATTGTAATAATTAATATATATATTGCATCTTTTAGATAAAAGCTAAAATTTAAAATTATAAGAAAAAAAAAAGAATATAAAATAATAGGAATAAATTTAAAAGAGAGTTTAAATATCAAACTCATGCAACTATTAAATATTAGAACGAAGTAAAATGTAAATTGAAATGTTAAAATATGTTGACGTTTTTTACAAATATTTTAAATTTAAAAAATGAATACTTTTAAACTAAAAAAACTAAATAAACACTATATGAAAATGCAAATTAATTATTCCTCTTTAATGGTTAAAATCGACTTGTAAAGGGCGAATAGTTTAAAACATTTAAATTCGAAATAAAATAGAGTACTGCCTCACAATTTGTTCCGCTTGATATTTTGAGCCCCAAACAATTTTAAAATATACATAAAAATAAAAATAATAATATTAATAATACATTATGAAAATAAACATATATACATATAGACTGATAAATAGATAGATATACAGACGACAATGTAGGCGTTAACCTGTAATACATACAAGAGTAGTTACAAGTGAAAATATTAGGCACATGGAAGCAAACACTCAGATTAGACAAAAATATTCCCTGTATTTTTGTAGAGACCGCTCCATTTTCGATCCGTTTAATGTTATGTAATAGTGTATATGCAAAGCTTGGAAATAAAAAAAATCTTGGAAATAGAGGCTTTAAACTAAACAAAAAGTTAATTGTAAGAAAATTTATATCTTGCCGTGTGGGAATTAGAGTAAAAAAAACTAATAAAGAACTCTATCGATCAATTTATACATTTATCATCAATATTACCCATCTGTAATGAACTAAAATATAAACACAATCAGATATTAATTAGTTATCCAGGGCGTTTTAGCCTCGCTTTTGTTAAAAAGTATAGACAAAACAGCATTTTGAAGGAGGAGAAAGCTGTGAATAATGCGCAGTGAATTTCGAGGGTAGTAAGGACAAGGCATCCTTTTCTTCAGGAACAACGCTCAAGATTTGAGGCAAAGTATGTGCTTTGCTTAATTTAAATTTTAATATTAATAACAAATTTATATTTCCACCATAACCTCTGTGATAGGAATGCACACGTAACGTAGCCCATGGTGGAATATTCCGGCGCTGATGCTTGCAAGGCAACTTTATACAGAGTCTTCCAGGAAAAATTTCGTGCGCAATAATTAGCGTGTGTTCAATTATTTTTTTGCTAACGTGGGGAATTTGTTTATTTCATCTTTACTCCAAGCACTTGTTCTGCCACTGCTGAAGAATAAAAAGGACACCGATAGAAGGTTCCTTTCTTTGACATGATAACCACTAACCGGCTAAGTTTCGTTATTTGTGTTTGCTGCTTCAGATTTAAAAAAAAATCCTTAGTTCTGCAGAATAATACATTATCATATGGAGCTTGGAAGGGGTACTAATAGAGTTTTAAATTAAATGCCTTGTGCAATGCAAACCTCGAAAGAGAAAACTTGCCCCTAATGTCCTATTAAGTAGCAAGAAATTATGTTAAATTTTGAAGAACTACAAAATATTCTTCCCCTGTAGTTATGACGTGTTAGTATGCTGGAGAACGAAATTCTTTCAATCACTCGCATTGCGGAGGAAAAGTGAGGAATTCGCTTTGTCCGTTGTTTAAATACTGCGTCGTCTGAATGCTGACGATCTTCAGCATGCACAGTCCGTTTACGACGAGGGATGGGTAAAAAGATATAAGAAGTGATACCTCGCCAACTCGTTTCGCTTTGAATACCTAACTCTTAAGAGTGACTTATCTCTTATTCAGTTATTCAGTGCTCAATTACAGATTAAAAGTACTTAATAAGTATTTTATTGATACATTTTAATAGTGCATACCAGTTTATTAATACATAACTACCTATTTATATATTTATAGAAATGCCCTGTATGCGCCGTATGCCCTAAGAAAATTTAGGACGTAAGTAAAGTTTCAGTTTTGCGAATCTGGAATGTTCGAATAATGTAATGCGATATGGACGTAATGCGAATATTACACAGAAAATAAAATAACACAGGTTTTTCCCAAGTGAGCGAGCAGTGCGTGCAGTCTCCTATCTCGGGAATATATCACGTGATGTATGAATAATGACGCTCTGCCATACTAGCGCAGCTAGTATTCGACATATGGCACGGCACTGCAGAGAGACTCTCTCCATGACGTCTTGCTTTTCTCCGCCCATCGCGGTTGTGGCCCTCTTCCTTCTATCCTCCTTGCCTCCAATTTTTCCTTATGAGATTCTCAGTCTGAATTTCTACTATGTCACGTGCCTCAGGGCTTTAGTTCAAGGAGCCAACAAAGTTGCCCTGTGCATAGTAAATGCACCGTTTTTATATGTTGGATAAGTGCTCAATGATGATTACGAGATGTACACAAACATCCTTTATTCTACATTGCTAGTCTACTATTCTATATTACAGTTATGATTAATAACAGTAATAAGTACAGTTACATATATAACAGTAAAGTTGCCGTAGCCGTAGCACAGCAATTAACTTACTACTTGCAATAATTACGCTGGGCAGTCCATAAGACAGTCAAACCACAAAACACACACCAGAACAATGATAATAATAATAATGATGTATAAATTTGTAAAATGTTTAACATGCTATCAGGGAAAAAACAGATCGATGGTAGAAAACATGAAATATCTTTTATATCAGAAATCCATTCGCACACAAAGTCATTATAAATTAATCCAAAAGTGGTTATAGGCAGCATAATATTTCATCTTTGGATATACTTATAAGAAGTAATTAAGCGATTTATAAGGGATTCACAGAAACCTGGTACAGGAGATATTTGTTCAACATATGAAGAAATTAGTTCGGAAATCTCATAACAGAATGCATCGTATATCGAATAGACATATAGGCAAGTGACGCATCTGTATATATACAAAATACGGCAACCTATCTGGGGTGAACGATAACAAGAAACCAAGAAATCTATTCAGCTATTTATAAAATTAATCAGAATTTACGTCTATTTATGTTCCTGTCAAATCATCTTTCTTCGGCAGGTATCACCTATCTTACTAACAGTTATTTCATTTTTTTTTCCTGTACATTTCCCACGAACCCAAAAGTTTCTGCAATCACAGTTGAGCTTCGACAAGTAAAATTCCAGGACTTTTAAGTTTCGAATTTGCATTTAGTGTGTACTTTCGATCAGCAGTGTATTACACCAGTAAACAAAATATATATATTTAATTTCATTTAGCTTTTAAGTCTTTTGACGAGAACATTTTAATTACTGGGTTGTACTAGGTTATATTACTAGATTACATTTATATACTTAGGGCTGCAAATGAAGTTTGTATCTTTTCTTTTATCTTTCCATTCAATATATCCACTGGCAAGTCATTTACGTAACATATTAAGTCAGTGTTTCTCAACCTTTTAGTTTTCACGGCCCAACTTTCAATCATAATTTTCATTGCGCCCCCCTCCCCACAGCATACAGTAAAATGTATACAATAATAATGTATTTTGAGTATTTTGGCGCTAAACCTACACTACAACCTTAATTTTAAACTCTAAAAATTACCAAGAATACGGAAATTTATTGACTTTTTGCAACACCTATCCTCAGCATTGAAAAAACAAGAATCCTATGTCTTTTTATTGCTCTTGTGTCCCGCCATGTCGGGCATTCTCACGGTTTCGCGAGAAGTTTCGATTTGTCTTGAATTTGTCTGATCAGTTTAAAAGTTACGTTAGGAGCGTGCGCAGATATGAACAAATGTTTTCTCATAGGGAGAAGGAGAAAGTTCTATGACGCCAATTTCAATTCCAGACAATCTCATTCGAGTCGATCCTTCTATCGCTATTGAATCTATTCTGAATGTTATATATATTTTCGTGTAATTGCAATTCACCGTATTAAATATTCACGGCAGCAGACTTATGCAGAATTATGGATAAAATTTAAGCGGGCGTAAGTGAGCATTAGACGATAGACAAGCATCAACAAGTGCACAGACGAGCGTGGTTCTGAAAATAAAATCAAGAAAATATTCTCAAGAATACTTGAATTTTGGGTTCACTAGTACTGAAGTAAATGAAGAAAAAAGGCCCCTGTGTATCATTTGCTCAAAAATGTTGGCGGCAGACAGCATGAAACCTAATAAACTTAAACGACATTTGGAAACGCTTCATAGTGAGTACGTAAACAAACCCAGATAATTCTTCGAATTAAAATTAAAATCATATGAAAAGCAAAAATCATTGTTTAAAAAAACTTTGCGAATGAAAAAGCTTTAATTGCCTCTTACAAAGTTTCGTATAAAATAGCCAGATGTAAAAAGCCTCACACCATTGGTGAAGAGCTTATTTTGCCAGCCGCAATTGAGATTGTAGAAATTATGTTTGGAGATAATTTTGCAAAACAATTGCAGTCTATAGCTCTTCCAAATGATACTGTTGCCCGTCGAATTTCTGATCTAGCTGAAGATGCAGAGTGTCAGTTTTTGCCGAAGTTACGTGACAAATTGTTTTCAATACAACTCGATGAGGCAACAGATAGTAATAAAGATGCTCATTCCATTGCCTATGTTAGATTTTGTGATGATTTGTCAGTAGTAGAAGAATTATTTTTCTGCAAACCAATAGAACTCAAAGCAACAGCACTCGCATTATTTGCTATATTAAATTGTTTTATGAACAAGGAAAACATAGAATGGAAAAATTGCGTCGGAATATGCACCGATGGTGCTCGTTCTATCTCCGGAAGATTCCAAAGTATTCAAGCACTTGTGAAACAAAAATCGCCACAGTGCGTCTGGACACATTGCATGATCCACAGAGAAGCTTTGGCTTCCAAAGAAATGAGTCCTGGTTTGAATATTGTGTTAACTACGGTTGTAACCGTAGTAAATTATATAAAAATGAGACCCCTGAAATCAAGAATCTTTTCCGCACTTTGTAAAGACATGGGTGCAGTACATTCAGCGTTACTATTTTATTGCGAGGCAAGATGGTTATCACGAGGGAAATTTTTGCAACGTGTTTATGAATTAAGAGAAGAAATCGCCGTTTTCCTACAAGATGAAAACAGACCGGAAACTGAGAATTTTCGTGATAGTTTATTTGTGATGAAATTGAGCTACATGGTCGACATATTCGAGAAATTAAATAATTTGAATCTTTAACTGCAAGGAGCAAATACGCATATATTGGATACGAGTGATAAAGTTAATGCTTTTTGTAGGAAACTTGAGTTGTGGAGCAGAAATTTAAAGCAAGAAGATTTAACTATGTTTGCAAATTTGAATGATTGTATTAAAACTTACAAGGCTGAAGAACAACATGTAAAAGTTGTTTTTGTAACCATTGAAAATCATTTAGCAATGCTAGCAAAGAATTTTAAAAAGTACTTTCTTGCTGACGACAAACTGATATCAAGTTACAAGTGGGTGAGGGATCCATTTCAAAATACTCCCGAAGGACTCTCAATTGAAGAGGAAGAAACCTTCATAGACTTCACGGCAAGCGGTGAAACCAAAAGACAATTTAGTAATAAATCACTCTTTGAATTTTGGACAGGAGTGGATGATGAGTTTTCTGCACTAAAAACAAGAGCATTTCGCGTTCTACTACCATTTTCAACAGCTTACCTTTGTGAAACTGGATTTTCTGCGGTGGCTTCTTTGAAAGCAAAATATAGATCTCAGTTAAATATAGAAAAGAACTGAGAGTGTCTGTTTCTAATATTAAACCTTCCTTCGAAAAACTTTGCTCTGCAAGACAGGCCCAAGGAAGTCACTAATAATTATTAAATTTGTTTTTAATTAAGTTGTTTTAATTTAATAAGTTAATTATTAAATATGTCGAAATGTATTTTGTTTGGTATGTGTGTGTTCTTTCCTTTCAGTCACTTAATCATATTTTTTTAAATAACATTTTCTCTTGGATATGCTCGCTCCCCCCATTAGTGTGCTCGCGCCCTCCTAGGGGACGCTCCCCACAGGTTGAGAATCACTGCTATACAAGAATAAATATTTCAATGTTTGTAAAGTACGTCTTTTTAAAAATAGGCAATATAACAATTTCTGTGATGTTTGGTAATTTTTTAGAACAAGAATATTATCTTGTGTTACATTACAACTTTTCCTGAGTACATACACAGGGTGGTTCAAAACTATATGTCAAAAATGTACAGGCAGACAGAGGGGACCTGAATAAGCAGATTTTATACAGGAATGCGTGTGTAGTAATGTCGCATTAAAGCACTAGCACGTAAAGCAGTATGAATCACCGGAAACTGGAAAGACAAGTAAAGTCGAAAGAAAAAAATTATTAACAGTTACAATAGGCATTTGAAAGAGTGGCTACCAACAGAGATACAAAATTCATTGGCGACACATGGATCAGCGTATTTTAGAAAAGATTTCAGGTATGTCGAGCATATGTCCAGCAACAACAGACAAGTGGGAAACAAGATCTTCTACAGATGTGACTGGACTCCTGTACACGAAGCCTTTAATATGACCAGAAAAGAAGAAATTCAAGCAGGTTAAATCAGGAGAACGCATTCCTCCCCATCCTATCCAGTGCTGGCCATAGACAGCGTCCAGGTGATTCCTGACATTCCCACTGAAGTGAGCTGGGGCTCCATCATGCTGGAACCACATTTGTCTGTGAACAGCTGGTTTAAGTAAGACATCCCCTTAAAATTGCTCCTTGTGCATTCTTTGAGCAGTTAATTCATTTCTTTGTGCAGCCCTATACATGAAATGCATGTCGGCAAGCTCTGCATTGGTGTAATGATGCATGCTGTTCGAGATCCATACGGAAAATACAGAATCCAGTTAGGATAGCGCTTTTATACGCCGTAATCATCAGCAATCTCTACCGGCTCAATGCGGCATTACTGCACACATTTTCCTATACGAAATCTGCTTATTTAGGTACCCTCTACTTGCCTTTACATTTTTGACATATAGTTTTGAACCACCCTGTACAGCATAAGCCAGTTGAGCTGAACCAATTGATCCTCAAAGCAAAATATGATGAGAAGTGTGACATACATTTCCATACAAAGAGCCTGCAAAGCATGTATTTTAATGAAGTTTTATCAGGGAAAACTGAATAAGAAAACTTAAATTCTCCCTAACATCAATTTTGAACCAACTTTCATAAACATTACGTGCCAAAATATTGTTTAAAGTAGTTAACAAAACTATAAATTCTTTGTCATGGTTTTAAAAATTTGTAACTCAGTTTTTTTGGGGGCGAGTGTGTGTGTGTGTGTGTCTGTATATAGTAGCTATTATCTCTCTCAGGTTTTCATTACATCTCCCAATCTCCTGGTAGATCATTGAAACTCATTGTTTTTAATTTTTTGTCTTTAGTAAGCAAAACGTTTCCCAGCAATAAATGAAATTTACTGAGTTAATGAAACTTAAATTAGGCAAATTGCATTGAAATGGTGTTGCTACAGAGCATGAAAAAAAAACCTTCCTTTTTTTAAGATTTAAAAGCTGGTAATTATGCTGTATACTTTATTAAATGTTTTCTACATTTCTATAATAAAAGAAGCTTTTAGAAACATATGATGCAAGCAATATATTACATATGTAAGTAACTTGTGACTATGTAGACTCAAGATATACTTCCTGCTAAAACTTTTAAACCTTATTGCATTCTGCTTTTGGAAATTGGTGAATGAGGATTCTCAAGCATTTTTTCACTAAACAGGTCTTGATTTACTTAAAATAAAAGCAAATGATTCATCAAAATGGCAGATTTTCTTTCTTGATTGAAGTATATATTTATTTATCATCAGCAGTTCTAATATTAAGAGCCATCTTTTTATTTAGAAACATCTAAAAATTCTATGTAAAAAATGTCCATGTAAAATCGCAGTGTGTCAAACAAATGTATTAACGTGGAGATTGAACTTGGCATCACACTTAATGTATGCAGGTAGGAGTAGCCAAACGTTGTTGGCAGAAGCTACATATTAAAATTAAGAATCATTTAATAGCCATAACTAGATATTTATAGTTTTTAAGAATAGCTGGTTTTTAAGAACGTTGCTATTGAACCCCCAGAGGTCAATGAGGATCAAAAGGGTCGATAGCAAATATGCACCTACAATTTATAAGAATAATCAAGCCCCCATTGAATAAAAAATGTATAATTAATCGTTTATTGATATAAAACTACACATGTGGTAAGGAAGAAAATCATACAAAATAAATATAAGGGGAAAATACATAAAAAATTACTTAATAGAAGTTTAAAATTACATTTTCAAAATGTATAAATTAATTATGCAAAAGTACAGCATAAAAGAATAAATGCAGGAACAAATAAAACACAGCCAAAAGTATAAGAATGCAAACTTTCTCAGAAAACGTATTGTTATATACAAAACGCTTGTAAATTTAAAAATTCCAAGACATTGAAAATTTAAATTTGTCAGTGGCTCATGGAACCTCTGAATTGCAATATATTTGATCTAGATATTATGATGCAAGAAGAGTTGATTACATTGAAGGAGGATGTTCAAGCAGAAGTCTCATTCAAAATGAGAATAAGAAAATGGGAGTTTGGGAATTAAATATTATCAAAGAGAAATATTCCAAAATAAAAGTTATCATATAATGTTATAGAGTTTCTCTTTTTTTTAACATAGTAGATGTACTCTTTAATCAAGATGAAAATTTTCAATGTAAAAAAAGAAATAGGTTGAGCATTTTCGCATGAAGTAGTCTAATAAGAACCAAGCAGTTTTATGCGGAACACTTAAAAAAGTGCATCATTACATCAAGTGCAGCATTCACATTAATTAAAATGGAACTTTTCTGTAATGTTGTTTCTAAAAACATGTTTACATTTGTAAAATTAAACATAATAATAATAATACAGAAAATAATATAAAATAAATCTAGTAACCAATTTTGGTATTTCGGTCTTACAGCAGCCCCCCCCCCAAAGACTAAATCACTAATCAACTGAAATATCTTCCTGAAATCTTGTCGTGTGTTCTTATACCTCGCTGCATATTACATCTCAGTTGAATACCAATTAAATTTAGGGGACTGCTATAATAAAGATTAATATCTTGCCACGTGCTCTTCTTCTACTTTGATGCATGTTACATCTCAATCGATTTCCAATTAAATTTTCGTGGCCGTTACTATAAAGATGTATCACAATTTTTCTTAAAACTTTTGTTTATATTTAAGTTATCTCTAAGGATCAACAATTTTCGTGTATATCGTTGTGACAGGCTGAGTCACAGAGGGAGAGTAGTTGCGGTATACGTTCGAAATTCCCTTCGGTCATGCTTAATCGCCGAGGATAGAAACAACTCCCATGAGTTAGTTACAGTTTCAGTTTTAATACCCTTTCTGGGTACCATATATTTTAGTGCCTTCTACAATCCTCCTCAAGTGAAATTCAAGGAGGACATTCACATTCTTAAGAATATTTGTCCTGAACAGAACCAGTTTATCTTAGCAGGCGATTTCAATGCTAAGCACAGAGAATGGCGTTGTCGTTCTACAAATAAAAACGGATAAACCCTGTATGACTTTTTGAACAATTACCCAATTACATTGGAAGCGCCTGCAGAATTTACATATCGTCCTGATAATCCTCATCAGGCAGATATCCTCGACCTGCTACTTACTAACACCTCAATTCCGATGTTCACTGAAGTTGTACATGAACTGATTTCTGATCATTTGCCGGTCCTCGTTACACTTCGTATGGCCAAAGAAAGAAGCTGCGAGAAAATTAATCTTACTGATTGGAACCTTTTCAAAGACATCTTGCAGGTGACCCCCCCCCAAATATTGGAAGTCTAAGGACCAGAAATGATATAGATTCAGCCACTGATATTTTCACAGACAGCATAAACACTGCAGTTAATAACACTTGCAGCTTCTCGTCAGGTTAATAAGGAGCAATTTGTCGGTAGGGACTTGAGGCCGGTAGAGCATTAGGGACTTAATTAAAGATAGAAACCGGCTAAGGAAAAGTGACTTGGAGTCCTCTGGTTAAGAGAGAATTAAATCAATTAAACAGTCTCATTAAAAGAAAATTACTGAGCATAGAAATGAGGTTTGGGAAGAAAGGATCCTGAATCTAAACCCAGAGGACGATTCGCTATGGAAGTTTATTAAAAACCTTAAAGGTACTGCTACTTGCAACAGGCTTATTTATACTGACAACAACATTGCCACTACTAACAACGCAAAAGCACATGTACTGTCTGTATACCTAGAACAGCAGTTTATACCAAACCGCATCCCACGCAATATTGAGTTTACCTACGAAGATTGCTATTATCTACGCGACTAGATAAACAGTCAGAAATCTCCCAAAATTTGCATCTGAGGACCAGGATATTAAAGAAATTAAAGAGACGAAAGGCACCTGGCTATGACACGATTAGTAACACGGCTATTAGAAATCTGCCTGTCAGTTGCATCACGATGTATACTAGCATCATAAATGCAAGTGTAAATTTAAGTTACTTTCCCGTCAAATGGAAGCATGCGAAGGTCATACTTCTTCCAAAGCCCGGCAAAGATAAAAAAAACCTGATGGATACAGACCTATCAGTCTGCTTTCAGGCTTCGGTAACACTTACGAAAGAACAGAACAGATTAATTTATTTAACAGATTAAAGCCTTATTTGAACGTCCTCACCCCGGAGCAATTCCTGTTTCGAAGCAAGTTGTTCACCACAAAGCAGTTAGTAAGGCTTACAGAGTTTTGCAGAGACGCACTTCATAAGAAACAGAATGTGGCAATCCTCATGCTAGACGTGGCGAAAGCTTTCGACCGCGTCTGGCATGAGGGTCTTATCTACAAATTAATCCATTATAATATCTAGAGAGAGCTAATTCAGCTCATTGTGTCCTTCATCCAAGATAGAACTTTTAAGGTGGCTATTGGAAAAGATCACTCCAGCATCAGGCCAATAAATGCGGAGGTCCCTCAGGGATCCAATTTAGGTCCAATTTTGTATCTATTGTTTGTAGCAGATTTTCCTATGTCGCAGCTAGATAAAAATTTTTTCCTGGGATGTTACGCGGACGACACAGCCTTGGCTGTTAAGTCCGCAAAAGCAAATTTTGCTATTCGTAAGCTGCAGAACATCACGCCTAGCATTGAGAACTGGTGCACAAAGTGGAGAATATCTATAAACGCCCAAAAATCTAACTTGCTCATAGTGCGACGAAAACATATCAAGACGCCTATGCAGGAGAATATTACATTATTTAATGAAGTAGTCCTAAAAGTTCGAAAAGTCACCTATCTTTGTATAGTAATTAATGAACAACTTACCTGGAAGGACCACATCACACATGTTCGCAAAAAGGCGTTCCATGTTATTAATAGCTTAAAGCCCCTTCTAGCGAAACTTTCAAACCTTGACCTAAGAAGAAAGTGTTTAATTTTCTACTATTAGGCCAATCATCACATATGCATCGCCTGCTTGGTCGACGATAGGTAAATTGGATATTAAAAGGGTGCAACTAATACAGAATACAGTGCTTCGTACTATTACCTAACGAGCATGTGTATGATAGTAACTTAACTCTTCATCATGACTTGCTGCTGGATACACTTGAGGAGCACATACGCAAACTTAATAGGCACTTTTATGATAAGGGACTTAAATGTGATCACATGAATATTTTCCAGACTTTCAACTAAGTCATATTAATGAAGGATATAGACCTACGTCTATTCGCGGCCCACCTCTGTAACTCAAACTTCCCCACTTGATAAATTTCGTATATATTTGTAGATAGTTTGTATTGCATTATATGGCAACGTTTCCACCTCTGTGCATAACCTTGACCCTCTTGACCGAATGACACCGGTCCCCTCTTTTTGCCACTTCCTATTTGCTGTATTAACGTGACGATTGAATTATCGTGATGTCGCCATTGTGGCTAGTTTGATAGAGCCGGATACGCAGTTCACAAGACTGCATTGCCGGCAATAACCTGCCAGTCAGCCAGTCAGTCCAAGAGCCAAGATATTTACTGGTATAGTATACTCTTTTGTAGCAGAGGCCAGAAGTGAAACTGACGATCCAGATCCAGAACTTCAGACGTACCACGGTGCATTTACAGCTGCTCGCAAACTCGTCATTTGAATCAAGTAAATCTTTGATTCACTTAAATTTTCTGGATATGCACTCTTATTTATAGTACACTTTGAGGAAATTTGGAATTAAGTAGTTAAACCATTACAATTCTTTTTTAAAAAATTCTTTCAGAAATCAAATTCAGCCATTCCGAGGATTTTGAATGAAACGTACACAATTTTGTGATTCGCTTATTTGGGAGCTCACGATTTCCCACTATTGGTGGAAAATAGCTGTGTAGCCAAAAATATCTCATTTTCATGAGTATATGGCGCAGGGAAGGTAAACGGTTGCACTCCTTACCTGTGCCATATACTCATGAAGATGTTTCAATTAAAGCATTAAAGCTTCAAAGAAAAACCAGCTTCTTTGATATAACTGTTGAAAGCCTACATTCAAGCGAGTATCTGAGTGTTTATGTTTCTTTGATTAATTGTCACAGTATATATGTAGCTTCGTGTATTATTGGAGTAGGTGAAAATTAAATGTTATTTCTTTTTTCCTTATAGTGGGGAACCTATCATCAGCGGAGGGGTAAACTTCTGAACTCCAGTAATTTGATCCAGGTCTAATCAAAAAATGAAAAAGAACGTATCTTCGAAAAGGTTAAAAAAATGTAGAAAATTTGCGAGAACAACTATATAGATAATTAACACGTTTTAATATTTGAAAGTTTAGCAGCAAACCTAAACTATTATTTAAATACTTTAATTAATAAATACCTCTTGTGGGGGTTTGGAAAAGCACTCCTAAGGATTTTAGAACTTCTTTAAATTCTGTGAGGTTTACGTCAAGTGCACAGTCATCGGAACATGCGCTTTCATTCAAGTTTCCGAAATATTTCCTACAGTGCTTGGCGGTAAACAACAGGGTAAAAAAATAAAAGAATAAAAGTAGCGAAACATCAATTAATATAAAAGCCACCGCTCTGCCTAAAATACGCAGAACAGTTTGATTAAAGAAGTTTCCACAACGATATGGATCTTTTCGGCGTTTTTTCTATTTTTTAAAATACATAAAGGACAAAAGTGTACGAAAAAACTGGTGAGTACCAAGTTTTTTTGCACTTGCTATCATAAATATTGTAATCTGGAACGCTAAATATGATTTAAAATATCCATGGCACCATCGACTCGAAACTTGTTGTGACGTCAAATGCATTTCGAAAGAAATCTGAAATGTTTTGGAATCTGAAGAACTAAATTTCCAAAGTATTTGACAATCCAAACTATATAAGCTGCATTCATTTTTTAAATTAAGTAAACTGTTATCACGGAGTTTCTTGAAACTTTATCACAGATAAATACTGGTATTGATCAACAGTAATGAACGATAATATCATACATTTGTTAAGGAACAGAAATGAAGTACTTTCCTGAGACCAAATCACAATTATAACTTTTAACTGTTAATCTCTACAAGCTTCCTTCACGTGTCTCAAATTGGAACGGAAAATTGATTCCGAGCGTTTAAAGTTGATCTGCGTTTTGTTATAAGACATTTTTCTTGAATTTAATTTTAATCAACTTGTCTGTAATCAAATTTCTTACTGATTTAATGCCTAAAAAAAACCTGAAGCTTCAATCGTCATTATAAAAGTTGTGATAAAAGTAAAACATAATTATGAAAATAAAATTTTCTAATAAAAATTGGATTCTCAGTCATATAAATAAGCAAATCTCTATCTTCAAATCTTTCAATAGGTGTATATCACAGCTTGCAGATTTTTGAGAGCCGTTATTCATGTTCGGTGTTGTGTGGTGGTGTATTTAATTATGGCAAAGCACACTAGGTCTATCTGCCGGAGGGGAGGGATGCCTTCGTGGAGGACTTTCTAAGGGAAACTGGCTCGTATACACGTTACACATGGGGAAAACCACGAAAACGCCCATGCAGCCAGCCCGTTCGCGGGATTCGAACCTCGGACCGAACTACCAGTGTTTAGCGACTTTACCACTCGGCCGCTGGTGGACCCCTATTCATGTTCGTTTAATGTTCGTTAATCAAAATAATGTAAAATTGAACACAAAGCCACTAAAGCATTAAAATTTCTAGAAACCGTTGCCATAACAATTAATGTCAGATTAATTCTAATTAACTGAAGGGAAAATGTATTCGCTTTTCACGTAAGATTGCTACGATGGCCTCTACTTCAAGACAACTTGCTTATGGGGTTAGTGGTTTTTCTTACTATGAAATGATAATTATGAAACTAGGTTCAATGTAATATAACATGGACTCTATTATGTTGTATCATCAACATTTACTTTGTAGACTCAAATATAGCAAACAGAATTGGAACCTAATTTAAAATCTGCGCTCGCTTGAATTGGTTAAACGTTATTACAAAGCTGAACTATCTGTGAGATTATCTGTTAGATTTGTATATTAACCCAGCCTCAACAACTAACACTCAAAATTATCTAATTTTCTTAAACATTAGTGCCTGTAATTACAAGGCAAGTTTGGTGAAAGATCGAAATTAAAGTTTATTAAGCCTTTTATAACCGAAAATACAACACAAATATAAAAAGTTGACTTGTTGTAATAAAAGTGTGACAAGGATAAGGCTGATTTATTTTGTACTTTTATTTAAATATTTTTACACATAAAGTTGAATTCAAATTTAAACATCTGATTGGGAAACCATATCCATAAGCTCGTGAGATTTTTTTTTTTTTTTTTTGAAATGCCAGTAACCCGTGCGTAGGCACTATCTACACTCATGTCCATAAATTAAGGATAATGCAAAATCAGGCAAAGAAAGAGTTAGAAGGAAAACAAATCTGACATTTTTGTAAAGCTTATTTATTAAACAAAAGGTAAAGAGCAAAAAAAGATGTTATATGTTTTATATTATTAAAAAAATTAGGGATTTTTTCTCCCTGGAGCAAATTACAAAAAATACCTATTTACAAAAATCCAATATTACATGGTTGGTATTATTGTTAATACACTGTATGTCTCTCAGACGATGCAATACAGTCCGTACACCGCCTAGGCATGCTGGATCTTGGGGATATACACCACTCAAAAAGCAAGTCTGAAGTCCTGCTCTCCGAAGTTCTGGTAGACATGTAGGAAGAAGTTGACGGGCTGCAACACGTCGGCCAAGCATGTCCCACACGTGCTCTACTGGATTCAAGTCCGGTGAGAATGCTGGCGATTCCATACGGGTGATATCCTCCGATTGAAGGCATTCGCTTACGATGTTTGCACGGTGAGGACGCACGTTTTAATTCATAAACACAAATTGTGCGCCCATGCCGCCCCGAAACAAACGTACATGTTGTTCCAGAATGACGTCCCGATAGATTTGGCTTGTCATCGTTCCAATTTGAACATGCAGATCAGTTCTGGAACCCAGAATAATTCCACCCCAAACGAGCACTCCTGCACCACCGTAACGGAGTCGTTCAATGATGTTTTCTTGGTCGTAACGGGTACCTGGAGCTCTCCGTATGAATGTCCGGCGAGAATCAGACTGCAAGCTAAACCTGGACTCGTCGGAAAACATCACACAAGCCCATTGCTGCGGTGTCCAGACTGCATGCTTTCTACTCCAGGCTAACCGCAGGCAACAGTGAGTTTCAGTAAGTGGAACGCATAGCATATAGACCAATCTGCCCTAAGCTTCTATACACGGTCTGCCTTGAAATTGTCGTTCCAGTGGCTGAAGAGAGCTGACGAGACAGGTCTGAGGCTGTGCTCCGCTTGTTTCTTTTGGCAGTAACTGCCAAATACCGGTCCTCATTCGCCGTTGTAACTCTGGGGCGACCTGTGCTGTAACGTCTAGTCACATTACCATCATCTTGTAATCGTTGCCAAAGCCTGGAGATGACACTCTGGGCAATTCCAAGTTCGTCTGATACTTCCAGTTGGGTACGCTCACATTCCAGACGGCCGATAATTCTACCACGTAAAAAATCATCCAAATGCGTTCTTTGTGTCATAACTATTTGGTTATTGCACTGAAATTCTTATAAAGCGCCTGCAAACAATTTTACTTCTTTGCCTGTATTCCTTATATATCACTCTCTTACACTCTCGTCATTGTGACGTACCATCGGTGTCATCTGGTTATTTCCTGAAATTTGCATATGATTCTTGAAGATGTGTGTAGTGAATTTACAGGTGATATATTTATTTTAGATTTCGATTTCCGCGTGACTCCGAATTATCCTTCATTTATGGACAAGAGTGTAATTTTTTCTCCGAGTTGAATATAGCAGTAACTACCTATCTTGAGGCAATGGCGGACACTTCTCTAACTGAGCTAAAATAGTACTTTTGATTTATGCCACATTGAGTTTAATTTTATGTGACTTGCCTAGATCAAAATGTAAGTGTTAGTGAAACATATAAATAGTTATCGCAAACCAACTTTCTAAATGTGAAATTCTTTTATCCGCTTCCGAAACACAAAATTATTTTAAAGTTTCCAACGGAAGGTTTCAGCTGGAAGTAAACCAGTGTTTTTGGTTATTAAAAATGCTCAAGGACTTAAATCGGTCACGTTATGCTTCGAAGAAGTTTTTATGTACACAACAAGATTTACATCTTTAATTTGCTAAAAGAATGCTTAGCTTTTATTCGTCAACAAATGAACAGATCCGCCTTCTATCGGATTTCACTCGCAGGCAATCAAAGTAAACGTTCTACTTAGAATCTAGTTCTTTGAAAAAGAAATGGGTCGCGCAAAATGGACATAGACAAATGTCTAACTATGTAATAAAAGTATGGAATCCGTTTAACTATTCAACACAGTTTTTGTTATCCAAAATTAAAGTATAGGTTGATCAAAGTTAATGTAAGTAATATTTATAAGCTGTGATTCATTGTTAAGGCAATGTTTGGTTACATTTAAGGCTCAGACTGGAGTAGAAAGATATTGAAATATATTATCCCCGCAAATTTAATTAATAAAACATATAAATATATTTAAAAATGAATCATTACGCACCATGTGTAACGGAAATTAAAAAAAAAAAACAGTTTATCTGAATTTTTTTAATTCACTCGCTAAGCGCTAAAAATTCAAATCGTGAAACCTCAGGATTTCTACTGATATCTCCAATTGCTTTGAAGGGAATTTAGAATTTTTTTTCCCAATAACATAAATTTCTTTTATTTGTTACATTATACTCTAGTTCAACATATTTTAAAGATTTATATTAGAAGTAGATGCAGTTAGAATTTAAAATAAAGCGACATCAACCCGATATGGACATGGTCCAATCAGAGCTGCATAGATTCCCGATGCAAAGGCAGCGTTAACAGCGAAGAATCAAAACAAGGGCGTGAAATTGGCGGACCAAAGCAAGTATGAAGGAGACCTAAGAGAAGCTGAAGAGAAATATTAATTTTCAAAATTACTCTTTGTCTCCATAGCGCAATGTGAGAATCACTGTCCTAATATAAAGGTTCTATGTGACATTTCATTGAAAATCCAATTTTTGTATGCTATAGAAGCCTTTTATCTTTTCACTCTTCCTAATTGTTATCGAAGGTTTATCCCAAGTTTTTAACAGTTAATTTTAGTTAAAGATACTTTCCCCTGTCTTTCGTGATTTTAGCTTACCTACCAGAAAGTGTTTTTAGAATTGCGTTTAATGCAAATGAGTAAGAATGTTATTTAAGTCGAAATTCCACTGACTTCGTTACAAAACCCCAGAGTTTGACTTGCAAGATTCGCTCTTTGGCTGCGTCTCTCTCTAAGCTGTTACTAAGCTCGGCCATATTGCAGGCCTTTTAGTACTTCGCCAGCTTATTAGGTATTTCGGTGCCAACTACTTAGAATTTTAATAGTTTCGGCTATAGCTTTTTAGTTAAGTTTTATTTCTGATTACTTTGAGTTTGAGCCCAAGTAGAGGCTTTGTTGTACGCTCTGAGAAAGGAGCTGACTGTGCACTCATATTTTGAAGAATAAAGGGTAATTAACCCTTCTTGAGTTTACGTCTCTTTTCATGAACTAAAGCGATTATTCTCTTAGCTGTTCACGAGGTTCCTACACATTTAGCTGTTTGCTAAAAGAGAGGAACATCACATTATACTTAGAAAATCAAGTTATCTGAATTGAAGATGAGGCGCTAGCGTTCCTAAGTGATCTCATTCGCGAAACATCATTCCGATATATCTCCGAATATCCGGTTTGTTGCGTATTCAAATCATCATACATACATATTCAAATTTAAGTAACCGAAACCAAAAATATGTCATTGTCTGCAACTTAATTTGGGTTCTTTCTTTATAAGTCATCCCACTTACGTACTTCGTCCAGAAAAAGTCAGTCTTGCCTACAGGAACTTTCATGCTGGAAAGAGCGTAATTCACCTTTCCGTTCTGGAAAATGCGATAAAAGCGCTCATGATCGCGCTCGTTTCTGAATCCGCCTTTGACGGACACTAGACTTATAGAAGTTCTTTTTCAGAATGTTTTTAGTAAATGTAAATTAATACTTAGAAATTTAGTAATAAATAGTACATATAATAATATACAAATAACATAAATAGAATTAGTTATTTATATGACTTGGCACTGCAACAGTTGTTAGAATATTTTATTTTCCTAATAATATTTTACTTTTACAAGAGTTTGTGTGAAGATAATTGTGGTCTGTGGGAACTTCCGTCATTGTAAATGTACATATGAATTACAGATTTGTTGTTTAAAAATTTAACTTTAAAAACAAAACCATAAAACAAAATGCAGATTAAATTTTTAAAACACCGAGTCAATCATTATTTCAGTATTGTAGAGAATAATCATTTAGTAATTCACTGAGACTTAGTCATGCAGGAAATCTAGCAAATACTCTGTTTCCGAATAAAATGCATGATATTCTCGTCCATTGCTGTTCATCCTTCCACGCATGTATTGCCTGGAAATCGATGTAATCTTGCGATGTGTCCTGCCCAATGACATATTTGCCGCAAGGGCGCATAACATAATAATAGCCAGACCGGTGGCAAACGGGATCTAAAATGGAAAAAAAAAAAAAAAAAAAAAATGGGTGACTATGCATCAAGCAGCCATCAGCATTTATCACTGATGTTCACCAAATATAACAGCAAACCTGCCATAACACTTTACTAACTTTTAAAGAAATGAATACAACGTATAACGATTGCACTGCCAATTACTTCGGGAATTTAGACCTTCAAATTAATAAAAAAATATCAAAATTCTATATGAACTGCATCTGTCATGGAAAGAATTTTCAATTCGATGACACTGTGGATTTTCAAAATTATGTTTACTGTTTATTATAAAAAATTGTAATTAATTATTTGCCCACTAGTTTTTTCGTACACACCTGCGCTATATGTAGTTTAAAATCAGTGAAAGCTTAAACAGAGTTAAATTTCATTGTATATCTTCTTGAAAGAAACTGCTTTGTTTATAATAGACGGAGCGGTGGATATGTAACAAATAATTAATTCCTATTTCTAATTTACTGCTTTGGTTTGGAGGGGATCGGCGTTACCTAAATATACTTATGTCGTACAGAAATGAATGGCGCAAATGCTGCCGCAAAGCGGAATACAATTTATTAAAAAAAAAAACTAATAGTGCATCAGTTAGATCTCCTCCCATGTCAATACAATTCTATCATCTGGCTGGGAGGTACCGAAGGAGCTTTGGTAAACCAGTCTCTGAGGTGTTGGCGCACCACATATGGAGAAGTGCATGCAATTCGGCAGAAGATTATTAATGTTGGCCATTGATTGCGTCCTTCATTTTGTCAAGCAAGGGGTAGTCCGAGGTCCACCCACTTTGCACGCACATTTGTCATCTTTAAATCACCATGCACAATCGCCTGCACTGTTCCTTGCGCAAGCCCTGTCTCTTCCTGCATCTTGCTGAACATTTTGCGCCTGTTCGCCATGATCATATCTGAGACAGCTGCCACATTTGCTGCTGTATGCGATGCTGCAGGTCGTCCTACGCTGTCCGAAGCTGGCCGTGATAACCCTCTTCCATTATTGTTGCCCAAGTTCTCAATGGCGATGGCGAAAGGGACAGGCTCTGACTTATACCTTTCGCTTGCAGCCAGCTCCATATCTGCATACTGAGTGAGTGAGTGCACCGCTATGATGGCTTCTGACCACGGACATGAACCAAACGAAATTATATACCATCACGGCGGGGAAGACTCCAAAGTAACAAAGTTGAATATTATATACTAATAACAGTTTTTACATATTGATAACTGCAAGGCACTAAGCGTTATTCTGTTTATCTGCTTTAAGTTCTGAACATTTGAAACATTATAATATTATCCACGGTTGTTTCTGCTCTTGTCTTGAGATTTTCTCTATTTTATCAAGGGCTATTCTGTTTTTGAGTGTGTTTTTAGTCCACATTGTCCAGTCACAGTCCGCTGGTTTCTTCAAGTGCCAGGTTCTTGTATGTACACAATGGAAGTAATAATGGTCCGTATCGCCTTCCTCTCCGCATTCGCAGAAAGGAGTATCCCTAAGTCTGAATCTGTTCAGGTATACTGGGAATGGTCAATGACCTGTCAAGAACTGTGTTAGGCTAGCACAGTGGGTCTTTATTTCCATGTTAACTTTTGGCAGTAAGCGAAATGTCCTTCGTCCTACCTCTGCCTCTGTCCATCTACTTTGACAATTTTGTAGCAGACTTGTCAAAGTTGTTCGCTTAATATGAGACCAAGGATGTTTAGTTGGTCTTTCTAATATATCCGTGCAGTTGGCTGCCTGCTTGGCCAGTAGATCAGCGGCTTCATTGCCTTGAATCCCTGTGTGAGCGGGAACTCATTTTAAAGTGGGTCTTTGCGAAATAGGCATTGTCAGAAGCTGTTTCTGAATTCTGTATACCAAAGGACTCCGGCTGTTTTTTTCTTGCGATAGCCGCCAGACTTGATGAAGAATCACTGAGTATGGAGAATTTCTCCTGTTGACATGTGTTCGCATATCTAATTGCAGCACAGATAGCTAGAAGCTCTGCTTGGTATACCGAGTTGTTCAAGCCTAATTTCCTTTTCCACTCGAATGTTACAACTCCATTTTCTAGTCTACAGAAGGCGCTGCCCGTGCCGTTCTCAGTTTTGGAGCCATCTGTGAAAAGGTTGTTACTGTACCTCTGAATTGGTATGTCGTTTATACTGATACTGTCGGAGAGATTAAAAGCTGCTGGATGAAAGTTTTTGCAGTTGTTTTGATCCTCGTAGTCCGAGTGGTGATAACTATGACCCCAGAGTGTTGAAGTTTGACCCAGCCTGGTAACCCTTACGATAGCTGCCTCCCTTTCTACTATCAAATCTAGGGGAGAAATTCCTGCTAGTTGTTGTAGGGCTAGTGTTGACGTGGTACGATATGCCCTGCATACCTGAAGTAGCTGCTGTCTCTGAATAGAGAGCAGGGATCTTTTTATATGAGAGGTAAGTTCGCCACCCAAGATTGCTGCTCCGTAAGTTATTACTATTTCTGTAATGGTTCTATGCCAAATTTTTTGTAGCTTAGATGAGATACCCCATTTATGTGAAGTCATGGGTCTCATGTTGTTGCTTAGGATGCTAATTCGAGTCTTAAGATTCCTGACATGTTCTGACAGGTTCCAAGAAAGTCTGTTGTCGAGTAATAGCCCAAGATATTTCAATTGGGAGAAACATTTTACCGGTATGCCATGGAGTTTAACCCCCCGAGCGTTACGAGTTTTTTCAGAAAACGACGTAAAAATAATCGTGTTTTCTTACCAGATCTGTAGCAAAAACGGCAAGCATTTTTACTCAAACTACTTCAAAAGCGGGGCCCCCTTACCATGTGTATATAATTAAGCTAATTCTCCCCTCCGTTGAATTTAGCGAGTGAAATTAGTTTTCTCCCTATGGTATCTTCGTCACGAGACTGGTTGCTAAAATAGTATTTTATCTCCTATTTGGCTACTTTATAATTTGCACACTAACACATATGCTATATATTACTCGTTCCTTAAATCAAGATATGTGCCGAATACAGAAAGTTTGTCAATATACATCAGTAAGAGAAACTACGTAAAATGCTTTAAATTTCCAGTTTCTTTAAGAAATTGCTTCGATAATGGTGAAAAATTAATCTTGCATTTTTTATCATTATTTTCTGAGGAAATACTTTTTAATATACAAAGGAAATTTGTGAGAATTTTTTTTCTCTCCTGTTCCAATTTTTCGAATACAAATTATTCGCAACTTATTTTAGTATTATGTTTATATTTAATTTTCAAATATTATAAGTTTATTCCAGTTTAAAGTGTTAGATTTAAATAATTCTTTAGATTGCATCATAAATTTATTAGTAGTTAGTTATTTATGACACCGTTTTAACTTGTGATAAATAAATAAAGTATTGTAATAGCGAAACATTTCGATTTTCATATTTCAAAGGAAATTTCCATTTTGAATAGTTCCATCATGACGTTTACACGTACGTATATCGCATAACTTAACATAAAATGTTAAAATTTTATATTTGGGACTTACGACAAGTTTTAGAGCGACGTATGTCCGTACGTATGCATGCATGTATATAGCATAACTTAACAGCAGAATAGATGAAGTGGCTGATGAATGAGATCAGGCAGTTCGGCTTTTATAGAGTAAAATCACTTTGGGAGTAGAAAACAAGTAAATAGCTTGGTCAAAGGAGCTTCTTGAGAAAATAAATGTATTTTCGAGTTACAACGAGTTTCGAGTTTGCTAAACTTGTTATTTTTAATTCTGAAATCGAATTTTAACCATTTTTAGAAATGGAGTTCTTTTTTTCACAGTATTGTGTTACGTTATTATACAAACAACCTTTATCGACAACCTTTTGGGCATACTTATTTGTTTTGCGACTGCCTTTCTTTTGTTTCCTCGAAGAGAAGAGAAAACTCGGAAAAATAATGATGAAAACTCTATTAACCGTAATGAACACAAGTTTAACACCGGAAAGAAGGTACTTAATTTATTACTAGGTTAGAGGTTTTTATACATCAAGGAAATCGTATACAGCGTCTGCCCATGCTGAGAATGAGGGTGTCAATTAGTTGTTGAGGCACTGCTGCCCATTCGTCTTGCAGCGCCAATCGAAGCTCCGTTATTGTTACTTGTGGTAAGGTACGAGCTGCCAAGCGTCTGCCTAGAAAATCCCATACATGTATGATGGGATTGAGATCCGGAGATCGTGCCGGCTAATCCATACGTTCAATACCCTCGCTCTCTAAGAGCTGTTCGGCAGCTACTGTGCGATGACATGGTGCATTGTCGTCCATGAAAAGGAACTGCGGACCCACAGCGCCTTTAAAAAGACGCACATATGGAAGAAGAATCTCGTTACAATAACGGGACCCGTTGACTGAACCTGCGTCGAAGATGTGAAGGTCTGTACGACTACCAAGCATGATGCCTCGCCAAACGAGAACACCGCCACCTCCATACCTGTCACTTCCAATGATGTTCGAGGGATGATTGCGGCTTCCTCGCTCTCTCGAGATGAGTATGCGATGAGAATCGCTACTCAGACTGAATCTGCTCTCATCTGTAAATAGTACTCGTCCCCATTCTTTGTCTCTCCAATTCCGGTGTTCCCGGCACGACAGAGTACGCCTTCTCCGATGGGCAGGCGTTAGAGGTACACACCGTACAGGGCGTCGTGCAAACAGACCACCACCGTGCAGTCTTCTGACCACGGGAAGACGCGATATCGATCGTCCAGTCGCCTGTGTCGTGTGTCTAGCGATTTCTCCCGCTGTCTGACGCCTGTTTCTTCTGGCCTATAAGGCAATATACCGATCATCTGCGGGTGTGGTTCCTCGTGGACGACCACTACTAAACCCCCGGACAGCTGTTCCTGTAGATTGAAATTGTCTCCAAAGTCGTGAAACGATGGTGTGAGAAATTTCGAACTCTGCAGCCACACTTGTCACACTGCGGCCTTCCTCCAACTTCCCAATGATTCGACCTCGGGTAAAAGCATCCAGATGTCGTCTAACAAATTGATTATTCGCCATTTCTCGCTGAGGCAGCAACTCGGTGTGATTTTAACTGCTATACGGCGTGCAATCTCTTTGCCAGAAATACTGATCTTACACCGACAACATGCTTTATATTACTCAGACACTCCCACATTACGTCTACCTGCATATCTGCGCATTTGCTACCGTACATCACCTTACTTAATCTCCTGATTGGTCTTTCTGTCCGCTCTGCCTCTTCGTTCAGCTGATGTGCTAATTTTTCGACTTTCTCCTTAATTTTTGCACACCAGTGTTAGTTCCTGCTGCAACACCTAAAGACTTTAATGATCGAATTTGAATATCAATCCTATCATACATTCGTCGCAATGTGGAACTTTCGCGCATGTCTTAACGGAATCAATCAGCAAAAGTTTACTCATGTGCGAGCTTATAATCAAATCTAGCCTTCCGAATCTTTCTTTTAACAACTTAATTGAGGAATCATAATTTTCGTTTTTTAACGAAAATCCCGAAACTGCTGATAAGGCAGTACCTCCCAAAAGTGTTTTCAGATACGAAAACTTCTCAACCTTACTTAAGGAATTGTTATTATGAATAGCTACTTCGTAGGAATTCCAGAAATCCAACCAAGAGCGACAATCACCATAAAACTTCTCAATACTTAATTTCGGAAGCTTAACTACACTACTTTCGTTTCTTACTACGCGTTGTTCCAACCCAACGTTTTCATTAACCCCAATTTCATTTTGCGAAGCCCCGTTAAAAGCACTTTCTATATGCCTATCTAGTTTCGTTTTCCATTGAATACCGCGTTCCTGATATTCTTCACTCTCAGCAATTTCGTTTTCTAACTCATCTATACCAATTATCGTTTCTATTTCACTATCTAAACACTTAAGATTCTTTATCTTTTCAATCAACTGGTTTCTTTGATCATAAAGATCATCAAGTTTTTGTTCTTTACCACTTTAATTTCACTTAAAGGTTTATTTATTGCGTCTTTAATTTTTGCCAAAAGATTACAAAAAAGCTGCCTAATGCAGTTTCGTTTTTGCCTTAACCTTTCAACTCGTTTCACCATGTTTACACAAACTACTTCTGTTTTCAAAACTAAATTTCAAATCAATTTACAACAACTAAATAATCAAATTACCACTATAAATTCAAAACTTCCTATCACATACAAAATCATAACACTTCAAGAACTGAATCTAAAGGGAGCTACCTCAATTCCATGGTCGCGAGTCAGAAACTTCCAAAACAAAGAAAGGTTCATATTCCATCAGAAGATTCGCAGTAATCACGTTCGGCATTCACTCACAATTCTGTGATATCTTCGTTTCGAAGTGTTGAGTCATTTAATTCACAGTGGTGGTCTTTTGGTTATTTATTGAAAACAATAACTACATGATTGAAACAAAATACGAAATATCATACGCGGCACAGCGCCGGATCTATACATGTTAGCTCATCCTTGGTTCTGCGTGTTCTAACTATATTTTCCCCCCGCCGCGGGAAAAGCAAACTTCAGTTTATCCCTTTAGAGAATTTTAGTTGGAACATTAGGCGTTCTACGGAGGAAACACATTTCATATAAATTGCTAGGTTTGTTAAATCAATATTTCAGGAACTTCATGCAGAACATGAAGTAAATAAATAAAACTGAAATTCAAATTTCAGGATTCGTTGTGGACAGATTAGTTCACTTTAGCAAGTGTACAACAGAAACGATTCTTTGAATAGCTTACATAGATAAACCCTAAATATAAAAGCAAAATATGAAGACAAGCTACTGTTATCTCAGCCACATTCTAAGGGTGAGCCGATAATTAAAAGAAGAATAAAGTATCGTAAAGAGCCACAGAGCAATATAAAATAATGTGATACAGGCAGATATTGGCTGTCACACACTATTTTATATTGCTCTGTGGATTTTATATTGTTTTCGAGGCTGAGATAAAAAGGCTGAATACTGGTAGTTCGGCCTTGGTTAGGCTTTAGAGAACAATGAGCTGGCTATATGATTGGGTTTGCCCTTACTTAACGGCACAAAATACGGACCAATTTTCATCAACATGCGCTCGACGAGAGATTCCCTAGCCGGAGAAAGGTAGCTGTCGTAATTTTCGCTGCACTAAGATTTTCATAACACTAAATACTGCCGAAACAAGACTTTTCCATGTCCTTTTCGAGTGAAATAAATAACATAATCAACGATTCGCGATTGCGTTTTACGTGACATTTTAACTGATGGTGAGTTTCAAATGACGGTTATTGTTTAACGGTGGGGATGGTGGTGTATTTAATTATGGCAAAGCACACTAGGGCTATCTACCTAAGGGGAGGAATGCGTTCGTGGAGGACTTTCTAAGGGAAACTGGCTCGTATACACGTTAGACACGGGGAAAACCACGAAAACACCCATGCAGCCAGCCCGTTCGCGGGATTCGAACCTCGGACCGAACTACCAGTGTTCAGCGACTTTACCGCTCGCCGCTGGTGGCCTATTGTTTAACGAAACAACTGCGGAAACGGAATGTGGGAATAATTGTTAATTGATTTATTCAAAAACGGTGGTTATAGAAATCTTATATAGAAAGAACTGTTTTTTGCTGGGGAGATAGCAAGTGTTTTTAAAATAAAAGAGAAGATAGACTCGTAGTAATAAAAGTAATGAAAGAAAACATTTTTAGCTAAAGTGTGTTTTATTAAATTTTAATGCATATTACCATTATGTATTATTCATTCGCAAAATTAATCTTCTCACTTCACTATCTAAAATTTTGAAATCTGCCTATTATTTATTGGCAGTGGCAATTAACCTATTTCCTCGAGTATTTTTCTTTCCAGTTTCCGCTCTGTACCTGTAATTCATTTACAAATAAATTACTTAGTTATAAAACGAATTGCTTTAATGCTTGGGACCCAGGTGTGCAAGGATACAGCATTCTACTCCGGATCGGCTGATCGAGATGTCGTTTCCGAGCTTTTGATTTTCAAGGTAACTTGCTGTCCTTAATACCAGACACAAAGGATTTAGATCTCCAAACTAAATTAAAGCCGTTCGCTAGCAAGTTAGTAAGTGCCAGATCTACCCAGTCGAAAATAACAATTGGATTTGGAATAGTTGAACTGCTGGAAGAAAGGGTTTTGTGCAATTAAAATTGTTTTGTACGTCTCATCCCGATAATCGTAGTGCTGACGAAGGCACTCTTTTCAAAATTTTGTTTTTTCAAAACATAACAGCACAATTTTTGGTGCATTTTTAGCGCTTTTCTGCAGATTCGTAGGTGCGCCATTCCTAGTATCCAAGCGATTTCATAGCTCTGGGTGGACAGTGCACTTCGGAGTATTTCCGCAAATGTATTTTAGATTTAGCAAGTATTTTAGATTTCAGCATGTATTTTAGAATAAGAAGTCTTGATTGGTCTAGATGGAAGTAGATGAGACAGAAGCAGTTATTTCAAACAATGATTCGAAAATCCGTTACTCTTCGTTCTTGGGCCGTGCTAAAGAGTGTGGATAACGTATTTTCAGGTAAATTTATTTTTCTTTACAAAAATGTTTGTAGATACCATAGCTCCAATAACATTAGTTTTGTTAAAAAATGTGCATCAATGCATGTTGAAGTATGCTGAGATTTCTGAAATACGTTTTTTGCCTAATTTAGTAGAGAAAATTGCGTTAGAATGCCGTATGAAAAAGGGTTTCTTTGGTTAATCGCATGCAAGTCTGAAATGTGGGAAAAGTACAAAAATTGAGTGAAAAGAAGTGTAAAAAGTCAATAAATGAGGGCTTTGAATTGTTTTGTAGTAATCAGTATAGTGTGAAAGAGGGAAGGCATTGATGTGTGTAGGAGAGAAATAAAAATTACTTGGTTGTGTTTGAGTGCGATGAATATATATGCAGCTTTATTAGTGATGCGAAAATGTTTTGCAAGTTCCCTCAGAAATATGAAATCGAAGATCTGAATTTTTTTAATCACACAATAGTCAACTGGTATAATTTCTGCAGGGAAAGATACATTTCTGCAGGGAAAGATACATTTCGGCTATGATGAGAGATATTTGCCAGAACTGGGTGAGTCCTTAAGATAATTGAAGAAGATAAACGTAAATTTGGGGAGTATAGAAGAGGCAGGCCAGTGAAAAGGTTTCGTTTTAGTTTAATATGGCAAGGAGTACTAGGAGCACTCACTCTTAAGGAGGAACGCTTTCGTGGAAGACTTTCTAAAAGAAACTGGCTCGTATACACACTGCACATGGGAAAACTCCCGAACACGCCCATGGAGCCAGGCCTTTCGATTGTATTCAAAACCAGGTCGGAATTGCCAGTGTTTAGAGATTTTAGAGCTCGGTCGCTTTCGGGCCTCGTGAAAGGAAGATGGATGTTTGGAAGAATTGTAAGAGATACGCACAGATTTCTTTAGAGTGGTTCAAAATCGATTGAGTGACTGCTTGCTTGATGTAATCACTGAATGGGTTTTGCCAGGGACCACAATCATTCCCTACTTTCGGACTGCCTATAAATGTCTGGAAGACGAAATATTTCGTACGTGTTTTGCAGTTGCGCATACTATTAGCACTGGGGGTGTATGATCGAAGAATTTCTTCGAAATTTTACTAATCGAATATCTATATGTCTATATGAATATCTGTATGAATTTATGTGGAGGAAAGGACAGTACCACTTGATTGAGAACGATTTATTTAAAGTTTTCTTGCTGACATTGCAAATATTTACTCCGCCACTTTACGCGATACAAATCCCGAAGAAGAATTTTTTAATGCATCTGCTGATGATGATGATGACTTTGATGTGCCTGGAGCATACTCATCTTAATTGAAAAAATAAATGATGGGATTTTTGGGGACTGCCTTTTTTAAATGAAAGTGAGTGAATATATTTTAATTTTTTGTTACGTTTATCAGATTTAAAATTTTTTTCAACTGCGTTTTTGAATTTATTTTCGGTTTCCGCCATACTAAACGTCCCTTTTTTACATAGTGTCTTTTGAGAGGATTGCAACTCCAGGAGGCAAGATGCGAGAGCTAGCCGAGTTGGCAATTTCGAAAGGTTTGTGGAGAACAAGGGCAATTTTTCGCTTCTCCCTTCCAACCTTATATTTGCTCTGTTTTGGAAATTTCATTTGAATAAATTGGTACGTAAAGTGCCTTCACTTCAGTATTTTTACTGCGGGTAACACGTTTTAATTTTGCAATATTCGAGGCATAGCGTGAATGCCTAAACTATTGGTAACTATCAAGCTATAGCGCAGGTTTGGAAGGATATTACCTGAAGAAGTAGAATTTTAGATGACGCTCTGGCGATCACACAACTTATCCACTGAAGATACGTTTTCTTTTTCATTTTGGAATGCGCGTGTGACGAAAAATCATACGTTATTAGTTGTAAGTAACTGCGGCATAGCTACTACTTTTAATTTCTTAAAATAAAAGGCTTTAATTTCTTCAAAACTAGTCAGCAGTGCTATAAAAAATTCTAAAATGTATTAAAATTGTAAAGTATGCTTACATTTAACTGCTTTCAGAACTGTAACAATAGTTTGAATGAATACATACACTAAATGAAATGTTAAATCAACAAATAATGTCACGAAGTTACAAATTTATATGCACTATGACTGCCTCGAATTTCATGAGATATAAAAGAAGAATTTTAGATGCTTCACATTTGCCATCAGGGCGTTCTATGTCTGAGGATCCCAGATGCCAACGATGAAGTACACCAGAGAATTGATTTCCCTTGTTTCCGTTGGGCAAGATGAGAGATGAGGCAATTTTTCATATCGTGGAAGATTGGAAGCTTTCCATACTGGTACTATTTTACTGAAGCCTGTTACAGTCTCTTAAACACTTTTCGTTAAAGCGCTGCTCCATCGCGCGGGACTGAATTTGGAAGTGAAGCTTTTTATTTTCGGGAAGACTTTGAAGGATATCCGTTACGCGTGCTCTCCGACAAGCAATTATATGGCAGGGCTTAGCTGCAGAATCTCACCCACTTGCGTTCGTAAATACGAAGAACTGAGTTACTTGTGCTTTACAAGAGGTTTTCACATCATGTGTGGATAGGTGTGGAAAAGCACAAGAAAACATAGCTAGGCATTTAAAAGCTTCAAATCGTTTCCTGCTTCAACTTTGGATATTTTTAAGCTGTCAACTTCATTGCCGGCGCGAGTAGAAACTCTGTAATCGATTTGTAACAACAGCATAAACTCAATTTTTCCGTTTGTTGTTTAACAACAGAAACTGTTTGTCAGATTTATTTTTTGACAGTAGAAACGCTTTCTCAAGGCTTTTAATTGGAAAGAAGGAACTCTTAGTTTATTGTCTCGAATTCTATTTTCTACCATGTTGTTCTGCCTTCCATAGCTTCGAATTTATTTTCCATTGTGGCAGTAATTTCTGTTTTCCCTTGAACTACAAAGACTGACCATAGTTGTCTTAAGTTGTTCCCACCACTCTTTACCTTGTCATTCAATCGCACATCTGACACCAAAAGCTGCTTCGAATGTAGGACTTCGTAACGGATTCAGAATACCGAGATCCGATGGTAGCTTGATAACACTTGCTTTCACGTAACAAAAGAGAAAAAAACAATTCTCGAACCTTTCACAAAAGCACTCATGAAGCTCTTCTCATTCTGCAGAGCATAATCCGCAGTATTTTCTACTTGACATTACTAAGAATGTGTAACACACGATGCCGCAAAGCCCAAGTTAAAGCAAAGCTCGCACCGAGAACTACCAATACTCCTAATTCAGCTCTGCGCTAAATTGTCTGGACTCAAACTGAGAACTGATGCTATCTCATTTATATACTAGTTTTCCCTCAGCCGGCGATAAATTTACAGGTTTTTTCAGTTCTGAAATTGTTGGGAATCATCTACTGTTACAGTTACGTATAACGGCTGAATACTGTTACAGTTACATAATCATTGTGGCCCGTGTGGCCAGTGAATTTCTCCAGAGAGCGGGAGAAAATGTCGTGCTATTTTTCGCCAAGCATCTCTACAAAATTTAGTCGCGCAAACAATAGGCTATCTTTGCTATATCTCAACAATTTAGCGAGAATGCCGTCTACCTCAAAGTAATCTTCGCATTTGTACAGGCCGTTCGCCTCACATTGTCCAAAATAAGTAACAGTACATTTTTGTTTAAATGATCGGAAATTAAATTTATTGCCTGGTTCCTAAATCTTGCGTTTGTTTTTAAAGGAAACCGGCTATAACTGTTGAAAGACATTTTGCGTGGTCCACTGTACAGAGGGAGTTTACACATTTTTAAAGCGATTTCGATAGAGATTGTTAAAAAGCAAAATATTTATAAATAAAAGATTTTGTATTTGCTTATTACTTCAGATAAGAAATATCGTCTTCTACTTTTAAATTTATTCTCTTTCAAAATGCCTACGTATACAAATTGGGAATTAAAACAATACTTTTTGGCGCTTTCGGAGGAGAATTATTCGTCTTTAATTAATAAAATTAATAAAAGCTGTGTAAAACCGACGTCAAATAGCATTAAACATTCTAAGAGCAAAATCAGCAACATTACCTGTCAAAAAGGAAAAAACTGTGAATCTCTACTTCTATATAGAAAGAAGACTCCAAACGAATACTGGAAAACGATGAGTATTGTTCCTAATGCTTCCAAAGTTAAACCGCTATTAACAGAAGCAACTCGGTCCACATAGGCATCAGTTCGAAAACTTTTAAACACATGTGTAGCTGCAATAACTAAAATAATATGAAAGGATTTGTTGAATATTATACGGTAAATACTACTTTTATTAGTTTAACAAAAGAGTGATACTTGAATGACTTCTGTCATCTTACTTTTTTATACATTTAGAAATATTAGTTTTCAAACTTCTGTTTGAGGTGTGGAATAAATTTAAGCTCACAAATATTTGTATGCGATCTGTATATTTGACGCAAAATATCTGTATGTTTGACGAAAAATGGTAAGATATTAGGCTATATATAGTCGCAGGGTATAATGTTTATAACGATCCTTAACATTCTATAAGTAAACATGTTATAAGAGTGGTCGATAAAGCGAACGTTTAGGTAATTGTAACAGGTGAATGGAATGCTCGGATCTTGGGAAAAGTTCAAGCGTTTTTTTGGCCATTCGAATCTTTTGAAGCCTAAATTAAAATTATTATTAATTTAAGCACTAAACATTATAGATAAAAGAATGCTATTATCGCAATTTCAACCGTCCAGGATCTTCAATATATGACTTCTACTGTGCTGCGATTTAACCTTTCATCTTTTCTAGAGGGAATTGAGCTACCCATGATTAGGTCATATCAGTGCGGTCCTTTCTCATGTAATACTCCTGCGAATTCAGATTAGCGCAAAATGTTAAATTTAAACTGTTTGCAAAATGTATTTGATGCCAAATGTATTAATTGCCGATTTTTAATTTTGTTCTTCAATTGTGAAATTTCGAGTTACCTGCAACTAATTACCATTAATATTAAAATATTTCCTCCTTTTTCTTTTATTTATTAAACTTCATCTAAAGCTTTTTAAATTTGGACGGTTGAATTCCCACCGGTTTTTATGGGAGCATAAAACATTAATAAAAAATTAAGTAAGTGTCAGCTAGCGTAATACCAGGATTATCATTTTTGAAAGCTTTCTCAAAAAGCCAATTTTTGGCTAGTAATAAAAGAGTGGTGGATAACCCACAATTAGCATATCAAACGTAACAGTGCAAGGAATTGGTAAAAACCTTAGACCTTCAATTGTCGAAGACATTTAATTATGAATGATGATCTCTTATGACAGCTATTTTTAAAAACTCGAATAACTTTCTTTATACAATGTGACTCTGAGACATAGCGTTCAATTTTTGGATATATGAAAGGCTTATCTCAGTTAGATCTAATGGACTACGACCATTAGTCCGCGCCTGCTCTTAAGAGTTTAATTAAACTTTTATGCTGAACATCTTCATCTACTCTGACACTTTTTAAATATTTTGACATACCTGATCTATTTTATGTTTAAGAAAAGAAATATTTTAAAAGAAATCCAGTTCCAATTTTGTTCAACAGCAGAAATTAGTACCAGAAGTCGTTAGAAGAAAAGAATTAACTTTACTCAGCAAAGAAAAGGCAACTATATGAAAGGATTTTCATGTCTTATTGGCCGTTAATCAAATGGCGACAAAGCTGAACGAGAAGTTTCATTTTTAATACTTTTTTTATTAAGTCCAACTACTCTCAGTTTATACACATGTAACCGTGAACACAGAATAATTAAATGTTGAGACATAAACCACGAATAATAATCCGATAACATAGTTCAATGAAAAATAAATATTAAATTGTTACTTGATTAGCTACTTTTCCACTGACACCCGGATATAGTTCAATAATTCGTCCAAGAGGCCATCTTAATGGAGACAAATTGTCGTACTTTATTATAACTAAGTCATTGAAGTTTAAATTAAATGAACTATTACGGGAGATTGGAACTACTGTCCTGGAATTCAAACACGTCTCGATGTGAGTAACTAGGGTGTGAAACGTTTCGTGAGTTAATATCCGTGTTCCAATAGTCTTCTTTAAGTGAATCTTCATTTGCTTCACAGCAGCCTCACAAATGCCGCCAAAGTGAGGCGCTGCAGGAGGGTTGAAGGACCAGTGAATATTTTCATCAGTCAGGTAGTTTTGAAATGATTCCTCAGAAGAAAGTTTAGTCAGGTATCTTTTCAATTCACCGTCATCGCCAACAAAGTATCTGAAAATATTTTCTGGATTTTTCGTCTGCGTGATGCAAATATTTTGAGAGATGCTATAAATGCCTCTATTGTTAGATGTATAGCTTTTCTCGTTAAGCACATGTAAAGGCAAACGTAGCATTTATATGTCTTTCCACCTCTTCTCTTTCTCTTCTTAATCAGGAAATGCTGTATCCGGCACTACACGAGATGCTGGCACGTCGCCCGTTATATATACAGTATTCAAATGATACCTCATGATACGACATCTGCAAAATTTTCAGTTCCTTTGCAAAATTGTAATTTAGATCGAGCGATTAAACTCTGTATCTCTTGAACAGGATTTACTACGAAAAATTTCCAGTTATTGGCAGAGCCCTTTACACAGTGAAGCACTATCTGAGAGTCACTAAAGAAATTAATATTGCATTTATTGATATTGAGTGTTTTCAGACAGTCAGCTATTCTTTCAGCAATAGTAACTGCCATCAGGTCCAAGCGAGACGATGTAAGCTTCTTTAGCGGAGCTGCTCTGCTTTTAGTTAGTCCATAGTATGTCGCCAAAGTAGTGGGATTTTGGAGATACGCTATACCACCCTATGCTTAGATACTAACATCGGCGAATATAATTAAGATCATATCTTCTGCATTAATTGCTGAACCCCACAAGAAATATCTTCTAGGAATATTAATGTTAACCAAGATCTTCGATTTCAAAATACCATGTCAAAACTTTCTCCTTAAATCATCAAATCCTTGGAAATCTCATCACCAACAAATTCTCATAATTCTTGAATCATAAACTTAGCTCTAATTACATATGCAGGAACTATTCCAATTGGATCATAAACTTTTGTCTACAGTTTGCAAAATAAGTTTTTTCGTTATTGTTCGTTCATTTAGCGATTGCCTTAATTGTATTACATCCAAATTTGAATTTTCTTGATCTGTACTTCCTAGAACGTAGATCTGTATTTGATCTCTTCAAGCCTAAAACGTTTGAAGAGTTTTTTAATGAAAATATTTTCCTCGACATCCATTCAGTTCTTTCTCCATACTTCTCTTAAAATTCCAGAATTGCTCTTCACTTTACGAAGATGCATGTTTGCATCTCTCAGAATATTCACCGCAGTGGTCGACAGCTAAAATGCCTATATTTCTTTACATGATATTTAATAGTTAGAGCAAGCGGGATAGCAACCAAACAAATTTTAAAAAATTTTTCCATTCTTCATCAAGCAAAATAGAATGAAGCGCACCTTTTTTATCTGCCCCAAAAGCTAACTTGTTTAACCGGAATTTTGGAATGATATCTAATAAATTTCTATACAAGCTGGGTCTTTGGATTAGACACTTGTTTAGAGATTTTGCACCCTTCTCTTTATCGAACAGTCATAGTCGATACGCACAGTAGTATTTACCTTCTCAGGCAAATGACAGGACTATGATGTGCAATATAGCTATCCCTCTCAAGTTCGAAATTAACATAATTAGTATATTTTTCAGTTATTCCTGTCTCATTGTTCATTAATTAATGTCTTTTATTAAGTAAATAAGCATTCATTATGTTTCAGTTTGTTTTCTGGCTTTAAGAACCTCTGCTCTGCAATTAGGGAATTATAATTAAGCTCCAATTTTCTTTCGTTAAATAATAACTTAACAGTGTATTTTTCATTCTCGCAACGTAAGTTCTTTTTAAACAGGTCAATAACCTCTAAATCATACCGCGATAAGGAGTCTCTGTCTCTCATGAAAATTTCCTCTAGAAAACACAAAAACGATTGAATGTAGAACATAATATTTGAATCAGTATCTATTTCTCTAAGTAAAGTATAACATGTATTAATATTTGAAACGTGTTGATATTATGAAGAATTTTGTCCACAAATCGTTTCTTCAAGCAATGTCGGAATTAGGAATAATTCATCCGATATTTTTCTTTTTTAGGCCTGTTTGTATAGATCAGAAATAATTCATTCCGACTGAAATGCTTATTTTTGTTTCACTGGGATCATCTGCTAGCTGCCATCTGTTCTTCCCATAATTTCTAAAACGAAAGGAAACAGTTGACCTTGAATCATGTGATATTTTATCCGTTATGTATACCTCAATAAATATGCTTTTTGAAAGATAAGTTCTATATTTCAGAGTTATGAAATTAACTGAAAATTCCTTTTCTTCTTAATTGTCTTCAAATTGTCAATTTTTCTATTATTTTTAAAGCCAAATATAATTTTTTGCTAAATATTTTAAACAATAGCTCCACTCTAAACCTGAATCAATTAACATTAGACAAATCGTTTTCTTTTGTTTATATTGAGCGATGACCGAACATGTTTGCAATAATCCGGATTTTTCATTCAGTTGCGAAGTAGAGACTATAGTTTTGTTTTCATTCGCACTCGTTTCAGTTTTAGAATTATCAACTTCCGGGATGATTTTAGATAAATAATACAGTTTATTACGGGATGATTTCTTACAAATTTTACAAGCTTCTGTGAACGTTCTACAGTAAACTATCCTTTGTTTCTTAAAGCGGGGGTAATACAAATTGGATGTTTTTAAATACCTTACATTCTGTTCGTCAGTGTACTTCATACATTCAAGAGAATCATGTTCATTATAAATATTATGAAAAATACAAATTCTCTTAACAGAATTATTAAATGTAGAATTTGATGATTTTTTAATAATTTTTGAACCCTTGTTTTGGATTAGCCCTTATATATTTATTACCTTTTAAGGCATGAATCAACATAGTGACTTTTTGCATTCAGTTTGTATTCTAATGAAATCTATAAATTCTCTCCTTTCAATATTTTTGTTAGATGATACTTTCCTATGAAACGGGAGACCTAAATCTTCAGGTAAAATTTTAAGAAATATTGGGTTCAATAACTGGCCGTATGAACAACTAGTAACATCCATACTACTCAAATTTCTAACACAAATTTGTAACTGATCATAAAGTGTGGTTAACTGAAGAACATTTGAAGAGCTTTTTAAGTTCCAATCGCAAGAGCATTTGAACACCTCTCTTCTAAACATTTAATACGTATATCAAGATTTTGTTCAGATAAACTTGTAACCCGCTACACATTTATACGCAGAACCAGATAATAAAATTCTCAGATATGTAAATTTGTCTATTTTGAATAGACCAGGGTTAGAGTAAATTGCATTATCATATGAATTAAAAAATTCCAGCCATTTACTGGGAACACTAGAGAATTTTTTTATGCTCAATTTAGGTAACTTTACTGAAGCACTTACTTTCAACAACATTGTTATCGTTCAGATTAATACTAATATCATTACTAGCTGCAAGTACAGTTCTGTCATCGACTTCACCATTTACGTTCCTGCATTTTACCAGTAATCTTAGCTTTACACGTCATTAGTTTTTCATCATACTCATCACATGCAAGTAGTTCATTATCATATTCTTTTCATCAGTTATTAGAACATCGATCTTTGAGTCCAGGTTTAAGTTTCTCATAGTATTCGATTAAAAACTCATGTGATGAATATAAAACTCTTATATGCTCTTTGTTTAATTCTGCCGATAATAGTTTCTCAAGTTTATTTAAAAGTGTACTAACTTCACTACGCGCAATAGCAAGTTTCTTTTTCGTTTTTCCTAGATCATCCGTCATGTTTTGTTTCAGAGTTCGATATCAAGAAATAAATAATTCAGAACATTACCGACCAAATTCTATCTGGCAAGGTCCTCACTGTTGTTCCTCCAGACAATGAATGGTCATGATGTACCTCAAAGTTTCCCAGAGGTTTGGGGTTACATGGGGTTGATTGTTTCCAAGGAGTTTAATTAATAATGTTAACAAGCAACATTTATTACGATGATAAGCACAATACACAACACTATAGGGACATACTGATGATATATATTCAAGACTGGCGTTACAAGGTTTTTGTCCTTTCGAGGCTTCAAGATATGCGTCTTAACATGTTGAGTTACAAAAACTAACTGAAGCATTTTTGCGCGATGATAGCGCTATCTATCTACTAAAGGCAGAACAACTCTAATTAATTAACTTTTTCTTTGCTTATATGAGAAATGTTTTGGAACTACGATTTCATATGCAGACATTTGCGAGAATACACATACATACACACATAAAATTAATTTTCCCCTGAAACTTATTTAAGGTAATTTAATTTAAATTTTAAACCTTATATTTTGTTTGCTATGATATGAGCCATTGTGGAAATAAAATTCGAAATTCAAACGTTTTTGTGAGCACGCACAAACAGAAGACTAAATTTTGCCCTGAGATTTATATAAGGTAATTTGTCGTGATGTCATTTATCTAAATGATGATTATTTAAATGCAAAAGAACTTGTCCTGCACATGCAGAAGTTCAAATGAATTTTCGCAAACTACTCTTCCCCAAATGTATGAATATTACGCCTGAAGCGCCACTTGTTAACCTTTTCTCCTCCTCAGTTGGCAACAAATGAAGTAATCGGAATTCATAATAATGCTTTCGTTGGAAAGAACATCTCTACAAACAACACATTCAGGTTCTGTATTCTTCTGATTGTGGCCAAAGGACAAAAGCATATTTTAAATAGTCTGCGATATAGTAGTGTTTTACAAAGCTTTTTCTTTTCTTTTTTTTTTTTTTTTCAGATTGTAGACTATATTCACCTTCATCTGTATCGGAAGGGGCGGACGACGTACTTGGTTTTGGAGAATCCTTTCTTTGCACGAAATTTAGTAACGTACCTTTCGTTTCCTTCTTGCTCATCCTGGTAATTGATTTTTAATCTGCCTAATGTTAAAGAAATAGAAGTTGTAGCACAGTATTGAATTCAGTGGTTATTAAAAACTTACGCTGATGTAGAGTTTTCAGTTATCCAAGCGTGCAGAAGAATGTAAGCAAGATAAAATGTGAAACCTAACCTAACACGCATTAAGCACTACGATAGAGATGCGGCGCTCTAGTAATCAGCGATACTCAAGGCAGACAGGGGCACACTAATTGATGTACTAAGTGTACGGCACGGGAATTTATGAAAAGTTATTAGGTACACAGTAGCCAGTTTGTTGTATTTTTCATCATCAATCATATTATTTTCTAAACTAGTAAAGTATTGTTAATGTAATGTAGGTGCTGTTGTAATATCGGTTGTCGGCCGATGACACTTCGGGTTTCTAACAGATAGCAGGATTTTTCGCGGACCGGTACTAGTCCGAGTACGTTCGGTTAAGCACTTCTCTAAGTGATCCTAAATGTCTTGAAAATCACGAGATTGTGCTTCAAAAATCACGATTTGGAAGCCCCATGAAAAAGAGACAACGAATGAAACTGTGACGCTGAAAACTGTTGAGCTTCATTTATAAATCATAATAATCAATAGAAGAGAATATCGTGAGCGTTCTCCTACATGTAACTTTAAAAATAATGCTTTTTTGAGTTGTAGCAGCGTAGAATTTTGAGTGCATACTATATTTTGTAAAACGCTGTAATTGCGCCTGTCACTATAATTGCTTTATACAATGGTTTCAAAAAATTAGATCCTTGTTGTGAATTCTGATTATTCCGAGATTTTAGCAAAGCTATTTTATCATTCATGGATTCGTTTATTAAATACAGAAAAGAAATCTCAAGGCGAGTGCTCTCCGTTTTTTTATTGAACATTTGGAAAAGCTAGATTTTCAGCAATTACGATCAAATACAAGCATATTGTGGGGAGGTATCTTTTGATTTTTTCTACTATTATTAACTGGAAGGCTATTTTACTCCTAGTTTAAAACACTTTAGAAATATCTTTAAAAAATAACCGAATAATATATCATTAGTCACCGTTTTACTAGGAAATTTTGAATAAGCTCTGGTAAGAGCAGGATATATTCCCGCTGAACACCAGAATACGCAACTAAAACATCAAACTGAATAACGTCCAAGTAAACGACAGTTTGTATCCAGGCAAAAGCACAAATTGCGTCTCGACTTTATGTCAAAATCAGTTTTCAGAGTGCCGTGCGCAATTTCCTACCCATAAATCATTACATTTTGCGCCAAACTCAGTTAATGAATTATTATACGCTAAACTAGATTATTCTGTCAAGGCAAAGCACACAAAGTCCACTATTCTAAGGGAAGAGGTTTCGTCGAGGACGAATTCCTAATACCAACGGTTCCTTATTGTACTCGTTACACATTGGGAAAACCGACAACAAACCTGGATGTTACGCATGGGAGACATTAGCCTGGATTCGAACGCGGGCCAAATTACTAGTATTTTACGGTCTTTATCACTCGACAGGGAGTGAAAACTACTTGCCAGCAACTCCTTTTCTCATATACAGCAATTCTTGTTAATTTTTACCGATCAAAGTCACAATATGGTAAATAATTTCAAAATCATGAAACTGCACATCGGAAAAATATCCAAACAGTAACCTTAAATAAGAAAATTTAAAAAGATTATTTCCTTTTAGTAAATAGAGGTGGAAATACAAGATATTCAAACAAATATTCATTAGACACGCTACGTACATAGAACAGATGATAAATTCATAAAATTTATTTTACCAAAAAAAAATACCTTAGTGTTTTCGAAGTTTTTACAAAAATACTGGTAAGTCTCATTTAATATCGCAAACCAGAAGAGCAGTTACACTTGAGACTACTAAGAACATTAAGCATAGCGCGATGGAAAGCGGATCTAAAAGGCGAAATTTTGTCGTATATCTCAACACTCCGAATTCAGACTACGACTAAAACTACGACTCATAACTGAGCTACAACTCAGGTAGGAAGTAACAATTAGGAAGAGCTAATGCTCTCTCCGGTTTTACAAAGTCTTCATCCGGCAGCCGTGAAATCTCTGGTAAATTCCATTTCTCGAAATTACTGAAGGGTATATTCGGTTAAAGTTACGTCTACAGCTGCATACAGGATCAATTACAGTTATTCACTTACAATGTCCCATTAGAGCTATACAGCGGTGGGACCAAAATCTCTCCAAATCGTCGCCAGTTTTGGCGACTATTGACGATTTCGCCGGAAATTTAACGACAAAAATTGACTTCCAAAACCATCGTGAGCTTGGCGATATCTCACCAATTTAGGGAGAAAAGCATTTACTCAATGTTAAATAGAATTGCCCTGTATTCTTATTTTTCCGGCAGAGCACCTTCGTTTTTGAACATTTCATGTTACATTACACAACAAATATGAAAATTGACATATAATTTCAATAAAAATACTTACAAATCTAAAAAAATCGCAAAAATTTTGTCTTTAAAGCTTTATGTAAGGTGTAATCCGATCCCCTGGACACCGATGTAATACGTTGTGTTAATCAACAATGATATTTGCAACACTTATAAGCACAAACTGAAATACGATCTTAAAACACACATCTGTGAGAATGGAAGTATCGAATTGTTCTTTACTGTGAACACTGTGATTCCTGAAAAAAGAGAAGTTCGCAAACATGCGAATAGGATACAATTTACATATAATTTCTCCCGTGTAATTAATAAGATGCAGCTAAAAAAGCGCTTTCTTCATGCACGCGAAAATTTTCTTCAAGCCTCTAGCTAGAATTCTTGCTCCTGCGAACACGATAATTTTCCAGAGCACCCAGTAAGATTTGGGACACTTTGTCGGGAAGAGGTTAATTGAAGGATTCCCTTTTAACTTGCACTAAACGTGTGGAAAATGAAACTGCGTTTACTGCAGAAACATTTTGCGGCGAACGGCAAACTGAAAAACACAGCTACGATTCTAAAAGTTACATATAATATTCTCAATAACCCCCGCTTTACCTGAAATTGGTAAAACAGTTATTTAAAAATATTTCTATAATATCCGTTACATTTACGTTTTGTGCAGAAAAATTAAATCTTTTATAAGACACATTTATGTTTTGTGCTGGAAAAATTAAATCTTTTATAAGACATTTGCTTAAGAAGAAACTGGTAGATAAAATTTCGATAGTATTTTTTTCTAAAATAAATATATTTGATCACTTTAAGACGTATTTTTCTTCGAATCAATGCCTGTTACCAAAAATACGGCGAACAAATAGAAAACCCAAAAGAAAGGGCCAAACTTGATCTAAAACTGAAATTATAAATGTCTCAGTTTCTGCTGCGTACAACACCTGTAAACTATCTTCTCATTTATTACAACTTTTTTCAAAGTTATCAGACATATGTTTTGGAGCTACCAACTATCAATGATTATTTTATGAATGGTAATCATCGGAATATTACATATTTCTTTAGATAGAAAAGCAAAGTATTTGTAAGATTCTCTATTGTGCAGGCGGATAAGTTCTTCTTTAATATTTTCATATTTATCTAAATAACTTAGACTCAATTTATCTGTCATCATATGGTACGGATAAATGGTTGTGATGTGATAAATCGCTCTGTATTTTGTTGATTCAAATTTAATACTCTTATTGAATTTAATTATTACTTAGTTCCCGAAGTTTATGCAGTTTTATTTCAGTTCACATCAGGGATCCCCCATTCCTGGATTATTCTATCTAAATCTAGTTTAATCAATTGACAAAGGGACGTATAATATTTTCCCTACAAAAATATGTCATTTGTGATTTTTCGTCGTTTATTGAACAGCGAGCTAAGCTTTAAAGCTAAGCCGTATTTTTGTTTAGAATGTTTCGATGCATTTCATTAAAGCTAAATTTGATCACATTTCATTGAGACTATATTTATTTTTTAACTTATACTGTCGGTCCCGTGGAACGACGCCAGGCAAACGAAAATTCCAGTGCCGGTCCCCAGGAACCGACGCCGGCCACACCGAAAGTTCACTGTCGGTCCCCAGAGACCGGCGCCGCGCTCAACGTGTTAAGAAAATTTCGGGCCGGTAAGTAAATATGTATTTAATTCAAATATATGAATTGGTATGTAATCTATATAGATGATTGATTGCATTTGAGTTCCATTTCGAATACTCAAAACTTAAACACAAAGAACTAGAGCCAGCAGATACAGAAATCAGTTTATTGAACGCAATTTAACAGAATCGTTACAGGTGATGAGATGTGGGTCGCTCATTTCACCACAGAAACCAGCAACTCACAATTGATTGCCGTCACAGGGATCCACGCACCGGACGATCTTCAGTCAGTCTATGCACGGAAATTGATGTACACGGTATTCTGGGATTGTAAAGGCATTCTGCTCATTGACGTATTGGCGAGTGGTGCTCCGGTGAAAGCTGATCTTTATTACGCTTTACTAGAGAACATCTGAAGAGCCATTCAGAACAAATGGTTTGGGATGCTCAGTGCTGGTGTTGTGGTGTCCTACGACAACATCTGACGCATTCGGGGAATTCCACAAAATATATGTTGCAGACGTTTCGCTGGGAGATGTCTGACCATCCATCCTATGGCTCCGATCTTGCTGTCAAGTATTTCCACGTGTTATTGCACCTGAAGACGTTCTTGTCCGGGCACACTTTCCCACAGGTGAAATGTTGCAGACAACTGTGACGGGCTGCCTTTCTTCCCAGGCGACAGACTTCTACGACACCCTATTGGTAACCGACGCTATGACAATTGGTACAGTTCCGATATTTCTTATTCTGAGAAGTAGCAGAAATATAGCTGTATCTTTTGCAATAGGTCTTTCCAGGTAATAAGGCTTTGTTTTTTATGGTATGCGGCAAAGTAATTTTTCGGACGACCCTCGTATTGTTTAAATAATCATTATCAAATGAATTAACCTTCATCTAAATCAATATCTAACTCATTGAAATCATCATATATATAAATTTCCTTCTAAATCCAATCAACTTCCTCTGCTAAATTTTAATAATCATCTAAGACATCTAACTAAGCATAACTACCCAAAACACATCTTCATGTTAAACCATCATATATATATTATCATCATCATCGTCATTGAAAACACCGCTAAATTAAGATAAATCAGCATCTCTCAAATCAAGTAAATAAAAAGCAGTATTATCTAAATCACCACCATCAACAATATTATTCTCATATGACCATCGTATTCATCACCTCAACCGTCTAAATCACCATCAAAATTGTTATCTGAATAACCAAGAAAGAAATTATAAAATTATCACCAGATAATTCAAAACCATCATTTAAATAATCATCATGATCGAAATCATACCATCAGTTTAAACCGTCGTATATGTCATCATCACCATTATCATCCTCGTGATAGATAAATCATTATCCTCCAGATCGCCTAAATAGAAAGCAATATCAACTAAATCATCATCTTCTTCATCCTCATTTAATCATCGTCTTCATTGTCTAACTCCTCTAAATTATTATATAAATCACTCTCACATCATGTATAAAATCGTCATCAGTCAAAACTATGTCACCATCAAATTCATCTAAATATTTATTATCACTTAATACACATCGTCATTTTAACCATCATGAATATCGCGTCACCATGACCATCGTCAAAATAAGATAAACCATCATCCCCCAAATCACATCAGTCATTCTAAACCATCCTATGTATCATCTTCATCATCATCATTGAAGTCGACGTCAAAATAAAAGAACTTCTCCTAAATACAAAGCCCAATCACCTAAAGATTTATTATCATTATACTGAATTATTCATACACTTCATCACTAAACCATATACTCACGATCACCTACATAAAAAATCATCAGCAGTTAATCTAAATTCTCGTCCTTAAAATACCAGTTAAATTATTTAAATCATGATCTTTTAGTGTTTCAATAGTGTGGCGTCAAAAAGAGCCAGTTTCATTCAGGTACAGACAGAAGGATATCACCAAAAGTTCACTATCGTTGGTACAGGTGTAGTAACCAACCGCCCTCGGGAGATGCCAGAGGCTTGGGTACGTAGCCGAAACCTATGCCTTCTTAGATAGCGTGGCACTCGGAAGTGACGTAAGAGTTTGAATAACGTAATGTTTCAAAAAGTTTTGTTTTTGTTACAACGAAAATATTTTTTAAAGTTTCATGTCTTCCGGAAACGACGAATTGTTTTCTTTTTTTTAGGCAACGGCCTCTTGAACCTCTTGAAATCTTGTTTGTAATGACATTAAAAATTTCCCTTTTATCATTAAATCTCTGTTTGTTTTTAATATTTGTTCATTTTGCATAATTTTAATATAATAATAATAAGCAAAATGCAAAAAGCTAATCGTTAAAGAAAAATGCGACAAGAGATATAAAATTAAAAATGAAAAGAGAAAGAATTAAATTTATATATCAAGTTTTACCAGAATAGAAAAAAAGAGAAAGGAATTTAAAGAATAGAATAGTTGAAGGGGTGTTGAAAGCCCAAAAACTTTCATAAAATGAGGATTTCTGATATTTGCATTTTCAAATTCTCTAAAATTTTAGCTTTCTTAAAACACCATTCTTTAATCTCTGTGAAAATTAGAACTGTACAAAATCTAGATTTAATTTGTCATTGAATGCTTTGATAATTGACAATTTTTACATAAAAACGCGTTTTTCTACGAACGTGATTTTTTTTATACTAGATGTAGTACCTGTTCTCAAGAACTACTGCTCACAGGTATCTGAAATTTTTATACCTTATTTACTACGTTTCCAAATATTTGCCGAAATGAGCTTTTGATTATAATCAGTGCTAAATTTTACTATGCGTAACAAAATATACTGTAAAATACTCTAAAATTTAAAATGATAAAAAAGCTCGTTTCAGGATATTCAGCTAGGTATTGTGATGTTCCTTCCCTTAGCGAAAGACGTTTCCAGAACATTTTATCCGCGAGGGGCGAAAGACGGTTAAAGGAAGGGACGTAGTTACGCCGGAAAACAGAGTGGAGGCAAGCTGGTGGGAAGAATAAGAGACTTGTGACTTTTGCGGTTGGACCGGCAGTCATGCCGTGTGCAAAGAGATAACTTAAGCTAAATGTATAGTAGTGGTATTTTTTTTTATTGTGTATTGTGTAATAAATTAGTGGATAAAATTTCAAAGCTGATGGAAATTATTTTCCTATTATGGCGAGTGCATGAGAAATAGACGAACCCGCCTCGGAGTTGAAACGGCGCGAGGTGCAAATCGGCGCAGTCGATAGGATAAGATTGTGAAAAAGGAAATCACTAAATAGTGAAAATAATAAATAAATATGGTCGTAAAAAGTTACTGAAAGTTATAAAATGAAATTCGGGGATAGTTCACGAATGGATCTACGATGTGAGAAGATTTTATGACGAAAGAAAATTGCGCGTTTAAGGCCATGTGTGCGAATAAATTCATCTGATTTGTGAAAGCGTGATGTGATAAAATGTTAACAGCCAGTGTGTGGTAAAATGTGATCATCAATATTCATCATCCTTGTGAAATCGTGAAAAGTTAAATCAGGGGTAACGTGAATTACCGTGTTGTAATCATGTCAAGTTACGTGCCAGTGCAGTGTGCTCATGATTAAAGTTCACAGCGTGAAGTTGTGCTCTTCGTTCGACATTTCCACTATCGGGATCAAAAGTAAGTCCTTCTTAATTTATATATTAACCATATTAGCTGAGAAAATTAATTTGGTTTTATGTATGTTAATAATTAGAATGTCTGTTAATGATTAGAATGTCAGGCGTTACAGCCAGTAGACACTGAGAAAGTATATTTTATATGCAAATGAGAAATTATGGTTCTTTTTTTTATCAAGATATAGGAGATATTGCATGTTAAATGAAAGTTAAAATAGTTTAAAAATATGATATCAGAAGTGATTCTGAAGCATTTGATTGTTTACTCAGATTACTAAGCAAGGTCGAACGGACTTGTTTGTTGTCTTGTTTTACCAAAATGTTTTAGTCACTGAAGTTAATAAGTAGATTAAAAAATATTCGTTTAACCATTTGAAACAATACGTTTAATATGTCTGTCAATAAAGGAATGCGTAAATGCGTTACGGCGCAATGCCGATGTATTCAAAACATTTTATTTTCAGGCTAATTTAATAGATTAGCATATTTCTTTTTGTATTTATGTGTTTAACAATATATGGTTAAATATATGTTAAAAGTTTAATATGAGAATCTATTATTCATTATTGTGTTCCCTAACGATAGTGTATGCTAAGTGAATAATGGTAGTATTCAGTAGTAATGAAATATGTAGGTTTGCCTGTAAAATCAAGTGTTATTATTGTATTGCATGTGTAAAGCTGTAAAACGGAAATATCACAGATTAATAAGGGTCTTAAAAGGAGAAATAGGATGGCAGAAGAATCAGACGAAGTCATAAAATCCATGCAGACTTAAATTAAGTTAAAGGAAATGGGGCTACAGCTAGAAAAGTGTAAGTTGGAGGTAGATGCGGCTAAAAACCGGTTAAAAGAGATGGGATTTAGGGAAACACAATTAGAGAGAGAGCGAGATAAAAATTAAAGAAATAGAGCGTAGGAAAATAGATAAAGAAGGAAGCGTATCGAAATCAGAGGAGGATGGGGTTTCAGATTCTTAGAGCAAGGAAAACGAGTATTGAAACATTTGAAAATAATGAAAGGAGTTATGATTGACCCACCATCGAAAGCTGAGGAACGGCCGTTCTTTTTACATCATGCTGAAGTGATGTTTAATCTCTATAAAATTTCTGAAGAAGGGAAAATTATTTTGCAGACTTTAAAAACAAAAGTTCAAAGTTTGATCGCGACTCTCGATGAAATGGATTTAAATAAATATATTATTATTAAAGACACCGTAATAAAAAAATTCCAGATTCCTCGGAAAAACCGATCGAGGCAGTCTGGTGGGGTGAATACGAGACTTGGTACTTTAGCGATTGGACCGGCAGCCATGCCGTGTGGAAAGAGATTACTTAAAACATATTTTGCGCGCCTTATATTACGTATATAGTTGAGATTATTTAAAACATGTTTTGCACGCTTTATATTATGTATATAATTAAATGTATACTATACTAGTGATATTTGTTTTATTCTGTATTGTGTACCGTTATGTGTAAGAAATTAGAGAATAAAATTTCAAAGATAGAGATTATTTTCCTACTATGGCGAGTGCATAGACGAACCTGCCTCGTGGTTCAAAGGGAGCGAGGTGATAGATTTACTTTAATTACGTAAAAACCTTCAAGCCTGTGAAAACAGCAGATTTTCAGAAAAGGTAATCCAAAAATGGCCAATTTAACATTGTCGCTATAGGGTTTCCAACACCCCTTAATAAAAAGGAGTAAAATATTTTTAAAAAAATGTCATTTATGGAAATACAAAAAGAAATATATTTAGCTTATAAGAGTATATAATATTTCTGTAAAATAAATAAAGTGAGCATTTAAAAACAATTTTTAAAATAAAAAGCCAAAAGGAAATATTTATAGTTTTTAAAATAAGTATTACTTTTGTAAAATGAAAGAAGTTAAAATCTTTTTAAAGTAAAAATAGCGAAAAGAAAAATTTAAATTAAAGTTTCACGTTATTAAAGTTAAATACTGAAGAGAAAAACATTTTTGACACGAGAAAGGGAAAATAAAAGAATTTTAAAGTCAAAATTGCATTTACATAAGTTGCAACTTTGATAAAGATTCGTGTCCCTTTAAGCCTCGGGCGTCTCCCTATGACGGTCGGTTACTATTAAGCTTGTTATTGTAAACTGGCTATTCAAATTACAGTCGGTATGCGCAAAGGGGGCCTGAATCTTCATCCTGAAAAATAAAAAAAAAATAAAAAAAAAAAAAATAAAAAAAAAAAAATAAACAAAATTATTGTTACATATCACATAAAAATATCAGTTAAAATGATAATTCAATTCTGAGTCACAAGCATGAGAATATTTGAGAAGGTTATATGGCATACGCAAATAACCAAAATGAAAGGTACTCGAAACGGATGACTGTGCACTGTCTGCAAAAGTTCAGGCCGTATCTTGGTCGTTTGTGGTAGGCAGTGAATTCCAAATACAAAAGTGTTTTGAAAAACGTAAATGTTTGCGCTTTGGTACTTTTAAATTTAAAGTCATTTGTTTTGTAAAAATTACCAAGCCTGGCTCTTCATATGTATTTTCCGACACTCATAATTTTATGAGGAAAACGTTTGCACTCGTTAGAAATAATTTTGAACATAAGTATCTCCGTCTGATTTCGATTGACATCAGTCAATTGTTTTGTGATTTATTTCTAATAACCAAAACGGAAATTTCCGAAACAGAAGTCTAGGTACTGGAGGAAAAAATTATTAGTCAGATTTCGTACTTTGTGCAATATTAACCGTTTATTATTCGAAAAAACAAGTTGCGTCATTTAAAACAGATTATTAATTGAAGTATATCCACGGTTGCACAAATAAAGAGCGAGTGAATATTTTGTGGACAGAGCGTGTACTATTTTATGAAATGCATATGCAGTATAAAAGTGCTCAAAATGGCGTAAATAAATAAAACGGCTTTTGTGGGAGTAAAATCTTGTTTATGATTAAATTTTAAATTAGTAAGTTATTTATTATGATATAAATAGTAAAATATAGATAACTAGTACTTTTATTTTCAGCTTTTTTGAAATAAACTCACTATGCAGCGTGCCAAAAGAAAATAAAAAGACTTCTTTCAAAATTTAATGCTTAACGTTCTTTTTTGGAAATGAAAATATCAATTAACAATAGACAAAACTCTTCCTTGACCTTGTAAATTATTCTAGAAATCCTTGACTTCCTTTAGCTGGTAAAAACCTGAAATCTCTTACTAAATTTGGCATGGAATATGCCAATAAATTTCAAACGTAAAAATGTGCGCCATCAAACGTAAAAATGTGCGCCATTTGTTTTTACATAAAAATTTCTCATATAAATAATTCTTGGATTAGACTTTTTTTGAAAGGTATCTTGACCCAAAACGTTTAAACTGTTTTCTTAAAACATTTATTTGCTATTGAAAATTTTATAAATATAACTAGGTTGAGTTTTGAATAAATGAAATTACAACGCATAACCACATTTTTGGAACATTTTGTATCCCAAAACGTGATCGCATATAAATCAAGTTGTTATATTGCTTAATTACAATGCATCAGGTCTTTAGTAAATAAAGAAAGCAATAAAATACACATGGTGGTTTGGCAATAACAAAAATATCATATCCTGCAGCAGCTCTTCTTGATTATTTCATACCTTAGGAAACACGAGCAAATATGTGAATTGTGGAAACATTGCAGGTTGGCAAGCGATAAGGTGGTGCGCAGGAGAAATGATTATCGGGGAAAATATTTCTTCAAGGTAGGAGGTGATTTGTATTCATTGTGGATGTGGAAGAGAATGTTATTCTAGGGTTTCGAGAAATAAGGAACATAATTTGGATAAGAGTGCTCTTTCGACCAGAGTGAATTTGCGGAATTAGGGGTCATATGTTTCTTCTTTCTGAAGTGATTTAAAGCCGTGTTTCTGATGTGAACATCAAAGACTTAACGATATCACATTTGATTTTAGTGAAGTGCAGTTCATCCAGTGCTTTCTTCAGCAGTAGTTATGGCTTTCGCCGAGCGAAACAATGCAAGTTTCAAATGCCAAGTCATTCAATTTGCGAAAGAATATGGAAATCATGCAGTTTGGTTTTCGTGAGTGCTTCGTACACGAGTGGAGTAAACATGAAATTTTACAATGATTATTGCGCCAAAGAATAAATATGCATTGCATAAAGAAGTTATGAAATAGCTTACCGTCGGCGAAAGTGTTGGAAACTGCATTGTAGAAAATCCCCATCATCGCTAGAATTAATTAATTGTATCAAGAAACAGCGTACGTTTTTTTGCCTTCAAAATAGAAAAAATGAATGCAAATGGAAGTGAAAACTCTAAAGCAAACTGAGTTTGTGTATTCGATTTACTTCACGGAATAATTCAGTTTTCCGAGAAAAAAAGACAAAATTTTTTCAAAGGCTTCTGAAATATAGAGATAAAACTTTGATGAGTTTTTAAAAATATGGAAAAATTTAATTACTATCACGTGTTGCAAATATGGATGTCATTCCAGTAGTTTTTATACGGTAGGAGATAAATAAACAATGATATGAAAGAAAAATAACGGTTACCATAGAAACAATAGGCCAACGAGAAATCTCAACTCACCGTACTGATCTCCTGCTTAGCCGACCGTACGAAATTAAAATCCCATCGATATGTTTAAAAGAAAGACTGCTGAAGTACAGTTTCCCGAAAGTGTTTTCATCCGTATTCACGAGAAAGGATCGGCGGAGAAAAATGTCGTGAAACTGTGGATAAGAAATATTTGGCAAAAGCTTCCTTTTGTCTCAGATAATCAAGAAAGTCCAATACTTTGGGACATGTTCAGCCTCCATCTAACGGATATGTTGTTGAAAGAGTGTTATACAGATACGAGAGTTTATCCAGGCGGATTATTGCCATTAGTTCAGATATTAGACATATATGTCAATAAATCATCGATAGAATATTTTTAACGTCAGTGGAATACTCGAGCAAACGTAATAGTGAAAAAAACAATTAGAAATGGAGACCAAATACGTCATGCCAGTCCATAAATAGTGTGTCAGTAAATAATAAAAGCACGGAATAAAATTAAACCCATTTAATATATGTGGTATATACATCTGATGGTCTAGATGAAATGGAAGATGATTATTTATCTGTGGATCAGAGAAAAAGTGACGGCGAAAATGAAACAGAATTCGATGATGTGCTTGAAGTTATATCTTAGCCGAATATGAGGAACTTGGATCTATGGAAGTATGGATCAGATGTGAAGAGGAAAATGAAACAGAATTTTTATAACGAAAATTTTTTAAGTACATAAACTCTGTTATTTCTTTTAAATAAAAAGAATTTAATTACACGCAGAAATCTAATTTTCGTATGCTCACTTTTTCCATATTTCTAAACATAACATTTTTATAGCTGACGTACAGCGCGTACCCATAAATTTCCATCTTGCATTTTCTTTTAAAAGTGCGCCTTATACGCCTGAATATACGGTAACAAACAGAGTTGAAACTTTAGTGATAGAGATATTTACATGCTTGCTGAAGCATTATATTCTGTTTTTTTTTCCTTCTATTAGTGTATAAATGTTTTCAAAATGTCGATGTTACGTTTTTCGATCTTTGTGTTGAGAAAAGAGATAAGGAATTAAAATTTTTATCTCGGAAAACAAAATTCCAAATCAGATTTCTAATGAAGAAGTGAAATTTTCTATAGCTTTATTTTCCGGATTATTTAAAATTAAGAAAAAGATGAGAGGACAAAAAAAAGAATTGATTTGGGTAACCAGAACATTTAGCCATTCAGTATCTATTGATGGGAATGTATATAACTCTAATGAATAGTACAGAAATAAGATAAAGTTTACGTTTCGGTTTGTAGGCCTTACGTTTCAAAATGGTTTTATACATCTTAAAGCGCATAGCAAAAGATTAGGCTCTCAACCGCTTTTTGTGTAATAACGTCAGAGAATAAATGTTACAGTTACAAGGTTTTCAAATAATCCATTCCTTCAAAAGTAATCTATTGTATTAAGATAATGTGTTTTCGAGGGGGAAGAAAATGAAACAGAACGGCGAGATCCTTCAGAGTATGATCCTGTAATGCTTTAACAAATCTTTCGCAGTCTAAAGTAATAGAGAAATGTGGTAGAGCTTCATCTTACACTATAGTAATGTAGTCAGATGTTTTATATTATGTGACTATGTGTCTCTATTCGATGTGTGGGAAAAAAATCTCCAACAGGTTCATATATACGATACCATTCAGATAAACGCAAAGGAAACCAACATTTCCATCTAATAATATTTATTTTATTTTAGTTATACCATTTTCTAGTTAGATAACCAATTTGTGAGCAAGAATTTGTATCGTAACAGTGAATCATATTGCTGCCAAATTCCAAATATAAAAAACTAAAGCTCACCAATCATAAACCGAGAGTTTCTGTGAGATTTGTGAGGTGCGAAGGAATCTCTATTTTGAAAGAAATCGAAATTGATATAAATTCGCTTTATAACATATTATTCAGTTTATTTCTCTAATTATATTATGATTCTGATTTAATGTATACACACATTTTAAAAGTTATTTTTTTCGCTCATTTCAATTTGTAATCTTGAATTTTTACACTAGCAAAATCCTGAGTAGAGACGGAAACTGTGGTATGTCAAACTACATTTAAACAATGTGAAAGCAAATTAAAAGCTAATGTACATACTACAATAGCTTTTAATTTGTTTAGAATTATAATCTTAGTAATGCAACTCAAGATGATTAACACATAATTAAAAGCGGATAAACATTCCTTTTTGAACGTTTCTTTGAATCTTGATATAAAGTTCTACAAATATCTGCATTTCGATAAGACAACTCTCAGGGTCAAACAAATTTTAAAAAGAATGATTATTTAGAATATCACTAGTGGGTGTATGAATGAAATTTGTATAAATTAATTTCATGAGTTCAATTCTGAAATATAAGCCGTGCAATATTTATTTGCACAATTTAAAGCTAGTAGCATAACATAAATTTATTGTTGAAAAATACTGTCATGTGTAAAGCTATGTGTTAAAAAAGTCAAAAAACTGTGACTTTCCAGGTAAAACCGGAAGACCTCGCAGCCATGAAAGGCACTGAAAACATAGATCTGAACTACGAAAGAGTGTACTTAGTTGCTGCTAAAATAATGCTGATATCTTAAAGTTAGCATGACTAATTACTAGCTAATAATATATCAGTAGTTACACTTACCGAGCAAAATATTATCAAATGCTGTCCATATGCTAAGAATACCATAAAGTTCTTCATAATAAAAATGTTATTGATAATAAATTTTGGTAAAATGAAGCAGGTGTATGATTTATTTGTTCTATTTTTCTTTTCCGGGTCTTGCTTCGTTTGGTCATTAAATCAATCGTTCTACGGTCGTTATCGAGTTCTGGCTCTTTTCGCAGTTCATCCGGTTTCCTTTTCGGGTTTGACAGTTCTTTTCCGGTTCCAACTTGTTTTTCAGATTAGGATTCTTTTCCGTTTTTTGCTTTTTTTCCAGGTATTGCGTCTTTTCTGACTCGTCTATATTTTCTAATTCTGGCATCTTTTCCGGCTCTTGCTTCTTTTCCAGTTTTTGCTTTTTTTCCAGTTTCTTATTCTTTTTCAGTTCTTCTTTGTTTGTTGTTTTTTGCATTTTTTCCAGTTTCTTCTTCTTTTTCAGTTCTTCTTTGTTTTTTAGTTTTTGCATTTTTTCCAGTTTCTTCTGCCTTTTCAGTTCTTCTTTGTTTACTAGTTTTTGTATCTCTTTCAGTTCTTTCTCCATTTTCAGTTCTTCTTTCTTTTCTAGTTTTAGTATCTCTTCCCGTTTTTTCTTCTTTTTCAGTTCTTCTTTCTTTTCTAGTTTTTGAATCCATTCTAGTGTTTGCTTCTCTTTCAGTTCTTGCTTCTTTTCTAGTTTCTGTTGCTTTTCCAGTTTTTGTTTGTTTTTCAGTTCTTCCTTCTTTTTCAGATTTTGCTTCTTTTTCTGCTCTTGTTTCATTTTCAGTTCTTGCTTCTTTTCCAGTTTTTGCTCTTTTTTCTGCTCTTGCTTCTTTTTCAGTTCTTGCTTCTTTTCTAATTCTTGTATGTTTTCCTGCTCTTGCTTCTTTTCTAGTTTTTTTATCTTTTCCAGCTTTTGTTTCTTTTTCAGTTCTTGCTTCTTTTCTAGTTTTTGTGTCAATTCCAGTTTTTTCTTGTTTTTCAGTTCTTGCTTCTTTTCCAGTTTCTCTTTCTTTTCCTGTTCTTCCTTTTTATTCAGTTCTTCATTCTTTTCCAGTTTTTGCATCTTTTCGGGTTCTCGCTTCTTTTCCAGTTCTTTCTCGTTTTCCAGTTTTTGCTCCATTTCATGATCACAAGGAGGGTTTTCCAATCTACAAAATAATTAGTATATCTTTATTTCAGTAGTAAAAAAGTGAAAGTAATGCAACGACTATCACGTTTAACATGTACAACACTTCCATATTTAGATACTATATAACACTTTTGGCTCAGTTTCATAGGGAAAAATCTCCCCGTAGATTTATTGCCTGACAGAATGTTTTTCTACAAAGGGCGAATTTGTTGCTTTTGTTGTTCTGACCTAAAGCCAAGCAATAACGACGTGATTTGTATGCAATAAACGACCTCCATGAATCTCACGTAGAGCGTAATAATTTGCAAAGTTTCAATGTCTACAAAATTAGACACTTATGGACCTCAAAGAAGGTGTTCGAAATTACGACCAGCACCCTAATGCAGGTATCACATCTCTCGCACATCGAACATAAGATATTCTGGAAAATACCGTGCATCCCCAGGACTTTCCCAGCAGCTGCCACGATATGTGCCACAAGTTCCTGTTGAACTTCTAACAGGGGTTTCGTGCACTAATGTGTTGACGTACCCCGAGAGGAAGTGTAATGCAAGTGAGGTCTCGTGATCTTTCTGAACAATGCACTGGACTACCCCTGCCAAACCCATGTTTAGGATACTTTCCGAAGGAACTTTCGAATACTTTCTTTGATGACGATCCCCTGATTTTGTTCTTATTTCTTAGTTTCCTCTGCGCTAAGAATAATAAACAAATACCTTTACACTGTTCGTACCCTTTTTTCTTATGTTGTCTCTCGTCACTATGGCGCCAGGAAAGCGTTTCCGATCATGAATTGCAATAAACGACTATATATATATACGGGAGTTGGTTTGTTCCCCTTGAAAAGTCAACTAATTTCCGATCAATGACAATGATTACATGTTTTTAATTTAATTTTTCCTTTTACAATTGAAATTTTGTTCTTCATGATGATTTAATTCCAGTCCCTGTTAAAACATTATTAACAATGTACTTTCAAGTTACTTCAAAACATCTTTCAAAATATAACTTACTAGTATGGATTCACTATTTTAAAATAATTCTACTTTAATTAAACTTAGGAGATAATATAATCAATTAATCAATATTGTTTAGGAAATAAATTATATATACATATATATATATATATATATATATATAAAATCGTATATATATATGTTATCGTGAAAGGTCGATATTGGAGAATGTCGACTTTCCCCGGAGAATGTCAGCATTCACCAAATACGTCGGTGAAAGATCGAATATTGCATTACATTCTTGTACATTCGGACCCTCACCGGTGTATGTCGACAATCACAGATATGCTATGGTGTAGGTCGAAAAGAGAGGAGTATATGTACACGCTCTCATTGCAAAAGGAAGCGTTCCACAAATAAATGCAGTTGTAAAAGCAAGGGCCTCTTGGGCAATTGAAAGTATCCTAATAGTTTACGTTGTTGCAATAAATAAGATTTGAATCACGTAATTTAGTAAGTTTTTAACTTCTATTATTTTCCTTTTTCATTTTGAATGTACAGTGTGTTTCAAATTCTTATATTCTTAAGTTCTTATTTTAAGTTTCAAGTGCGTTTTTTCGTGACCAAATTACGGAGAAAATATAATATTCTTATGTGTTGAACATTCACCATTAGTAGATGGTGAATGTTGACATTTACAGGTGTAAGTCAGAAATAAGAGTATTTGGAAAATATTTCGGACATACAACAAGCGACTATGTGAATGTTGACATTCACCGGTGAAAGTCGACATTCTCCAGATTTCGGTGTTTCACCATAACATATATACGATAAACGTATATATATAGATATATATGTATATGTGTGTGTGTGTGAATTAATGTTAGGAATTCTGATCGCACATATTGATCTATAGTACAGAGCAAATTTGGCAGATGAATAAGATAAAATATTCAGACTTATTTCAATTCACATTTACGGCCCCAATTCATTTGAAATTCTAAACTTACCTATGTCTAGAATATTTATATTTCTCATATTGTTGGAATAGGAATAAAGTAGCACGACGCCGTGTTAGCGGTGACAGAGATAGGAAAAATGTGCATAGTTCTACATTATTGTGGTTTAGTAAGAGAAATATTTGATTCAGGAAATTTTATATTCCCACTTAGCTAAGTCATCATCTTTAACTGAAATCATGTGATATATATATATATATATACATAAACATATATTTTAATTAATTAATTTTTATTTTTTAATTTGTTATTAATTCAAAATTATTTAATATTATATTGTAGGGTTTATATTTATTTTAACTAACATTTATTTTAAGTTTAAACTATCTTTCCTGTCAAGCCTTACTTTCCCCTGGAATTGCCAATGCCAGAGTATGTAAATTTTAGTAGAACGCGCAAAGTATTCAAATTGTCAGCGGAAGTATTTGAGTTAAATAGAAGGGAAACGAGTTCGAAAGTGTTTTTCTTGCTTCACGATTCACGAGCGTGAAGGTGGCTAGGTAGAAATTGAAGAACCGCGCGTTTCGGCCTGTGTGCTTGCCTCGGCAGATAGTTGAATCTTTCAACTTAATATTCAGAAGTTTGCTGAAATATCAACTGTATCTTAGAACGCGGTTAGGTTAGTTACGTTTAAAAGCCTCGTAGGTAGTAACTTGTTATTATTCATTTTTAGTTTCTTATTTTTATTTTACCGCCGGGTCGGCGTCGTTTGTGAGCGTCAAGAGCACGCATCTGTAATTTCTTAAGTTGAATAAAAAGGGATTTAAACCCTTCTCAAGATTTTGTGTACTTTCCAGTTCATAGCAGTCACCACTATTGTTGCGTGCAGGTTGGGGCCGCGGAACATTACAATACATTAAAAAAATAATTGCAATGAAAAGTTAGAATCTCGAAATTTTTATTATGTTTAATGAGTACATTCTCAAAACTCGAGCTAAATAAAATTATAAATCTCTGTAAATCTAGAAATATATAGTCTAACAGAAACAGGTGAAGAGAACAATTTATATTAGTTTTGTTCCGAATAGAGTATGGGATGGATTTCAGTGTTTACTTAATTTGTTTTACATACATATATATCTGTATATTATTTATAAACATAAAGTCCTTTTTGTATTTGTTACTCTAATTATATCAACTATTTGACACTTACTTCTCATTCACAAATTTTGCAAACTGGCCCTTTAAACACGTGTATTTTGTATATTAGCTTTCTGTTTAGATGTTTCATTAGTTAATGCAATAAAGTTTCCTCATAATCAAAAGGTATTACAATAAATTTGAATTCTTCACAATGTTACTTTCCAACTTCAACATTTATAATTTATATTTGTAATGAAGGAATGAAAAAAACATTACGCATTATAAATCTGAAAGCGTATTATTTTCCAAACCAGCGTTTTTGTCAAAAAATTAATAAATGTATAATTAAACTGGACCTGAAACATTATGTTTTGTTTTATTATTTTTTCCGAAATGACTTACGTCTCCGACACGTATTGCAATCTTAAACATTGGGGATCCAATTCTTCTAGTAATTGTTCGCTGTAGTTTATTTCTGCTTCTCCTTCTTCTTCTTCAAATATACGTCGATAATTATTTGCGCTGAAATATTTTTATTTTATTAAATATATATGTTCATATGTTTGAAGTCATTAATTTAATAAATGATTATTTATACGTTTTGTCAAAAGTAGTAAGTTACAGGTTGCGAGCATTTTAACACATTGTCAAAGATTTTTAAAGGCGCTATATTCCACGAAGAAAATATCTTTACTTATTCAAAGTCTTCAAAAAACAATAAATATGGAAATGAATATTCGTCTTATTAGCCTAAATTCCATTGTGAGGATATACAGGTATAATAGGAAATGAAGCTGCTGGCACCAGCAGCTCAGGATGCCATATTAAAAGGTCTGATTGACATCTATCATCTCAGATCAAACCTTGCAATCAGAAAAAATTTTCCAAACACGTTTTAATAAAATAACAAACAGGATTGGACGAGGCAGATACAAGAAAATTGCTTCACGGTTACTTCCCGCAAGTAGTCCTATAAAGAATATTTTTTTTTCTCCAATTAGATTGGCAACAAATCATGGAAAGTTTCCATTTTATTTCCAGAGATTCTTAAAAAGGCACGTAAACTGCGAGCGCGAAAAACCTGCAAATGTAGCAAAACCTAAGCTTTATAAATGGCACTCTTCCTTACTTTCCATTCTTAGAAAAAATAACTAGGATTTGCATCAAAAATTCCAGAGAAACCTCTTTCTACAATATGAAGTGTGTGTCTGCACCTCAACAATTTATGAATAATGTTATTGAAAATGAAGGAACTGCGATTATAAGTATCTAATCATATTACAAGAGGGAATAAGCAAGTATTTAAGAACAAGTAAAATTTTTAAACTTTGGCTTCCGTAGACCAGGCTGATCAAATTTCCAGTCGAGCAAGAAGTATTAAACGCACAATATCTCTTCGGATCTTCCTATGTTCCTGATTATTACATCTGCTGAAAACAATTTAATACGTTTAAATGAAATTACATTTCACTGAAGTAATCTATTAATTGTTTAAAACTTTTCTGCTGTTGACTTTAATAAATTCATGATATTTCGTATTTCATTTGTTTCCAGCAACACCTAGTCTCCTTTGCAAAGAAAATTAATAGTAACTTTTGTAATTAAGAAATGATTTAGATGAAAAATTAAATTGGACTGGAGATAATGTCTCGGTTGTTTCCGTTAAAAAAAGTTGGTGCTTTCCTAATTCGAAAAAATATCTCCATATATATACATAACATACATGTAATTAATTTACACAGTAAAAAAAGTATTCTTCGCATGGTATCTTCAAATGGGTAGATACGATAGCTGAAAAACAAGTGTCGGATAAAAGCGGAGCTGCAAAGAGCGATTTGTTGTACTGATCTTTCCTTTTAAGTATCTATGTTATTCGATGCATGTAATTTTGTTGAAATTCGTGTTACAAATTGCTTTATTCTCTGATGTAGAAGGAATTATCCCAAATTTTATTCAGAAGATTTAAATAACGGTTTCGATCACAATAGCCAGCAGTTACTAGTAAAATATCTGGATCAGTGACTTTTTGACGTCATATAAAACGCTTAATTACAGGGCCGTAATACGACTCCCAACCCACCCCCAACCCCAGGAGTATAGCGATATACAATAGTGACATGATCGAAGATTCTTTGGAAATAATCGTTGTCATCGCATATTCTATTTAAGTAATCATAGTCATCAGCTTTTAATATTCGTTGCAAATAATCATTGTCATCGAATAATCATTGTAAAGAATCATTCTCATCAGATAATCATTGAAAATAATCTGTGTTATTACATAAAGAGGCATAGTAGCTGATGTATAAAGAATAGTACTCAAATTCTAATCAAAAGAATCGAATATGTATTGCAATTTATCATATGATCATTATTTACAGCAAAGATTCTTAAATGATTTCGACCTACGGCTCCTAATGTCGCCGCGGAAAACTTGCGCAACAGTGACAAAAAGAATATTTAAAAATACAATAAAAGCCTGAAAGCTAGGGAAAATGTCTGAATTTAATTTTCTTTTATTTAAATGAAGCTTAATGTTTTTAAAGGAAATTGAATATTGTAAACAGGAATCAACAATATAAATATATGTGGGTTTTTGCCTCTTCGTTTTTTTTCTTCGTAACATCATATCCTTTGGAACGGGTGGGGGAATTTGAGTTTGGAAGGAGGTACCCTCGGATTCCCAAAATTCATGGTAAAACTTTTCGACTTTTATTATCTTCCTACGACTATCACTCTAGATATTATATAAAATTTCGGAAAACGCTAATTTTTCGCATTCATTTGTCCAAGTGGCGGAAGTCTAGCGCGCTGGAAATCAAAATGTTTATTTGGAAAAATGTTGGCTCTTCTCACTTTCAAATCGTTGAGTTTGTTTAAGAGAAATTTTTAAGTTAAAAAAAAAATATGAAATAAATAGTATTGCCAAACGTGAAAATTATTGTTGTTATTATTTACGGTTATTAGAAGAAAGCACGTGATTCCATATAACGTCATTGTATGTCGAAAATGTTTAGTTAATGTCAGTATATTAAATGTATAGCTGCTTTTGGCAACTTTTATGTTTCTCCTTTAGATACGTGACACGATATGCTATCGCTATGTTAATTCTTTTACTGAGATTTTGAAAATTTGTTATATTAAAATAAATTTGAATCATAACCTCAAATTTATTACCTGGAGTGTCAAAAGTCTTTGTTTCCTGACTTCGCAAGAAAAATTTATTTACGAACCGCTAGTTGCTTGGAAAAAATGCATACATTTTCTTCATAATGAAATGTTTCTATGCATTTTACGCTATTCTAATTTTATTTATAAAAATTTAATTTCTTTTATTGTATAGTTCCTTTCCAGAAGCGAAACGGATGCCCATTAAGCAAGTGGAACGTCAACAGAATATGCGCGATGAAGAGAAGAAGTTGCAAGTAAACGAAGGATACAACACTCTCCGCGTCATCGTCAGATTCGACAGGAAATACCAGAAGAGCTCAAGAACTTGCATAAACAACTCAAGACGCTGCAGATTACGGATAATTTCGGTTCGAAGAGGCAGAGCTTATACGAGAAAACAAGCTTCGCATGAACGCATCACGACATACACGTAGTACTCTTCACAAGGCAGGAAGTTTACTTTGAGTAACACACTGTATACATAGAGCTCGTAGACATATATAGTAAAGATTTTGCTTTGGCAACAGCGCCCTAGTAAAATGTATGAAGTTTATATTGATATCTCACAGTACCTGAACGAAATTTTTCTATTTTCTTCTTCATTTACTATTTTCTTAAATTTTTTATCAGTAATACTATCTATATATTATAGATATCAAAATCAGAAAAATTTAATTAATTATCTTTAAATGTATATAAGTGTTGAATACTTCGCCCCTGTTCCTACCGAAACAACACGATGTAATTGTAGATAGCTAGAAAGTAAAATGTATTCAGCAGGCTGTACAGCAAGCGACATCTATAAATGGTGATAACACAAGAATGTTATATAATGTTATATACCGGCAGAGTTTTAAAATAAGAACATATACATCAGTGTTTTAAAAATACGAATTTTGCATCAAACTGCAAAACAAATATCTTAAAATCTGCCTTTCATGCATAAGAGTTCAGCATTCCGAGTATTGTATTTTCGTAAACGGTTTAGCAAAATTAACAAACATCATTGCCTTGAGAAATGGATAATCTTGGTATGAATACGAATTACGCCAAGACTGCCCGTCAATGGTTGTTTTGAACACGCCCTAAATGTATATATATAACCCTTAAGAAACGTAAAGTGAGTGAATGTACTATCCGAGTGTGTCTTTATATCTTGAGCATTTAAGAAATAAGAAATGCATTTATCTATTTGGATAAAGCTGACGCTATTGGCCGAATAACAACGTTTATTTAACACTTGGTATAACCAACGTCATATATATCTTGAAATAAAACATAAATTTCCTAGTCAGATACTACCAATTGCAGAAAAAATACAAAAATAATGGAATTTCTAATAACACTACAGGTAACATACCGAGGAATAAATTGCGCGGCAAAACTGATGCAATCTACAATATGTAAACCAAAAAATTTATGTACCGCTAATAGAAATGCAATAGAATGATAAATGAAAACTATGATGAAATTTATAATGAAAAATTTACCATAAACTATTAATATATGACATTAGTAAATATATACTTTTAATACTATTAATTTTAATATGCTGAAACTTTCATAGTATTCATTACTTACGAACGCTTTTTCATCCATCGAAGCATAGCACAAGCCATTCTCAATTCAGTGCTCGTGCAGGTCAATAAAATAAGGATAAATCCAAATTTTTACAAAAAATCAATCGCCTTGACTCGTTTCTCAGAAAACGTATGTCTACAAATGCAGTATTAATATATCACATCAATATAATTCGGGATTATAAAATCTCCAAACAACGCATTAAACGCAAAAAATCGCATTAAGGCAGAATGAAGAATTTTCACTCTTACAATGGCTTTTACAACAATATACAATAGAATCTAATTTCTAAAGTAAGTGTTCATTGTTACACCATATTTCATTCTTGGAGAATCTTTCATGGTTGTTCAGTAATTCAAACTGTTAACTGGTTTAAATAGAATTATGATTTCATATATATGCACAGACTTATATATGCATATATTAATACGTATATGTAGTAACATACATCATCTTATTATATGTAGGCGCATAATTCTAAATTAATTATACTTGTCAGCATGCTTTATATATTGATAGCAGCAGACTTTTAAAATTATTTATTACTATCTGCTTGCTAACGATTATATAATTAAGTACAGTGGTACCTCGACATACAAGTTCAATTCGTTTCGTAACCTTGCTCGTATGTCAAATTGCTCGTATCTCAAAGCAATTTTCCCCATTGAAATTAATCGAAATGCCATTAATCCGTTCCAGCTTCCAAAACACAACCTCAGTTGTTTTTTTAAGTGTTTTTGAATAAGAAAAATGTAGTTTCTTATTCAAAAACAAGAATAAGAAAATAATAATTTCAATAAGAAAAATTGAATAAGAAAAATGTAGTTTCTTATTCAAAAACAAGAAGAAACATTTATTTATAAATAAAAAATACATATTGTATAAAAACATAATTAAAAGAAAAAGTGAAGTTCCTACGGAAGCGCTTAATTTTTGTCACTGGTCTTCGCTTTCTTCGTCATGCTCTGCTCATTTTCACCCGCAGATCGTTTAAAAAACTGTCCAAGGTGGTTTGTTTCTTCCTTCCTGTCAAGGTAATGAGTTAGGCAAGTTTCGTTGACCAACTCCGATGCACGAATAGTTGCAACTTTTTCGCGGTGATTTTTATCCACGAACTCTGCAACTTTCTCCCTTATTCCCAAGATCTCTTTTATATCTCTTGTATGGATAACCTCCTCCATCTCTGGCTCCTCTTCAAACCTAATTTTTCGTTGAAATACCGTATGCTGCTGCAAATGCAGATCGTGTAACTCCTCGGTTGTCAGCTCCTGAGACTGTTCCTCGACGAGTTCGTTCACATCTCTCTCATCCATCTCCAGACTCATGGATTTTCCCAGAGAAGCAAGCTCCTCTACCACTGACACTTTGGGTTCCAATCCTTCGAAGGCCCTTTCAGCTACAGCTTTTGGCCACAGCTTCTTCCATGCAGAGGTTAAGGTCCTCGTTGTAACACCCAGCCGAGCCTAATCAATAATTCTTAGGCATATCACGATGTTAAAGTGGTCTTTCCAGAACTCTCGAAAGGTAAGGTTTGTGTTCTCCGTCACCTCAAAGCAGCACCGAAAAATTTGCTTGTTGTACAACTTCTTAAATTTAGAAATCACCTGCTGATCCATGGGCTGCAGGATAGGAGTGGTGTTGGGTGGTAGGTAGGGAACTTTTATAACTTGACCTCTTCGAGTAAATCATCTTCGAGATTTGGTAGGTGAGTAGGGGCATTGTCGAGGAAGAGAAGGGTGTGTATGGGTAGGTTGTTTTTCTGTAGATATTTTTTAACCGAAGCGCAGAACACCAGGTTTATCCACTCCACAAAGAATTTCCTGGTGACCCAAGCCTTCGGACTTGCCCTCCACATAACTGGCAGTTTTTCTTTTAAAACATTATATGACTTAAAGCCTCTGGGATTTTCCGAATGGTATACTAGCAGAGGCTTGATTTTACAGTCGCCACTCGCATTGGCGCAAATTGCTAGATTTAATCTATACTTCATGGGTTTGTGACCTGGAATCGTCTTCTCCTCTGCCGTTATGTAAGTTCTATTCGGGATCCTTTTCCAGAAAAGTTGACACAGTTGAAGACTTGCTGGGGGGGGATGTATCCTTTGGCTACTATCAGTTCGGAAAACATTTTGATGTAAACCTCAGCTGCTTTCACATGCGAACTTGCTGCCTCACCATGCCTGACGACGGAGTGAATGCCGGTCCTTTTCCTAAAGTTGTCAAACCAGCCCCGACTAGCTTTAAACGAGTCTTACGATTCCTCGTTTGTAGAAGTGTGTGAGATCTTCTTTAGCAAATAACCGTAAATTGCTCGTGCCTTCTCACATATGATGCTTTGTGTTAAGGTTCCTCCTTGAAGCTGCTTCTCTCTCACGCACACCATCTGTAGTTTCTCCATCTTTTCACGGAGAGAGGTTCGGAGCTTAGAAATTATTATAACGCCCTTAGTTGGCGTTATACCCTTTATCAACTCCTTTTGTTTAAAAGAAAAGGGGAAGAAAGGAAAAGACAGTCGTGTTAATTCTGTGGACTCAACATCTGCAAAAGATGCTTCTACAAATTCAGTTCGGCCGTCCAATCCTCACAGAAATCGCCAATGTCTACATCCAGCAGTACTGTGTCTCCCACAACTGTCCCTGGAAGTACGAACTCTACTACAACATTATCTGCCTCAGCAGTTAGTTCAACAGGTATCAGTCAGAATCTTAGATCAAATAGCTACGCTGCAAGCTCAGCAACAGAAGCACCGAAAAAGAATGTCAATTCTGTAGATAAAGTTCTTACCAATACCAAAGTGAACTCTATACATTCTAATGAAAGTCATCCTCCTCCACAAATACCTAGTATTACGCCTCAGACTGCAGTCATGGACCAAAAAGGACCAGCAAAGGCTAAACGAGGTGTTAAAAGAAAAGCAGATACAACTACACCACCAGCTGTTAATATTGTTATGAATTTGGTATTTAAAAAGCTAATGTCAGTTCAATTATAAATTAAATGATTTTATATCTCGCGCAGTGCAGCGCTTGACGAATATTGAAAGAAAGCTAAGCCGGAAAATTGAAAATACAAGAGCGCGTGCATTAAAGGCCTTTCGGTCTTCGTCCTCATCTTTCGGAAACTCAACGCAGCTACTTAAAGATGCGTTTTACGGAAAATACGGAATACAGCTGAAGATTACGAAATACTTGGATACTTATATGTTTTATTGTTAGCATAAATTTAGGTATTTTGCATAATGAAACTCGAAAGGCATACGAAACGAACGTGCGCCAAGATATTTATTGGCGAGAGAAAGTAAAGTTCGTGAGCAATGCAGTATATTTGATTTTCACCCTAGCTACTTGTACCTGGCCAAAGGTCTAATCCAGTAGTACTTTCTCTTTTCAGGTACAGTGTTATAGTATGTTCCTCTTGTTCTTTTTTCTTATTGCCTAAAATAGGTAAGCCTGATGATATTTAGGACTGATGATGATTCTATCTAAGTTTTATCCTTTTCGATACTTCAGTGTTTTTAATGTCTGTGAAGATTATTACTTTTTGTTATGCTTAAGTTAAGCAAAATTATAATATTTTATTAAATAAAGATTTCGTAGTTAACTTTTTGACTTATGATTCTTTAATTCTGTGCTTGAGGAAACGTACTCATTACGCCTTCAGTGCTAATGCACAACCAACATTTATACAGGCATTCTACTGCATTTGACAGTACTTTCTTGTTCTATCAATTTTTTTCACAATGGGCCTTGTGAGAAAAATTCCTTGGTGAAGCGGTCGAAACGCGAACGTGTATGCAAGAAATTTGAGACACTTTGTCTCAGTAAGATTTCGATGTCCAGAGAAATCATGAAGTAAACCGCAGGTGGGGTGCAATCTGCCGGTCAGGGTTTCTTGCAATAGCTGTTGAACTGTATTTTCAGAAAGAAATCACATCGAGGCGGAGCCAGAAGCGAGCGGGAGTCAGTCAGGAGTAGGGGGGCTGAGTTAGAAGAAGTTACTATATTAAACCTCTTTTTTATTATTAATGTAGCTGAATATGAATACTCAATATGTGGGCCACGTACAGCCTTCTAAAATAGTCATCTTCTATTTTCTCAGAATTCAGTAAATCCGCGAGGTCTGCAGTTAAGTTTTGCTCCGCTTTTCTGTAAAAACTTTCATTTAACTTATTGAGATGATCTTGAATGTATTCTTTTTCAGGTCGTTGTGGAAGTTCTTATTTCTGAGAAAGTAAGGCCCCGTTCAGGCGAGAGCGTAAAGGGCATAAGTGGTTAAAGCCGAGCTCTGTTGCCAAGGAAACCAGTCTCTGCTACGTCACAGAATCACAGGTCTCGTGGCATAGGGTTCAAAGTTTTCAACTTTACGCCGAGTTTGGGATAAGCGTCGACCAATCAGCGCGAAGCTAAAACGAAGCGGCTTTCTTTAGACGATTTCGCTGTCACATTAAAGGTGATATTTTTTTAATATGGAGCACATCGTACCCGAATGAGTTGTAATCGTATCCGAACAAAATAATGAGTTGATCTCGCAAGAAATCTACGATGATGACATGCATTTTTTAATGAGTTTTTCAATTTATATTGAAAAATATGGATAAAACTCGTAAAGCGAAAGTTAAGCTCTGGATTATGCACGCTGTGTATGATCCTGTAGATGATTGATCCCATCCAATATTTTTCATTTTATTATGAAAATTCATTAAAATTTCCGTAAGGAAGCTGAGCCTTTCTTCCGTAAATGAAACGTTTTGAGAAATGGAGTAATTTTTTTTTTTTTTAATAATATGAGGCATTACCTCCATTCCATTAAGGTTTGGAGAATACTTGATATTGAAAGTGATGTTTAGGTGTAAATTTTGCCCAATTATTTATGCATGCGTCCAGCTTTATTTGCAAGGATAGTCTAGAAATTTTAAATCCTATCACAAATTCTTGACATTATCACTTATCGTCGGCAGTTTTGATTAATAACAATAACGTAACAATGGGGAATTTTTTATTAAAAAACCGAGATTTCCCTGGAAAGTACACATAGAAAACGCTACTAGAAGTCCGAATTTATGTTTGGGAAAAACGAATAGTAATCTCTACTGCTATTTAAAAGGTTTGATTTATACATTATTCCATTTAGCGTTTAGCTTTAAATAAAATCCTGAAATTGGAAAACTTGCTAGTTTAAACATATTTTTGATTTTGAATCCTACAGAAACTGTCTTCACTCACCATTATTTTTCAAAAAGTCTCGCAATATATCGCAAATGCATTTGGTAGCTAACATTTCTAAAGACATCTTAACTACAATGCAATCAAAAACTTAATTATACGTTCCAAAACCACCGCTTTGCTCAAAGAGGCAATGCAGTTTTATTCAATAAAGAACAGGAAACGACAGACAACGTTATTATTTCGAAAAATTTCCAAAATTTTATACGCCGAAAAGAGAAGAAAAAAACTGGTGGATAGCAATTTTTGTAATAATTCATATTAAACAAAGATTATGAATGAGACAAGGAAGGATTCGTAGATCTAATGCCGTCGCTGATACTTAGATGACAGCAATTAGCCGACGACTACCCAATAATTATTTAAACTTACTATCAGTTACCACGTTTCTGCTGATTCCCCATAATTTTTAATATTCAAGTAATTTTATCACCTATGAGTAAATTTTTTTCAATTCTTCAATGAGCTTTAATTCTTGAGTAATTTAACATAAATTATGGCTTTTCATGTATATCGTCCAAATTGAAAAAAACGTTGAACTTTCTCGTCAAGGAAAAGGAATAAAGAAATTAAAAAAAAAAAAAAATAGCTAGTTACAGTCGGTCACTAAATTACATTTCTATTTTGAATCTGCAATAATTACCCGTATTTTTTCTTCATTCACTACTTCATTCAGTCGATGCATTAGGTTCCTCCTACTAACACACTTCGCGTTATGGTGTTCTGCTGTTCGTAACTTCTGTAATAGAGCGACGCTGCAGTCCACTATTTTTAAGCTAAGGATGAGCAATTTGGATCATCTCTGTGAGATTAAGTATCTTGGAATTAAATACTCGGTTCCGTAACATCATTTTTATTTACCACGCCTACCGCTTAAAACGTTAGAAAGTTTAAAGTTTAGAAATATAAACTGTTGTATAATGTTAATTTAGAAGAAAAATAACATTTAAAAGTTGTTTTTTTCTATTCAGAAATTAACTAATTTTTGCAAAATTTAAATTTCAATCTTTGTATCTTGAAAAAGGTACTGACATCCAACTCGAGCTGGACTTAGTTTTAATTTCAAACTCCACCCACGAAACATCTTGCGTCGGGGTGTGCGCGAGAATTTTGAGTATTATTTATGCGTACCTCCAGTAGAGCGGTGTCATGGTACACCAGGGTACCTGGGCCGAAGCCCCTACCCCTTGTAGATCATGTTTGAAAGTTTCGAATTATGATAAAAAATAACTTCTTTGGGGGATTAAAATTTTTTTTTTAATAAAATTTTTCTTTTCTTTTTTTTTCTTTTTTTAATTTTCTTTTTTATTTTTATTGGATCCTTTGAGAGCCTTCAAGGGGTATAGAGATTTTTTATCGTTGTAGAGATTTTTTATCATCACTACAGCGAATTCTTTGGAATTTCCTTGTCGCAGCATTGCGGTGTTTGAGGAGACTGGCGAGTTCCTTACTTCCTTTAACCTTTCTGGGGGCAATTTCTTGCTTTGCATCCTTGTGATAATTTTTTCTCTTATCGCCTGGAAAAAAAGTATCAATTTTATCCTCCGATTATATCGTGGGTAATGTGCAGTGAATTTTGTAGAGAGCTTTGACAAATTTTGCCAGTCCGTGCGAAAGGCTCTGGTGTCTACTGATGTCAAGAATCATTTTAACCGGATTCTGATCCGAAGAGAGTCCGTCAAGCACGGAAATATCCAGTGGAACACTGGTATTTCCTAGTCAATAATTCTCATAATAAGTCAATAATTCCCGTAGACCCAGAGTTATACTGTGTTGAGTATTTATGCGTCGGGGTGTTTTGTTGAGTATTTTGCCGCCGAGAATTTTGTGTATTATTTATGGAAATTCCACGGTGGCAAAAATATACTATGATTGTGTCTTAATATAATATTGTGTATTACGATTTGCAAGTCTTGATATGCAGTTTTCAATATACTCAGTTATATTAATTGTTTTCTATTTTATCAATATGCGTCAAAAATTATAAATATTCATGCATTATGACAGCAAAAAATATGTACTGAAAATAAATAAAGTTGAATCTTTGCAACAGAAAATTGAAAACTTAAAATTGATAGTACAAGCATGATTTTGAGCTAATTTCTTTTGTAATGTTTGATAAATATGTGATAAAAAATAAGAATGTAATGCCCAAAATGACAAACATAAGAAAGACAAATTGACAAAAACATGAATGCTATTTCTTCGTTCATTATTTATTTATGTAATCGTTGGTTAACCAATGAATAATTTGTTACTAAATGACCTAAATATTTCACAGACAAAATCTAATTTATTCATATATGTTCTTTACTTTTATTTACCTAATTAAGGATATTTCATTTTGATCCATTTAACAATTCTTCATTGAGTAAGAATAAGTTTATTGTTAAGCAACAATAAGTTTGTCGGAAACAATAAGTTGCCATTACTTATATTTCAGCATTTGCAACAATATTTAAATTTCAGATAAATCCAGAATGTTCTATGCAATTGATTTTTTTTAGTCAACCTCGAACTTATTAGCCGAAGGGGTGTTTGCCCGGAAGGCCTGTTAGTTTCAAAACGGTATTTTGTGCCAAATCACTATAAATATCTTATTACTTTTCAAATTATTGACACCAAATATTATCGCCCTTTATTATATTTAAGGAAATTAATTAATGAAGAATTTGCATGAATATATGTACGTTTCTCAGACTGGGAAAAAACAACAATACCTAGAGACATCAAATTCTGAATAATGCAGTCTTCCACCTGAATACGGGCAACTAGAAGCCCACATGTTGAATTTGAAATTTGTTTTATTATCTCGTTCATATTTTTTAAACTTTAAGGAATTTTTTATTAAGAAACTCAACGATTACAAGCAGTGGCAACAACTGCGCGGAATAAAATCTTCCTATCTCTAGAGCGCGAGACTGCCTATCACAAACTGTGAAGATATGCTGTTTTCAATTATTCTTAGCTCTAATGCTCCTGAAACGTGTATGCATGTGCAAATGAAAAAACGCTCCTTTGGGTGTAATATAAAATCTAAAAGATTTTAGACATTTTTCTTCCTTTTTTTTTTTTTTTTGAAAAGATAAAAGCCCGGATTTTACCACGATATTTTGGACGCCAATGTAGTTTAAAGGGACGCATATGTAGTTTAAAGAAGCATTAAAATTGTCCGCCGGGCATTTTAAACCCTTATCATAAAATTTACTGTTTAATCTATGGAGATAGGGCCCACCAGCGGCCGAGCGTTAAAAGCCGCTGAAGACCGGTAGCTCGGTCCGGGTTTCGAGTCCCGTCGAACGGGCTGGTAGCATGGGCGTTTTCGTGGTTTTCCCCATGTGTAACATGGATACGAACCAGTTTCCCTTAAATAGACCTCCACGGGGCATCCCTCCCTTTCCGAGTAGTGCCTAAGGGCGGAGCACGTAATAAGCAAAAAATCTATGGAGGTACTTATGAATGTATTCTTCCTTCAAATCATCGTGCAGTGATTTGTTTCTAATACAGAAATGTGCGTCTGGAAAGGTGCGCAAGGTTTTATTTTGTACAACTTGTAATTTGTGCAGGTCATTATTCTTTGCCGTAGCCAAAACTGGCTAGGTGTAACACATGATAAGTCGCAAAATGGAAAGACAAATTTGTCGCTTCCTGCGTAGGTCCAATTTAGAACACCTACGAATTAGAAGATTGAGTTGCTGCGCAACACCTTTAGTTTTGTTATACATAGTTGATATGGGTGTTCCAGGTTAGCCTTTGAAATAAAACGCCTAGATATTTGACCTTGTCAACTGTGGGTACCCTCTGGCCGAATAGATACAGTGACTGAATAACAACTTTTAATTCCTTCCTGCGTACGATTAGCAGTTGAGATTTATCAACATTGATAGAAATCCTCCAATTGGAGCACCATTCTTCAGTATCAAGTAAATCTGAAAACAAAAAGTTGAAACTGAAGGTTTCGTAATGTCGGTTTTTGCCAAATCGTTCAAAATATGGAGTGCGTGCACCGGTGTCTGAATGTATGAAAGAGTATTTACGAATTGATTAAGATGTTACAAAAACTATTATGTAACATTATTTTGTTGAATCTTAATTATATGTATATTCGGATATCTCTTTTAAGCAGCACCATTTTAAATTATTTCAGTAAGTATTGCTACTGGATTTTTAGTTATCTGAAAAGTAATGCATTCGTTTGCCTCACGGTACATTCCATCGTATAACCACTAGTAACGTAGAAACTAATTTCTAGCTTCCCTATATACTAAAACGTGAACCGCGTTTGTCGTAAACATGGTCTTATGAATATAAGTAGATGTTTCAGAGATAATGGGAAGTTTATTGCATGTGACTAAGTATTTCCAATTCTTTCTCCGAATTTCAAATTCAACTGTTCTTTTTGGTTCTTTTATGGAAAAGAATTTTTTTGCTTCTAGAATTTATATACATCAGCACAGAGAAGCCAGTGGAGTTTATTCTCTGCACTGATTTTTTTTTCTGCTTCAGGATTATAAACTGTATTGCTGTAATTATTTCCTTAAAATCGACGTTTCTTTAGCGATTGCATTCCATATGAAATTCAGGTAGAGAATTGGTTTTCTTGTAATCAATTTACAGTTCCTTTTTTTACGAAATGCAGAATCCCAAATTTTAATCCGAAATTTGCTACCTATATAGAGCTTTGTGCTTTAGTAGAGATAAAAATGGATACACAAAATTAAGTTAAAAATTCAAACAGAGACAAAAAATAACTATGTTCGATATACACAAATACAGTAGCTCATGTCTAAACTTTGCGTTAGAAAATTTAAATCTGTTAGGAGATGTGCAGCATAAGGACATAATTCTTTCTCCTCTTGTTGAATTTCTAATTGAAACACGTTAAAATTCTTGAGATGGTTACATGCATTAGCTTTTTTTCAAAAATTTGTATTTTGTAGAAATTGCAATCTTTCAGTGCGCACGTAGGAATGCGAGAAATCGCAAAGTTTCTAATTCAGCGACCTCGAGCTATCGGGTACGTGAGCTTATAGTTCAACGTAATGAAGTCATTCAGCGGGCGTCTTTATTCTAAACATCTTCCTAGTGACAAATTTTTGCTGACTTACTATTTTTAGAAATGAACCAAAAATAAACATAATTATAAAACTGTAGAGCCAACAAAAAGAAAACTTCTCTATTTTCAAGATCCAAATTCTAACTAAAAATTGTCCGAAGTACTTAAATGCTAATTTAACTACTTTGATCTCTAATGCTATAATATGTACAATCATTTTCCTGAATTTTGAGACGGTTTAAATATTTTGATCTACAACTTATTATAAACAGTAATACATTAAGAATTTTCTTAGAATACTTATTGCGAATTAAAATCTGCTTGAAAGACATAAGATTTATTTATTTAAAGACTCATGATATGGGCATTACATGATTAAAATTCTCTCTTATTTAGAGCATTCAACAAGGTTCAATATTTGATTCGAACCTTAATCACTTGTTCACTCTGAAGAAATAATAGTTTCTTCTCGTGGTGCCAAACATTTTCTAGCTGCTCGACATCATATTATCAAAACAGATATATGGATTTTAGCTTCGTAATACTGCATGTTAGACAGATCATGGACCAAAACGCCACCGTTCCCCTTGGAATGGTATGGACAAAAAGCGTATTATTACTTCTAATAAGATTAAATATTACTGATAAGGGACTCTTCTAAGTCTTGTTACTAATAAGTCTTACTTTTGTTTCCTTCTAAGAGTCTTATTTCTAATAATACACTTGTATTATGACTGGTACAAGAAGTTTACCTCTGTATTACTGGCTATCGCAGTGCTGTCCGCCGAGACTACAGGCTATTCCCCATTCCAGATGGCCGTGGTTTTTGGTTGACTTGTGAACTGGTATTTGGTCTCCGTCCATATGTGCCTTCCATCTGAGGACTACATTAAAGGTATCCGGGCACGGTTTGAAGTGATGCACAATTTTGCACGACTTCGCGTAAACCAAGCTAAGAAGATGAAAACCCGATACGAACAGAAAGCTACAGGACATCGATTCAACCATGGTGATAAGGTGTAGTCATAGAATCCGATTCGACCCAAAGGGCTTTCTAATAAAATAGAGTCACCTTGGGAACGGTCATTAAACAGACCTAAACAGGCTGAACGACGATGTAGTTATGATCCGTAAGCCATCAAATTCTAAGCTTTAAGTCTTTCATTACGACAGGCTAGATCCTGACCAGCCATACCATATATTCTCCGTGGCGTATATAATGCACATAGAAACATAAGTCTATGGTCCTGTTTGTATATCAGTTTCTAAATTTATGCTTTTATGTATTGGTTTAGTATTTGATTGGTTTTGCGTTTATTGCTAAATTATTGCTTTAGTACTGCACTGATATTTCCTTAGTAATAAGAATATCTACCTCTCCAGGTTTGGACTGTCCGGGACATTCAGTTTTCGCGAAGGGTGCAGCGTTACGAATTTCGCACTTATATGAATAATTTTAGTGAAATTATAAGCGAAATGTTTGTATTTTTTCTGTATTTTTGTTGCCAAATTTGAAGAGAAGTCGCCGAAAGTCGCAAAACTTGGAAACCATTTGGCAACATTTTGGTCGGGTCCCTGTATAACTGTAATGGGTATTGTAATTAAAAATTAGTTATTTGTATATATAAAGAAAAATGTCTGTCTGTGTGTTTGTTCATGATTAAATCAGTCCCTACTATAGGTGTCGTCATCAAACTTTCTACCATTCTTTTCCGGGTTCTGAAAACTAGCTAAAATCAGAGATATTTTTTAAAATATCTGAAAAAGCGCTAATTTTTGCGCTCTAATTTTTCGATTGGTAAGAGTCTCGCGCTTTGAAGATAAAAGTGCTTCGTTTCGAAAAGCGTTGCTACTGCTCGCTTTCAAATCGTAGGGTCTGTTAATTGAAAATTTATAAGTTTTATGAAATCTATATACCACGAATAGTTATACAGTTCATATAGTATATATAGTTTTACGAAATCTATTTATCTATATCTATCTATATATATAATTGAAATAGAAATTGAAAAGCTAACAAGTAAAGTGTGGTAAGACCTATTTGGCCTTAAACATTTTGCGTAAAATGCTGCAAAAATATGAAAGAATAGGAAGAAATATTGTAGTGAGCTCGCTAAAAAGTTACCAGGAGCTGTGGCTCCAAGAAATAGTTCAACGCAGTATTTTTTAAAATATTAACATGGAAGTAATTATCTCTATGTGATTGATCTGAGCCAGTGAATTGAAAGTAAAGAGGGAGCTAGCCTGCTTTACAGTGTTTTTGGAAGGAAGACTAACCTATCGTGAAAGTGGAACTGTAAACAGTATCCGGTAACTCAATAGGTAAAGCTTAAAACAGTTGAAATCAAAATTCATCTAAAACTTACAGAAACTTTTAGCGCTGGTAGTTGCTAAAAAGAAATAAAATTGAAATAGAAATTGAAAAGCTAAGAAGTAAAGTGTGGTAAGACCTATTTATCGCATCAGACTGAAACATGTATGACTATGAATCGTATTTTTTTTGCATCGTTATTAGAGAAGCATCACAGCGGTACCGTTCTTCCTGTTGTTAGATACATTACTCTCAAACTAACTTAATTGGCATCGGATACTTCCGCTAGTTACTGTTTGTAGAGTGAAAATAAACAAGTGGGTAGAACTTTAGGAGGTGATAGAAGGCAGCTATACAAGCAATATTCGTCATGGAATGTACGATCAAAACGCAAGCGGTGAGAAGTTAAAATTTAGATTTCCACTGTTACATTTAAAGATTTAACACAAGAATGAGAGGAGATTCTTCAGAAAACATTTTTAACAGGAATGTGACTGACGAACATTCTCAAAGAAATTTCTCAAAAGACATTCCGCCAGATAGAATGCAGGCATCACACCTGCGGGATAAGGACTGAAGCATATTTGCGAAGACACCAGCGATTTCTCAAGTATACCCGACAACAACGGCGGTCTTGGTGACTAGATCCGTATTGGTTTCAATGAGGCATTGGTAGATAATGCTTTTCGTATGGCCCCACAGGAAAAAGTGCAGACACAAGAGATCCGGTGCACTTGGTGGCCAAGCTATGGGACCACTTCGACCAATCCATGGCCCTGGAAATTTCGCAATTTCTTATAACCAGTCATCCTGTCGGCAATGCATGGTAGAAAAGGTCGTTGGGTGCGAGAACAGACCCTTTTTATACCATTTACAATGTCACCTCGCGGCCACCCGTTTGCAGTCCGATTATGTATTTTATGATGAATATTGCTCGTACAGCTGCCTTCTATTACCCCCTAACGTTTTCTCCACTTGCTCAGAATCACTCCATATATCTAACTGTATCCGGTTCTCATATGCCCTCCAGTAATTTCGAGAAGTAAGAGAGATTTCTTGGCTGCCGGGATAGAACGAAATAAGACTGGAACATCGTTAATTTCTGAGTAGTTGCTGTTCTTATTTCAGATCTGAACTATGAGTATTTGAGATGCCGGAGGGACTTTCGCCTTCCAGATGCACTTTACCATTACGTTGTGATTAACTTCTTAGTAGGTTGAAGTGTAATTACTCATTGTAATCCGTGATAATGCGAGCAAGCGTACGAGTGTTTTGGAGAAACGGTTCCTGCACTGTGAAGTGTTTCGTTTGAAAAATAAATTTTATCAAACTATTATCAATTAGTTTTGCATTTAATTTATTGAAAACTCGGACGTAACTGTATTTTTATACACACAAGAAAAGCTGAAAACGAAATAAGTCCACATCAAATATGGAGCTAAAAAAAAACAAAATTTTAGCATATTGAATTCTTAGTATTAATATTTCAATTAAACATATATTGCAATTGTATAAACAGTAGATAGTTAGTATTCTTGATAATATTGATACAAACATTTTGGAATTAGAATACGTAAAAGAAGTTCATTATATTGTTGCGTGCGTGCGGGTTCGTAATAGATTGAAATCACGAGTCCGATAAAAAGTTAATAAATATTGTTTCTTATCACAAGAAATATAACAAAACGCTGGAGTTTTCGCCAAAGATATTCGTACAATATCAGGCAATAGTTATATTTTAAATTACTAAAACGTTAAGTAGAACGCAATCCAAAACGCATAAAAAGCTTATCCGATCTCAAAAATTACAGCAGCTAAGTAAACCACAAATGAGCTGAGATGTCTTTTCCGGCTTTTTAAACGAGCACGAGAAAGTTTTGGTAATTTCTGTTTTCTCGAGGTTTCTAGAAAGCAAAAGGGTAGAATTACGAGATATACGTATATTTATTAAATGTTAAACGTGCGTGCTCCTGTAGTTTTACTTTTTCGTTGTAGCTTTCTGTTAAAATAAGTCTCGTGTTGCATCGCAAGGAAATATAAGCCAATTTTAATGATAATTCTATTACAAATAGCTAACTAAATACAAAATCTGAAACAATATTGAAATGTTTTAAAAACTTTTAACAAATAGCAGATTTAAATAGAAGTTTGGCAAAGGAATTGGGAACAAAAATATGAAAAAAAATTTCCTACCTCCGGTCCTCACATTTACATTAAATTTTCAAAACGTCCTATTTGCTTTCATCTTAACAGTCGTTTTTTTTTTGACGAAACGATCCTCTCTGAACGTTTTTCTTCGTGCTGATTTTGTCCATTATCACTATAACATGCTACATCCCAGGATCATAATCCAAATGATATCTGTTTTGATAACATAGAATAGCTTTGAAGTGTTTGGCACCGCAATGTACAACTAGTTATAGTAAACAAATGATAAATTAATTCAAATATTGGACGAATAACGAATTCGTATATCCTTCAAATATTGAGTGAATAACAAATTCAAATATTGAACCTTGTTGAATGATCCAAATTAATGACCTATTTTAACTATACAAATGTATATATTAAAAAAAAAATTTTATGCCTTAAATGTAGATTTTACTTCATAATTGCTCAAATATTCCAAGACAACTGCTGATGTCTTGCTGTTCATAATATGTAATAGGTCAAAAAAATTTAAACCATTCCTAAATTCAAGAAATTGATTGTGCATGTAACGTTACAGAGAAGCTAAATGAACACTTAGATCAATTTAGCTAGTGTTACTTCAGACATTTTTTTTATTAATATTGGAATTAGGACATTTTCTTTTTGTTGGTTTTGGTATTTTTGTAATTATGTTTATGTTTAATTCATTACTCAAATATAAAATTAGTAATATTATTTTGTCACTATTAGATAAACTGAAACACATTGGCTTAACATATCGAATTTTATCACAGTTATTTAAATGTTCTGTTAAAAATAGAGCTGTCTCTTTCTTCATCAAATGAAATGCTCTCAGAAAGAGGAGTTATTATTTTTTTGCCATATGGTACATTGCTTTCACTGGGTAAAGGTTTCGACAATACATGGTATTAAAAGTGATATTGAGAGGTAAATTTTGTGTAATTATTTATGGATGCTTCTAGCTTTATTTGCAACGCTAGTCTCGAGAGTGGGAATTCTGTTGATGAATAACTTATTAATCAGGATTTTAATACTAATTAGTATGAACTAATTAAAATGCCAAAATTTTCCTTTAAAATAAATATAGCAAATCCTATTAGTAATCCCACTTTATATTTTGGGAAAATAAATAATAATCTCTAATGTTATTTACCATGGTTGATTGATAACTCATTTCGTTTAGTGTTACTTCATTCGTTCTGAATGAAACGTACCTCGTTTTATATCTGGCATACCTGTATTTTTCGTTAAAGCTTCCAAAACTCTCAAATTGTTAATTGTATGTGAATTCAGAACCATTCTGGTTTAAGCCTTTCTTTTTGGAAAAAAAAATGTCTAGGTTTGCTTTTGTTTTCATTTTCGTTAATTTTAAATTAATTGAATTGACGTCAATCACGTTGCATATCAATTTCCAAAACATAACGCGAATATATTTTGCAAATAAAAGTATTCTAAACACAATCTAACAACGAAACAAATAACAAGCTAATCTATGTTCCGTAACCATCGCTTTTCTTCAAACAAACAAAGAAGTTTTATTAAATAAATAAATCAAAACGGGGGCAGCAGTTTAGCAAAAAGAAGCAAGTTTCAATCTTTTATACCAAAAGAGGATACGAAGAAACTGGTGGCAATTAATTGGCTTACATTTATTTATACAATTCTTTATTTCTCGGAATCAAAACTATTGGCGAAAACTTAAATTTCACATTAGTCATCCAAAATAAAAACGCATAACTTCAAAAATAATTTTGCTCAGTTTTCCATTCACCAAACAGTAAGTCAGTTTGGGTATTTTCTATCTTAGATGTCGCTAAAATTGGTTGCGGATTTAACATTTTAAATGTTCCTCTCATAGACATTTTAATACTTGTATTTTTTACATAGAGTGTCATGTTTAGTTTTACAGATATTCATCTGTTCGCTAATTACGATTAAGTTTTACAGCCAGAACATATGATACCTGATTACATTAAGTGGTATTTAAGACAGAAACTTACTTACTGGTACTTAACACAGTTGCTAGAAAAATATTACATAGTGAAAGACAGAGTACAAAATCAGAATCTGAAAACTTATTGACTTACTATAAGTTGTTTAATGCTTGAAATATTGATGATTTGATAATATCTTTTACATCACCGACATCTAATAGTGATATGATATACTTTAAGTATAAATATACAGTAAAACTTCTTTATAACCTTCCATAATTTTGTACAATTTTGATATTTAATGGAGGTGGTTACTTCACAAGGCATGATTCTCAGTGATAATTAATATCAATGTTTGTATCATCAGAATACTTGACATAGTCACTTAAAGAGGTATAGTTGCTGAGGAAGACTTTTCTGTACTTCAAACAATGGTTTACATACGTATTTTAAAAAGTATATTTTCTGACACTGTTATTTAAAAAGTTTAACTCCTTCTACTCTAAATAAGAATTTGATATTTTTATGCTTTAGAGTCATTCATTTAGTTGTAACTTACAGGAAGATATCTTAAATGCCTAAAATGATTTAATTTATGAAAAAACAGCAGTTAGAGTATATTGAAGGGTGCCCCCTTTATTATCAAGGGAGCGCAAGTTTGTGCAATTCTCTGATGTTTTTTTAAATGAAAATAGGTCGATGTGTACATGGATAAAGTCAAGGGAGTGCGGGATGCCAAGTTTGTACAATTCGCTGATTTTTTTAAAGTGAAAATAGGTCGATGGCTACCGAGTATGTGAAATCTCTTGTCTTTGTGTAGCGGCGGTTTTTGGCACACAAATCGTCGCTACACAAGTAAAAATAATATGGTCAAATATTTGCACAAACTCGGTATCCATGTATCGCCAATTTTTGCCAAGGGGCACCCGTAAATACGCATTTATCAAAACAGGCTTTAAGGCATACTATCAATTACATTTTAAATTCCGGTTATTTTTCAACACTAGTTCAAATACTCTAAGCATATGTTTGCATAAGTTACACAACTTTTGCATCAGCAAAATTTATAACTTAGCAAATATGAACTATGAAAACAATATCTGAGTTTATACCTTGACCCTTGGATTTATTAAATCTATGACACTTTTAACGCCAAAGAAATTCAATGACCGAAAATATGCGATGATTTATTTAAACTGGTTTTAAAATGGTTTATTTTAAGTTTGGCTATATCAACAATTTATATTACTCAGTATTGTTGGATAGTGAATTTGTAATTCCTTTTCATTCTTGAAATATAATCACATGACAGAATTGGAATAAGAATTTTAGGTTTTTCAGATGAACTCATAGATTGAACTAATTGGTAAAATTTCATCAAGTAGTTCTTAAAACTACAACCAACGATTAATTAAAACCAACTGCAATTGAAATTGATACTCTTTGTCAAAAAGGAGCGGTAGAACGTATTTTAAACATTCAGCAATAAATAGTTTTCTGAACACATTTTTTAACGTAATGGCAGTTTCAAACATAATAAAGAGAACAACATTCATTCTAATGAGGATAATTTTGAAAATAATTCACATTAAAATATATCTCAAAGAGATTTTTAAATGAAAAGATGACTTAAAAGAATTATTCTCGAAAAATACATGTGATCTCAGATATAGAAGAAATTTGGCATTGGGCTGAATATTGAAATTAATATATGCAACTGACGTATCATTACTTAAATTTCCATGATTTGACATTGAATGATATAACTATTAAATATTAGCAAATTCATTTTATAATGAACTTTGCACCAAATTTAAAATACAAAATTTATAGTAAATTTTTATGTAAATTTACATTATAAGTACTAGAATGAATGTTGTACCATTTTATTAATATTTTACTTTTCAACAAGCATAAAGAAAAAATAGAATTTTTTCCCTAATGTTCATAGTATGTTACATCACAGTTAAAAATATGCCAAAGTCATCGCATTTCGATTATTGCCTTTTGTAAATGCTGGTTATAATGTAACTTAATAGATGCTTTATAAGTTGGTAAAGACTGTCCTAAATTAAAATTATCTTAACACAAAAAATAATATACATTGAATACTTTTTTTACAAATATGTAATTGGTATACGACTATATAATCTTTTAAGGCGAAACTTATCGCATGTATTAATGAAATAATATTCCATTTTTAATTTATGTTATTTTCAGGAATTTTTTAACTACACTCATGTCCAAAATTATCTTTACATACCCAAAAATGATGATATTCAATGAAATATCGAATCAATGTGATCCGTATTTGCATGGAATGTGTGAAAACCAAGCCTAATTAGCATTATCCAATCAAAAGTAATCAAACGGTTTGTGATATGCAAATCTAGGCGTTACGTCATCCAAGGGTGAATCAAGAGCTTTGCGCAAACTGAATATTTGAGTGAATTTCTGCAACATAGCGTTTGATTTCAGTGTGTAGGGACTCAAAGCGGTTTGTTATGGCTTCGAAGTATCATTTGGAAGAATCTGTAAAGTGCCGAATTATCGGCCGTTAAAGGCCCATTTACACTAGCGAAACTTTGAGCCTAAGAAACGCAGGCGAATTTGAAGACTCGTTTGAGAGCTTTTTAACAGCAATTTCTTCGTATTATGAGGGAATATTTAACTCTTGAATAATAAGTTAGGCTGTTCATTTAAATGTGTACATATTCAGTTTCAGTTTTAAAAAAAAAGAGTAACATTTTCGCCATTTAGTGAAGCTAGCAACTTCCGCGTGCATTTCTTAGGCTCAAAGTTCGGCTAGTGTAAATGGGCCTTTAGAAGCAGGGCAGTCAATCATGGAAACAGCTACATGTCTGAATATTTCAAGACAGTCTCTAAGCTATGGAAACAGTTTCAAAGTGATGGAAGTGTTGTAAGGAGGCCTGGACAAGGTCGGAAAGGAATGACAACTGCTTCTGAAAGATCGGTATCTGGCATTAACTGCCCGTCGTAACAGAAAGGCTACTGCTCGCCAGTTAAGTTCAGAGCTTGCAGCCGCCACTGGAACTGTTGCATCACGGCAAACAATATACAGAAGGCTTAATGAAAAAGGCCTTTATGCCAGAAAGCCAAAGGTATGTGTTTTACTGTCTTCACAGAAAAAGAGGGATCGCTTTAATTGGTGTAAAGAACATCAAAACTGGACTGAACATCAATGGTCCCATGTTCTCTTTACTGATGGGTCGCGGTTTAGTTTAACTGGTGATTCTAAACGTGTTTACATCTGGAGGGAGTCAGGAACACGAAATGATCCCTCTAACATTGTGGAACGTGACCGTTTCGGTAGTGGAGGTGTGATGGTATGGGGTGGAATAATGATCGATGGGCGTACGCCCCTACACGTGTTCAGCAGCGGATCTGTGACAGACCAGATATATCGAGATGAGGTCTTAGATCCTTATGTAAGACTTTTCAGGGGTGCATATGGACCTGACTTTTTATTTATGGATGATAATGCCCGTCCACATCGAGCAAACCTCGTTGATGAATTCCTTGAAAGTGAAGACATTAAGCGAATACCTTGGCCACCAAACTCTCCTGACCTTAACCCGATAGAGAACTTATGGGACTACCTTGGAAGAGCAATTGCACGTATACATCCTTCTCCTAGAGATGTAAATGCTCTGAAGACGGCATTGCTGGAAGAGTGGAGATTTATTCCCCAAACTGTGGTTAACAACGTTATTTCCAGCCTTAAAACACGTTGTGATATGTGTGTACAAGTCAGGAGAGATCATATTCCATATTAAATTCGTAAGACTTAATTCTTTTCCTGAATCATTCCTTTTTTTCTTAACTCTCTTTGTCACACTTTATTACCATTTTTATTGTTTCATGCTACAATTTTATATCATATGAGGTGATCTTCAATGTTTTCTTTTGCATTTATGTGTCATCATGTTATGTATGATTCCACGAAAATTCATTAAATTATAAGTCATAGTCTCTGAGAAATCCGTGAATTTATGCATGTAAACATAATTTTGGACATGAGTGTATATTACATTTATTTTTTCTTTTTCGTCGAGATTAATAATAACATACATAGTGTAATAATACTCTGAAAAATATTATAACGCTGTTCCCGCTGGGATTAATGATAACATGTATGAAATAATAATGTTGCATCTGTCCACAAAATGAAAAATATGAATATTCTAACGCGATATGTTTTAAAAGATACATAAATATTTAACATGAGAAATTATTAGACTATAGATAGAACATTAATATTAAACTTATTTGTTTTGAAACTAACACATTAACAAATTTGTTTCTGTTTCGAAATATGAGCACTTTAACTGCATACACCTACAGATATAACGAAGAAAAAATGTTGTTATTTTACTAAATGGAACACTAGCTCTGTCATTTGAAATCTATCTAATAATCATTCAACACAGATTTATTTAGGAGTACTAGAATTATAAGCTAAACATTAAAAGAATTTAATTATATATAGTGTAAAGAACATAACAAATACATTACATAAAATTAATAAAATACACGTCAAACACTGATTTCGAACTTGCCTCGACAGTATGACACGATAGCAAAAATAATGACTAGCATGGCGACTATTATTCATCTCTCCCGCTAAAACAATTTTTTCAGATTCTTCCTGATTGGTTCTTTTCTCTCAGCTGTTTTAAGCCACGCGATCACACGCTACGGACAAAATCAAAGCAAAACTTCTTGAAAAATTCCTGTAGAGTTTACAGTTTGGTTCGATTCTGTGTACTTTACAGGTATTTCCTTCGTAACGGCTCGCATTTCTGTAACTATACAAAACTTTTGTCGTTAAACTTCGAGGTTTTTTTCCTACAGTGCAGTCTTGTAGAGATTAATATAAAAGTAATAAAATTCAGACTTGGTTATGCAGGAAATCTCGCAAGTATATCGCTTCTATTTCTAAACAAATACATGATATTCTCGTTCATTGCTATCCATCCATCCATGCATGTATTGCCGAGAAATCGCGGTAATCTCGCGATTTATCCAGCTGAATGATACATTTGCCGCAAGTGTGCTTAACATAATACTATCCAGACCGGTGGCAAACGCTATCTAAAATGTAGAGAAAATGGGTGCGATATGCGTCAAGCACCCATCTGTATTCATCACTCTTAACTGTAAGAGTAAACCTCTCATAACACGTTACTAACTTTAAAAAAAATGTATGCTGCGTATAGCGATTGTACTGTCAAATACTTCGTAAATTTAGACATTCAAATTTATATACGAAATGGATCTGTCACGGAAACAGTTTTCCATTTGAAGACGCAGTGGATTTTCAAAATTGTTTGCAGTTTAAGATTCTAATTTTGATAAAATTGTAACTAATTTCTTACACAGTAGTCTTTTCACATACTCCTGCACTATATGTAGTTTAAAATCACGGAAAAGCTTGTTAACTGCTTCTCTCTTTTTTTTATCTTTTTAAAGGAAACTGCTCTGTTTACAATAGAGAGTGCGGTGGATACGTAGCAGGTAGTTAATTCTTCATCTTTTCTTCTTTTTCTACTCGTTGCTGAGATGTCGATTTGATAGGGGATACTTAAATAGATTTAGGTCGTACAGAAATACATGACACAAATGCTGTCGCAGAGCGGAATACGATTTATTAACGAAAAACTGGTATTACATTAGTTAGAAATAATCACCGCCCATGCCAATGCACTTCTGCCCTCTGGCTGGGAGGTCCCTAAGGGGCTTTGGTAAACCAATCTGTTAGGCGTCCGCGCATCACATATGGACAGTTGCATGCAATTTGGAAGAAGATTGAATACGTTGGTCATTGACTACGTCTTTCATGTTGTCAAGCAAACCGTAGTCCGATGTCCACCCAGTTTGCACGCACATTTGTCATCCCCAAGTCACCATGCACAATTGCCTGGAATGTTCCTTGCGTCTCTTCCTGCATATTGTTGAACGTTTTGCCATGATCAAAAGGATGCCATGATCAAATAGGACACAGTTGCTGCTGTATGTGATGTTGACGGTCGTCCCGCGCTTACACCTTCGACTGCGGTATCCACTCCACTGCTGAATTTGGCCGACCAACGGGATACGTTACGTTTTATTCTCGCACACGTACACCATGTGACGATGGATCATACTACCCGATATCCCTTCTTTCCAAAGGAACCAAGCATTGGACACAATGCTGCTCTCAATGACGACGGCGAAAGGGACGGGAGCCGACTTATACCGTTCGCTTGCAGCAATCTCCATCTATCCATTCTAAGTAGCTCACGCCCCCTTGTATCTATTTCACTTGTTTTCCCTGCGCGTAGTGTAATAGTTTTGTCGTGGGAGCCGTTGTGTCCATCATGTCTGTACGATACAAGTATAATTCTAGTTAAATATATTTTAAAGGGACTAACTATTCAATTCATAAATCGACATCAAAAGAAGAGTTTCGTAAACAAAAATGCCTTTACTTTAAATTCGAACAAACCAATCGCTAACATCGACGGGCGAAGACTACTTCAGCATTGCACTAAGTACCTCATTACACCTATTTGCTTTCCAGCTGCTTGCCATGCATAATGCTTTTCCACCATCTCAGCACTTTACTTCAATTACAATTCATAGACTACTTCACGAACCATATTACTATCGGCAAGCTCCTAGGCGCAGGCGAATCAGGTAGAGTTCGGAGAATGTCGCTTATATTATTCCACTGACTTCAGTGCTATCTGCATTGTTACTACCGGCTCCTGATTAGTGATGTCTTCACGAAATGTTACTCGACTGCTGCTTATGATATAAACTCTCTTCAAAATACTATAAACTTCCTTCCTCGACTTAGTCATTCTTTTCATGTCATCATCTGATGTAAAATCGTACAACTAGCTGTATTAGATTAGGTGTAGTGACTCGCTACCCGCAACTAAACACAAATCCAGTCGAAAAATATCGTACTGAATACCAAATTCTCTTACGCAAATTCTCTCTCTTAAATCAACGCATTTCAGAATTAAAGAACAGTTAGCTGTAGTAAATTAATATGCAGTTAACGTAATGGAGAAGGAAATATTGTTATGTGAAACAACTTAGCCATTCTTAAATGGCAGAATTAAGCTGAGGGTTTAGCTATGTTTATTTTTAAGTATTTTAAGTATTTTTAAATATTTTAAGTATTACTATTAAGTGCATTAATTGCTAACCTTTAAGTCTTTGCAGGTTTGCTTTACCTGCGTGTTAAATCTTATCATTCTCAATTGTATAATCAGGTATATACTGCACATGTATTTCTTCGGTCGCGGACACTTAGCCGACAGGATACTTGACCGACACTAGTTAGCCGACAAGACATTTATCCGACAGCGACGCTTAGCCGACATGGATACTTAACCTACATAGATACTTAGCCGACAGAACATTTAACCGACACGGACATTTAGCCGACGGGACATTTAGCCCACAGTGTCCAGTAGTTACATGTCCTGACGGCTAACTCTCTGTCGTGTGTCAGCCAAATAATGTCCTTGTCGGCTAAATGTCCTGTTGGCTAACTGTCCGTGTCGGCTAAATGTTCTGTCGGCTAAGTGTCCTTGTAGGCTGAAAGTCCTGTCCGCTAACTGGTGTCGGTTAAGTGTCCTATCAGCTAAGTGACACAGACCCTACTTCTTGCTATGATAAACTAATGTTTAGTACGCGGCTTCTTCTCAGTAATATAATGGGTGATTACAGATAAGCAAATTATCGCTTTATTTAGATAAAAAGAGAAACGTAAGAAGAATGTAAAAGCCCCTTTTTATTAAGAACTCAATATATTTGCAGAAAAATCACTTCTTCTGCTTACGAAACAATGGCGTAAAATTTCAAGTTAAAACTAAGCTAAACTTTAAGTTATTCTAAAGGCTACATAGCAATGACTAGCCCACAAGTTGGTTTAAACCTTTATGGGCACGACAGACTCTAATGGCAAGAATACAGCAAATGTGATGATAGCTGATGTGAATGAAGATAGCTAATGACAAATTTAAATTAGTAACATGGCCTTTAGCGGGCAGAACACGCTGTCACTAAACAGTCTAAAACTTTCCTATAAATACACTTTCTCACTACCTCATTAAATAAGAGTCAGCTAAAATTTGCATTGTGTCAGAAAAACCGAAATGGAGAACACAGGGAAGATGCGTAACATAAAAGAACTGAGTTTAAATTTCTACAATGCTCTGATCTTATCAAACATTGTGACATGAAGGATGATAACACACCTCTAAATAGAGGAGTTACATAATCATCTGAACAGTTGTCACAAACCATCTGAACGCGGGCAATTCCATTCTGCTCGTCCGAAACTCAGTTTTTTTTGGCATTCGTTTTGAACAGAAGGTTGCAGCTGGAAATAAATTAATCCTTTCCGTTATTTAAAAAGCTGAAGGATTTATTTTAATGACGATATGCATAGAAGAAATCTGTGCCTGCGTGACAGAAAACCGGAAACGTGTTCCTGCCCTGGTTATTTCCTGTCAAGAAATATCGTCCAGTCGCCAGGACACCATCCAGGCAGACGTAGCGCCGCTGTCCCATCTGTGCTTTATACATAACGCAGGACGAAAGAAACGTTCAGTCAATAAAAATTACGATGTCACTTTTGCAACCGGGCACAACATCGGTCGCAACACTTAGGTCATCATGACCATCTGCTCAGTCTGTCAGTCAGCAGAGGACATATGCTCAGTCTGTCAGTCAGCAGAGGACCATCTGCTCAGTCTGTCAGTCAGCAGAGCATGGTGCCAAATAACCCAAGAAAATCCTCATACCTAGCCTTGTTGCGACCCCACTAACAAAGAACAGACAATATAATATCATATGATTCCTGCCGCACCTGAACTATCCCTGAATAAATGGAAGATTTTTGTCTTTTAAAGACTGATTATGCATCCCCGTGACCGAAACTGCCGAAGTACAGATCCTGCCAGAAACTTCAATGGCTTTCTCTGTTGGAACTTTTCATAGTATAGAGGGCGCTGTTGCGCCAAAAGAATTCTGTGTTTTTTTACATTATGTAACTGTAGTTCGCCATTGCGATGTGTGTGTATTACTGAGATCTATTTGGTGTTTTCATTAAATATAAATGAAAGATATCGTCATGAATTTTTTGTATCCAAATCAAGATCAAATTTACCACTGATGCATATTCGTCGAAACAAAATTAGCGTTCGAACAAGAATCGTCAAGTTATTACTACCCTTTCGAACTACGCATTAGATATCGTTATTCGCTTCGTAACATTCTCACTACGAACCGCAGTGGGGATATCAGCGTGACAACTTTACGCCTGTAATTTGCAAATAGAATGCTTAATTTTTACTTCTCGATAAGAGAAATTTAAGAGTTCACACGCAGTTAATCGAAGTAAGCGTTCTTCTTAGACTGCAGACTTCTTAGAATTTTTTTGGACTTCTACAAATATCTAAATACGTATAATATTATGGATTTAACCTTATAATTAAGCTTAATTTCTGTGATTCAAAAGTAAGGGAAATTTTGATCAAATTTAAAGTTTCCACTTTCGGGTAGAAAATATTTGATATACATTATCTTCATAAATTTTATTAAAATAATTGTTAATTTATTTAAATATAAAATCTAAGACAACACGTATAATGGAAATTAAAAAATAATGAGACATATATCGTAAATTTGTGATTTTATTTCGTAGCCGCGGAAACAATTTGATTCGCGAATTCTCTTAAATTTTCCTAAAATTTGCGAAATACGCCGAGGAATGAATTTCTCAATAAAATTGCTTCAAAGTGCGTTTTCGAGATTCATCGTAGGTAAAATTGTTGTCTTATCTATTATATTATCTTCAAAGACGATGTATTTTAGAGATTAATTTAGAGTAAGAAGGAGCTAGAACTGTAGCTAAAATTGCTACTTCCTCGTTCAAACCGAAATTGATAATCAACCTAATAAACAATTGTGTCAAATTATTCTTCATTTCTTACTCGATTATCTCAATTTAAACTCAGATCCATAGAATATTATTTATACACTTAGCAGTTCTAACTACTTTCGTTTTTTACCCTTTCTTTTAGAAACTCTTTGCAGCTGAGATAAAGTGAAAAGAAATGGATGAAACAGTAACTAAAATAAACGCTTGAATTCCTGCTGCAAAAAAGTTCTTATTTTAATAATCATCTTAAGATAGTTCCCTGTAACCGGAACAATATTTTGGTAATGAAGTATGCATGTTCGCAGTAAATTTCATATCACACAGATATTCTTAGTTAGATTTTATTTTTTTTCAGTTTCTACAAAATTTTTAAGGGTGCTTACTCATTCATATACAGGCTCGGGCAGTATGATTAAACCTATCAGTCATTTAGAGGTCTTACAACCGAAGAAATTATGGAAAGAGCGCCGGAAGGGGTGAATCACACTCGCGATAAAGAGGAAATTCAGCTCCATGTTTGCTAAAGAATACCTAAGAGGATGGATCTAAAAGTCACCCAGCCCTTGTTTTACTTCTCTGTCTATAAGTCACATCCTCAATAGTAGTTCGCGTCACCGGTGGCCGAGCGTCAAAATTGCTGAGCACTGGTAGTCCCCAGCTGTACTCGATTCCAGACGCACGGGCTGTCTGAGGGGACGATTTCTCTATGTGTATCGTTTATACGAGGCAGTTTCCTTTAAAAGGTCCTCTACGAAGGCATTCTTCCTCTTAGTCATATGAACTTATTTCTTTGAGGTAAACAACTAAACGAAACCACACTAAAGGACATCAGTTTAAGTGACTCTATGGCGCATAGGAACTATACACTTAACAAAGAACCATGCCTTTTAAAAGGATTCGATCACGAATTCAAACCGTTGGCAACCGACTACCCTAACTTCATACCAGAAATGAGCTCAAAAGAAATATTTTAAAGATATTTTGAGGTCCAGGAAGGGAAATAAATATATAGATTATAGATAATAAATATGTGCTCTTTTGAAAGAGACTTCACACCCTATTAAGAGCTTTGTGTCAACTGACAGCCGCCTGCAGAATGTAAGGGGAAGGAAGACCAGATCGCGTCGTCTAAACACGTCTTAAGCAATCTTCGCGAAATTCGGGCTTCGTGTATACACGTATTAAGCATTTTTCGTGCAATTTGAAATTCGTGTAAAGACGTCTTAAGCATTTTTAAAGAAATTCCAAAAACGTTTAAACACGTCTTAAGCAGTTAAAGGGTTAAGCATATCTGCAAAAAATTAGACTTTTTTATTCAAAATTTTCTAAGATATACACGAATTTACATAATTTCGCGTTTTGAAATTTGGCACCTTTTTTTTGAGCGATAATAACGCCAAATGTGGTCTATGGATTTTTGTTACACTGAATTGCCACAGCTATTTTTAACCTTAAACTTCAAGTAAAATTTTACGAAGAATTAATTATATGACATTTTTTCCCTCAATGATGTGTAATAAATATTTATTAATACTATATGAAAGGCTATTTTTTAAATTATAAATGATATTATTCAAATTTTTAACTATTTTTTTTTAAATTTCTCTCGTATCTTTTCTTTTTTTAAAAAAAAAAAAATTTAAGAGTAAGTTTTTGTAAGAGTAAATTTTTACCTTCGGCGTTTTATCGTCTGCTACTTTACTTCGTTTAAATCGAATTGTCTAAAACTGAGAATTTTCGTTTGATATTTATTTGAATTTTATGACATTAACTGCATAATTTATTTCTAAACAAACTGTTGCTTTTGAAGTGGCTTAAAGAGCGGCTGATACTATCATCCATATTTTTAAAGCACAATATATTTTTATAGAAACATAATATTTAGAATAATCATTTTTTATAAAAGTCAAATTATGATATAAACATACAACCCTCTAGAGACTGAATTAATGGAAGTTCAGCGGTTATGTAGAAATGATCTGCAGCTACTTAATGGCTGGATAAGTCAGCAGATTCTGTGGACAAGTAAGAATAATTATATAAACGACACCAACATTCTGGATTCAATAAACAACGAGGATACGATGTTTACTAAATGAATTTAAGAAGTTTTAAAACATAAAAAATCAACTCATTTTTTTCCTTAAATGTATTTTTGTGCGTAGCGTATTTTCATTATATCCTTAAAATTCTAATTTAGAATGTAATTGTCAAGAACTGAATCCTAATCATCAGAAATATAATAAGTAATTATTATGGTTATTAATAAATCCTTCTTATAAAGCAATTGCAAATATTTCAAAAAACTTTCTGTCTGAATGCAAACATTTTTCTATGCAAATATTTTTAATTTTATATTAATCAAGATTGCACACCATATTACTTATTTCCAGTTCAATTCTTACCGTCAGTTCTAGTAGAATTTACAAATCAATTATATTTAATTAAGGATTGGATTGGATTATTTAATTACGGCAAAGCACACGAGGGCTATCTGCCTAAAGGGTGGGATGCCTTCGTGGAGGACTTTCTAAGGAAAACTGGCTCGTATACACGTTACACATGGGGAAAACCACGAAACCGCCCATGCGGCCAGCCCGTTCGCGGGATTCGAACCTCGGACTGAACTACCAGTGTTCAGCGTCTTTACCACTCGGCCGTTGGTGGGCTATTTAATTAAGGAATGACCATCTAAGTTAAGAAACAGCGTACCGTAACAACATTTCAATTATTGGCGCCGTATCTTTCATGTTACTCCCGATTGGCTAGCTACATGATTTTTAATGAGTATTCGGATTTTACTAGTAACTTCACTTGGAAATCGCGCTTAAACTAGGTTAGTTGGTTATTGGAACATAGAAAGAACATGGGAGCTATTTGATCAAGATGCTTTCATAGAGAATCTTTGTAAAGAGAACCTAAAAAACTACGAAAACCAACCATGCAGCCTGGGTTAGACTGAGCAGCAAACAATTAGTATTTAACAATCTTTTTTTTTTTTTTTTTTTTTTCAAATGCTAGGCAACTGATGAGGCTCCAATTAAATCTCCAATTTAATATTTTATTTGTAAATATTTAAAATATTGTTGTATTCTTAGACACAAAAAGCAGAATTTAAGTTTTGTTAACTGGTTAGTAAACTACCAAGCCGTAGTGCAAATGAATATTCAATTTCTTTGGCAATAATTGTATTCACTGAATATTCTTGGAATATGAGCTAAAGAAGGAACGTTCTCGGAAGATTAAAGAAGTGTTTAAATCCAGTGATATTAGGTTTGTCTTACAAGCTCAGGATCAAAACGATTCTGCAATTGCCCGAGTAGTTGACTTGTAAATGGATGTGAATTAAGCAGATGACTTTTAATCTTACGTTATTCAGCGAGAAAACGTATTCCAAATGTTTTGTATTGCATGACAATGCATCTTTTCATTATTCAATAACCAGTCGGAGAACCGCTTGTGTTCCGAAAATAAGTATGTGTACTCAATCGTCCTGCATGTTCTTCAAATTTGTCTTCTTGCGATTTTTTTTCTTTCCCAAAAACTAAAGTTGCCTCTCAAGGGAAAGTTTTTTGACATTGAAGAGACAAAATTAATATGACATCTACTTTTAGAGGCATGTCAAAAACAGATCTGTACAAACCTTCTCTTCCATTACATGTTGTGCAGTCAGACAAAACGTTACATCAGCGTAAATTCTATAATCTATTTTTATTACACTCTGATTACTTTATTAACGTACAGTGAATATATACTAAATCTTTTACTTTAGCTTAAGTAATTCGGAATTTTTGACGGAATTGTTGTCGGAACTAGGACTTAGAAGATAAGTCAAATTAAATATTTCGATAACCCAATAAATTCAAGTTCGAAATTTCAATATTTTATTTTCGGAGGGAGGGGAAATGTTTTCAGTTTTGGTCCATTATACTAAGTATATTTGCTTCGATTTTTTATTTTTCCATAAAAGTGAAAATTTTACGCATGGTATACATATAACGCATAGCTTCAAATTAAAATTTAATAATATACAGAGTGGTTATAATTAAAGTTCCACATTGAAACGGTCATAAAAGGAAAACTACTGGATCAAATGTTATCAAACTTGGAAATCGTGTAAAGGAGGTCATGGGAATTTATTTTCCGCGAAAAAAGGAAGTTCGAAACCTCACCACCAGGGGGGAAATGGCGCTGTATGAAATATTGTTAAACGAAATATGGGTCGGAATCTAACTTAACCTTTTGTTAAACGGGTTTAATATGTTGTATACCCTTAAGAAACTTTGAAGTAGGCAAATTATTATTTAAAGAAGTTAAATTCGATAAATGTCGAGTGCGCCATCCCTGTAAGTGAGAATTTCGTCCGTGAAAACCACGAATTAGCGATTAGAAAATGTGAGATCGCAAATCACTCTCACAAGTGCGTACAATCTGGAAATCGTTTTCTTACAGATCGCTAATTTGTAATTTTTTAAGCCTGAATTCGGCACTAAAACATGAAGATACTGATTCAAAACGCTTTTAATCGATTTGGGCCAAAGAAATCTCTCATGTTATCTATCTAGTTCCATTGCATTCTCCTACTGCATTCGATTGCATAACAGTCATTTCACACCGTTTACTGTTGAATGACAGCTAGTTTTATAACTGAACCATTTTTTTCTGAAGAGCAGTCGACAGCTGGACCACTGCGATTGCAGCTCACTTAGAGCCAATATTAAAATGTTTCGTGATACATGAACTGCAGTAACGTGGCATTTTAGATACTACGATTTTTATGCAGGGCTGGGCACCACCTCAAGAGTGTCGCATAGTTACTTAGGCAACATTTCACGAATGAACGTCTTATAGGCCAACACTTCCCCTCTTCCCACCAGACCTCAACCTCTGTGACTTTTGTCTATGAGGTTATCTCAAAAGCACTGTTTATGGTGATAATCTAAACAATTTGGCAGAAATGAAAAATGTGATACACTGAAGTCGCTGAACACTGGTAATTCGGTCCGAGGTTCGAATCCAGCGAACGGGCTGGCTGCATGGGCATTTTCGTGGTTTTCCCCATGTGTAACGTGTATGCGAGCCAGTTTCCCTTAGAAAGTCCTCCAGGAAGGCATCCCTCCCCTTAGGCAGATAGCTGTATTGTGCTTCGTCATAATAAAATAAACCAAAACCTTTTGATGAAACCAGTCTTTCCTTTCATCTCATAGCTTCAAAATGTTTAGCCTCTAAAGACTGATAATGGCTCTGACGAAATACTTCTTGAAGAACTTTCTAAGGAAAACCAGCTGTAATACGCGGTACACATGAGAAAATCCACGAAAACGCCCATGCAACCAGCCCGTTTACCGGGGTTCGAACCCCGGAGTGAACTACCAGTGTTCAGCAACTTTACCGCTCGAACGTTTGTGGGCCTTTATGAAATGGAAGGCGATAACTTTATTTAAAATGATTGTCAGAAATACCAAAATGTTTCGAAAAGTTGGATACTTTTCAATATACTTTCAGAATGCGTAAAGGAACAGAGAAGAAAAATAAATTTTTTCGTAAAATTTAGTATTCGTATTTTTTTAAATTTAAAACTTTTCAATCTTATGATATTTGATTCTTGCGATTTCAAAAATAAAATATTTGACTAAAATATGAATAACATTTTAAGAAACCAAATGTAGGATAAAATTGTGTAAAGCAATGGGCACAATGATAAAACTGTTTAAAGCAGTGTATGCAAGTCATCCTAAGTTAAAATATCGGTTATACATCTCTCTTATTTATATATGTTTTTTCTGAACGGAACATTGAAAGGCGTGTAAAACTGTGCTTTACTGCATTTTCTCTTTTAATATAGTATGCAGTTTTCAAACGCTTCGTAGTCTGGGTTACAAAGTATTCTTCCGAAAAAAACGCAGTTCAAATAAATAAAATCAAATTCTGGAAAATTGATATTAATAAATATATTTAAAATGCTCAGTTCGAAGGAATAAATAGAAAATTTTAAAACAATTATCTGAAGAGACAATGCAACACAAACAATTAAAATAAAAGTATAAAAATTTAAAAATGACCTAAAATAATAGCTATGACGAAAGTATATATATAGAAAACTATTTGAAAAAAAAAATAAATAACGCTGCACCTTTATTTACGCAGTTCGAATAGGTAAATAGAAATTTTTAAAACAGTTATTCGGAAAAAAAAAAAAAAAAAAAAAAAAAAAAAAAACGTGCAACTTAAACAATTAAAATGAAATTCGAACAGAAAAAATTACAAATAAAAGTTATAATTAAAAATATAATATAAAGAATATTATTTGGAAAAAAGGAACGATGGTGACTTTTTTTCCTAAGGAAACTAGGTTGCCATATATTAAGAAGTTCGCCAAGTGAAGTATTCTTGGCGCAAACTGACAAAAAAGTGCCAACATAAATTTGTGAATTTCTCCGTAAATTTCGCTCCAAATTTTACAATATTTCATATTTAGGCGTAATTTGAGTCGTAGAATCGAAATATGTAAAAAAATTGGTATGTTATTTCAGAAAACGTCCGATTTTGTGTCAAAATACCTATGTTAGAATAGTGCTATATATAAATCTAATATATATCCTAAGTCGCGCTTTCGAGACATGAAGAACGCAATTTGAATTTTGTCAATCGGCCCAGTAGATCGGGAGATATAGGACTGTCCCATTTTTTTTTTTTTTTTTTGAGCAGTGTGCATACTACAATAGCTTTTAATTTGTTTAGAATTACAATCTTAGTAATGCAAATCATGCTGATTAACACATAATTAAAAGTGGATAAACATTCCTTTTTGAACGTTTCTTTGAACCTTGATATAAAGTTCTATGAATATCTGTAGTTGGATAAGACAGCTCAGGGTCAAACAAATTTTAAAATGAAATTTGTATAAATTAATTTCATGAGTTCAATTATGAAAGATATGCCGTGCAATATTTATTTGCACAATTTAAAGAAAGTAGCACAACATAAATTTATTGTTGAAAAATATTGTCATGTGTAAAGCTATGTGTTAAAAAAGTCAATAAACTGTGACTTTCCAGGTAAAACCGGAAGACCTCGCAGCCATGAAAGGCACTGAAAACATAGATCTGAACTACGAAAGAGTGTACATAGTTGCTGCTAAAATAATACTGGTATCTTAAAGTTAGCATGACTAATTACTAGCTAATAATATATCAGTAGTTACACTTACCGAGCAAAATATTATCAAATGCCGTCCATATACTAAGAATACCATAAAGTTCTTGATAATAAAAATGTTGTTGATAAAACATTTTGGTAAAATGAAGCAGGTATATGATTTATTTGTTCTACTTTTCTTTTCCGGGTCTTGCTTCGTTTGGTCATTAAATCAATCGTTCTACAGTCGGTATCCAGTTCTGGCTCTTTTCCCAGTTCAACCGGTTTCCTTTTCGGGTTTCACAGTTCTTTTCCGGTTCCAGCTTGTCTTTCAGATTTGGAATCTTTTCCGTTTTTTGCTTCTTTTCCAGGTATTGCGTCTTTTCAGACTCCTCTATATTTTCCATTTCTGGCATCTTTTCCGGCTCTTGCTTCTTTTCCAGTTTTTGCATTTTTTCCAGTTCCTTCTTCATTTTCAGGTCTCTCTTTTTTGGTTTTTGCAATTTTTTCCTCAACTTTTGCCTTTCCAGTTCATTTTTGCGTGCTTGTTTTAGCATCTCTTCAATATGTTTCTCCATTTTCAGTTCTTCTTTCTTTTCTAGTTTTTGTATTCCTTCCCGTATTTTCTTCTTTTTCAGTTCTTCTTTCTTTTCTAGTTTTTGAATCCATTCCAGTAATTGCTTCTTTTTCAGTTCTTTCTTCTTTTCTAGTTTCTGTTGCTTTTCCAGTTTTTGTATGTTTTTCAGTTCTTCCTTCTTTTCCAGTTTTTGCTTCTTTTTCTGCTCTTGTTTCATTTTCAGTTCTTGCTTCTTTTCCAATTTTTGCTTCTTTTTCAGTTCTTGCTTCTGTTCTAATTCTTGTATCTTTTCCTGTTCTTGCTTCTTTTCTAGTTTTTGTATCTTTTCCAGCTTTTGTTTCTTTTTCAGTTCTTGCTTCTTTTCTAGTTTTTGTGTCAATTCCAGTTTTCTCTTGTTTTTGAGTTCTTGCTTCTTTTCCAGTTTCTCCTTCTTTTCCTGTTCTTCCTTTTTATTCAGTTTTTGATTCTTTTCCAGTTTTTGCATCTTTTCCGGTTCTCGCTTCTTTTCCAGTTCCTTCTCGTTTTCCAGTTCTTTCTCGTTTTCCAGTTTTTGCTCCTCTTCATGATCACAAGGAGAATTTTCCAATCTACAAAAAAAAAAAAAAAAAAAAAAAAAAAAAATCGGTATATCTTTATTTCAGTAGTAAAATAGTGAAGGTAATGCAATAACTATCACGTTTAACATGTACAACACTTCCATATTTAGATACTATATAACACTTTTGGCTCAGGTTCATAGGGAAAAAACTCCCCGTAGATTATTGCCTGGCAGAATTGTTTTCTACAAAGGGTGAATTTGTTCTTTTCGTTGTTCTGACCTAAAGCCAAGTAGATAAGTTAAAGTATTTTGCGTTAGTTGTATGCAATAAGCGGCCTCCATGAATCTCACGTAGAGCGTAATAATTTGCAAAGTTTCAGTGCCTTACTTTTCCTTACTTAATTTTTACATAAGTTGCAATAATAATAACAGAAATAATAAACAGGTGGCTTAAAAACAGAGGGAAACAATGACGAAAATTGCAAAATAGGAGGAAAAAAGGAAACTGAAATGAAAAGGGAAACAACTACAAACAAAGGATGGAAAAAGCATTTTAGAAGATATACATGTAACGTTCTTTCTGAATCAGCAAAACCTGTATTTTAACGAGTCTCTTTGCATCGCTGGCTGCACAGATTTCAAATTTTCTCTCGTTATTCCAAATTCGGATCATATTGCTGGTCTTTTTCGTCGTCCAGCAGAGCCGCACTAGGATTTTTGCCACCATTTGTTTTCAATTGAAACTTTTATTCTCATTCTTCAGATGCATTCTTAAAGTTTATTTATTTATACAGGAAGAAAGAAAGAAATCAATCAAATCAAAGTAAATTAGGAAAAGATATACCTGTTTTCTCCTATATTTATTGTTCCCTGTAATTTCTTTTGCCTGTTCCATTAAATTTATTGAAGGAAAATTTAAAAAATCTTTCAAAATGTATTTCCTAAATCCTTATGCGAATTTAGCCCTTCTGATCATTTCGGCCACACTTTAATGGCTTTTACAATTTGATGTTTGAATATTGACAGCTGCCTATACTGAAATATGTTCTCCATTGTCCTCGAAAAAAGAAAAAAATTAAAGTTCCAGGAAATTTTGCAATGAAGGACACATATATCTTATTTGAAGGGCAAGAGGAAAAGAAAAAGATACTTTCGGATGGGAATATGTAGCATTTTAAACACCGTGTTTGTAAATGTCATCATATAGTAGCAACACTTCAGTCATAAGTAATTATACACATATATGAGAGAGACGACGATGACGAAAAATTAAATGGCAAAACATGGCCGAAAACACTTTCCTGGCCGGTGCAAACAACACAAAACCCAAGAAAGATCGGACACCAGTTATGCTTAGCACAAGAGAAATTAAAAATTAGGAACAAAATTAGACACTTATGGACCTCAAAAAAGGTGTTCGAAATTACGACCTGCACCCTGTTACAGGTATCCCATCTCTCGCACATCCAACATGAGATGTTCTGGAAAATACCGTGCATCCCCAGGACTTTCCCAGCACCTGCCACAATATGTGCCACAAGTTCCTGTTGGACTTCTAACTGGGGTTTCGTGCACTTATGTGTTGAAGTACCCCGAGACGAACTGATAATGCAAGTTAGGTCTCGTGATCTTGCTGAACAATGCACTGGACTATCCCTACCAAACCCATGTTTAGGATACGTTCCGAAGAAACTTTCGAATACTTTCTTTGATGGCGATCCCCTGCTTTTGTTCTTATTTCTTTGTTTCCGCTGCGCTAAGGAAAATAAACAAATATCTTTACAATGCTCGTACCCTATTTTTCTTCTGTTGTCTCTCGTCACTATGGGCCAGGAAAGCGTTTCCGACAATGCATTGCAATAAACGATTATATATATATACATATATAAACAATATATATATATATATATAAACAATATATATATATATAATCTTATAAACATATGTTACCGTGAAAGACCGAAATTGGAGAATATCGACTTTCACCGGAGAATGTCAACATTCACCAAATACGTCGGTGAAAGATCAAATATTGCATTACATTCTTCTACGTTCGGACCCTCACCGGTGTATGTCGATAATCACAGATATGCTCTGGTGTAGATTGAAAAGAGCGGAGTATATGTACACACTGTTATTGCCAAAGGAAGTGTTCCACAAATAAATGCAGTTGTAAAAGCAAGGGCCTCTTGTGCAATTGAAAGTGTTATATATTATATACATATATATATATATATATATAATCGTATAAACATATGTTACTGTGAAAGACCGAAATTGGAGAATGTCGACTTTCGGTAGATTAAAAACAGAAGAGTATATGTACACACTGTTATTGCAAAAGGAAGTGTTCCACAAATAAATGCAATTGTAAATGCAAGGGCCTCTTGCGCAAGTGAAAGTGTTATATATATATATATATATATAATCGTACAAAAATATGTTACCTTGAAAGACCGAAATTAAAGAATGTCGACTTTCACCGGAGAATGTTAACATTCACCAAATATGTCGGTGAAAGATCGAATATTGCATTACATTCTTCTACAATCGGACCCTCACCGGTGTATGTCGACAATCACAGATATGCTCTGGTGTAGATTGAAAAGAGAGGAGTATATGTACACACTGTTATTGCAAAAGGAAGTGTTCCACAAATAAATGCAGTTGTAAAAGCAAGGGTCTCTTCTGCAATTGAAAGTGTCATAACAGTTTAAGTTGTTGCAATAAATAAGATTTGAATCACGTAATTTAGTAAACATAGCTTGAGTAAGCTCCCTGTTCCGAGTCAGGATAGTTCATGTTTCCAAAGCAAGTAAAGAGGAATAAAAGTCCTGATAGTGGCGCCCGACGAAGAAGAATAACCATGGCCGAGTTTCAAGAAGAACCTGTGGTGCCTGCAGAAGCGGCTCAGAATCGAGAAATGCCAGCTGCGGCTCTGGAAGGATTTGGGTACATCGTACAGACCATGCGCGCATCGATGAAACCAGAAGCAACATTTAATGGAAACTCACCGGTAACCAGTTTTTTGGAAAAATTGTATGATTACTTCATGCTGTATCCAGTCCATGAGTTCCTTAAAGTCACCTTAGCTACCAGCGCTTTGAGGGGCCAAGCGCTTAATTGGTTCAAATGTATAGGCAGAAGCCTCTTGGGTCAAGCGGGAAGTCCCACCTATACTTACGAAAATTTTAAGACTGCCTTAGTAAAAGCCTTCCCTGTCGTAAGAGATCGTGCAAGTTTAGAAACGGAACTCTTCAGCATATACCAGCAAGGAATCGAAAATCTTTCCACCTTTATTTCAAGAAAAATTCACGTCTTTAAACTCTTGTATGGAAACCGTCCGGATCCTGAGATAATCCAAGTGATTTTGCCGAGCTTAGTTCCCCAAGTACAAGACTTTATTTAATTAAGGAATCCGACTACACTGGAAAAGTTATTTGAGCTAACAATCCAGTTTGAAAGTAGAAGAACGGCGGACATCGAATGAAGACGCCAGTATGAGCAACGAAGCCAATTTGCTGCGCCAAGACCACAGCAAAGGCAAGAACACGGCTACGGAAGCAAATCGAATCAGAGGGCAAGGAAACCTGAGTATCCAAAAAAACCCGCGAACGTCGACAGTTCAATAGTAAGCCAGAAAAAAAGTCTGAAGGCCAGCGGAAAAACAAGGAAGGCATGGAAAGGAAGAAAGAAAATTTAAACTAAAACGGATTTCTGCTGACGGGAGGGTGCGGAAATCCGAAGGCCAAGAAAAGCCCTCTTTCTTCAAGTTAAATACAGTTATTGTGAAAAATTTGACTCTTCCAAAGATTGAAGTTAGAGTTTTATAAAAGATTTTGCAGCTATTGTTGAACCATTGTTAAAATTAAAAAGGAAAAAGGCAAGATTCTCGTGGACGGCCGAAGCCAATAGTGCTTTCGAAAAATTAAAGCAAGCATTAACGCAAGCCCCTGTTTTGAAATTTCCTAAAAACGATGAGAATTTAGAAATTTCAGTGGATGCTTCGGATTATGCGCTAGGAGCGGTACTTTCGCAAAATCATGGCATTTTTTAGTAGAACTTTAAATCAAACACAAAGAAATTATTCCGCGACTGAGAGAGATCCACTTGCAGTTCTGTTAGCAGTGCAAAAGTTCCGAGTCTATTTTGGAAAGGATCCAATAACAGTGTATTCTGATCATGCGGCGGGAACTAGATTGTACTCAGGGAAAAACTTATCCCCAAGGTTAATAAGATGGGCACTAAAGTTACAAGAGTATAATCTGGTAATTAAGCACACGCCCCGGAAAGGAAAATATCGTAGCAGATGCCCTATCCAGAATAAAAATAGATGAAGAAGGTAATACTGTAAAGGTGGCAATGCTCACAACATGTAAGTTACATTCCCGAGAAACTGTGATAACCGAACTGAGTAAGGATCCTGAATTTAAAAATATTTATGATTATTTAAAGGATCCTGAAAATTTTAGCCACCAAGATATTGTGGCGATAAGAAATAGGGCGGCCCATTACGAACTAATAGATGGTCTATTATTTTATACAAAAACAACGAATTCCAACAACGAATTTCGACCTGTTATCCCAGCTAGTCTTAGAATAATATACTGCAGGAGTTACACGACTCCCCTTTAGATTCTCATGCTGGTATTCGAAAAACCATCCAACGCGTGCGCGAAGCAGTTTATTTTCCTGAGCTGCAAAAGTTAACAAGGGCGTATGTCCAGTCCTGCCCAACATGTCAAGCAGTTAATTATTTTAATTTCCGCCCGGCCGGGTTTCTAAATAGTATTAAATCCGAATTTCCAAATGAAATAATTGGCATCGATTTATTGGGCCCTTTCCCAAAAAGTCAGTTAAATAAAAGTCGCTATCTCCTTGTTATGGTTGATCATTTTAGTAAGTGGATCGAAATTGTTCCCTTAAAACGAGCCTCCGCGAAATTAGTTACTGATTCTATTTTAAATAAATATATTTTAAAATACGGGGCGCCCCTAAAAGTAATATCGGATAATGGTCCTCAATTTGTAAGTAATATATTTGAAGACATGTGCCAAAACCTGGGCATACGTCATTTAAAAATGGTCCCGTATCGGCCGCAATCAAATATAGCGGAACGGGTCAATAGAAATATAGTGAAAATTATCCGTAGTTATGTTAACGATTTTCATAAAAGCTGGGATTACTATGTCAATGAATTTGCTTTCGCCCTTAGGACCGCAAAGCATGATACGACGGGCAAAACTCCTGCTGAGTTATTTTTAGGCAGAAAGATTATAACGCCGTTAGATAAATTATTTTATGTTCAACAAAGAGCCCCAGAATTTAAAATGGGCAATATAGAAAAATAAATTAAAGAAGCAAAAAAGAACACTGAAGTAGCACAGAGAAAACAGAAGCTTTATTATGATATGAAACGACGGGGAGTAACTTATAAAGTAGGAGATGAAGTGTTAAAAATTAAGCATTAACTTTCTTCAGCACCAGAAGATAAAACTGCCAAATTTTATCCACGATTTGAAGGACCATATGTCATAGAAAAAGTAACTCAGGCTTAGTGGTGTTAAAAGCCAGGAATGGTGAAATCTGTACCGCAAACGTAGACCAGATAAAACCATTTTATAATCGTAATAAAATGCCAATATTTCAAGATCTTTTGCAGGATCCGGCACGGCAGGCACAAGCTCCAGAGGTGGAACAACGACAATCCCAAGGGCAAGCCATTAATAGACAGGAGCAATTGAAAAGAAAGTTCCCCCGTTGGAAAACTGAAGGTAACAAGAAAACGAAGTCGTTCCACCGACCAGAAAAGAGATTGCTCGACCACCCCCAGAATGAAGAAGGGAGAAGTACGACTTTGCAAAGAAAGCCAGGAGAAATGACAGCAACTATAACACGGCTCCAAAACAGAAGATCTACCCATCGGTTAGGAGTCTACGCAGCAAATGTCGACGAATTGATGAAGGAAGACCAGCTGCAGATGCAAAGACGCAAGAAAAATTTGAACAGCCAGCAACGAGGTCCAGGCAACAACGAGAGACAGTTGTCCCGGTTCCGCCAAGACCAGCTGCCATCAAACGGCCGAGACCACAGGCAGATGCTAAAAAAAAGGTCTTCAAGGGTGACCGAACTGGAAGAAAAAGAAAGCTCATGGAGGAAGGAACCGAAGGGCGAACCCGCACAAGAAGGAAGATCAATCAGACCGTAGTCTTCGCTACCTTCCAGGACTGGGCAGAAAAAAGGATGTCTGAATATCACAAAGATAAGTAAAACTTTATGTTACTTTGAAACCATAAGTTAATTTTTCAATCTTACTGCAAGTGGCAGAATTCAAGAATTTTTACCTCATGTGAGGCCTACCTTTATCGCCAAAAAGCGAGAAAGGAGTTGTTACCTACTTTATATTGTTTTTCAATTACTCGCGAGTAAAACTAAAATTAATGTATAATAGGAATGTGTAAATACTTGAATACTGAAAAAGCGTTGATAATCTTTGAGAAAGGTACCTTAAGAAAATTGTAAAAATTATTGTATAAAATTTTATTTAAAAGATTCTGGCAAGAAAGAAGTTTTAATCTGAAAGACTTTTGAAATGTAGAATTTCAATGCAGAAGAATTGGCACTTGCTTGGAAAAGAATAGAAGTTAACAATGTACTACTAATGTATTGTTGCGTGCGTACGGGTTCGTTATGAAATGAATGCACAAGTCCGATGAAAAAAAAAATGAACAAAAATTTATTATTATCAAAAGAAAATGCTTAAATTTTCTCAAATTATCACGCAGTATTACAATATCTCACAGTAGTTTTCTTTTAACTACTCAAATGTCCAATAGAACGTAATTCAAAACAGCTAAAGAACGCTAATCCACGAATTCGCTACAATCAATAACAGTAGTTTTTTTTAAACAACAACAAACTAAGCAACTACTACAAACTGAGATGTTTTCCTCCTTTTATAAGATTTTAAAATCACGCGCTAGAATTTTCCAGTACTTTCTCGAAATCAAAAAGAGAGATTTATTTATTTAATGCACGCGCTCTTGTATTTTCAATTTTCCGGCTTAGCTTTCTTTTAATATTCGTCACGTGCTGCACTGCGCGAGAAATAAAACCAATTAATTTATAATTGAACTAATATTAGCTTTTTAAATACCAAATTCGTAACACTGCCCCCTTCCCAAGGACTGCACGTCCCGGGCAGTACAATCCCTGGACAGGAAGCTAAATTTACAACTGTGGCATAAATGCAACTGAGGCATAAACATTACATTACAATATCAAACAATATAAACAATAAATGCAATAACTAACTTGAACAAATCAAATGCTATCAAATACTAAATAAAAAACAAATACTAAATACAAATCAAATACTAAATACAAATCAAATACTAAATGCAAATCAAATACTAAATGCAAATCAAATACTAAATACAAATCAAATCAAATACACATTTATAAACAAAACGGACCATGGTCTTATACTATTTACAATTATTTACATTATGTACTATGGCCATAGTAATGTGCTAACCTGTCGTAATGAACGACTTTAGGTTTAGAGTTCGAAGACTTACGAATCCGAACCACGACGTCATTCAGCCTGTTTAGGACTGTGTACGGGCCATCCCAAGGTGACTGTAATTTCGGACAAAGTCCTTTCCGTCGAGTCGGATTCCACAACCACACCTTGTCTCCTTCGTGGAATTGATGTTCAGTAGCTCTTGTGTCGTATCGGGTCTTCATCTTCTCCGTCGCCAAGTTGACTCGCTCTCGTGCAAAGTTGTGCATCACTTCAAACCGGGCCTGGAGATCTTGAATATATTCCTCAGACGATGAAGGAGCATCCGGAGGGCGGCCAAACAATAGATCACAAGGCAGACGAAGATCACGACCGAAGAGCATTTGTGATGGAGAATAGCCGGTAGTCTCGTGGACAGCACTGCGGTAAGCCAGTAAAAAGAGTGGTAATTTCTTGTCCCAGTCCTGTTGGTTTCTGGAAACCACTAATGAGAGGTTATTAAGGATGGTTCGATAGAACCTCTCTACCATGCCGTCCGACTGGGGATGCAATGGCGTCGTTTGAGTTTTGTCAATGCCGAGTAGTTTGCATAGTTCTTTGATTACTGCCGAGGTAAAATTCCTTCCCTGATCGGAATGTAACTGAAGAGGCACTCCGAACCTGGAAATCCAGTGCTGTATCATTACCTCAGCTACTGTGACAGCCTCTTGATCAGGAATAGGATAAGCTTCAGGCCACTTGGTGAAGTAATCAATGACAACGAGTATGTATTTGTTGCCATCAGCAGTTCGTGGCAGAGGTCCTAAGATGTCAAAGGCGATACGTTCAAAAGGCGCCCCTACGTTGTAACGTTGCAGCTTGCCTCGGCTGCGTCTCTTCGGTCCTTTCCGACCTGCACAGGCATCGCAGGATCGGCACCACTTTTGCACGTCATCCTTTGCATTATTCCAGTAAAAGCGCTCACGAACTCTCTGTAAGGTCTTCATTATTCCAAAGTGACCTCCCGTAGGGCTGTTATGTAGTTCTTTAAGGACATCAGGAATGCGGGATCTTGGAAGTATCAGCTGCCATCGGAACGTCTTCCCATCATCCGATTCAAATTTCCGGTATAAGACGCCGTTTCGAATGTGAAGTGAATCCCAGAGTGCCCAATACTGTTTGGTTGTAGGACTACAGATAGAAATGTCCTGCCAGGTAGGTTTTCTGGTTGATGACTCCATTAAATCAATTATCGGTTTAATGTCGCGGTCTTCCAGCTGGTCTTTCCTGACTTCATCATCACTCCACGGTTCTCGATCAGCCGATGTTGATGTTGTAATTTGTCTTGCGACCGGAGTCAGCAGCTCGTATTTCGCTTCCACCCTGGAACAATATCGGCAGCTTTCTTGGCAAGATCTTCTAGACAGGGAGTCGGCGTTTCCGTGTGATGATCCCTTACGATGACGGATAGTGATGTCATATTCTTGGAGTCTCTGTATCCACCTGGCTATTTGACCCTCAGGATTTTTGAAATTTAAAAACCAGGTCAATGATGCATGATCGGTGCGGAGCAGGAATTTTCTGCCATATAGATAGTGATGGAACTGTTCTACGGCTTTGACTATGGCGAGCAACTCTTTCCTGGTGACACAATAATTCCTCTCCGGTTTAGACAGGCACTTGCTCCAGTAGGCCACTACACGTTCTTGGCCGTCTATTTCTTGGGACAAAACAGCACCGACACTTTCATTGCTCGCGTCGGTGTCAAGAATAAATGGTCGGTCGAGCTGAGGATACGTCAGGATTGGAGCAGATGTTAAAGCCTCCTTTAAGTTGTTAAATGCATCCTCGCATTCTTTTGTCCACAAGAATCTTTGCTTGCTCTCTGTCAGCTTGTGAAGGGGTCTTGCGATGGAAGAAAAGTCCTTCACGAATCTCCTATAGTAGGTGCAAAGCCCTAGGAAGCTTCTCAGCTGATGGACATTTTCAGGACGTTTCCAGGATTTAACCGCTGATACCTTTTCAGGATCCGTGCGCACACCTTCTGCAGAGATGACATGTCCCAGGTAAGTCACTTCCTTTCGGAACAATTTGCATTTAGCGGGACTCAGCTTCAGATTGGCTTCTTTCAGTTTCTGAAGCACCTTCCTAAGATTTTCTAAATGTTCTTCAAAACTCTTTCCGACGATGATAATGTCGTCCAGGTATATCAGGAAGGCTTCGTAGGAAAGACCTTTCAAAACAGTCTCCATAAGACGTTCGAATGTTGCCGGCGCATTACACAGTCCAAACGGCATCACCTTGAATTGCCAAAGCCCTTGTCCCGTAGTAAATGCCGTCTTTTCTCGGTCTTCAGGCTGTATTTCTACCTGCCAATACCCACTCTTTAAATCAAGTGTTGAGAACCACTTGCTTCCAGAAAGAGTGTCTAGAATGTCGTCAATTCTAGGAAGAGGGTAACTGTCTTTCTTCGTAACCTCATTCAACCGGCGATAGTCAACGCAAAATCTTGTTGAGCCGTCTTTCTTTCTGACGAGAACGATGGGAGATGCCCATGGACTCGCTGAAGGGTCGATGACATCGCCTTCTTCCATATCTTTTAACAGTGTTCGCACCTCTTCCTGTTTAGCAAACGGTAGACGTCTTGGATGTTGCTTGATCGGGGGATGATCGCCGGTATCTATTCTATGTTGTGTCAAACTAGTTCGACCCACGTCAGAAGACGAGCAGGAGAAAACAACTTGAAGATCTTTGATGACGCGATCGGCAGCATTCTTCTCTTCATCGTTCAATTGCGCATTCTGCAGTAACTCCGATGTAATGCTCTCTGATGAGGACACGGATTCTTGGATATTGCTCTTTCTTTCAACGCTGGTTACTGGAGTACATGCTGCAACCACGTCGCCTTTCTTAATAACTCTCGCCTTCTCAGTTACATTGGCAACTCTCACCGGGATAACCATTCTCGATAGGTCGACGAGTGTTGAGGCTAATAGTACTCCTTTCGGGCTATTACAGTTATTGGGATATTCTATGATGCCGTAGCGGAAATCTCTGTTTTCGGCTATAGATCCAGGGAGTAAAATTTCTGTTCTTGCCGGTATTGTGATATTGTCTTGTGCTATGATTCTGTGGACAGATTTAACTTCTTCATTATTAATTCCAAATAACGTTATGTCCTCAGACGCAGAATGCAATTCGTTATTTTTAAAGTCCAAGGAAAAATTGTATTTCCTTAGAAAGTCCAATCCGAGTATGCAAGAATCAGTGATCTCTGCTACATATGCCGTGTGATGGTAAGCGGCACTTCCAAACGTGATGTTAACATTTACTTTCCCATTGATGTCGATCTTCTCACCGGACACAGTCTGTAGGGTAACGCAGGGCGGCGTCCAGATAAGTTTTCTTTCCAGTTGTTGAGCCAAATCTTTTCGGATGATGGTAACGTTGGCTCCTGTGTCTATCGTCCTATTGCAGGGGACTCCGTTAATATGTCCTATTTTGAAAAGTCCATTACTGCCGCCTCTCACTGCAGAAATCTGAAGCGCTTTAAACTGGGGCTTTTCATTATCTGGCAACCTCCGCCCCGCGAGATGGCCACTAATTAGTTTCCCTGCTGCCCCAGGGTACGGATGTTAAGCAGTCTTAACATCCGTACCCTGGGGTATTCTGCAGTTTCGTCGTATGTGTCCTTCAGCACCGCAGTTCCAGCACTTAACAGTCGGTTTCTTGTCACCAATATTCCGTCTCAAGGCGTTCAGTTGTCTAGTTAAATCGTCTAGACGAGCGGTGACTTGATCCCCTGGCTCCTGGACTTGAGCAGCTCTGACTGGGTGGCGGTCTCGACGAGTGGCTTGCTGGGCTGCCTCGAATTTCATGGCGTACACTAGAGCGCTTTTTAAATCTTTTACATCCGCCATTCGTAGAGCTTTTTGTATTTCAGTATCCCGGATGCCATCGATGAAATATTGCAGGGACAGGATTTCCCTTGTTTTTGTTGGGCACTCCGAAAAGGCGTGATGTGACAGCCTTTCAACATCCGTGGCGAGCTCCTGAAGTGATTCAATGGGCTTCTGTTGACGGGATTTTAATTGAAGCCTGCTGTAGTCTTTTAAACATTTCTCGCCAAAGCGCAGCTCCAAAGCGCCGGACAGAGCTTCGAAATCTAACCTTTTGTTTTCGGGAAGAGTCTGAAGGATATCCGCTGCGTCGGCTCTTAAAGAAGCGGCGAGATGACAGGCCTTAGCTTGGGAATCCCATCCATTCGCATCCGCAACGATAGAAAACTGGGTCTTGTACACTTGCCAGGATGTCTTCCCATCATATGTGGATAGCTTCAGAAATGGACGAGCAGGCATCGGTAAGAATTTAAAATCATCATTCTTGCTCCCTGCCGTCGCTACGAATTTCTTTAACGTTTCCATTTCTTTGGCAACTGCAGAAACTCTCTCATCAATTTGTTGTTCGACTTGGTGTTGGACGGCACAAACTCTTCCTTCAATTCGTTCCTCCACAGCCGAAACTCTCCCTTCTATATGTTCTTTTACAGAAGAAACTTTTTTTTCTATTTCTTCTTTCACCGAAGAAACTCTTTCTTCAATTTGATCTTTTACGAAAGAAACTTTTTCTTCAATTTGTCCAACTTTATTTTCAACTGTGTCAATTCTGCCTTCCATAGCTTCAAATTTATTTTCTATTATGCAGGTAATTTCTCTTTTCATTTCTTCTTGACATGCTTCAATCTTTTCTTGACCAGCTTGAACGGCTTTCATTTCGTCCTTAACGGATTCCTGGCCCAATTTCATTTCTTCCTTAACGGATTTGACGGCCCCTTCCATCTTTTCTTGGAAAGCAGCAAATGCAGTCATCATTTGCCTGAATTGTTCTTCCATCGCTCTTGTTATTGGCATTCAAATCCCACTTCTGACACCAAAAATTGTTGCGAGCATACGGGTTCGTTATGAAATGAATGCACAAGTCCGATGAAAAAAAAATGAACAAAAATTTATTATTATCACAACAAAAATGCTTAAATTTTCTCAAATTATCACGCAGTATTACAACATCTCACAGTAGTTTTCTTTTAACTACTCAAATGTCCAATAGAACGTAATTCAAAACAGCTAAAGAACGCTAATCCACGAATTCGCTACAATCAATAACAGTAGTTTTTTTTTTAAACAACAACAAACTAAGCAACTACTACAAACTGAGATGTTTTCCTCCTTTTATAAGATTTTAAAATCACGCGCTAGAATTTTCCAGTACTTTCTCGAAATCAAAAAGAGAGATTTATTTATTTAATGCACGCGCTCTTGTATTTTCAATTTTCCGGCTTAGCTTTCTTTTAATATTCGTCACGCGCTGCACTGCGCGAGAAATAAAACCAATTAATTTATAATTGAACTAATATTAGCTTTTTAAATACCAAATTCGTAACAGTATGTTTTAAAATGCGTAAAATTAACGGCATGTTAATATGTCCTTATATACAATGTGAACTGTTATCTTAAAAGTTAAGAAATATTGTGATATGTTAAAAGTAAAAATATTAGAGTAATGCCAAAAATTTTAACTTATTCGTGTGACTGTAAAAAGAGCAAATTATTGTGAATATGTGATAAAGGTTGAATGAATGTAGTTAGGCTCTCTGACGCTACACTTCAGAGTTAGCCACTTTTCAGAATAGTACCTCAGGGTTTAGAGATGAATATAAGGTGTGTTCTGAGGTCTTGTTATGTTGAATTTTAACACGTTAGTGTTTTGATTGCAGGCGGTAGTGTTGAACACTTGTACATAGACACGCTCGTGTTTGGTGTTTTTCTTTACAACACAAGTCAGAGAGCACGGGGAGATAATTAAATAACGTCATGAATGAAATAAGAATTTTAAAGGAGAAATATAAATATTCATGTTACTTGCCATTTGATTGTGTAACATTTCATTAAACTAGTTTTCCTTCCATAAGGAACCAGATTTCAACTAAGAAACTCCTGTTTATAGATGCAGTACAGATGAAAATACTTGTCCATAGAGATGATAATGTAAAAACGACTTTTTAATATCTAGTTTTTAGAGAGAAATGTTTGTAAAAGATTGGCCTCGCTTTAGATTCTAGAGCTAAAAGTTTTCAACAAGGTCGTTTTAGACCTCAGTTTCAAACTAATTAACTCTGGCGGGTAGTATGTAAGGATCCTAAGTTTTACTAACGTTTTTGATGTCATTTAAACGCTTAATTACAGGGCCGTAGTACAATACACAACCCCCCCCAACCCCAGAAGTATAGCGATATACAATAGTGACGTGATCGAAGATTCTTTGGAAATAATCGTTGTCATCGAATGACATGCATATTCTATTTAAGTAATCGTAGTATTCGGCTTTTAATATTCTTTGCAAATGATCATTGTCATCAAATAATCATTGTAAAGAATCATTTTCATCGGATAATCATTGAAAATAATCCTTGTCGTTACATAAAGAGGCATAGTAGCTGATGTATAAAGAATTGTACTCAAATTCTAATCAAAAGAATCGAATATGTATTGCAATTTATCATATGATCATTATTTACAGCAAAGATTCTTAAATGATTTCGACCTACGGCTCCTAATGTCGCCGCGGAAAACTTGCGCAACAGTGACAAAAAGAATATTTAAAAATACAATAAAAGCCTGAAAGCTAGGGAAAATGTCTGAATTTAATTTTCTTTTATTTAAATGAAGCTTAATGTTTTTAAAGGAAATTGAATATTGTAAACAGGAATCAGCAGTTTAAATATATGTGGGATTTTGTCTCTTTGTTTTTTTTTCTTTGTAACATCATATCCTCCGGAACGGGGGGGGGAGATTTGAGTTTAGAAGGAGGTACCCTCGGATTTCAAAAATTCTTGGTAAAACCTTTCGACTATTGTTATCATCCTACGACTATCACTCGAGATGTTATATAAAATTTCGGAAAGCGCTGGAGATCAAATTGCTTTATTTAGAAAAATGATGGCTCTTCTCACTCTCAAATCGTATTGTTTAAGAGAAATTTTTAAGTTAAAAAAATATGAAATAAATAGTATTGCCAAACTCGAAACTTATTGTTATTATTTACGGTTATATTCTGAGTTGAAGAAAGCACGTGATTCCATATAACGTCACTGTATGTCGAAAAATATTTCGTTAATTTCAGTATTTTAAATGAATAGCTGCTTTTGGCAACTTTTATGTTTCACCTTTAGATACGTGACACGATATGCTATCGCTACGTTAATTCTTTTATTGAGATTTTGCAAATTTGTTATATTAAAATAAATTTAAATCATAACTTCAAATGTATTACCCCAAGTGTCAAAGGTCTTTGTTTCCTGACTTGGCAAGAAAAATTTATTTACGAATAGCTGGTTGCTTGGAAAGAATGAATACATTTTCTTCATAATGAAATGTTTCTATGCATTTTATGATATTCTACTTTTATTTACAAAAATTTAATTTCTTTTATTGTATAGTTCCTTTCTGAGTTGAACTTTAAACTTATGTAGGTATTTAACATATTTTAGATGCAATGTTTCTTTACTACAGTTACATAATTTTTTTTTCAATTTACTAAAATGTCTGAACGCAAGAAGACAGCACAAATGTTACAGCGAGCTACAGAAAAAATGAAGTAAAAAGCACTAGGAGACTCAGCAGGCAAGTACAAGAAAACTTGCATTCTTCAAAAATGAATGAAGATACAACTAGAAACTCAGCAGGCAAGCATAGTGACAAGAAAGGTTACGCATTCAAGAAACTGAAGAAAAAACGAATAGGAGTTCCAGCAGACAAGCAACAACTCAAGAAACTTCGCTTGCTCAAACTGTATCAGAAACTAGTAGCAGACGCAAAAGACATTCAGAAAACCAAGAATCACTGCATGCTCCGGAAAGGTAAGCAGAAGCGAAACGGAGGCCCATTAGGCAAGCGGAACGACAAAAGAATATGCGCGATAACGGGAAGAAGTCGCAAGTAAACGAAGGATGCAAGACTGTCCGCGTCATCGTCAGATTCAACAGGAAATATCAGAACAGCTCAAGAAGCTGCATAAACAACTCAAGACGCTGCAGATTACGGACAATTTCGATTCGAAGAGGCAGAGCTCATACGAGGAAACAAGCTTCGCATGAACGCATCACGACATACACGTAGTACTCTTCACAATGCAGGAAGTTTACTTTGAGCAACACACTGTATACGTAGAGCTCGTAGACATATATAGTAAAGATTTTGCTTTGTCAACAGCCCCCTAGTAAAGTGTATGAAGTTTATATTGACATCTCACAATACCTGAAAGAAATTTTTCTATTTACTTCTTCATTTACTGTTTTCTTAAATTTCTTATCAGTAATCCTGTCTATATATTATAGATATCAAAATCAGAAAAAATTAATTAATTATCTTTAAATGTATCTAAGTGATGAATACTTCGCCCCTGTTCGTACCGAAACAACACGATGTAATTGTAGATACCTAGAAAGTAAAATGTATTCAGCAGGCTGTACAGCAAGCAACAACTATAAATGGTGATAACACAAGAATGTTATATAATGTTATATACTGGCAGAATTTAAAAAAAAGAACATATACATCAGTGTTTTAAAAATACGAATTTTGCATCAAATTGCAAAACAAATATCTTAAAATCTGCCTTTCCATGCATAAGAGTTCAGGATTCGGAAAATTATATTTTCGTAAACGGTTTAGCAAAAATAACAAAAATTATTGCCTTGAGAAATGGATAATCTTGGTATGAATACAAATTACGCCAAGACTACTCGTCAATGGTTGTTTTGAACGCGCCCTTAATGTATATATAAAACCCTTAAAAAACGTAAAGTGAGTGAATCTACTATTCGAGTGTGTCTTTATATCTTGAGTATTTAAGAAATAAGAATTGCATTTATCTATCTCGATAAAGCTAACGCTATTGCCCGAATAACAACGTTTATTTAACACTTGATATAACCAACTTCATATATATCTTGAAATAAAAAATAAATTTCCTAATCAGATACTACCAATTGCAGTAAAAATACAAAAATAATGAAATTTCTAATAACACTACAAGTAACATACCGAGGAATAAACTGCGCTGCAAAACTGATGCAATCTACAATATGTAAACCACAAAATTTATGTACCGCTATAGAAATGCTATAGAATGAGAAATGAAACTGTGATGAGATTTATAATGAAAAATTTACCATAAACTATTAGTATATGATATAAGTAAATATATACTTTTAATACTATTCATTTAAATATGTTCAAACGTTCATAATATTCATTACTTACAAACGCTTCTTCATCCATCGAAGCATAGCACAAGCCATTCTCAATTCAGTGCTGGTGCACGTCAATAAAATAAGGATAAATCCAAATTTTTACAAAAAATCAATCGCTTTGACTCGTTTCTCAAAAAACGTATATCTACAAATGCAGTATTAATATATCACATCAATATAATTCGGGATCATAAAATCACCAAACAACGCATTAAACGCAAAAAATCGCATTAAGGCAGAATGAAGAATTTTCACTCTTACAATGACTTTTACAACAATATATAATAGAATCGAATTTCTAAACTAAGTGTTCATTGTTACACCATATTTCATTCTTGGGGAACCTTTCATGGTTGTTCAGTAATTCTAACTGTTAACTGGTATAAAAAGAATTATGATTTCATATATATGCACAGACTTATATATGTATTATATTAACACGTATCTGTAGTAACATACATCATCTTATATTATATGTATTCACATAATTCTAAATTAATTATACTAGTCAACATAATTTGTATATTGATAGCAGCACAGTTTTAAAATTATTTATTACTATCTGCTTGCTAACGATTATATAATTAAGTACAGGTGACAGTGACGGAGGACGGGGACGCCTGAAGTTTAACAGAGGTTAACAGGCATATGTCCCGCGTCCTTCCCTGGAGTTTATTTAATAGTTATAAGTGTGGATACATGGCCATTCAGGGGCAACTGTTTGACATCTGGCATTTGAAGTACATTTGAATTAACATACAGGCACGGTTAAAAAAAAAGAAATAAGAAAAAAAAAAAAAAAAACACTCAATAGGTTATAACAAAAGAAGAAAATTAAACACCTAAAAATGGTGTTCAATTTTCTTCTGCTCCCTATGCAGTCAGAGATTAGATGGTAGAGCATTAGAGTGCATATGTCAGTGCAAGTAATGCATGTAAGCCATATTACTCTGGTTGACAGAGGTCCTGGCCATATGCTGCAATGGTGGTTATTATTTTGCAGATTTTATTTATGGCCGCTCTGTTTTTGGCTAGGAACTTGTGAAATTCTGAGATATTGGCTGGTATCGGGAAGTGGAACTGTTCCGTGAGTGGGCACTGAAAGATATAATGGTCCGGTTACCCCTCACCCCCGCAAACACAGCGATCCGTGGTTGAGATGGTGCGGCGGTAGAAGTAATCCGGGAAGGGACCATGACCAGTAATGAAGTTGGTAAGGGGAGCAATTGCCATAAGGCGCTCCGTGGTTACTTTTGGCAAGAAGCTATGCGCTCTCCTTCCGGTGTCGCCCTGATCCCATTCTCTTTGCCACCACTGGATAGCGGCATTTCGCAGTTGACTTTTGAGGAAAGATGGTGGTGCTGATACTGATATCGGTCTGGCATTTTGGTTCGAAGCAGCCTCTTTAGCGAGTTCATCCGCTGTCTCATTACCCATGTTACTTGCATGGGCTTTAATCCATACTAGGTCAACATGTGCGTGCCGATTATCTTTTAGGATATGCTGCAGTCGTGTGATCAGCGGAGAGGCGTGACTATGTTTGTCAAGAGCAAGCAGTGTCGACATACTGTCTGTATAAAGCTGCACATGTGTGATGTTGTTGAGCGCCACGTATTCAATGGCAGCTGTTATGGCAACTACTTCTGCTTGAAAAATGCTATTATTTGGATTGAGGTGCCCTTTCCAATGGTGTGCAGCATGGCCTTGCCTGTAGTATATAAAGGCACTACCTACACCCTCAGCAGTTTTCGAGCCATCTGTGTAGAACGCGTGCATATTAGGGTTTCCTTCTGGTTGACTTCGTGACGGTTTGAGGATAGTGTGAATGCCAAGTCCCTTGTATGCTGGGTGCGTGTGGAGAGGAGTACATGGATGTTCGTAATTTGCAGGGCTATGTAAGGTGCCTGCAAAGGTTGCGTCTTTCTGTAGATGTATTATTTTAGTATATGTGGCCTCTAGCTCCGCTTGGATATGAAGTGGTATGATGCCTGCCAAGGTGGGTGCTGTATAAGTTGCAGTGGTGCGGTAGGCTCTGCATAAGCCTATGGCGAATGGGCGCTGTAGTGATAGGAGTTGCTTAACCTTGCGTGCGGTCATGGGTTGTGCCCATATAACTGCCGCATAGACTGCCACCTTCTCAGATACAGTTTTATAAAGTACCTTTTGAATGTGGGGATTCCGTCCCCAGTTCCGGCCTTGGAATTGTCGTGATCTCCTGGCAATTGCAGATGTTTTAATCTTTTGTGCCTGGATATGCGGAAGCCAAGCCAGACCTGGGTCCCATATTACCCCAAGGTATCTTAAAGTTTTTACGACTTTAATATTCCGGCCTTGTAGTTTGATACATGGGCTACGTGTTGGATTTGTACCCTTTCTTGGAAAGATGATAGCAGTGGACTTTGTGGTGGATATTTTGAGTTTTAGCTCTTCGCAGAGGTTGGCAAAGATAGTGCATGACTCACTGCCATGGGCTTCAAGCTCAGCGCGTGTGCGGCCTCTGACCAGTAATGCCGCGTCGTCCGCGTATGCAACTAACACAGTATGTTGTGGCCACCTTGCCTCTAAGACTTTATTAAAGGTGAGGTTCCATAGCAGAGGCCCTGCACAGGACCCCTGTGGACATCCTCTCACTTGTGTTATTGAAACAGTACTACTGTTGTTAGAGATCATCAGTTGCCGGTTTGCCAGATAGTTGTCCAGAACTTGAAAGATATTTCTTGGGCATCTTGCCTCTCTGAGGGCCTGGCTGATGGCAGGCCACCAGAGGGTATCGAACGCACTTTGCAAATCTATCGATATAAAAGCCGTCTGGTAGCCCTGCGATTTGTTCTGAATTATGACTTCATGGATTCGCTGCAGGGCATGAATGGTAGAACTGCCTTGTTTGAAGCCAAATTGTCTTGGGCTAATGCTTTGGTATTGATATAGATGAAATTTTAGCCTGTTGACGATGAGCTTCTCGTAAATCTTTCCCATCGCCGACAGAAGGCAAATTGGCCTAAAGGAACTCGATACTAGGGGGTCTTTATCCTTTTTTAAAAATAATACCACATTGCCTTTTTTGAAAGCTGTGGGGAATATTTTATAATGCAGAAGCTGGTTGTAGTATTTATGGAAATAGGATGGTCGTGCCTGATATGCAACTTTGATAATTGCGTAATCGAGTCCGTCTGGACCCGGGGCCTTTTTTAGTGGCAGATACCGGAAGATGTTACGTATCTCCTGTGCAGAAAACTGTATATCGTTCGGTGTGCATGGCGAGCTTGTATCTTCTCTAATTTGCCTCTGTTCTGAAGTATCTGCTTGTGTATCATCTGTGGGAAAGATAGCATTTAAAAGTTCCTTGGCGGTGGAGGCCGCTACGTCCATAGTATGTGGTGCTGTTGGTTGAACTGGTACTTGCGCTGGTTGGAAGATCTTCTGCGTTGCCAGTTTGTGTAAAATTCCATATGGATTACTGTTACTGGTGCAAAAAGATCTCCAGCTGTTAATTTTAGCTTCAAGAATTGCTTTCTTGTAGGCGGCCCTTTCTTGCCGAAAGGCCGTAAGGATGTTGGAAGCTACAATTTCGTTGGTAGCAGATCTGAGGAGGCGGCGCAGAGCTCTGCACCTCTGTTTCATCTCTCTCAGTCTTCCCGTCCACCAGGATATGCCTTGGAGTTTTTTGGCGGTCCTTGTAAGGAGGATCTGCTGACATATTTGTCTGAGTAATGACAGAATGTGGTCTGTGTAATCATCCAGTTCTTGGGGGTTGGTAAGCTCTTCCAGTATGTCTTCTTCTCTGATGAGCAGCTCCTGAAAGGCATTCTTCAATCGTCGTATCTTTCCGCCCGGTAGTTTGAATCTCTGGAGGATATTAATGCTGGCTTCAAGTGTTAGTGTGAAGTGGATGTATCGATGATCTGAGTTACTCTCATCATCTAGAACATCCCATGAGCTAAAGTTGTTGGCAAAATTAGCAGTTGAGAGTGTAAGATCAGGCCATCCTTTATGATAGGTATTGTTATAGGTTGGTTGTGCCCCTTGACTATTATGTAAATGTAGATCGTGACAGGCCATAAAGTCTTCCATGTCTCGCCCTTTAGGCGTTGTGTCTTGGTAGCCCCATATAGTATTATGTGCATTGAAATCTCCTCCAACGACGTGAGGTACTGTTGGGCATTTCTGTTTCACTCGTATAAAGTTGCAAGTCACATCCGTAAGACCTTCCGTGGGCGGGGAGTAGACGGAGGTTAGGAGGAATTGCTGCTCTTCAAAGATGACTAGAATAGTAACGAAGTCTCTTTTTGTGGTTACTACGTATGGAGACCAGGAGGGGTTGCAGCAGACAATGGCTGCCCGTGGTGCTTGTTCTGCATTGGCTTTCTTCTGAAAAATTTTCCATGCCATTGGTAGGCTTGCCACTTGGCCCTCGCGACAATAAGATTCTTGAATTATCAAGAAATCTAAGTTATATTGAATAGCATGCTGGACTACCTGCGTCGTCGCGGCTACCGCCCGTAGTAAGTTAATTTGTGTGCACTTTATCTGTGCTTGATTAGAATTAGCTTCCGTACTTGAAGTTTCTTGGGTTGGCCCGCGTATCGCTTGTTCTGTTGTCGTGCTGTTCGGCTCTTGTTCATTATTCATAGAGAGTGCTCCTTCTGACGCGTTCGATGTATCGTCCATACGTTGGGCAGTTGGTATCATAGGTCGGATGGTTGCATGGCATTGTGCTGCGCGTTTTATAGTTGGCGTCTGAACAGTTGATGCATGTTGGCCTGCTGGCGTGGCAGTCCTTAACACTGTGACTTCCAGAGCAGAAGACACAGTAGATTCTATTGGTGCATGTTTGCTGCAGATGGCCAAACTCCTGGCATCGGAAACATCTTTTTGTGTCGAAGTGCTCAGCAATCCTATGTCCTCTCCACCCAATGAAGAGCTTGGATGACTGGAGGAGGCTTCTAAATGCCGCTGGTTGACATTCAAGTATCCATTTGACGGTGTTTCCTCTGTCCTTGAGTCGGTACATGACTTTGGCTGTTGTTTTGGTGAGGTGGAGTTCTGAGGCGAGTGCATTTTCTATCTCTTCTGGCTGGACGTCAGGAGATACGTTGTGGATAGCCACTCGTGGTAGTCTAGTCAGTGGTTGCTTGATCTTGACTATTACTTGTCCCTGCGTGCTTTGTAAAGTAGTAGTGAGCTTGGTCACGTCCTCTTTGGAAACACAGTCTACAGCTATCCTCCTTTCTGTAGATTTCTAATGGAGGAGATTTTAACTCCAAGCTTCTGAATAGGGAAATTTTCGTTAAGGACAGCTTTTAGGTCCTTATTACCCTGTGCAGTACCCTCAGAGGGATAAATTAAAACCGTATGTTTTGGCTTCGGTCTGGTTGCTTGCGCGTATGTTTTGACTCTGACGACGGTATCGCTAAGCGCTGATGAATCGTTGGGAGCTGTGCCGTGCAATGAACCGCAACAGACTATGGAGGGAGTGTTGGTACAGGCGTCTGCTGCTTCAGGTTTCGGTATGTAATTTGGACCTTCGAGTGCCAAAGTGTGCACTGCGTCTATCAAATCCAGGAGAGATACCTTTACGTCTGAAGGAAGAAGGTATCTGCCTCGTCTTTGTATGGAGGCTGTTTTTCTGAGACTGACGCAGAGCTTATTGATTTTTGTGTGATAGTCTAATTCTGAGCCAGCAAGAGTTGCCGGATCAGAGTCGCAGTTAGAATTGTCGTACTCAGCCACTGAGGTTGATGGCCGTGTCATAGTAGCAATCACTTGCACTATACAATGCGAGAAACAGTTGTGGACTTGAGATGGCGCACTGAATTTGATGCAAAGAGTAAAATCACATAGAGACACACAGAAGTCGCTTCACAGGTATCACTGTTACACTTAAAGATCACTTATACATTTCACTGTAGTAAAAATTTCACTGTGACACTTACTTTGCTCGTAAATGCACTCACTGAACGTAAATGCACTTGTGCTAATCAGCACTAATCACTAATGCACTTTTTGTGCACTAATTACTTGCACACGTATCACTGTAAGCACTTAATAATCACTTATTCACTTTCACTGTAGTGAAATTTCACTGTGACACTAACTCTAATCAGCACTAATCACTAATGCACTTTTTGTGCACTAATTACTTGCACACGTATCACTGTAAGCACTTAATATCACTTATTCACTTTCACTGTAGTAAAATTTCACTGTGACACTAACTCTAATCACTAATGCACTTTTTGTGCACTAATTACTTGCACACTTATCACTGTAAGCACTTAATAATCACTTATTCACTTTCACTGTAGTAAAATTTCACTGTGACACTAACTCTAATCAGCACTAATCACTAATGCACTTTTTGTGCACTAATTGCTTGCACACGTATCACTGTAAGCACTTAATAATCACTTATTCACTTTCACTACAGTAAAATTTCACTGTGACACTAACTCTGCTCGTAATTCACACACACTTGCACTTTAAGTAACGCTAATGCTCTTATTCGAAGAAATATGTAATGATCAACAAATTAATTAATGCTAATTAATAAAATAGAATAATCAAAAGGTGACCAGAATGCTGTAATAGTACTATTATACATTCACGGAATAAATAATATGCACAGGGATACACACAAATAATATAGTATTACTATTTATGTTTAATTACTGCCTAATTAAAACACGTTGGTAAGCCAATTACCACACATAAAAATTTAGAATAAAGTACAGGGAAACTAAATCATAATGCTCTGATAAGAAATGCTACTGTTTATGCATTCCGTAAAAACATATTATCAAATACTGATACAAGAGAATTATACTGGCAATTAATATAATTAATGAGCCAGTTTGAACTGCGGTAAATAAAACAGATTTGTAATGGGAGCTAGAGCCTTCTGTGCAGAGTACAAATTAAATGCACACGATCACAGCAAAATTGTAGCGTTAGAAACTGTAATTAAATTAACATAGCAGTAATAGATATTATTAGATAGCACAAAATGACACAAATTGACATAGTTTGATAATTATACAGTATCCGGTGTTATACCTGAAGCCTATTTTATAATATGAAGTTAATGACTAAAATTAGCCGAGTCTAACCAGTAAGTAATGCGACTCTTAATTAAACTAATTGATTTAATTAGAAACAGGCAATCCTACCTTGGTTGCTAACCTTCTCTGTACTATCTATAAGCAGCCGCGGTAAGCGAATTGACACTTGGCCGCTATTTTCTCTGCTCTTCTTCTGTATAATGAGTTTCTGCAGAAATCGTTCAAATATTGTCACTGTGTAATCCAAGAGATGGACATAAATCAGGTAAACACTGTACGTAAACACAGGCGCGCGAAGGTGAAAATCCTGTCCAAAATAAAGTCACAAAAAATGAAAACTCGGGTTGTAGTCGTCCAAAAAATTTGAAATTTATATCCCTGTAATCCCTGTCACATGAGGAGTCCAAAACTGAAGGTTCCGAAGAGCTACTTCAGTTAGTTGCCTAATTAGCGAAAAGACGAATTAAAACACAGTCCCCTTTGTTGATAGAAAGGAAGTCGCTGACGCCGGGGGGTCGCTGGACTGCAGGTGGTCGTTGGATCGCTTGAAAAGGTCGAGGGTCACGGACACCTCGTGACTGCAGAATCACTTACTTTAAAAATTAATTACTAGCCGTATAATTAACCAATTGTCTTGAAACTGGTCTGTAAATACTCCTTGTAAAGTCCTCTTTCCCGCGATATAAAATTCAATATGATTCGGCTTCCGGCGGTCGCTCAAAAACAATTTAAGGTTCAGCCCCGTTGGATGTTAAACTGAGAAATTAATGAATCCGTACTTAATGAACCGTTGGTCGTAGAACCAAAACATTAGTGTCTACGTATTCCTACTGATGTGGGCTAAATAATAAAACTTGTTTCAGCACCTGAAAATAAAAACTTCCGCTGCTAAAGACGAAACACGAGGAGCGACGAAAATGCGACCTACTGCTGCAAATATGGCCGCTACTATTATAACTAAGTACAGTGGTACCTCGACATACGAGTTTAATATGCTTCGTAACCTTGCTCGTATCTCAAAGCAATTTTCCGCATTGAAAGTAATCGCAATGCCATTAATCCGTTCCAGCTCCCAAAACACGACCTCAGCTGTTTTTTTAAGTGTTTTTTAATAAGAAAAATGTAGTTTCTTATTCAAAAACAAGAAGAAACATTTATTTATAAATAACAAATACATACTCTATAAAAACATATTTAAAAGAAAAAGTGTCTACGGAAGCGCTTAATTTTTGTCACTGGTCTTCGCTCTTTTTGTCATGATCTGCTCATTTTCACCCGCAGATCGTTTAAAAGAACTGTCCAAGGAGGTTTGTTTCTTCCTACCTGTCAAGGTATTGCGGAATCGAGTTAGGCAAGTTTCGTTGAACAACTCCGATTTAGGACTAGTTGCAACTTTTTCGCGGTGATTTTTGTCCACGAACTCTACAAATTTATCCCACATTCTCAAGATCTGTTTTATATCTCTTGTAGGGATAACCTCCTCCATCTCTGGCTCCTCTTCAAAACTAAATTTTCGTTGAACCACCGTATGCTGCTTCAAATGCAGATCGTGTAACTCCTCGGTTGTCAGCTCCTGAGAGTGTTCCTCTACGAGTTCGTTCACATCTCTCTCCTCCACCTCCAGACTCATGGATTTTCCCAGAGAAACAAGCTCCTCTACCACTGACACTTTGGGTTCCAATCCTTCGAATTCTCTTTCAGCTACAGCCTCAGGCCACAGCTTCTTCCATGCAGACGTTGTAACACTCAGCCAGGCCTGAACAATAATTCTTAGGCACATCACGATGTTAAAGTGGTTTTTCCAGAACTCTCGAATAGTAAGGTTTGTGTTCTCTGTCACCTCAAAGCAGCGGCGAAAAATGTGCTTGGTGTACAAATTCTTAAAATTAGAGATCTCCTGCTGATCCATGGGCTGCAGGATAGGAGTGGTGTTGGGTGGTAGGTAGGGAAATTTTATAAACTTGAACTCTTCGAGTAAATCATCTTCGAGATTTGATGGGTGAGTAGGGGCATTGCCGAGGCCAACACCAGAACAGAACACCAGAATTATCCACTCCACAAAGAAGTTAATTCTGTACCACGCCTTCGGATTTGCCCTCCACATATCTTCTTAAAATTATAACTGGCAAGTTTTCTTTTAAAATATTATATGACTTAAAGCCTCTGGGGTTTTCCGAATGGTATACTAGCGGAGGCTTGATTTTACAGTCGCCACTCTCATTGACGCAAATTGCTAGATTTAATCTATCCTTAATGGGTTTGTGACCTGGCATCTTCTCCTCTGCCGTTATGTAAGTTCTATTCGGCATCCTTTTCCAGAAAAGCCCTGTCTCGTCACAGTTGAGGACTTGTGGGGGGGATGTATCCTTTGGCTACTATCTGTTCGGAAAACATTTTGATGTAAACATCAGCTGCCTTTACATCCGGATTTGCTGCCTCACCATGCCTGACGACGGAGTGAAGGTCGGTCCTTTCCCTAAAGTTTTCAAACCAGCCCCTACTGGCTTTAAACGGGTCTTCCGATTCCACGTTTGTAGAAGTGTGTGGGATCTTTTTAGAAAATAACCGTAAATCGCTCGTAAATAACTCGTAATAGTGCCTTCTCACATATGATGCTTTGTGTTAAGGTTCCTTCTTGAAGCTGCTTCTCTCTCACTCACACCATCAGTAGTTTCTCCATGTCTTGACCGAGACAGGTCGGAGCTTAAAAATTATTGTAACGCCCTTAGTTGGCGTTATACTTTATCAACTCCTTTTGTTCAAGCACAGTAAATATCATTGATGTGTTACGCCCGTACATCCTCCCCAAGTCAATTACTCGCACACCTTGCTCATGATTTTCTATTATTTAACGCTTTAATTCAATAGACATCATCATCTTTGGACCCAGGGTTATAAAGATAAATATGATAATGTTTTCTAAATGTACAAAAAGCAAAAAACGCGAACCCAACTTATCAAAAATGCTTCCAAAACGAGGGAAACAAGCACTCAGACTGAGGACTAGTCTGAGGTGGGAGAAACTGTTAGACGCTGCACACGACACCTACATGCGCGCGCATGTTGCGGTCGTGTACAGCGGTGTAGTGTGCGATTCCTCGTATCTCAAATCTTGCTCTCGTCTCAAAGCAAAAACATCGCTCGCTCGGTAGCTCCTATCTCAAAACACTCGTATGTTGGGGCACTCGTATATCGAGGTACCACTGTAAAAACAGTTTATAGTTTTTTTAATGTGACAATCATTATAAGCCATGTAGATTTTTCCTTGTGGCTTCATTTGTTTTCTCTTCCAAAATTTCTAGCGTCCAACAGTTTTGTCAGTTTCGGGCTTTTGGTATGGAGAGTGAGAAAATGAGATAAGACCAGAATGAACTTCAGTTCTGAACTTTGCAGTTCAGCATAGAGTAAGGAGTATTGACAGATTTATGTTCGCTCTTTACGTGCGCTTTTCATCGTATTTTCTTCATCATTCTCAGCACTTTAAAGTGATAACTACTAGCAGTGTTCCTTTATATTTCGTATATTTTTGGAATTATATTTTTTTACTCGTGTTTTTCGAAAAACTCCAGAATTGTTTAGTGTTTTTTTGGGACAAATAAATTCTAACAAGCTACCAGCTCTTCCGCATGCTTTACGAACCTTTATGCCAGGAACAATTTTGGGTGTTAGAAGTAGGACAGAATGCTAGTGACAAGAACAATTGAGGAGCATCTGAGGCAGCTTGTGACAGTCTTTGCTGCGTTCCAGGAAGATATAAAAGGAGAGGTTGATTCCTTTACAGAAGAGATAAATGCGTCCAACAAAAGAGGGAAAGGGGAAATAATACCAGTTCAAGGAAAGATGGAATCTATCCAAAATTGATACTTAAGCCTGTCAAGAAGAAATAAAGGACAACAGTAGAAGATTTTCGAGGATTTTGAAAGCAGAAATAACATGGTCGAAAGGAGAGTTAGAGAAACTGGAGAACGTGTTTCTGTTGTCAAACAGCAAATCAAAGAAAGAGTTAATGCTGTCAAACTACAAATCAAAGGAAGAGTTTCTGATGTCGAACAACAAATCGATGACAGAGTTTCTGCTGTTGTCGCCAAAGAATCTGACAGCTTGAACACATTCATAATGACAACTGGAGACGATTCTGATACCTTTAAATTGGTACCTATGTTTTCCGACCCATTTCTCATGCTTTCCACGTGTGATGGAAAAAACATTTGGCATATGTGTAAGGCTCAGTTCTGTATAGCTCCAAATGGAAATGGGTAGGATTCCGAAGACAAACCTGTAATTTCGCAGCTTCTCTGAGAATAGAAGAAGACGATATCGGTCCCACTCTTCTAGAAAACAAGAGGCTAGATTTTGATGCTGTACCCGGTACGCGAAAGCTCTACTAAGAAGTGTTTAAAAGTCTATAGAAGGCTGCAGTTAATATCTCGATAGCAGAAGCTCACCAAAATAATCCAAAAGCTCGCCACTGATATCGAAATGCTCTCCCATCTCTCCTTTTTTGACTGCTCAACAGAAATACGTGAAGTACAATCCATGAAATACTTCCTCGGTGGCATACGGGAACCTGAGGTATAGAAACAACTGCGAATAGTGGATCTCAAGGATTTAAAAAATGCCTAGAGTGTACGCCATGAAAAACGTGGCAGTGCTTTCAGAAACTTGCACACACCATTGCCCAATCGGAACTACTCCAACCCAGAAGCTAGTGGACAAGTGACAGCTCGTCCAGGCAGTCTACCCACTTAAGTAAGTGCCTTGAGGCGGAACAGACGTCAGACGAAAGCGACCTTAGTATGCTAGAACTGCAGTGGTGATGAACACTTACGAAAGAACTGCAGAACACATTAGGACACAGAAGATAATGCTGCTAATCAGCAAGAAGTCACGAAAACAAATCGTGGATGTTGAGCGGAATTTGCCAGAGATTGCCAGATATTGAGAAGTCCCACATAAAATACTTTCAGATTTCGGTTATGGTTGGCGCAATAATGGACTTTTCAATCATGAGGCATACAAATAGAGTTCCCTTAGTATAACAATCGATACATGAGTAATTTACCATCGTCCAAAACCTCAAGTCGAGATGATAGAACCAGCATGAACAGAACTTTTCCTTCCAGGATTATAGCTGAAAACAGAAATTTCCGGTAAGGCATTATGAAATATGCTAAGAACACGAAATGAGTACTAATAATATGTTCTTTCGTTGAATTATCAAGGCCGTCATTCCGGTGACGGTTGAAACGTAAGTGCCAAAGCTAAAGTCATTGGGGAATGCGAAGTGGCTGCATCACGTTCTCCATTGAACTACGTTAAGGGGTCTCGTACACCTTAAAACCCTCAAAAATCTCTGAATATGATCCTGTTGTAAGAATTGGTATAGCATATTTATTTTTAAAGCTATTACTTCCAGTTTTTTACAGCTGACTACATAGCACAGCTGAATTAGTAAGCAAATAGTTTGTGTTGCCACAAATGTTTTTATAATTTAATCTTCTTTGTGAGGTAATTTTTTATATGTTCACGTAATACTCCCACTTTGCGTGCACAATTTAAAACATTCTCTTATATATTTTAACTTCATAGTTAATATACAGCTTGTATAGCATCTAAAGACTACTGTGAACCAAAAATCTTAAGAATTTCATGTTAAATTTTCATTTTATTTAGAACTAAATTTATACAATGCATTTTAATAAAAAATGTTTAATATTTCCATGCGTAAAATTTTTGACTATTAAAATATTCAATATATTTTTGGTTCAGTTAGATGATAATACTCATATAAAGAAGTCCATTAAATTTAAAGTGTGTACCAAGAACCGTTTTTAAAATATCATGCGCGCAACAGTGAAAATTTATGTTTTGAGATAATCAAGTTTTAATGTAAATATTTTTTTAAATACTTCTCTTGTTATAAAATATATAAAATGCTAATTTTCTGAGAGATATTGTAATATTATACAATTTCCAATAGTTGGTATAAGCATAATTAATGTAAAATAAGCTGCCATCATCAAAGTATAACATATCAACTAAAAATTATTTGAAACTTCTACGCTATCAATGATACAACTAAAATTTTTCTTACAAATTGGAACTTACTTATAGGCAAATGTTTCAGGTAAAGTTCTCTGCAATGTATTATTGTATATCAAACATATAAATCATTTAATAGTTCTTCCACAGGGTAAATTTAGCATACTCTAAATGCTATGTATACAACTGGGAAAAATTCATTTTAAGAAAATCGAGTTTTGATGCAAATATTTCAGTATACAACTTTCTAATAATAAAGTGCATAGTATATTTATTCTCAAAATGATATATTTAAAAAGTATAAATCCTAATAAATTGCATAAGCTTTTGTCAATATGAAACACATTAAAATTACCATACCATATAAAATAACGTGACAGAATGATAGCCGTGTATTAAAATACGTGTAGCATATTTGAACAAATAATTTATTTTTACATAACCACATCAGTTAAGTACTTTCAAGCATTTAAGCATATGATATGTATCATATTATGCAATATTATTTAAACATAGGTGGCAAAAAACCTTTACGACTTATTTGAAATTGTATGCTAAACTGCTACATTCATCGAAGTATAACATATCGACTAAGAATGATAAAACTAAAACTTCCTTACAAATAAGAATTTACTTATAGCCAAATGTCTTAGCTAAAGTTCTCTGTAATATATTACTGTATATCAAACATATAAAACATTTAATAGTTCTTCCACAATGTAACTTTAGCATACTTTAAATGCTATGTATATACCTGCGAAAAACCGTATTTTAAGAAATTTGAGTTTTAATGCCAATACTTCAGTATATAACTTTTTAATAATAAAGTGCATAGTATATTTCTTTTCAAAATATATTTAAAAAGTATAAATCCTAATAAATTGCAGAAGCTTTTGTTAGTATGAAACACGTTAAATTTACCTTGCTATATACATTACCATGACAGAATGATAGCCGTATATTAAAATACATGTGGCATATTTGCACAAAAATTTATTTTTACATAACCACTTTAGTTAAATAAACTCAAGCATTTAAGCATATGATATGTATTATATTGTATAATATACATATTATTTAACATGGGTGAAAAAATCTTTTACGACTTACTTCAAATTGTATGCTAAACTGCTAAAATTTTATTTACAAATTAAAACGCACCAGCACAATAAACATCCCCATCATTTTTATGGAGGCCTGCACTTCTGACATTTTTTGCTGCCTTTCAAGGTTACGCTGTTGTTTTGTTTCAGACAAGCCTTTCTTTTCTGCGTTATCTATTCTCTTGTTATCAATTTGTAAAAATTCTTCAATAGAAAACTTACTTTTAAAAAGCTGTAGCTCATTCATTACAGAATGTCTACCAACATACCTTTCGTTAAAAGCAATTACTGCTTCATTTCCAGCAATTTGAACTATCCTACTACCAGCACGACATGTCTTTGGACAAAATTTCCAAATTAAGGAATTAAATGATTCATTATTATTTTGTGTTTTGCCGCCAAGGCAACGTCTCAATAACGACGGTTGTGACAAATCTATAAAAACTGGCTTTATTGCCTCCATTACAGCGACTGGTTCAGAATTAATATGCTTATAATCAGCTTTATTTTCTTAGCTTTATTGTATTTGCACCATGTGGTTTCATTTGTAGGACAAACGTCATGAATCGGCTTTTCATCACTCGATATTTTGTGGTAGTAAATTGCCAAAATGGCTTTTCTCATATCACTAACAGACTCATTATATTCTCTAATCGCATTACCATAATACGAAGTTATTTTATTTATTAACTTATCTGTTATTCTCCCTTTCCCAGACAGATTTTACCGTCATTTAATTTTACTTTTTTTCTTTCAAGTTTTAATTTGCGTAGCCATATTCCCATTCGTTTTTGAATATGTCCAACACACGCAATTTTTTCTATATTTAATGAACCATATGGTTTGGCGTCAGTTATACCTGCAAATGGTTTTGCATCACCTATGTAAGGATCTTAAGTTTTACTAACGTTTATTTTATTTTAAATCTTTACTATTACTTCTTATTTTCTACTTCCGACCAGAATTAAAAGCGTTAACTTATTTATGCAAAATTTGTGTGGCGAACGCCAAGTACTTAAGATGTGGCTTTTTGCCAAGCGAGAGAGAGGAAGGAGTTAGTCGAAGCAGGCCGCTTACCTTAGAAGTTTTACTCAGTTGCTGGTTGCCTTCCAGGCCAGAGGTTTAATCTTCGTGATAATTTTTAAACGTATTGTAGTGTTAACAGTTCTCTGTACTACATACGGCTTCCTGTTAATATAAGGAAAATCTTCCACGTTTATTATTCCAAAGTTAAGTTAGAGTTTAGTTAAATATTTTTATATTCTTACGTTTAGACCACAAGTAGTGGGTCTTTGTATTCCGAAGTACGGAAATTATTGTAAAGAGAAAAAAATAAAGGGTTTTGTATACCTTTCTTGTGTATCCTGTCTACTTCCCACAGTTATTGAACATAGCTTTAGTAAGCTCTCTGCTCCGAGTCAGGTCCTTGCATATTCCCGAAGAAAGTAAGACGGAACATTGAACCTGATAGTGGCACCCAACGAAGAAGAATAACCATGGCCGAGTTTCAAGAAGAACCTGTGCTGCCTGCAGAAGCGGCTCAGAATCCAGAAATGCCAGCTGCCGCCCTGGAAAGATTTGGTTACATCGTCCAGACCATGCGCGCTTCGATGAAACCATAAGCAACATTTAATGGAAACTCACCGGTAACCAGTTTTTTGGAAAAATTGGATGACCACTTCATGCTCTACCCCGTGCACGAATTTCAAAAAGTTACCTTAGCTACCAGCGCTTTGAGGGGCCAAGCGCTTAATTGGTTCAAATGTATAGGCAGAAGTCTCTTGGGTCAAGCAGGAAGTCCCACCTATACTTACGAGAATTTCAAGACTGCCCTAGTAAAAGCCTTCCCTGTCGTAAGGGATCGTGCGAAATTAGAAACGGAACTTTACAGCATATATCAGCAAAGAATCGAAAATCTCTCAAGCTGTATTTTAAGAAAAATTCACGTGTTCAAAATCTTGTATGGAAACCGTCCGGATTCTGAGATAATTCAAGTGATTTTGCCGAGGTTACTGCCCCAAGTGCAAGACTTTATTGAATTAAGAAATCCGACTACACTGGAAAAGTTATTTGAGCTAGCATTCCAGTTTGAAAGTAGAAGAACGGCGGACATTGAAAGAAGACGCCAATATCAACAGCGAAACCAATTTGGTGCGCCAAGACTACAGCAAACTCAAGCACACGGCTACGGAAGCAAAGCGAATCAGTGGGCAAGGAAACCCGAGCATTCAAAAACAGCCGGCGAACGTCGACAGTTCAATAGCAATCCAGGAAAAACGTCTCAAGGCCAGTGGAAAGAGAAGGAAAGCACGGAAATGAAAAATAATTTAAACTGAAACGGATTTCTGCTGACGGGAGGTTGCGGAAATCCGAAGGCTAGGAAAACCCCTCTTCCTTCAAGTTAAATACAGTAATGGTGAAAAATTTGACTCTTCCGAAGATTGAAGTGTTGGTGAATAATATCCCAGCCACCGCACTCCTGGATACAGGCGCGCAGTGTTCCTGTGTGGCAGAAGATTTTTTTAGGAAGTATTTTCGTAAATATCGTATATATAATTCGGATAATACGACAGTGTTAGCTGCGCAAGGAGAAAGATGTAAGTGTATAGGTAAATTACCGCTGTATGTCCGTATCAAGGACGAACAAGTAAAGGTTATGTTTTTCATAGTAAAGAATCTGCAAGCACATATTATCTTAGGAATAGATTTTCTTTCAGAGGCACAAGCAACGCTAGATTTTAATGAAGCGTCCCTTAAGCTGACAATGAAACCAGTTCGTGAAGAAAAGGCTGAACCACCGATGTTAAACCTTGACCACCTGCCTAATGAAGAGCAACGAACAATCCGACAAGTGGTAAGTCAATTTGCATCGTTATTTAGTGATATTCCAGGATTTACTCAGGTTACTAACCATAGTATTGACACCGGAGATTCAATGCCAGTTCGCCACGAAGCATACCGGTATGATAAGAATAAGGAAAAAATTATAGAATGGCATATCACCGATATGCTACGTAAAAAGATCATAATGCCCATCTCAAGTAGTTATGCTAGCCCGGTGGTTTTATGTAAGAAAAATAATGACTATCCATTGACACATCCAAAAAGGTGGAGATTCGCAATTGACTACCGTAAATTAAACTCCATGACTAAATATCCGGTATATCCGTTACCTATTATTGAAGAGATTCTAAGGAACATAACATCCACCAAATATATGACGACTTTAGACTTAACCACTTACCAGTTTTGCGCGACGCCGCTCGGGTGCAGCGAAAGGGGACTTTTCTGATTTGCCTGAGCGCCGCTCGGGCAGCATGTTTTTTTACGCCGATCCACTGATTTGCCCGGCTTTTTCTCATTTTTTTTAGTTTCCATTGCTTCTAATAGATGGCTCTAGTTGTCCAGTAAAGACTGGCTTTCAAAATAAGTGCAAACCGGTTTCATCTGGTTTTACTGCTTTACGCGGGAAAAAGTGCAAATTTAGTTTACTGTATCACGCGTTGCGAATACTTTCTTTCCTCATTTTGTGTTACAATGAGTGATAGTGAGCGGCTTATTACAGAATATAATTCTGATATTGGATCAGACAGTGAATCGGAAATTTCGCTAAATGATTCAGGCAGTTGTGAAAGTTCGTTATCGGACTTCTCTAATGACGAAGAAACGGAAAGTTCGGATAAGCTAACTCAGTTTCGGAACTTTTGCGAAATTGATATCAATAATCCTCCTCCAGCACCGCCAAGATTTCCTTTCACAGCGAATCCTGCTATCCATTTGAATATTGATGTAAATGACGGAACTTTACAGTTTCTTGATATTTTCTTCGATGATAACCTACTTGAAGTGATAGTTTCGGAAACCAACAAATATGCAGATCGAAGTATTCGAAACTGTAATCTTCGAAGAAATAGTAGAGCAAACAAGTGGGAACCAACATCAAAAAACGAAATTCAAGTGTTTTTTGCATTGAATATTTTACAAGGGATTGTAAAAAAACCTGCTATTGAACTATATTGGAGTAAGCGACATTCAACTTCAACGCCACTTTTCTCAAAAATTATGTCTTACCGTCGTTTTCACCTAATTCATCGATATTTACATTTTTCCGATGATGCGAAATTTGATGCTAAAACACATGAGTGTCCGAAATTACAAAAACTGTGGCCTGTAATAAAACACTTGAATGCACGTTATCAAGAAATCATGACACCTGAAAGAGATGTAACAATAGATGAGAGCTTGATGCTCTTTAAAGGACGACTGCACTGGAAGCAATATATACCACTAAAGAGATCACGATTCGGTATAAAAAGTTTTATGTTATGCGAGTCAAAGTCTGGTTATGTATATCAGCTTATTATATACACTGGAAAAGACACACTTTTCGATAATAATTACCAATATTTGTGCAAGTCATCTCAAGTTGTGATGACACTTATGCAGCCACTATTGAATAAAGGATATTGCCTAACGACAGATAATTATTACACATCTCCAGAACTGGTAGATATCCTTCTTAGCAAACAAACAGATATGTATAGAACACTCAAACTCAACAGGAAAGACGTTCCAAAGGAACTGCAATCAAAAAAACTAAAAAAAGGTGAAGTCCGTGCTTTCCAAAGAGGAAAAGTGTGTATCATCAAATGGATGGATAAGAAGGTTGTAAGTCTTTTATCTACAATACATAATCCCGAAATGATCGAAGTGCCATCTCACAATGATGAGGTCAGAAAAAAACCACAAGTAGTAATGGAATATAACAATACAATGGGAGGTGTAGACAGACTAGATCAACATCTTACCAATTATCCCATCATAAAGAAGAGAGGAAAAAATACTACAAAAAATATTCTTCCACCTTTTTGATATATCACTGTGGAATGCTTTTGTTTTGTACCAGAAGCACGGCGGAAAATACTCCCATTTGAATTTTAGACTAGATTTAGTTGATCGCTTGATTGAAAGGCATGGAACAGTAAATGAAAGAATAGGACGACCAGGAATTTTGCCCAATCCTTTACGATTGACGGAATGACACTTTTTAGAAGTGATTCCTGCCACCGAAAAGAAATTGAGACCGACGAGGCAATGCTTTGTGTGTTGCTCAAAACGGAACGAGAGCGGAAAACGGATCAGAAGAGAAACAAGATATTTTTGTCCTGATTGTGATGTTGGACTTTGTTTATCTCCATGCTTTAAAATTTACCATACAAAAGCTGATTTTTGAAATAAAATGTAAGTATTAAAATATTGCATGCTTTTTCTCTCGCTTCCAATCCTGTAAAATGTTCTTTACAGTTCAGTTAGTTGTTCTTAAAAAACCCACTTTAAGTAAAAATGCCATTTTTTCGCTTAATTAAAAATTTAAAATAAATTAATAAGTGCAATACTTGTAACAATTTTGACTGTGGATTTGAGTTTAAACAATCGATTTTAATACAAAATTGTTTATAAAAAATGTGCTTATTTTTGGACATAATATGGCAGAAAAACGAAACTGTTAAGTGGTTAACGACTGGTTATTTTCAAATAGTGTTTAGGCCTGAGGACGTGCCTAAGACTGCTTTTATAACCAAGTCTGGCACTTATGCATTTCTGCGTATGCCGTTTGGCCTTTCAGGGGCACCGGCAACATTTCAGCGATGTATGGACATTGTGTTAAGGCCTGTTCATGGAAAGTCCACATTTATCTATTTAGAGGATATCATTATTACTAGTGATAATCTCGACCAACATGTACAGGATTTAAGACAGGTGTTTTCTTTATTAAATGAGGCCGGTCTAAAAGTTAATGTCGAAAAGTGCAAATTTGCAGCCCCTGAATTAAAATATTTAGGTTACAAAATATCTCAGAAAGGAATAGAGACAGACGAATCAAAAATAATCGCTGTACAAAAGTATCCGACTCCACGGCGAAGAAGCTCTCTTCTTTTCTAGGACTTTGTTCATATTATAGGTCCTTTATAAAAGATTTTGCAGCTATTGCTGAACCATTATTAAAATTAAAAAGGAAAAATGCAAGATTCTAGTGGACGGCCGAAGCCAATAGTGCTTTCGAAAAATTAAAACAAGCATTAACGCAAGCCCCTGTGTTGAAATTTCCTGAAAAGGATGAGAATTTAGAAATTTCAGCGGATGCTTCGGATTATGCGGTAGGAGCGCTACTTTCGCAAAATCAGCAGCGCGTGGCATTTTTTAGCCGAACTTTAAATCAAACACAAGGAAACTATTCCGCGACCGAGAGAGAGGCACTTGCAGTTCTGTTAGTAGTGCAAAAGTTCCGAGTCTATTTTGGAAAGAGGCGCCAATAACAGTGTACTCTGATCATGCGGCGGTAACTAGATTGTACTCAGGGAAAAACTTATCCCCAAGGTTAATAAGATGGGCACTCAAGCTACAAGATATAATCTGGTAATCAAGCATACCCCCGGAAAGGAAAATATCGTAGCAGATGCCCTATCCAGAATTAAAATAGATGAAGAAGGTAATACTGTAAAGGTGGCAATGCTCACAGCATGTACAATAAATTCCCGAGAAACTGTAATAACCGAACTGGGTAAGGATCCAGAGTTTGGAAGCATTTATGAGTATTTAAAGGATCCTGAAAATTTTAGCCACCAAGATATTGTGGCGATAAGAAATAGGGCGGCCCATAACGAACTAATAGATGGTCTATTATTTTATACAAAAACTACGAATTCCAACAACGAACTTCGACCTGTTATCCCAGCTAGTCTTAGATTAAATATCCTGCAGGAGCTCCATGACAGCCCTTTAGCTTCTCATGCTGGTATTCGAAAACCTATCCAACGCGTACGCGAGGCAGTCTATTTTCCTGAACTGCAAAAGTTAACAAGGGCGTATGTCCAGTCCTGCCCAGCATGTCAAGCAGTTAATTATATTAATTTCCGCCCGGCCGGGTTTCTAAATAGTATTAAATCCGAATTTCCAAATGAAATAATTGGCATCGATTTATTGGGCCCTTTCCCAAAAAGTCAGTTAAATAAAAGTCGCTATCTCCTTGTTATGGTTGATCAATTTAGTAAGTGGACCGAAATTGTTCCCTTAAAACGAGCCTCCGCGAAATTAGTTACTGATTCTATTTTAAATAAATATATTTTAAAATACGGGGCGCCCCTAAAAGTTATATCGGATAATGGTCCTCAATTTGTAAGTAATGTATGTGAAGACATGTGCCAAAAACTGGCCATACGTCATTTAAAAATGGTCCCGTATCGGCCGCAATCAAATATAGCGGAACGGGTGAATAGAAATATAGTGAAAATTATCCGTAGTTATGTTAACGATTTTCATAAAAGCTGGGATTACTATGTCAATGAATTTGCTTTCGCCCTTAGGACCGCAAAACATGATACAACGGGCAAAACTTCTGCTGAGTTATTTTTAGGCAGAAAGATTATAACGCCGTTAGATAAATTATTTTATGTGCAACAAAGAGCCCCGGAATTTAAAATGGGTGATATAGAAAAACTAATTAAAGAAGCAAAAAAGAATACTGAAGTAGCACAGAGAAAACAAAAGCTGTATTATGACTTGAAACGACGGGGAGTAACTTATAAAGTAGGGGATGAAGTGTTAACCCTCTGAGCGTTATGACCGGGTTTAGGCGCTTCTAGGCGGTCACTGGAAAAGTGTTCGAAAGCGTTACTGACGGTTCTAGGCGGTCAGTGGTGAAGACCTCGAAAGCGTTATGATCGCCTTAAAGCGGCCGTGCAGATGTCTCCTGCCCCCCTTATTTCTGGAACCCTGGAGATCTCTAAATGACAGTTCTCAGTAGGAGGCAAAGAGGGTTGCTCTTTTTCGTTTTAGACCGATATGTTTAATCGCCAAGAAAACGCTTGAGCATGTAGTGGTTGTTAAACAACAAACAAACAGGGACATTCTTCGCGAAATAAAAAAGTAGCATGTAAGCATGTTTTTTCAATACTCTCTTTAAACAGATAACGTTTTCATAAAATATCCTTTAGTTTTTAAATTGAATGTTCAGAAATATGCGAAATGCTCGTGAATTCAATTAAAAAATAGCATTAGGAAATATTTAAACAAATTTACTTATGGATATATAGATACATAATTAAAACCGACAAGTTATAAGTTTTAATTATTCGAACGAAACGAATAGCGCATTTAATTACTGCATTTAATTTAATACTGCATTTAATATAAATTATATATAATTACATGTAAAGAATAACATAATTAAGCAATAATTCAAATAAAAATTAGCCATCATCAGCAATTTATAATAAGCGTATTTTGAACGGGTTTATGAAGCATAATCTAATTTGATAGTAAAAATAATAATGGCGAATTATTTATTCATTTTGGAACAATATTCGTGGCTTATACTGGTTTGATGAAGTTCTGTTCAAATTCATTTCAAATATTCCAAATCTTTTTATATACATTGATTTCAATGCGATTTTTATTAGAAAAAAAATTCAATGAGTTTGATTTTCTTACATAATTGATTACATTGTTCAACGCAAAATAACTACAAGCAGAAAGGCAAAGGTGTGTTAAAATTTCTGTATTTTGCTATATAAATTATTAAAATAACCAACCTACAGCCTAACAACTGAATGTCCGAAATATAACCCGCAACTTTTCTAAAAGTAACAAATTTCAGTTAAAAAAAACCGCAGTAAATAAATAAAACGAAATACTATTAAGAAAAGAAGCACGAAAACTTATTTTTTTTATATTTACTTACTTTATTTTTAGTCCAAAGGGGCAATTTGCCCTGAAGGACTTTTAATTTCGCTTTGGCATTTTTCATTGAAAACTATAAACGGCGAATCACTTTTCAAATTGTTGCCACTAAATATTATCGCTCTGTATTATACTTAAAGAAATTAAATATTGAAGAATCTGCATGAATGTACGCATGTTTCTCGCATTGTGATGAAACAACGGTACCTAGAGCTAGCAAAATTTAAATAACGTAATCTTCCATACAAGATGGGCATGTGGAAACCCTAATTTGAATTTGAAATTTGTTTTATTATCGATTTCATATTTTATAACACTTCAACGAATTTTTGATTAAAAAACTATACGATTTCAAAGCGAGTAATGTCAACACCGTACGAAAAAAAAATCCTATTTTTATCTCCAGCGCGAGAGACTCTAAGATACGGTCATTTTAAAATAATTTTGAGATATTGCTGTTGAACTGAACTTTATGGTTTGAGTACGTAGAACATATTTAATGAGGTAACACACAAAACGTTAAAAACGCTCCTTTGGACGTAGTTTAAAATCTGAAACCTTTCATATTTTTATTTATTAGTCCAAAGGGACGTATTAGTATTTAAAACAATAGTCCGTGAGAGACTATTGTTTTAAATACTAATACAGTTTTCGTTTTTGCGATTTTGCGTTGAATCACTAGAAACGGCGAATCACTTTTCAGACTGCTGCCACCAAATGTTATTAGTCCCGCATTACATTTGAAGTAATTAAATAATGAAAATCTGCGTACATGTATGTATATTTCTCGCATTGTGATAAAAAAAAGGGTTTGAAAAAAGGCCATCCAAGTTTGAATGACGTAATCCTCCTACAAATATGGGCATGTGGAAGATCAAATTTGAAATTTGGAATTTGTTTTATTATCTATTTCATATTTCGTGAAACTTTAACGAATTTTTGAGTAACAAACTCAAAGATTTCAAAGCAAGCAATAGCAACACTCTACGAGGGTGGAAACCTTTTTATCTCCAGCGCGCGGAATTGTGTACTGGAAATTCTAAATATATGCTCATTTTAAAATTAATTATCGACATTGCTATTGAACTGAATTTTATGGTGTAAGTGCAAAGAACATGATATTTAATAAATAAAGGTAGCACAGTAAACGTTAAAGAAATGTCCTTTTGGACGTATTTTTTTAAAAATTTTTATTGTTTTTTGAATATATGTTGTTGGCGAATGACGCAGTAGTCGTGTATAATCTGAAAATATAATAATTATTTGTGCTATTTTTTATTTGAAATGCATAGAATTCTCTAAAATAGTAGCATTCTTAGATTGAATATTGCCTAAGCAGGTGCAATGATATTTTAACTTCATTACCATATCAAATACAGTTTCTTTTTAATTTAAAAACTTCGGTTTGAAGCACCTTTTTGAATCATAGTATGAGTTTTAATAAAATTTGTAGTAGTCCGAATTTTTAAAAGTATTTAGAATTACTGAAATAAAAAAAGGTAACCTTTTTAGAATTTCTTTATCAAAGTATTACATCTTAGGCCAGCAAGACTTGATTAGTAAAATCTGGGAAAGAATCTATGATTGTTTAGTAAGAAGTAAAAAAATAGTACTCTAGGTCTAAGAAGTAAAAAAAAGCTTGTCCCTCTATAGAAAATTGTCACGTATGTTAGAAAAGATGACATTAATATATTTACTCAAACATGATTTTTTTAAAAATTTAGTCTCTTGTTTTGGAGATGGTGTTCAAGCATTTTACCATAATTTTATTTTTACATGTGCAGAATTTTTATATTTTTTATTGATCGCTGTATTTTTAACTTCCATAGCATAAATTAAAGAAATACACATAGCAACTTCAGCCATAAACAGGTGACTTAAGAAAAATTTGTTTTGACATATTATGTGAAAGACTAAATAAATATTAAATGCTTTTGCATTTATGTTACATGACAGTAATTAGAAAACAATAACTGTAAATGCGCAAAAAACCTGTACTTATAACCTTCTGCATTTTTAAAGAAAGTACAAAATAGTTCAGAATAGCAGATGGCTTTCAGATCATTCAGTAATGTCATCGTAAGTATATCCTCTTCACGTTTCGGAAGAACTGCAGTAGTTCAGATTTGTCGTAAAAGACTAATTACACCCCTGGGGATTGGCGTACTTAGGGAACGGAAAAGCAAGCTTTGAAACATACTCATACAAAAGTCCTACCTTTTCTTCGACAGATAAATGACAGATGTGATATTTGAACACATGCTTTCAATCAGTTGTTTCCTTCTAACAAAGCGTCTTGCGCGGCTAGCAGGATCCTAGCAAAGTCCTGTAATAGTCTCTCCTTTTAAATATGCTGTGTTCGAACTCAGACTCAAAGACAGGCATTTAAATATTTTATTAATGCTTTTTTTTTTACATTCGGCGATTCAATATTTATTAAAAAAATAAACACATAAATAAACTTGCATAGCAGATCAAAATTATGTTGCTGTGGAAATGTTTCATCAACAGTTATTAGTAGTTATAACAGCATAACTAAATAAGCCCATTTCGAAATATGGATGATATTGCATTCATTATTTTTAATCTGAAACAATATCATGTTGTTATTACTAGATAAAATGGCTTAAAATAAGCTGACACCTTATAAGAAAATTTTTTTAAATGAAAATTGGATTCACTTTCTTTCACATAATTTATGACCAGTTCTTCCAAAATATTTTAAAGCTTACTTTACTACATAATAGAAATGTCTCCACGTTCGTTGTTTTTAGTTAGTTAGCAATTTTAATTGGGGCTGTTATATAAGAAGGCTATTTATCGTTGTTGTTGTGTTACAGTACTTATTTTATTATATAATGCAAATTTTGATCAATTGGCTAATTTTATAATGTATAGAGGAACTTCAAAAAGAACAAAAGTAATTTCCACCGTTATAATATGTCCTTAAATGGTTCCCAATAAAAACATAGTTAACTAAGTAGTATACTACATTATATTAATTCATTTACTAACCAAATAGCAAAAACATTTCAAATTCGAAATCCATCTTTTTACTAAGTACTTTTTGCAAAGTAACAAAAATTCTAATCCCTTTGCTGTTTAAATTAAAGATAAACAAAAAATGTTGTTTTTTTTCCCCATGAAATGCTAATGTTATGTTATTTGATAAAAATTGGGAAGTGCAAAATCAAAATCCTGGCGAAATACATATACTTATGAATGAACACAGCACACAAACATTTCTTCACCCTAAGCACGAACACAAATAATATTTTAAACAGCTTAAAATGAATCCAATTTCAAAGTATTTAATTTGTGATAGATAATGACAGCTGAAAACATTTTCCAATATTACAAGATAAAATGAGGTTATTTCTCACATAGTTTCACAAATAAACTCACAAAATAAAGAACGCTTTTTTAACTTTTTAATTTGCAATATGTTAGATGTTTTATTGAAGAATTTGCAATAATATCGTTCTGATTTTTATTTTATCCAAGATTGCCATTATTTTTCCCTGATGAGCAACTTGCTAATTATTAGTCCAATGTAGAGTCCTCCTTCTGTTTTCTCATAAAATCGCCTTTGTAAATTTAGAGTTTAATTTAGCAAAACGTTTTCCACCTAAGTGGTAAAATGTCTTCGTAAAAGATTCCCTAAAGAAATCTGCCTTGTATTTATGTTGCATTTAGGGATATTTTCAAAAACACACGCTGCTGATTGTTATTTTTAATAGGTGAACAAAAGAAATATTTTTTAAGAAAGAATATAACTTAACTGCAGCGCTATATCTTATTCCTAGATAGCGAAGCTTGATTACAAACTCAATTTTTAAAATACATTATCTTTATGCTTTAAAAAATGCCTTGTCTGGTAATTGTAAATGCATAAATCACTTGTTTTTTAAAACTAAGTGATCCACTCTAAGTTGAATAATTACAAATAGCATAATGTGAACGATTAATAAAGCTAGAACCGCCAGTTTATTCTTATGTAATTAATAAAAATTTCATTGTTTCAGCATCCTAGTATCTTTCTTCTTCTATACTAAAGTTCACATTTAAGCTTTAGAAAATAATCATATTTCTTTCAATTACCATCCCTCAGTGGAAACTGATAAATAATAGTTTTCATGCATAACAAAGGTGTTTTACTGAGTATTCGGATAGAAAAAAAAATTCTCGAATAATCTGAGTTGTTAATATATTTTTGGATAACATCCTGAGAGGAATTCATTAATAATAGTAAAGCCATGAAACAGGTAAACTCAAAACGTCCTTGGAAGGATCAAAATCATGATCGATTCAGTTATTTAAATAACGCAAAGCTGCGAGGGCTACCTGCCTATGAGGAAGGATGCCTTCGTGGAGGACATTCTGAGAGAAACTAGCATATTATACCGGGGGAAAACCACAAGAACCAACCATGCAGCCGGTCAGTTCGCTTGTGATCGAACCCAAAACAGGTCGAACTGCCAGTATTCAGAGGTGTATCTTAACCACTGATGAGGCTTGGATCACAATCATGAATCTTCAAACTTATTCATCAAGACGTGCTGTCAATTTGCCTTACAAGGGCAGCCCCCCCGAAAAAAAAGATCATTCCTTATATTCTCCTCCCTTAAGGACCGGGATTCGAACCACAGATCTTCCAATTTTACTAGCTGGATCTGCTACTACTTGCACCACCACAGGACGCAAGGTAAACCAGTAAGTATTTATAAATGTACTAGCACGACAGCATTAATTATATGAATTGTTGGGCATTTTAATTTCGAAAATTAGATAGAATAGTATTTGAAAATGAATATTATGTTCCATTATTTTTAAGTTTGTTTGTAAACCGATCGTTGCCTTTCCAATTCAAAAAAATTTCGAATCATATCTAGATGCTAGATATATCATTAAAACATTTACTTGATTTGGCCACCCACTTAACTTACACGTTGACCATTTAAATAGAGCACTACCAATTGGCACATTCGCATATCTTTTCTGTTTCGCATCCCTTTCTCGGAAACAAATCTACCTCTGTAGTAGATTAATGTATAGGTAGCAGACATTCTGTCACTGTCAGCCGAGCGGTAAAGTCGCTGAATAGTCGCAGAATACCGACTTTCGACTTAAGTTTGATTCTAGGAGAATGGGGTGGCTGCATGGGCGTTTTCATAGTTTTCCGCATATATAACATATATACGAGCAGTTTTTTTAAAAAGTACTGGGGCCCACCAGCGGCCGAGCGGTAAGTCGCTGAACAACACTGGTAGTTCGGTCCGAGGTTCGAATCCCGCGAACGGGCTGGCTGCATGGCTGTTTTCAGGGTTTTCACCATGTGCAACGTGTATACGAGCCAGTTTCCCTTAGAACATCCTCCACGAAGGCATCCCTCCCCTTAGGCAGATAGCCCTCGAGTCTTTGCCGTAATTAAATAATCTAACCTTTAAAATGTCCTCCACAAAGAGACCCTCCTCTTAGGCAGACAGCTCTATAGTATGCTTTGATGTAGTCAAATAAGCCAAAACATTCTGTTGGCGAAAAAGCAAGATTGCATTTATCGTGAATAATTTCTAATGCAAAAGTTATACTTGTTACTAGGAATGAATTTATTTTTGTGTAAAATTCAGATTGCCTGAATTTTAATAATTCTCAGAAACGAAACACAAATAACAAGAAACTAAAAAAATATTCATAATTAATTAAGATATATAAACTATGAAATCATTAAGCATATTTTTAGTAAGAAAGAATATTTTGTAATAAATAAATGAAAAATATATTTAATATTAAAGAATCCTCTATATATCTCTACAAAGTATAAAAATTACAAATATTTTTCAATGTGCATGTGTATATGTACCTGATAAAAAGATTTACATTGTTTATTATTCTAGCGATATTTTTAACCAGATGCATATTTTCCGTGAGGCATTTTCCGGAGATTTTTTTCACCGATATACATTTTCAGGATACTTTCTTGGCATTCGTTTTACTCAAGTGGTTAGATTAAAGTGTTATTTTGTATGCTGTGAAACCTAACTAGAATTTATTTTCATTCTATAGTTGCTTCACATAAATTTTCGATTTCATGTAATATTCAGTTTCATAATGGCATTTTGAGATTTACTATACTTTTCAGTTTTTTTTTTTTTTTTTTTTTTATATTAAATGTCGTCTACAACTACTTTCAATAAAATACTGATATATAATAGGGAAATATAACATACACGCGCACTCATGCTCACAAACATACATCACCATATGTATACACAGTGTTTTGTTATGTGTGTTTACATATATATATATATATATATATATATATATATATATATATAGTTTACATACAAAACCGTTTTAATAATTTCTACGAAAAATGTGATAAATTTTCACGAAATAAACTGCTTGCGCTTTCTATAGTTTAACATAGATGAAGATTTTAAAGTCTGAATTTAAATAATGATATTGTGTTTATATGTACTGTAATTACTGATGAAAGGATGTTTCTGAATTTAAAGCCAGGGTAGCTTAAATTACTAACAGACGGCAAATACACAACTTGAAATCAGCGTCTTTGGAAGAAGCAATAAATTTAGAATTTACGGCAGCTCCATTTCTCGTCATAGTTAACAAAAGGAACAAACTGAGAAAGATCAGGTTATAGATAGCGGATGCTTTGCTTTTTTGTCCTTGCACAAAGGTAATGGTCTCCCATACAAAGTAGAAAATGTACAAAGGTGGTAAGCTTTTAGTTCAGTACCCCCTGGAGGTATATTTACGTTGAAGTCAACTTGGAGATTCCGCTATTAGGTGTTTTCTTTGAAAAGGGTAATATCTTTTTCAGCACATAACCAGAAATAAGAGTTTATGTTTTCATTACTTAATCTTCAAAGCTGTATAATTTGGAGCATCTGCTCGAAAAACTGTTAACTTATTTTTCATCATTCATGAAAAGAATACACACCTGCGTAAATGTCTTGGAGAAATAATATCGTTAACAATTTTGCTACAAAGAATTTTTTTTGGTTTCTATTAACATCTCGATAATGCAACGTAGTATATAAATACTTGCATTGTAACTCTTATATAGTTAATTACAGGGAAATTGCATTGTAACTCGAAAATACATTTATTTTCTCAAGAAGCTTCTTTGACCAAGCTATTTACTTGTTTTCTACCCCCAAAGTGATTTTACTCTATAAAAGCCGAACTGCCGGATCTCATTCATCAGCCACTTCATCTATTCTGCTGTTGTGTTATCTGCTGCTGCTATTTCGTGCTGTTTTGAAAAGAAGCATATATGGCTAGTGAATCTGAAGAAGAAAGTTTATTATCTAGCTCAGAAAGCGAGTTTTTATCTTCATCTGAAACTGAAAGTGATTCAGATGAAGAACAATTAATCAAAGTGCGGGATTGGTGCAAGATAGACACTTCTAAAACTCAACCTGTTCCTCCTAAATTTCCATTCAGCGCTTGCCCAGGTTTAAAAATGACCATAAAGGATGCGAATGATCCTTTACAATTCTTCCTTCTCTTTATCGATGACGAAGTTGTAAACATTGTAGTTGAAGAAACTAATAGATATGCCTCCCAGTATTTGGCCGCAACTATATTAAGTCCACGAGCAAGAACACGCGCATGGACTGAAACCAATCCAAGTGAAATAAAAGTGTTTTTTGCATTGCTGTTATTGCAAGGAATTATGCAGAAGCCAGTGGAGAAATGGTTTTGGACTCAAAGACCAATAATAAGCACTCCATCTATAGGCAAAATAATCACAGAGAGGCGATACAGTCTCCTTATGAAGTTCTTACATTTTGAAAATAACGAAACTTTCGACAAAAGTGTACATCCTCAGCCTAAACCGAAAAAAATTTCTACCTTTTCTGAAAGGCTGCGACAAAAATTCAAAAACGCATATATCCCTGACAGGGATATAGCTATAGATGAATCTCTGCTGGGTTATAAAGGCCGCCTAGGTTGGAAACGATATATAGCGACTAAAAGAGCTAGATTCGGAATTAAAATATTCCAATTATGCGAATCGTCAAGTGGATATATTTGGAATTTCGTACTTTATACCGGTAAAGGTACTAAATTTGATCTGCGATACGAACAATTTGGAGTTGCAACGAAAAGCGCAATGACGCTGATACATGATTTACTAAACAAAGGCTATAGCTTAACGGTAGACAACTTTTATACTTCACTTGAACTTTCGGAATTACTTATCGCGGGAAAAACAGATATATGTGGCACTTTGCGTGCAAATAGGAAAGGTCTTCCTCAAGAACTGAAATCAGAAAGATTGAAGAAGGGCGAAATTATGGCCTTTCAGAAAGGCAAAATATGCGTTCTGAAATGGCAAGACAAAAAACCCATTTCATTTTTAAGTACCTACCATGGTACAGATTTCGAAACTCTTTCGAAAAATGATAAACTCATACGAAAACCTACTGCTATAATTGACTACAATAAAAAAATGGGAGGAGTGGATAAAGCTGACCAGTGTCTAGCGTATTATCCAGTCATAAGAAACCAACAACGAAAGTATTATAAAAAGATTTTTCGGCATCTCTTAGATCAAGCCGTATGGAATGCTTTCGTCATTTATACGAAGTGTGGAGGCCTTAACAGGCATCTTGAATTTAGACTGAGACTGATAGAGAGATTAATTGAAGAGCATTTAACACAGTTATCGCACCCAAATGACGCATCACAATATGGTAGCATCGTACGTTTAACTGGAAGACATTTTCCTTCTGTTATTCCTCATACTGGTGCTACTCGAAACAATCCTTCGCGTAGATGTGTTGTGTGCAATAAACAAAGAAATGATAAAGGAAAAAGTATTAGACGCGAAACCAGATACTGGTGCGAAGAATGTAATGTAGGACTATGTGTTCACCCATGTTTTAAAACATATCACACTGTTCAGGACTTCTAAATCATGGTATGTTTCTTCATTACTTTTACTTTTAAAGTGAAAATGCTATTATATTTTAAATTCATCTGATCATTTTCATTACCATAACTCAGATATTTAGATAAAGAACTTTGTCTTTTTAGAAAATCTCTAAAAAAATTTTGGTTAGATGTTTGCGAATTCAGTGAAAAGAACTTTTAATTGGTGGTGAAACCCTGTCATTAAGTATCAAATCTGAGTGTAAAATATTTTAATTTTGAATGTATGTATTAATTATATCGTAAATTTAAAGATTATTGTAGAATATTATCAAGCGTTAAATTTTCAAGAAATATGAGTCAAAGCTACGTACAACAGTAAGAACTTATGCTTTTGCTAGTTAAAGAATAACTATTTATTTTCCCATTTTATTTTTAATTCACAATATATTTCATATCATTGTACTCATTGAATGTACTTAGTTTGCCTTAGATTTTGCTGAAGTGTATTTTTGTTCCCTGTATAATTTTTTACTTCATTTTAAATTTATTTTTAGTGTCATCATTAAAAATATTTCATTCTTTGTCTTTGATATTTACGTTATAAAAATATTAAATTAATTTTTGCATTATATTTTAGAACTGCTTTGCATTTTCATTTTAATTGAAAGTTAGAAGCCAGAACTACTATATTTGACTGCTACTAAAATGCTTCAGAATTTTTTTTTTTCATTTGTTGGAACTTGAAAGGAAAGGTAGCAGCCTAAGTAACAATTGTTTTGCAATTGTTTTGCACATTCGTAAACATTCTTTGAATTATGATTTTGAGGTTTTGTTAAATAACAAATATTAGCGTATTAATTCTTCGCTTGCATTTCCTTGAAAATACATTTCTAAATCAATGAAAAAAGGCAACTAAATTAATAAGCTGAGTTTTTTTAAAGCTTTAATGTTATTCTTTATTAACAAGTTTGATATCGTAACAAACCTTGAACCGAAGAGGAGGCTCATACAAATAGCAATTAGGGCTAGAAGCATTACTTATATACATGTTAGATGCAGAAAGTTGCTCAAATCTCAAGGTAAGCTAAAAGGATAAATTAATGAAGGATGCTGTAAAAATTTGAGGTAAGTTCCCAAATCAGTTGGATTGGATTAGATTCGTAAATTACGGAATAACACATTAAGATTATGAGAGGGACTTCTTTCAAAGAAGGCATTCTAAAGAGAACTTACTTAGGTTACTTATGAGAAAATAATCATAACCTTTTCATATGGGCTCTAGATTTTATTTCTTTTAAATACTGAAGCCATTTAGTCAACTATTCAGTCAAGAAGGAATAGAAAAACGAATCGACATAAAAGTATATTAAAAAAGACATATATTTTCTAATTAGCCTTTGGTTAATTCAGAGCGAAGTGTCAGATTTTGTTTAAGAAGGGGCTAACCAAGTTAAAGATTCAATCTTTGACATGTTTTTATGTGTAAAGTAGCATAGATATATACTAAATTTTTAAGCATGTATTTACACAATCTTATATGTTGCAAAATATATTTTGTGAATATCCATAATCAGTATGTTAAATATAACATATTAAAATAAATTAGTATTTTAGATAATTAGATTACATTTATTGATTAAATTATCGCTATAGATAAGATCGAAAATTGAAAATAAATTAATCACGAATCCAAGGCAACAAGCAATATACAGTGCTAGTGTATTTTTTAGAAACGAATTCTTTTTTTCTTTAAAAAAACAAGCCGTATATTCACAAATCCATCGATAGTTTCTTAAACATTTACGTATTAACGTTTGTAGCATTCTTCGTTGTGATTAAGTTCATTTGAATAAAATCGGGTATGACGTTTTAAACTGTCTTTAGATCAGACCATAATTTATATCATTTCTGTAAACGTAAAAGGACTTGTGAACAGAAATATTTCAAATGAACTAACAAGGATTTAATAGTTTTAAATCATTGTTGTTATTTTAACATAAATATTCACATACAAATAAATGATCCTTGAATTTTTTCTGTGTTAAGGTAAATATTTTTCTACGCTATGTAATTATTAGATTTGTCTCTGCTATATTAAAAACACTTTTTTGGAAACAAATGGGGGCATTTTGTTACGATTTCCAATTTTTTTCTGTTTATTGGAGTTGCATGAATGAGTTGAATTTTAAAGGAGTAATCTTTAAAATGAGTTTATTGGAGTTGAATGAATGAGTTGAATTTTGAAGGAGTAACCTGATCTTTTAAAAAAAGACATAATTGTCTGTAATGAAAAAGTTTTTAATTCGAAGGTAAAATAATGTACAAATTAGAGAAGTAGAATCGACGCTGTTTCCTTTTGTGCACTTTTCAGGAAAAAATATAAACAAAGGTGAGATGAACAGTGCAGTGTGCGTAGAAGTTGCAAATGAGTTACCAAAAATAGTTTAAATCAGCTTCCCAGGTTCTGTTATAAAAATTGTTAGGTTTTTCACATACGTAGTATGTGAAATTAGTATACTAAAATATGCTCACCTTCGAATTAATTTAATTAAATCAAAAGATTTGAAATTTCTCCTTTCACCACCAGGACAATGTCATCGTTAATCCATCCTTTTAGCATGTTGAACAACAGTGTGAAATTACAATATCTGCGTCATCGAATTCTTCAATAAAAATAAGAAAATGAAAAAGTCAGAGTCCTGAAATTCTTCTTAACCCCATTGCATAGCAAGGGAATTACATACCTAATATAATGTTGGTAAACGAAGAAAAAAAAGAAATATTTAGTTCAGTTATTATACTTGTTCAGTTATTTTACTGTGTTCTTTAGTCCTGCGCTACGCTCAGCTGTAATATTTAATAACTGAAATAAACTGCTATACGACCTAATTCGACGAACCTTTTTATTTTGTTTCAAAAACAAGGCTTTGAAATGTATGATACTACTGTTTTTCATTACAACTCTACAAATCGGAAGCCAAATGCTTAGCTATCCTAATAATATGTTTCATATAAACTTTAAAAAACAGTTCAAATACCTCTAATTTATTGTAGAGGACGGCTTTTAAAGAGATGTATTCTTGCACATCTGTTTATCAGCAAAGCCAAATCAGTTGCTAGAGGTCACGTGTGTTCAAAATTTCAGACGCTAGTGCCATAATTTCCATAATCTTTTAGTTTTCTGCATAAAAACCATACTTAATACTCAGTCCTTCAGTATTTAAAATAAAGATAGATGTATGTAATATAAATGATAGTAGAAGTCTTAATTTTCCCACTACTATCACTTTATCAGATTTTGTTTCGTGGGTAAGATTAAAAGCACGATTTTACTACATAATATATATGAAGGTAACTGAAAAAATAAATGGTAAATACTGTAATAAATGAACCTAAGTGTACGTGAAAGAAAGAGCAAAAAACAAAAACAATGTTGCTTTGAAAATGATTAAACTTTGTTGTCGCAGATGAAATTCGAAATAACACTCGAAATATTTTCTCTGCGTAAGCCTTAAAGTTTAATATATATATGATTATTACAAAATGATAATTCTTTAGGGCCTTCCTTTAATCGATAAAAAATAAATGACAGTTTTAATATATTTTTATTTAATTTTTAAAAATTTTTACATATTATTTACAATTAAAAGAAATCAATGCGCAGAAAAAAAAATCTGAAAGGTTTCAGATTTTAAATTACGTCCAAAAGGGAGTTTCTTTTTTTTTTTTTTTAACGTTTTTGTGTTTACTTTTATTTATTTACCTTTGTTAACGTTTTGTGTTCACCTTTATTTATTAAATATTATGTTGTACGTACTCAAACTATAAAATTCAGTTCAACAGCAATATCTCAAATTACATATCTTTAGAATTTCCGATACAGAGCCTCGCGCTGGAGATAACTTTTTTTTCCCGTACAGTGTTGCTATTGCTCGCTTTGAAATTGTTTCGTTTTTTTAATCAAAAAATTCGTTGAAGGGTTACAAAATCTGAAATCGATAATAAAATAAATTTCAAATTCAAATAAGGGCTTCCACGTGCCCATATTCTATGGAAAATTATGTTATTCAAATTTGGGTGGCTCTAGGTACCGTTGTTTTATCACAATGCGAGAAACATACGTACATTTATTGAGATTCTTCATTATTTAATTTCTTTAAATATAAGACAGGGCGATAATACATGGTGGCAACGATTTTAAAAGTGATTCAGCCTCTTAGCAAAATGCCAAAACGAAATTAATAGTCCTTCAGAGCCAACCTGCACTTTTGGACTTAAAAAAAAACGACCGAATGGATGTAAAATGCACAATTTAAGGGAAATTTCCTTGCGTGACAAGGTATTCCAGATTACCTCAGCTTAAAGGTAATAATTTTATCAGATTTTAAATAATGAGAAAAGGGAACTTAGACTCCCAGGTATATGATATACCGATGAGACAAATAATATGTACGTATGTCCGATCTGTAACAGAACTGCTATAGGGAAATATTAAGTTGCATTATACATAAAGTTTTGCTTAATTTAATAACATATATAGTGAGACATCAGATAAATAAACAGCTAATGAGCAATATATCGAACAACTAAGCAGTGAAGAAAATCACGTCATATCATATGCTCCTGTAACAGCTTTAAATAATATTAAAATCTTGTAGATTAAATAATTTAAATAGATGAACATTAAGGTATTTGTGAATGGCAATATTTGAAAACAGACTCGAGTGCCATGTGCGACTCTCGCACGAAGAATGTAATTTATTTTTAAGTGTTAGAATATGTTTTATCTTCTTGTTTGTATGTCGCCATTTTGGAGTGTTAAATAAAAGTTATTGCTGTGTTCCATCATTGGAGTTGCTTCATATTGCCAAAGAAGCATCACAGTCTTAAATTATTTTGGAGGCACTGACAGAGATCGAATAATCGTGCGTATTTTTATTTTATTAGTTCATCACTGAACATAATATTAGTGATACCAGATTATTACTTTCTGTTAATATTGAATTGCTTTATGTTATTAGTTCATCACTGAACACAATATTAGCGATACCAGATTATTACTTCCTGTTAATATTAAATTGTCTTATTTTATTACCGTTTTGGATATTATTTTTAATATTCATTTTAGTTGTCCAGACAGTAGATATATATATTGCTATATGTTGTTATTCTTATTTTAGTCACCAATAATGTGGTAGAGAGAATGAACTTCATATAATTTAAATATTTCATTTTTGAGTATACGTATTTAACAGAGTGCATTTAATTTCGTGATTCCTGACTGCATTAATTAACTAATGTAACTGAATTGAGCTATTTTGAGGAAATATAAAGAACACAGTGTTCGTTAATTTTAAACATAGAAACAATGTCTTACTTAGGAAGAGCTCGTAAGGAAGATTTGCAAAATCTCGCGGCTGAACTGAGAGTTCATGTGACTGCAGATTTGAAAATAGTTGATTTAAAACAAAAAATTGTTGAAAGTAGAGATTATGATGAAGTCTTCGTCAAAGGAGTCTTAGACACAATAATAGAAGAACGGAAAGAGAGGGAGGAAAGGGAAAGAGAAGAACGTAGGAGACAGGAAGAAGCAGAAGAGCGGAGAAGGAGCGAACAATATGAATTAGAGAGATTAAGACTTGAAGCAGAGACAAAGTCTCAAAATACCGGACAGATCCGGCCGAAAACGGAGCTGCGTCACCTTATGCAGAAATTCGATGACAAGAAAGGAGATAACTGTCTATATTTGCTATTGTTTGAAAGGCAAGCAGAATGGGCTAAAATTGATAAAGAAGAATTTGTATCTCATTTACTAGGACTACTTCCTTACGAAGTAACCCAGTTAATAGCTAGAGAACCCTCCGATAAAGCTAAAGACTATGAACACGTGAAAAATTTCTTGTTAAGACGGTTTAAATTAAGCCCGGAAAAGTTTAGGCAGAAATTTATGAAACATCAAAAGAGTACCGAATCCACATGGGTGGATTTCAATTATGAAATAGAAAATTATTGCAAAGAATGGGTGACTGGTCTAGGAGTTAAGACTTTTGATCAGTTGCTAGATTTGATGATGCTTGACCAACTTAAACGTTGAGTTCCTCCTGAAATTCGAGATCATTTTCTTGATGAATGGGTAGAGATGATTTCATCGAAAAAATTAGCTGAAAAACTTGATGCCTATGAAAACGTTTGCGGAAACTTTCAAAAGAGGCCTGTAGTGGATCGGCAGAAAGAAAGACACAATGCACTAACTCAAGGTAATTTGAGTTCAGATAATAAAAATAAAACTGAAAAAAAAATTGTCATCATGACTTAATTCGCAAAGCTGGTTTCATAGACCTAGAAGTCCACGTCCAGATGATAAATATGAAAAACGAAAAACGCCACAATGCTATCAGTGTGGGTCCTATCAACATTTAAGACCCCAAATGTCCAAAACTTAAGAATAGTACTGAATCTCCTGCTAATCTTAACAGAATTAGTGCAAAAACAGAGGATATATTTCTATTACCTTATACTAGTATGGGTTACGTAAATGGTCATAAAATTCCTATATTAAGGGATTCAGTTGCTAGTATTGATATAGTTTGTCGCAAATACATCACGCCGGAAATGCTGACAGGTGAAAATGTGTGGGTGCAACAGCCATTAGATTTGAATCCAACCTGTTTACCATTGGCTGAGATCGAACTAAATTGCGATCTTGGACGAGTAATAACTAAGGCTGCCATTATTAGAAATGAACTCGACAAAGGAAGGTATTTATTAGGCAATCGAACTTTTGCACTGTTGAATAAACAAAGAAAGGAACCTGATAATCATCCTCCCCAGGTTAATGCCGTCTCTACTAGAGCTCAAAGGAAAAGAAAAATAGCTGAAGAGCAGATCTTGGAACCGATGAATGAAGAAAATAAAGCATCCAGAGATGTATTTGAAGAAAAAGTTAAATCACCAGAATTAAACGTGGAAGATGTTCACGAAAAATTGAAAAAAGATGAAGAAACTAATACTGAGAATCATTTTGCAATGCAGCGTTATCATCATCTTTCGGCTTTTGATTTAATATCAAAGCCGCTACTAATAGACGAAGAAAACAATTGTCGAAAGCAAATGACAAATGAATATTATCCAAAAGGCACAGATGAACTGAGGAAATGCTTTGTTGTGAATTATAGCCGAGGAACTGGTCCACCATGGAAAAAATCTAGGCGCCGTCAAGGAAAGAGGGAAGACTAATTTGATCATTTTGCATCTTTTACTACTTAAATGTGGTATAAAAATATTTGTTTAAAACTTAAAAATTTTGGCCTGAAATTTAGAAATTTATAAGAGAAATAACCTTTTCTCTTTAAGCAATCGAGCAAGCCGAGCTTATAAACTTTCGAAATTTACAGAACTTTTCCCTTCGGTAAAAGTCTCTCCGTTGGGGGAGAGGTTGTAACAGCTTTAAATAATATTAAAATCTTGTAGATTAAATAATTTAAATAGATGAACATTAAGGTATTTGTGAATGGCAATATTTGAAAACAGACTCGAGTGCCACGTGCGACTCTCGCACGAAGAATTTAATTTATTTTTAAGTGTTAGAATATGTTTTATTTTCTTGTTTGTATGTCGCCATTTTGGAGTGTTAAATAAAAGGGTACTATTCGGTTTCGAGGGCCGTAAAATATCGCCAAACTATTGTTAGTGCCAATGCTGCCAAAAATAATTGCGGCAACCCTAATAATTGCGGCAAGAAAGGAAGTATAATAGTAAATAACTATCTGAGATTGATGTTTTAATTTAGATGAAAGGTTAATTTCATATAATACTTTTTTATTATTATAATTTATATAAAAATGGCTAAACATGATTGAATGGAAGCATAAGAGTAAATAACTATTTCAGATCATTATTATAATTTATATAAAAATTGCTAAACATAACTGAATGGATGCTTGCATCGTTATTTCGCTACCGACTTATCGCTAAAGCATAATTTCATCTCGTTGGTTGTTCAAACGTAATTTTCTATAATGAATGATGCCTTTTCTTTGAAAATATTCTCGGTAAAGTGCAGAATCGCTCACTTGTTTGTTTGCCGCTTTTTACAAAGGTAAAAACAATTGGGTTTTTGTCAATTTTCTTTTATTTTTTAAGTGAAAATAGGTCGATTTGTACATAGATAAAGTCAAGGATGTGCGCAGTGCCATTTCTAGCAATTCTAGGATTTGTTTAAGTGAAAATAGATCGATGTGCACATGGATACCGTGTATGTGGAATCCTTAAAAACGCGTCAAGCAGTGGGTGATTCTGCACTTTTACCCAAAATTCTATTGCCGACTTTTCGTCATGGGCAACTGCCAAATTATTAAATCCATTGGATATCAAATAAGGATTTAAAATCCAAAAAGGATTTAAAAATTAAACTAGTATTTCAATGGCGCCTTAAGAAATATAGAACTATATAAACTTACGCAATCTGAAATCAGCGCGTACGCTAGATTTGGGGCGCTGTTAAATGGGCGCGTTTGCTAGATTTGGCGCTTTTGCGCATACATTTTCGCTACAATTTTTTTTACGGCCCTCAAAACGGAATAGTACCAATAAAAGTTATTGCTGTGTTCCATCATTAGAGTTGCTTCATATTGCCAAAGAAGCATCACACTCCTTTTTTTAGAAGGCGGCTGAAAAACCGGCAAAAATATTTTGTAATTATGTTATTACATTAAAATTGAATAATTGAAACGGCGATAACCGAAGAATCGAATTATCGCAGTTAATTTTATAGACAGTTTTAATTTAGCTGTATTAAAATTTTAATACTTATAAATTTCATTACATTATAAGGTATTTCTCCCGCCTTCGTGGTGTGGTGGTCTGCACGCTCAGCGCGTAATTGAGAGGTCCGGGGTTCGATTCCCGGCAAAGGCGTTGCATATTTTTCATCACTCCTGCTTTCCAAAAATTACCTAATTTCTCTACAGTGGCGCCCGAACTAAAAGGGTGTTGGATGACGATTCTCCCCCCCTGGATTTGGCGACCTAAAAACCCAGTTGCCAAATCCCACTTTCTTGGTATGCCTTTCTGGTGTGGTAGTCTGCACGCTCAGCGCATAATTGAAAGGTCCATGGTTCGCTTCCCGGCATTGCTTATTTTTCATTTTTTCTGCTTCCAAAATACCTAACGTCTCTACAACGTAAATAAATAACAAAAATTGTGTTTATGATTTCTCATTCATGAATAAGTTTTTTGATAAAATTATTCAAGCTAATTTGTTTTAAGTGCATTCTGCACTCTGATTTATCCCAGTTTGGAAAGTGTGTCTAGAAGCAAAATATTGTTTGCATTTTATTCTCCTTCGAGAAAAAGTTTCAACACTTCAAATGTATTTACGGCCTTTTTTATGTCATACTTTCTCTGTGTATGTATATCGTACTTCCTCAGAACGATATATGTATATAGAGGACTGTCGTACTTCCTCGGTCCTGCTTTTACATCGCACTTTATCGGAAGCTCATTTGATTTAACTGAAAGCGAAGAAAAATACTAAGGTTATCTGCTTAAAGAGCGTAATGCTTTCGTGAAGGATTCTGTAAGGAAACCTACCTCACATTTGTACTCCCTATGGAGAAATCCACAAATGCAGCCATGTGACATAATTCTGGCCCAGGTCGAAAACTCAAATTCTTTGGGCTTATCCAATCGGCAATCAGAAGGCCCAGTTTTATAGAAAATTACTTGAATCAAGTCATTGAGAATTTAATAATTTGTTGTTACATAGTATCTGCTAAATAACTTAAAGATGACATAGATTTAAAATTCTAACATAGTGCAGCGGTAATATCTCTGAACACTAGTAATTCGAGCCAGTGTCTAGTTCTGGCGAATAGGCTGACTCCATAGAGGCTTTCATGGTTTTCCTTATGTGTTAACGTCAGTGCCAGCTAGTTTTCCTTAAAGAATTAGTTTTTTTTTTGTGCGCCTATGAAATATTAATTTTTAACACTGCTTCAGTCAAAAGGATCAAGGATTCTATAATGTTTTATTATCAGCTCAGAAAACACATTCATTTTGTTAATATGACAGTGGGCAAACCTCACGGCAACCTAATCTGCAGGAGATGGTTAAATTTTCTTACAAAGCTGAAGTATCTGTCAACACACAATCGAACGGCTAACATTGCAAATTACCTAAACTTGTCGAAAAATTTCTGCTCATAATAGCAATGTAACACTAATCAGAAAACAAGCTTGATAAAAATACAAATAAACGTTCATTAAGCCGTTCTTGTGGTTTATAATATAATATATAATACAAATCTGAAACAATAGTTTGTTGCAATCAAAATAGTTTATTTCGTTACTAATTTTTGTCGTGTGATTCAGATCAAGCCAACGAAATGCATTATGTCAAGCAGTCAAATTTTCCCCTGTCCTTAGCAAACAGGTACCTTGGAGAACATATATGGAACAGTTTGACTATCCTCAGTTCCGCCGCCACATTTGAAGGACAGCACCCCAAGTAAATGTGTCCGAAAGCCTGCCATCCCTACTGCCCTACCGGCAACCTCTCGAGAGGATTTTATTTTCGGCTGGTCGCATATATAGAGTTTCTCATGCTGCAAACACACTACTCATTTACAAATATCTCTGCCTTCACTGGAATTTGTATTCGTGGCTCTATACCAGTGATAATGCAGTCAGCGTCTCTTACCACTGTGTCCTTTGGGTGGCATAGAAATAGGATGACCAAGATAAGTGTTTTTTCCTGTAGTTAAATTTTAAAAAATATAAACAAAGTTTCTTTAAGTAAAACAACTGGTAAGGCTACACTGCAGTTAAACTCTAACACAGCTTACCACTATCACAATCACCCTCTCATTTTGGCCCTCAAATCTAGATCTACACTCCAGTTAAACTTTTAAGTAGCTTACCAGTATCACAAAAACTATCTAAATTTAGTTCTCGTAGGGAATTAACAGGAACAACCTTTTAGTGAGATAATGACAAACATTACCTTAGCAGAGTTAAATTCATACTTTTAAGCTCTGTGACACAGACATTACATTGTGCAAGTTTCTGATGTGAGTGGAAATTGTGACATCAGTAAAGAAAGAGAAAACGCCTCAAAATATAAGTTTTCCTTAAATTCAAGAATACTTATCACAAATGTTCTAAATTGAAAATTCTCGTATGCTTACGTTCAGAGATCATTTGCACTCATGTTTGAAACCAAGATTGCAGCTACAAATGAATGAAAATTTTTCGATGTTTTAAAACCTCAAAGATTTAAATTAATCATGATATGCTTCGAAGAAATTTGGACTAGAAAAACTTTGAAATATATTATGCCCGTAAATGCAATAAATTAAAGTTTTTAATAAGTCTAAATCTAACTTATAAAGTAACATGTATGATGGAAATTAAAAAGACATTCTCCTGAAACTCTGATATGCACCAAGAGAATTTCTCTATAAAATTGCTTCCGTGAGAACTTTCAAAATTATTTCTCGATAAAACTGCTCTCTCATCTTCTACATTATTTGGACCATCTCTTGGTGAAAACAATGTAGAAGACCAAGAGATATTTTGACCAAGAGATTTTGACCATCTCTTGGTCAAAATAGTTTAAAGGTTTTTTATTATTATTATTGTGAGACGAAACTAGAACATTAATTAACGAATCGTAGTTAGAAAAACGCTGTTTCATCAATAAAAACGCGATTGATAATCTACCTAATCATGTATCAAATTATTCTTAATTTCGAATTCGATTTCCTCAGCTTATGCAAATGTTTAGAAAACTGTGATTAACTAAAATATTTCTATCTGACATTGTTTTTTCAAACCTTTCTTTTAAAGGATTTTTCAGCTGAAATGAAGTGAAATGGAATAGAGGAAACAGTTATTGAAATAATTGCTTAAATTCGTTGTGCAATGAGTTCCTATCCAAGTAATCGTCTTGAGAACATTCACTGTAACCGGAACTTGTAATATATTTGTTATCAACGGATTCCATGTCAAACAGACTGGTTTTCATGATTAATAAAATTTCAAAGCATATTTATTTCACCAACCAGGCACTTTGCAACTCAAGCGTTTGAGGGTATGGCCAAACCTATGTCTCGTTACCGAGAACATTGTCGAATAAACACCAAAAATTGATAATTACACTTTGACAATCTTTGGATAAAATAATGTTCATGGTTATTTAAAAATATCGCAGCACTTAAACACAACGAAAAGATCACTGACAAAAATGCAAAAAAGCAGGGTTTGCAACTCATATAAAATACGCAGAGAGCCCTTTCCTTGACATGGTTACCGGAAGTAACTAAATCTGGGGAGATATATAGCGAAATGCGATATAAATCTTCAAGCGCGCACGTGAAAAAAAATCTCAAAGCAAAGGGGATTTTCTAACTTCCTTAGCGGGCCACACACACACACACACACACAAGAAAAACTCTTCCCGTGCCGGTATTTGCCCTCTAATTACTTTACCTGATAAAACTTTCCGGCGGAGCTTTAGGAAGGTTATAAGGTTATAATTCAGCTTCCGAATGCATACATAATATCTTTTTTCAACAATATTAAAATCTTCCCCACGCTATAAATCAAACTTCAAAACTACGTTTTGAATAGCTTTTGAAGAGAACAGCAAACTTAAGAAACAATCTAAGAACATAACATACCACTTGAGTAAATTAAATCACAACTTACTCCAAAGCCACCGCTTTACCTAAAACAGGCAAAGCAGTTTTATTTAATATTATACGGAAATTATATGAAAATACTTGTATCTACTTTCAATTTTAAAATATATATCCAGCAAGAGTATACGAAAAAAACTAGTAAGTAACCAATTCGTAAAATTTTTTTTCATAATAATTATAATCTGAAACTGTTATAATTTAAAAAATCCATGGCAAAATCGAAGCGAAACCTCTTTCCATAACACATGTAGAAATTTCAGGAAAGAATTTTCCTAAGTATTTAATAGTTCAATTTGCATGCTCAATCAAAATAATCTAAAATTGGGCTGAAAACCTGTAACATTCTCAAATTGTTACAAAGCCTTGCAATAATAATTTGTGCAACAATAATGCTTAATTGACTGTGTAATAATTGTAAATGAAAATGCGTTCGTTGGCTGCGTAAGATTGCTTAGACGGCTTCTAGATTCAGATCACTAGTTTATAAAATTATTGTTTTTCGCGAACTACGAAATATTAATTTATAACAGAGTTTTAGTCTAGTAGATCATGCACTCTACTCTGCTGTATTATAAATTCGCAAACCGCATTCATTTTGTCCATCTGACGCAGCGCATGAGAACCTAATCTGCAAACTATATTCGCCTTAAAATTGGTAAACCTTGTTACAAAAATGAACTATGCGTGAACACTGAAGCTAACCATTAACATTCAAAATTACCTTAATCTGTTTACGAATTTCTGCTCTTAACTGCTATGTAACTGTAATCAGAAAACAAATTTGATGAAAATGTAAACAAAAGTTTATTACGCCATTCTTTTGGTTTATAAAAGAAAATTTAATACAAATGTATAACAATGATTTTGTTGTGATCAAAACAGCTGTTTTCTTACCAATTTTGGTTTTTAAATCAAATCAAGCCTACGAAATTTATTGTGACAAGGAGTCAAATGTGCGTATGTTGTTAGCATACAGGTACATTGCAGATACTGAATACAGTTAGCTTGTACATAAACCCGCTGCTTTCGGCGTTAGCATTACAGGTAACAGTTCAAATTTGTTTAGTTCCGCCGCCAATTTGGATGGAGAACAGCTCGAGGCGACTCATCCAAAGGTTTCCCATTCCTCTTTTTCTGCCTTCAAGCTCTCGAGAGAATATTTGCCTGATCCCATATATAGAGTGACCCCTGGTGTAAAGACACTACTCATTTACAAACATCGGTATTTACGTATTAACGCCAGCAGAAGTGTTGCTAATGTGCCAATAAAGAGCAAGCCTATTGTTCGCACGCAGTTATCCTTTGGATTCCTTTTTGCCTTGCTGTTTGCTAATTTTTACGCCATTTTTTAGTGCTAGGAAAATGCGTCTTTGGAATTTGCCAAACACAGACGAAGATGCAATTTTTATTTTTAGGAGCGAAATATTTTACGAAGAAAACTAAAATGTACTAATTCGCATGATATGAAGCTTTATTTTAGTAAACGTACGTTTTGGAATTGTACTTTAAGACCGTGTGTCAACAAGTGGAACTTAGAAAAGACAACTGGTTTGATGGAAGCAGAATCCATTTTGTTCATGTACTGCTGGTGCAAGGAGTTGACGTCGATTAAATATTGTGAAAAGCAACTTGAACGTTTTACCAAAGTAAAGATGTTTTTACAAGAATTATGCGTGGAATGCAGTAAAAAGTGTTTAATGAGACATATTAATCCTATTTGGAAATCTCATCACTATACTACGTATCACATTTAACAATTAAAAAGAGTTATGTGATGCAAACGCCATAGGTTTCAGTGTTAAAGTAAACCAGATCGTCTCTACCATGGACCTTATAAGAAATAGACTAACCCAAACGGGTTTTCTCCCTCGTCTGAGGCGTTCCCGGCTGCATATTTCACAAGTGCACATCTGTGTAGCCACCGAGGGAATGGCTTATAGGATGGACCAATGAGCGTCCAGTAATATTTCTGTCATGTCACATGACCTTTAGCATGCTTTAAGATTTAAGCAAGACGGTTGAAAATATTATGCCACGCAATTTTCTGTACAAATTTCTGTACATCGTCTATTTCTTCTGAAAATGTTCATTGTGAAGTTAGATCAAATATAATCAATTATGAAGATTTCACTACCTGGTTGAAAGAATTTGAAATAAATACAAACACATGTTGGATACTCCGCAAAAATATTCATGCGAAATATTACTTAATAAGTGATAAATAGGACGAAAGAAATATGTGATACACATCTGAGCCCAAATGCTATCTTTACATAACACTTTGCATATGAGAAAAATATTTACACCAGTTATATATGTAAAGAAAAGTCAGCACCTTTTATTGCAGTCTATATGAAAAAGATGTTCTATAATAATAGACAATGCAGAAGTGAACTTCACTAATTTGCATTCGTAATTCACTAATTTGCATTTAGTGTGTTAAATTTCACATTTCACAACTGCTCACTCTTAAATATACTGTCTACACAAGAGATACTCATAAAACAGAATGAATTTATCTATTCGCAACAAATATATTCAATTTATTCACATATAACTTTTAATGTTAACAATGAATAAAATCAGATCATACACAATATGTAATCTGAATCTTACATTTTCAAAATCAAAAGGATGCAAGCACTGAAATAAGAAAACACTAGATTCATTGTAACATATCCAGACCTTCTCAGCTCAATAAAATATAACTATACACATGAATTCTCGTAATCCACATTTGTTATTAAATGCATAATATTCGAGGCTAATTGTAGCTTGAGTCATTTTCTCGGTGTAAAGAGCTGTAATATTCCGAGAACATCAATCCAAATGTCAATGCGTGATAAAAATCGCGAAAGTGAAATGTCAGCGATTAATTAAACTCATTAAAACGAAAGCTCTACGAGATTTTCTACTTTTATGCCATACATTTATAACTGTGAAACAAATACAAATTAAAACGTAAACAACATACGCTCACATGAACGAAGATTTAACGTCACAAGGGCAAAAGAAGCTCATTGGTCCATTTTCGAAACTCCTCCCTCAGTGGCTACGTTGATGTGCACTTGTGAAATATGCTTCCCGGCTGTCACCTTGATCACATCCGGAGGAGTAGGGACGACTTTCAGAAATTTAACATTGGTTGCCTATTGCAGCGCGTGTAAATGTCAAGAAAAAGCTGTTTGTAGCACCTCATTTCACAAGCTACAATTTCTACATATTTTTTATTTTGAAATTGAGATCGATTTTTAAAAATTTAGCATATTTATCAAGCATAATTAGCGTTCCAAATAATTATGAAGTTATTGCATGCTTTCAGGGCTGGATAATTTCTTAGCTTTTAATATGCTGTAAGGAAATTTGTAACTACTTCTTTTAGAAAATAATATTTTAAATCTGAACTAATAGAAAATTTCAAACAAGCAATTTTCTCTTGCAATTTTTATTCTTTTTATTGGTGTAAATAAGTAAAAAACACTAATATACATAAAAACGAATTTTTGAAAGTTTTGTTTAAAATTCTAAATTGTGCTGCTTTTTTTTAATTATAGATGAGTATTATAGCACAATTTCTATAAAGGAATTTTATTTCAATTATATTTCATAATACATCATAATGATAAACACTTTTGACTCCTTAAAAATTTTTATACATTTAATTCTAATATTAAAACTGTATTTAACCGTAATAATTAATTTGGCTTGTATTTTATAGTGATTATTTTTTTAATTTATCTTTAGTTGTGCATAAGATTTTTTTTTATTTACTGTTAATTTAATTTATTAGCCCAAAGCGGCGATAGCCGAGAAAGGAAACATTTTTTCTAACTTGAAATCTTTAATTGTATGAAATAAATAAGATAAACTTACTTGTAAAATATGTGTGATATTTTCAATTATTTATAATTTTAACAGAAAGCATTTTCCAGGCTCACATTCTAGAGTATTTCAACCAATAAATCTCAGAAAGCACACGTGTATGTAGCAGTTATTTTGAAACATTTTTAAAAGGTTTACTGAAACTTTTAGTGGGTTTTAAACAGCATTATGAAACCCGGATATAGAGCTTTTTATTCAACAATTTAATTATAGTAGTCTTATAAACATAGCAATCAGTTCTAATGATTAGGAGAGAGCACAAAAACGCACCCCGGAGCATTAAAAGAGACACAGAAAAACGTCACTAGCATCTTTTAGATCCTGTTTGTAGTTCTATTTCAACATCAGTCGGATCCTAAAAAAAGAAGACAGATATATTCATTTTGATCAGATATTTGGGTATAGAAAACCACTTGATTACTAACTGACCAAGAGTATGTGCGCTTTCGTAGGAAACTTGGTTGCATTCATGTTACACATGCAGGCACTCCGTTTGCATGGATTCAGACCCAGGTAGAACTACTAGTGTTAAACAGCCTTAACCACAAAATATTGATAGTAACATGTTCATTTTATTTCTAATAAACATAACAAAAAAGGGAAATGCATTAAATTTTTGTCAATACTGGGGCTGAATACCAAATAATGTTTGGATTGAATAATCGGAAAATATCAAAAAAAGGTTTTAAAAATTATATGTCATATGACATTACATTTAAAAATAAGAATAAGACAACTTAGAGAAGGTAAAAATAGAGAAGCTAGATCTTGGAAAATTTTGCTTGTGTAAAGAAGGAGTTATCACGCTTTTTCTTACAGTAACCCCTTATAAAAGAAGTTTAGAAAAAGGTTTTCTTCATGCAACCCCTTACAATTTCTTTGTAATATTAAATCTTTGTGTTATGCTTTCCAATTAGGAAAGAAGTTATTGCATCTACGAATTGTTGATGCCAAATAAAAAAAAAATAAACTGAATGCTAGTTACTCTATCATTAAATATTCTGCCATATTTATCACTAATAAAATGGCATATGAAGAAATAACACTTAGCTCATATTTTAATTGGTTAGAAATAGTCACTTATATTTTTAAACTGTCGAACTTTCTTTTGCAGAAGATTTAAACAGATATGCAATTCCAATTCAATTAAATGCAATTTCAATAGCACAACTAAACCACTTCACGGAAAAAAAAAATCTTAATTGTTATTACTTTAAATACATGTTATTGATTTAGAAGTTGTTCAGTAGTGATTAAGAGCTGCCGACAGGAGGCGCTGCTAGCGCGTTATACTCTCGACCTACGTAATTTGAGTTGAGTATTCTTTTCTTTTGTGTACTTGCTGTAACAGATCTTACAGCTTTGTGATTGAGAATTTAAAATGTTTTGGAGCCAGATCGCTCCTCTACAGCAACAAAATGATTAATAAATGTATAATAAAGTAAATATCTTTGTGATGATAATCTTTGTTATTAAATACAAAGTCAACCAGCTCCTGAGTACAGTTCAAGTGGTCCGTCGAGCCGGAGGTGAGCTCTCCCATTTTAATCTCTATTAAATTTGAAGAGTATAACTGTTATAAATATGGAAGCTCTAAAAACTAGAAAAAGAGTATTAAAAAGTTCACTGACGAGGCATAATGATAAAGTTGTTTCGTCATTAGATGTTTCAGATTCAGTTGCGTTGCAGCTATTTGAAACCAAAACTAATGAAATTTCTAACGAACTTAAATCTGTATTTTATTCAATTTTCGAAACATGTAAACCCGAAGAATTGGATAACTTTATTAAGGATAAAGAAGATACAGATGATATTGTTGATGAGTTGCTATTGATGATTAAACGTAAATTAGCAGTAGTAAAAAATAAGATGAATTCTGAACATTCTGTTTCTCCTGTGCGGAGTAATAATAATTCAAATGTGTTTTCGGATGTTAAGTTATCGACGCTATCGGTACCAACATTCAATGGTAAAATAGAGAATTGGATAATGTTTGAAGATATGTTTAAAGCTAGTGTAATAGAAAACAAATCTATTTCGAGTAATGCAATGAGATTGCAATATTTAAAAGCTAGTTGTAAGGACGAAGCTCTGAGAGTAATACAGTCTATTTCTATTTCGGATACAAATTTCGATATAGCTTGGAAACTTTTAGAAGATAGGTATTCGAATAAACGTGAGCTTTTAAGTGCTATAATAAAAAAGCTTTTGAATCAGCCGAGTATTAGCGAGACATCTAGTTCTATTCTAAATTTAATTGATGTAACGAACGAGTGTATTCGAACTTTAAATATTTTAAACTACAAGGTAGAAAACTTATCTGAAATAATGATAGTATATTTGATAGTGGATAAGTTTGATAAATCAACTCGATACTGGTGGGAAAAGGAATTAAAAAACTCGGAAGAATTTGGTACGATTGAACAATTACTTTCGTTTTTACAAAGCCAAGCGAGAACGCTCCAAAATAGTAAAATAAAGGAGGTAAAAAAGAGTAATAATTCTCCACATAAAAAACTTACGAGTATGATATCCACTTCTAATACAAAAAACATAAATTTGAAATGCATAAAGTGCAGTGATGAAGAATTACATTCATTATATAAGTGTCCGGAATTTATAAATCTTTCTGTCAATGACAGGTGTAAATTCGTGAAAAGAAATAAGCTTTGTTTTAATTGTTTGAAAAACCATTCCGTTCGAACGTGTTCGTCTAATTATCGGTGTCAAAAATGCTCACGAAAGCATTCAACGCTATTACATTTCGAAAATGAAAAACAAAATAAATCCGAAAGTGCTCATATTTCAAAGCCGGAAGTAGGGGGGGGGAGAAGACGACAGTCAGTCTCAATCCGAATGCTGAAAAATTTGTTTATGACTCTTCTTCTACCAATAAAGAAAGTAGTTTCGCCGGCACAGCTGTAAACGGAATGCGTCAGACGAAAAATGTTTTACTTTCTACTGCGAATATTTTAATAAGAGATTGCTACGGTGAATTAAAATCAGTTCGCGCTTTGTGTGATGTAGGTTCGATGACGTCATTCTTAACGACTGAATGTGCTAATTCGTTAGGGATTAAAAGAGAAAAAATATCTGTTGCGGTTTCTGGATTAAATAACACGAGAATAAATATTAATTCTAAAGTATGTGCTTCTATTTCAAACGGTATTGACTTTGAAATGAGTTTAGAATTTTTGTGCGTGCCTAAAATCTCGGACTCCATACCAATAAATAATATAGAAGTTCCGACTGAACATTTTCCTCAAAACATTAAGTTTGCTGATCCAAACTTTTATAAAAGAGGAAAAATTGATGCATTATTAGGCGCAGAGGTGTTTTATCAGATCTTAAAATTCGGTCAAGTTGAAGTACCCAATTTAGAGCTAAGATTTCAAAATTCTGTTTTTGGCTTTATAGCCACTGGCAGCATTTTAAGTTCAGATATTAAAAATACGCGAACGGTTCACTGTGGATTAATTAATAATTATAGTGATATAGAAAATGAAATTAAAAAATTTTGGCAACTTGAGTCTATAGGAATTAAAGATGATCCCTTTGAAAATGAGATAGATCAATCTTTAGAAACATTTGAAAAAACTGTTCGTTTTAAAGATAACCGGTATGAGGTTCAATTACCATGGAAAAGAGATTGGGGAGAGCTCAATAATAACTTCATCGTTGCTAAAAACAGACTTAATTTACTTATGCGTAGACTTCAAAAAGATCCAAATCTTCATTTGCAGTATATTGAAACTTTAAAAGACTATGAAAATAAGAATATTATAGAGAAAGTTAGACGTCCTAAGGAACCTGTTGATAAACCTGTGTTCTATTTGCCACATCAACCAGTTTTTAGAGAGGAACGTGCAACTACAAAAATGAGAATAGTATTTGATGCAAGTTCCAGTCATAACTTTAAGCATTTAAGTCTAAATGATTGCCTGTGGTCAGGGCCAAACCTGAATTCGAACATATTCGACATTCTTGTTAATTTCAGATTAAACAAAGTCGCCTTTACTTCAGACATAGAGAAAGCTTTCCTACAAATTTTATTAGCCGAAAAGGACAGAGATGCAGTTCGTTTTCTGTGGGAAGAAAATGGTAAAATTCAAGTTTACAGATTTAATCGTGTTCTTTTTGGTGTTACGAGCAGTCCATTCCTTTTGACTGCTACTTTGAAAACTCACCTGAGAAAGCATTCTGAAGAATTCCCGACTACAACAGAATGCTTAGATCGCTGTTTGTATGTGGATGATTTTATTTCTGGAGCTGATAATGTGTCGGATGCTTTTGAGATCTCCACTCAAGCTACATCAATTATGAGCCAAGCTAGCATGGTGCTACGAAAATGGACTACGAATGACAATACATTGATGCAGTTTTGGACATATGAAGGTTTCGATACACAGCCACAAGTCAACACTATTAAAGTTTTGGGACTGTCATGGAATCCTGCTGAAGATTGTCTAATATTGGGAAAGCAGAGCCTAGTGGACAGTCTGTCTAAAAACGAAAGTACCAAACGATTCCTACTATGCACAATTGGAAGGATTTTTGATCCGCTTGGGTTGCTTTCACCGTTTACTATTCGTGCAAAGTTCATTCTACAAGTCTTATGGATGAAGAAATACCTGTAGATATACAAAAAATATGGCTTCAGTGGTGCTTCGAAGTTCCTGATCTTTCAGAGTTACGAGTTCCTAGAAATGTGCTCAATTTACAAGAGTCAACCGATATCTTAGAACTACACTGCTTCTGCGATGCTAGCCAAAAAGCTTACGGTGCTGCTATTTATGCAAGAGTTGTGAAGGATAATAACATCGAAGTGAATTCATTGGTTAGCAAGAGTCGAGTGACGCCACTAAGGAAAATCACTCTTCCGAGACTAGAATTACTCGGTGCTTTGCTTGCCGCCCGACTAGCGAGTAAAGTCAAGAAAACAGTGGATTTAAAAAAGCCCTCCTTAGTGTTCTTTTGGACGGATTCAAAAATAACTCTCTATTGGATTAAAGGATCTACGAAACGATGGAAACCATTTGTTGCCAATAGAGTTAACGAAATACAGAGTTTAAGTGATACCAGTGCCTGGGCACACTGCCCTGGCAAGCAAAATCCAGCTGATCTCCTCAGCAGGGGGGTCAGTGCTGACATTTTATTGAACAGTGACATTTGGTGGCATGGACCCCAATTTTTGAGAGAAAAGACTGATGTTCCGGTAGACAATAATGACATTCTAATTTCATTAGATGACTTTTCTGATGAACTAAAGAAAACTGATGACTCTAATGATCATTCTCCTATTGCCTTTACTGTTTTAAATCATAGTTCTATAGTAGATGATATTCTTTCCTTGAGTAATAATTATTTAACTATTGTTCATGTTATGTGCTATGTATTTAGATTTATCAATAATGTTAGAAATGAAAAGCTTACAGGTCACCTTACATTTAGCGAGTTGAGAAGAGCGGAAATCTATTTATTTAGGTCAATCCAACAAGGTGAGTTTGTAGATGAAATTAAACATCTTGAGAGAGGTGCCTCAGTGCCCAGCAACAGCAAGGTAAAATCTTTAAACTGTTTTTTAGATAAAGACAATGTTTTAAGGGTTGGAGGCAGACTGAAACATTCTGACCTCAGTACATATGAGAAAAACCCAATTGTTCTGCCAGATAAGCATCCATTAACTTTAATAATTGTGAGATATTATCATTTAAAATATTTGCATGTTGGTTCAAATGCATTATTGTATCATGTTCGACGTAAATTTTGGGTCTTAAATGGCAGAAATGTTTGTCGTAAAGTTGTTTTTCAATGTATAACTTGTTTTAAAAACAAACCTGTTTTTGAGACTCAGATAATAGGTGATCTGCCCAAAGAACGAGTAACACCTTCTTACCCATTTAGTAATGATGGAACTGATTTTTGTGGACCATTCCACATTAAATTTAAAAATCAGCGTAAGGGTAAACTAAACAAAGTTTATGTGTGCATATTTGTATGCTTAAGCACCAAAGCCATCCATTTAGATTTTGTCTCTGATCTTACTTCAGATGCCTTTATAGCTTGTTTGAAACGATTTTATAGTCGCAGGGGTAAATGTGCAAAATTATTCAGTGACAATGCAAAGAATTATGTGGGTGCAAGCATTGAGCTCAGAAAATTGCATAAATTGGTTAAACACCCAGATGAAACACTGACTAAATACCTGCTAAGTGAAAACATTGAGTGGAGGTTTATCCCTCCTAAATCACCAAACTTCGGCGGCCTTTGGGAAGCCGGGGTGAAATCTTTTAAGTTTCATTTGAAACGAATTATTGGCAATGCTCATCTGTTTCTTGAAGAATTTCTCACTGTAATTCTAGAAATTGAAAGCGTATTAAATTCTAGACCCCTTACTCCCTTATCATCCGAGTTTGATAATTTTGAAACCTTGTCCCCCGGACATTTTCTCATAGGGAGGCCTTTAGCTTCAATAGCTGAACCCCAACTTGTTGAGATACCAGAAAATAGGCTCTCAAAGTGGCAAAAAATAAAGAAATATAGTCAACAAATTTGGAAGTTATGGAAGAGAGACTATTTAAATAACCTTCAACAACGTAGTAAATGGATGTTTGCTAAAGATAATGTTAAGGTGGGTTCACTTGCGTTAGTCAAGGATGAGCATATGCCCAGTACAAAATGGTTAACAGGTAGAATTGCAGAAATAATTTTTGGAAAGATAAAAAAGTTCGAGTGATTAACATAGTATTACCAGGTGGTAAAATGTTAAAAAGAAATGTGAGAGACATTTGCGTTCTTCCTGTGAATTGTAATTAGATTCATGTATTGTATATTGTAATGTGTTTCTTTATAGTGTTTATATTGAATCTATGATTTAATGTGTATTTTAAAAATTTAACCATTGTATTGCTATTCCTTACAATTGTTTGTTATTATATTGTGCTTTAAAACAGTGTATACTAATTGTAATATTTTGAAACCCGTAAGGTTTCAAGGTCGGGAGTATGTTCAGTAGTGATTAAGAGCTGCTAGCGCGTTATACTCTCGACCTACGTAATTTGAGTTGAGTATTCTTTTCTTTTCTGTACTTGCTGTAACAGATCTTACAGCTTTGTGATTGAGAATTTAAAATGTTTTGGAGCCAGATCGCTCCTCTACAGCAACAAAATGATTAATAAATGTATAATAAAGTAAATATCTTTGTGATGATAATCTTTGTTATTAAATACAAAGTCAACCAGCTCCTGAGTACAGTTCAGAAGTCAAAAGCAAAAATCAGCGTTATATTTTCGAATTTTCACAGGACTAGTTCCGGTGGTTTTATCGAACCATCATCCTCAGGTGCAAAAGCCCAAATGAACGAGATAAGATATAATGATAAGATAAGTCAAGAAAGCCTGGACAGGAGATAAGCTAGTGGCGCCATCTCTTGGTGAATCAAGAACTAAAACATAATTTCTTTAAAGGCTGAAGGCAAAGATGGATTAGAATTAGGATCGTTAACTAGAACAGAAAGATTTTTTTGAATGTGAAATGGCTATAGAAAATCCAGTTCACCAACAGAAGATGTTTTTTGAATAATTTTGGCAGCAAAAAAATTGAAAGTGTGATTTTCGGACCAACAATGTTGCGCAACAGACGACTTCTGCGTTTCCTTTTTTCTAATATATGCCTCATGTTCCTTAACGCGAAATTTTAGGGCTTAGTTAGGCCAATGTAAATTAAACCACACTTGCAAGGAGTCCTGTAAATACCCCAGGAATTCATAACCGGAATGGGGTCCTTGATTATGGAACTCGGAATTTTATTGATTTGAAAATTTGAAAATATAACGCTGATTTTTGTTGTTTGACTTCTAAATTAATATTTGTTCGGCGTGTTGTTGTATCTTAATTGCATGGTATTAATTAAATTCCTAAATTTACATGCAAAGTTTGTACATGCAAAATGTTATTTCTTAAAATCAGAAACCATATTATAAATTCATTTACGTTTCAGCTAAAACTACAAACAAACATAATTTCGCAAGATTAAAGGGGTTAAATGATCATTATTTTTATCATTTTGACTATTAAAAATATGACTAGTTTGGCAATATCTTTCTTGATCTTTGAAAATTCAACAAATTAACACTGTATTTGCAAAAGCACAGATTAGAATACAATATCAAGGTGATAAGTAAAACATAAATTTATTCCCAGTATAGCAGAGAAAATACATAGAAATTCTTAAACTCAAACTTTTATGGCAGTTTGATGCTAACCTTAATCAGCACCTAGAACAAAATCTATAAATTTTTGGTATTTTTGTAGTATCTTAGTGCAGCAATTATAAGTGCGCATAACAAACACAACTGTTCAAGTTCAATATATATTATTATATGAAATAAAGGAAAACAAAATTTTTAAATACCAAGTTTGGCCAAATACGTATAAGTTCAAACAGGATAATTAATAACATGGCTAAATAACAAAAATTCAATGTATCTTTATCAAAAAATTCTTCTTATAAAAAGGAAAGTTTAGATAATATTTCAAAATGGCTTTAATCAAACAATTCACCACTGCATCTAGAGTGAAGATCGCTTTTCTTATTTGCTTTACCCACAATCACAATGGATATTAACTAAATTTCGCTGATGGATTTAATTGAAATGACAAAGAATAAAATTAATATTTTAAAACTGCAGCATTTCATATAAAGACAGAATGAAACTGAGAAATGTAATAGTACATCAATGTTTACTTTGTAAGAAATTTTCTTACCGGAATGAAACTGCATTAATTTTTTACACAATTACTGCTCGCTGTTCCACTTGAAATTTCATAAAACAAATTCAGATTTGAAAAATTCTGCAATAATAAATGCACTGAGATCCCGAATTGGGAAACAGAAAAACATTTTTAATGAAATTTAATAGTAGTTTGCAGTCAGTAAATTTGTAATATATCCAAAATACGGATATAGGCCACATATGACACATGACTCAAGGATGCATTAACAATTAATCCCCTCTCCCTCTTTTAGGAAACTTTAAGCAGCTCTATGTGCATCCCAATATCTCAAATCTATACTGTTTAATTTTTCTGCATTAGTAAGCAGAGAAGAGCAAGCACGGTGTCAAAATGGCGGAGTGAGACTTCAAAAATTAAGCAGCATTACAGCAGTTAAATGTCTTTTCTTCTTTCTTTTCGCCATCGATTGAACATAGCATTAGGAGCTCCTTAGCCTGTTAGTTCCCCATCAAATGGAAAGAATAAAGTCTGGAGTTTAGTTTAATATCTTTCGGGAAAAATCGTTTCGCAAATAAAATATTCAACTTGCTTTCTTTTTCTTCTTTTTTTGTTGAAGAAACTGGTCTGGTTTACCCATATTGTTTTTTTGTGAAAAGTTTCCGTAAATATAATTTTGGAATTTTCTTATAAGTTTGCGTACTCTACAATAAACGAAGAATTGCCGTTGCTCAAATTTCCAATCTAATTTCGGAAGTAAGTTGCTTCACTATATAGAATTAATAAACATGCAGAAAAATTGGCTGGCTATGACACTATTACAAAACCACCGCTTTGCCTACACTGTAAAAATAAATCTGTAATGTTACTAAGAAAACTCATGGAAACTGGGATGCTATGGGTTATTTGAGTAACAGAAACAGGTGTTTTCTTTGTAACATTACAAGAGTTTTGCCTGTAATGGTTACAGATCTTTTTATTGTAATATCACAGCATATAGTTATGTAAGTAGAACATATTTTTCTCATGTAAATTCCCAAACGATATATCTGTAATGGTTACAGATTATTTGCGTATAATATTACAGCAAATAATTATGTAAAAAGAACATGTTTTTCTCATGTAAAATCCCAAACGATATATCTGTAATGGTTACAGATTATTTGCGTGTAATATTACAGCAAATAATTATGTAAAAAGAACATGTTTTTCTCATGTAAAATCTCAGCAGATATATCTGTAACCGTTAGAGGTTATTTGCTTGTATTATTATAGCAAGTTATTATGTGAGTAGAAGATACTGTTCTTACGTAAAATTCCAATGGTTGTATCTGTAAAGGTTTCAGATTATTTCCTTCTAATATCCCACTAAGTAATTATGTGTGTAGAATATATTTTTCATAGATAATAATACTAAAGGATATGTCTATAAAAGTAATAGATTTTTTTGTCTAAAATGATGCTTATTATAATAAAATATATTGAAATCAAGATGTTTTGAGTAAAACAATATCTGCATGTGTATATCATTATACAGATATATGCAAGTGAAGCATAATAGTTTGGCTTTTTAAATTAGTCAATTTGACTTCAGAATAGCATTAATTTAAAAGATGCGCTTTCAACAGCAATATTCGTTTTTTCAAAAAGTGACATTAGTCTGTTGCAGAGTATTTTTGTTTTATGAAGAGAAACTTATGTCTGATATTATTGAAAGGCCTTTCATATTATCATTTTGATTAATTTAAAAGTTCAAATTGATATACTACTCCTTATATTTGCCCTGTAAAATAGCTGAAAAAAATAGTATGTTTTATTTGCATGTTTTAGTGTCAGTTAATAAGATATGTTCTAGAACTTTCTTTTTAGTAATTTTAGCTAAAATAGACACATGTTGCTTTAGATTTAACTTATATGAGTAAACGTGTTTCATGTTGATATGATCATATTATTACAGTAAAAGACATTTTGTGAAATATTTCTATGAAAATCTCAGAACAGCTGTTCTTTATATTTCAAAAATATACTCTCTCCTTCTAAAAAATGACATTTTCAGTCAATTAAAGAATTCAACATAGCAATGAATTTCATTTTGTTGCTACAAGGAATTCAAAATTTTGTTCATACGCTTGAATTACAACGTTTAACTAATTTTTTTTTTTTAATTCTTATCTGCACTCAGTGTTTGTCAACAGTCTGCTCCAGCGGCCGAGCGGTAAAGTCGCTGAACACTGGTAGTTCGGTCCGAGGTTCGAATCCCGCGAACGGGCTGGCTGCATGGGCGTTTTCGTGGTTTTCCCCATGTGTAACGTGTATACGAGCCAGTTTCCCTTAGAAAGTCCTCCACGAAGGCATCCCTCCCCTTCGGCAGATAGCCCTCGTGTGCTTTGCCATAATTAAATACACACACACCAACAGTCTGCTATTGTTTGAAATAATGCATAACTTTTTTACTTACCTTCAAATAATTTCCTTTGAATTAACAGTAAGAAGTCTTCCATTAAAAACCTAATGTCATGCTTTTTGAATAAGCATAAAACTTCGCCAACTGACCCTAATTTTTAAAGCCTTGTTTCCCTTAAAATTCTTAATACAATTATGCCTTTAAGAAATTTATTTCTAAAATTAATACTTCAGTTTAGCTTAAAATTTAATGCATTTTAATTTTACCTATATTTTTTTACAAACATAATATGTAATAAATCTAAGCTTAATATTTACCATTTCGAAAGTGATACTAAAAAAGTATTCCTAGTTATTATAAATTTCGAGATTCGCATACAAAATTGTGAAATATACATGTGACAACAGAAAACAAACTTTATGCTCTCTCTATATTACAGCATGTTAATTAAGAAGTTTATTGAATTTATAATTTTATTGTGAAACACTATGAAGCAAATAATATGCTAATTAAAATACAGAAGTAAAAATAATTTATTACTTAATTCATAAACTTTACATAAAACCTGAAAAAAAGAATTAATTAAAAAATAACATAATATAATTTAATAAACATTTCATAAAAATTCGTTTCGACTGCTTGGAAAAAATGAGTGGTTTTTCCCCTCTTTGTAAACCATGTCTCCTAAATAAAGAAAAAAACATTTCTTTTAAAATCCTAATCATGCTCTTAAAAAGCTTATAAAAATTATTTTAATAGAAGTTTTAAACATGTGCTTATATAACACTTTTAATCATATTTCTTTATAATATCTTAATTAATTAAGAACAGCTTAAATTCTTTAAAAAATTGGATTACAGTGAACCGTCTCATTACGACAAGCTACCTCAGTCAATCACTTTTTAAATTTAACCAGCATTCCTCATAAAATAACTAATTAGTGAATATAACTTCTCTAGGATGCCCACTATCATTTAAAGATCAAAATTTTCAGGAATCACGTATAGCTAGCTTAGAGAAAGTTCATTGTACAAAAACAGCCAATATTCAAATATTTTCATAAATGAAGCCACCATAGTTATTAAATATAATATACAATATACTTATATTCAGAATTCAGAACTTGAATAAATTTTTCGAACTGTTTTAGCATTCGAAAAATATTATATTTATTACCTTAAATTTCTAAAACAATATTACATATTCGTCCAAAGAAATCACTGGGACTCGGACCACATTTTCCCCCTAGCTTTCTTTTAGCACAGGATTCTGAATATGTTTTAATGATTTAGGTAATGTTTGTCTTCCTTAAGGCGCTCACAAAACAAGTTACCCTAAATGTTTTGTCCGCATAGTGGTCATTTTCATCTTACTAACTGATTTGCTAGTGGATTTTGGGTGCATGGTCTATCATTGATGAAACAATAATAGTTAACAGCTTCAAGAAAATGGGGATATCTAATGCTCTTGATGCCATATTCCCACTTATTTTTACTAATTTTAGCTTCCGAAAATTAAGAGGGAAAAATTATTAAGAAAACTGAACATGAACTGAGAAAAATGTATGCCAACACTTAACGTTTCACCGGAAGTTCTAGACGTATACTGCTACACTGATTTTATAAAATTTTGTAATTTTGCTGTTGAATTATACGTGGGGTAAGTGCGAAGAAAATTATACTTAGTAATAAAGTTAAAAGAAACGGAAAATAGAATAGTAGGAGTGACTGTGAGAACAGATTTGGTGGACTGCGAGCTGCGCGAAAAATCTTAATTAACACTTTGGAGGATAGTTAGACTGAAACCTTTCAGACTTATTCTCATGTTTTTTAATATTTTTCTATTCAACCGTACAAAAATACATCGCCTTTGAAGCACTGAGAAAACATTTGTCCTGAAGTATTTCTAAATGCTCATTAGGTAAAACAACGATAAAAAAATTTCCTCATACAGCGGACAGAAACAGAAAGCGTTTTTTGTTATTTGGGTTCTACCCCAAATGACGCTTTTTTGGTTTTTTTTCCCAATATTTTAAGTTCAACAAAAATGTTTTATGTTTGAAGCAGATATAAAAAAAATGTCTGCTAAAACATTTTAGTATACCTATCAGCTGATGCTATCGCAATCGAAATTTTCGCTGAAACAGTGGAACAAACATATTATCGAAATTCGCTTCTCTAGGATAACTCTATATATGTAACGTTTTAATAAACGTTATCAAAAATTAAAAGAATTTTTATCAAAAATGCTGTGAAATCTTCTAAATCAGAGAAAAGGGCATGCATGAAAAAACTTTATATGTACATATATTTATTCTATGCATATTTAAAAATATTTATTCCTCATACATTCATTTTTTCAAATACGAAATACTGTGCTTACTAACTTATTTTTCCCCTTTCAGTGCTAATGCTTTTGAATTGAAAACTGGGAGGGGAAAATATATTCTGTTTTTGAGAAGACGCTGTCGATGAGAATGTAATCGTTCTTTGTAAAACGGTTTACTCATCTGAAGCGAATATAGTTTGGAGATTAGGTTCTCATGCTATTTGCGCTGTGTCAGATTTTAAATATAGATGTGGTTTCCGAACTGATAATACAGCATAGTAGAGTCCATGATCTATAAGACTAAAACTCTCATAAAATTAATATTTAATTGTTCGCAAAAACACTAATCCTATAAACTAGTGGTCTGAACCTAGAGGCCGTCCAAGCAATGTTACGCAGCCAGCGAATACATTTTCCGTTCAGTCATTTAAGCATTATCACTACACTAATTATTATTGCAACGATTTGTAACAATTTTAGGATTTTTACTGTTTTGAGTTCAATTTTAGATTATTTTGACAATTTCAGTTTTAGACAATTTTTCAGGTATCAAATGGTTTTGAGTCGAAATTTAGGTTTTTTTGATTATCATTAAAACTGAACTCGAATAACGACTTTGAAAATCTGCAAGCTGTGATATTAAACTTATTCAGAGATTTGACATTATGCATTTGATTATTTATATGACTTTCCATTAAAATCGTTGTATAATATTTTTTTTTCAGAATTACATTTTACTTTTACTTCTGGTTGTACACTGATGTTGGAGGAATCGGGGAACTTCCGCAATTAAATCAATGACATTAATTTTCTACAGACATGTTGATTAAAAAAATTTAAATGAAGGAAAAAATACCTAGCAACAAAATGCAAATCAACGTTTTCACACTCAAATTTCCTACGGAGATGAGACACGTAAATTATATCAGACTTGTGTAGAATAATAATATAAAACTATTAAAACTTCGACTCGGTATTTCAATAAGCCACACAAATAGTTAGTTTCTGTTTATAAACAAATGCATGGTATTGTCATTCACTACCGTCGGTGAATATTAGGATTAATCTCTGAGAACTTTTTAAGCAAATCTGGGATATCCCATTACGAACGTTTAAACTAATGCATGCAGCTTATATAGATTAGACTATTAAATACTTTGCAAAATTCATTCTTCAAATTTCTTTATAAAATACATGTAACATGGAAACAGGTTTCGACTGAATGATGCCATGGATTTGTAGAAGTATACTTACAGTTTGAGATTATTTTTATGATGAAAAAAATTATCATCCATTTGTTGCTTACTAGTTTTCTCGTATACTCTTCAAGTATATGTATTTTTAAGATTGCGAAAAAAACAGAACAATTTCAACGCTAATCCTTGTAATGTTTTTAAATAAAACTGCGTCGTCTATTTAAGGCAAAGAGGTGGTTTTGGAATAAATTGCAGTGCTTTTTTTAATTCGTCTGCTTCGTACTGTGCTTAAATTGTTTTTTCAGTCTGTAATTTTTAAAATGTTTTGAAAACGTAATTCACAAGTTTGATCTAATTTGTGCTGAAGATATTAATATTTTGAAACAAATATTTGGTGTATGCTTTCAAAAGCTGAATTATGTTTAATTAAGGACTGCTTTCCAAAAGGTCTAGCGGAAGTTTTTATCAGTTACAGTATTTAGTGTGTAAGCAACGGTCTGCGAATATCATTATTTTATTTTATTTACTTATCTATTTTTTGTTTTTATTGGAACAATTTAACGATGCTTTTAAATATTAATTTGTATGTTGATCTTAAAATATGGCCAGACAATGAAAATAATGTTTGTGAGAAAAAAGAGAATGTTTATAAAAAGTACCAGCCGCATTTTGGAATTATGATCACGCTCTTTTCCATGCCATTTTTTATAGCTTTCCAGAGCCAAGCATTAAAGCAGTTAAAGTGTTTTAATGAATACATAGCTGTTTAATTTTCATCCATTTACCAAAACCATTCTCTTTGTTAGGTACCCATTTAAGTTTTGTTTCAAACGTCCTGTACGCATTTTTATCCTCTTATTAAGTTGCATGCCATTAGCGGAACCTTTGCTGAGGTAAACGTATGGATGCCGCGTTCTTGTTGAAATGGCCGGTACAGCCAACGTTCGACGCCAACGTTTCGACGCGTGATCAATTCGACACGAGGTCGTTTCGACGCGGGGTAGTTCGACGCCATACTTTTTTTGCTTTTGTTTGGCAACTTACGTTTCGTATTTTTATTTATTTTTAGAATAAGTTTGCATCATCATTCAAATAAATTTGGTGTCTCCACCATTTGGTGTTTCCCGCCCCACATTAAGGGAATTCATAGATGGTCTCTGTCGTGTTCAAAAATCAATTGATCAATGTTATGAACAATTTGTACGTGTAGATGAACCGCCGCGCAAGCGGAATAGTTCGCGTGGAATCCAAATCAATTTCAAACATCCAGTTCTCAGTTATTTTAACGCTCCGCCGCTGTTGGGCGCGAACTACTAGAGAGACGAAATTCTTCTAGAGAGGATGATAAGAGGAGATCGGCTGCGAGGCAACTAGATCCGGCCCTTGAGATGTTCTGCAGCAAATGTTTAGCAGAACTTCCCCTTTATTGCAAGTTCAAGTCGCCCACTCTGGAGGTTATTCGACGATGCTCTCGGTGATGAGGCAGGTAAACTACCGATACTTACTCCTCGAATGCTTAATTACCAAAGTGCGTGCTTGCTAAGGTAAACATCCTTTGATATCTCCCCCCGAAAACAACTGCCAGTCGCAATAGACAGTGCTCAGCGATTTTACCGCTCCCCCGCTATTGGGCGACAACTAATATCGAAGCCGAAATTCTTATAGAGTGTGTGATAATAAGAGAGAGGTAGGAAGACCACTAGATCGGGCCCATGATATGTTGTTCTTCACCAAAAATGGTGCAGAGCTTTCCGTTTGTCTGGTTGATATGGAATCTGTTAAGCTCAAATATATCATAAGCATCGAAATATTTTTTCAGATACCTTGAAAGCTCTCAAGATGATTATTCGAATAGCAAATTTATTGAAGAACAATTTAAGGAATTATTTCAAAAACAGTTTCACCCATTTCATTTCAGTTGAAAAGTTATTTAAAAGAAAGGTTTAAAAAAGAAAGTGATAAGAAATACTTTAGGTATTCACACGTTTCTAAACATTTGCAGTTAAGCTGACGTAATCGATTGCGAAATTTAGAATAATTTAGTATAAGATTCATTAGGGACATTATCAATTTCGTTTTGAACGATGCAACAGTGTTTTTCTAATAGCGTTGTTTAGTTAAAATTTTAGTTTCGTCGCATTCCAAAAACTTTCTCCTAAAATATTACACAAGACTTGGACAGGTGGTTGTCATATAATGTCACTGTGACACTTGTGGTGCTGCGATGATTTTTCGTACACATGTGGGCGTCGCTAGGCCAGCAGGAGGTATAAAATTCCGCGACCAGCTCATTCCGCTCTGTAACAGAGTAGTGATTTTTGTAGTCTTTCTTGAATAATCTCATTGAGTTTTGCTGTTTTTGTATGAAATCAGTATATATCATCGCATAGACGAAGGTATGAGAGTAAGAATCTTTCGTAGGCTTGAGGCAGAGCAACCAGAAGCTTAGGTTTCAAGATAAATGAATATCACATCAAGTGTCATCTCGAATGAGTTCAATCAGATTTCCAGAAGACCAGGGCAAGGTCGCCCGAGATCCAAACGACTAATCATGGCGTTTATTTGGTATTTTCAGCCAAGCGCTGGAAGACGGCTACAGCCACACAGTTATCTCGTAACCTCGCTTCTGCCAAGAAACATACGTTTCAAGGACGACAGTTACCAGAAGGTTCCATGTGACCTGACTGTAAGCCTGACTGTAAATGTTGATTTTTATGGACGACAATGAAACGCCATATGATACTCACGTGGTTGATGACTATCTGTAAAGCGAGAATATTCACCAAAGGAACTGGCCAGCCACATCTTCTGACTTAAGACCTATTAATTCTATTTAACATACTTGCCATGCTCTTCGAACGACCACTACAATACGCCAACACCCACCCAGAACTATTCAGGAGTTAAAACGGCTCTGTCGGAAGGGTGGCTGTGACTTTCACAGGCACTCCTGAACTACAGTCCACACTCTTTTGCAAAAAAACTCAAAGCACCGAAAAGGACTTTTTCGATCGTGACGAAATTTAGTATACGAAATTATCTTGATCGAACATGCAAATGATCAAAACGTCAAGGCACATGAACATGAATTGCGATCATAGCCCTCGTTTCTAGTGCGCAATTCGCAAAGTATAAAACCAGTAACAGAGGCGGAAAAATTTATCTTTTTTTATTGTTGCCATTTAATTCCGTAAAGAAGCAATTAAAGATGCTACTACGACGATATCGAAGACCTTACAGACAGGTGACAGGAGGACGGGGACGCCTTGTGTATAACATAGGAAAACAGGCATATGTCCCACGTCCTCCACTATCTCGAAGCAACAGTTCCCTGGAGCCTTATGAGGCTGCACCGGGAGTTTACATTTCCATATAGAGGCTAGGTGTCAAGTAGATGTTACATAGGACGTGGTTTATAAGACAAAGTAACTTAAAAAGAATATAAAGGATAGCATTAAAATACTAAAACACACATATAAGCTGAAGCACATTTATGCACAAAAATAAACATAAAAACACACTCATAATTACATAGCATAAAGACATAAAAAGACACACGAGAATAACTAACATGACACATAGAATACATACGGGAACACATAGAGCACATAAATGCAAATATTGCACACCTAAGAAACATATGAGACATAGAAAGGTGTGCGTAAAGCAGTAGCGCTATGCGGAAATATGCTCAATACCTATAATGCATAATATTTTCATTAGAGTTGTGTGTTGCATGATTTATATATGTTTCGTTGCGAACACTACATTGGTGCATTGTACGGTATTGTGAATTTCGAACTGCGATAATTACAGTTATACAATTCTGGAAGGATTCATGGTTACATTAGAGACATACAGTACATTAAATAAATGCACTACATTAGGAACATACATTACTTCAATAGAGATCGCCAGTGTTTCAGAGCAGGGTATGGGGGAAACCGGTTATGGCCACTCCCTCTTACTTCCTACCTCCATGGAAATATCAGAGTGATACTTAGTGATGAAGATTAAGCAGCAGTTATAGAAGTTAGTGTATTTCCTTCTTTCTTTTCGCCATCGACAAAACAGTCATTGCGTCAGGTGCTCATTAGCCTGTTAGTTTCCCGTCAATTTAAGGAATAAAAACTGGAGCTTGCTTAGATGTCTTCCAGTAATAAGACCTTTCCCAATTAAAATATTCAAACTGCTAAATTTTATTTAGTTTATGAAACTGGACTGGCTTACCAATAATTAAAAAAAAAATTCCCTAAAGAAGAACTTTGGAATTTTCTTATAAATTCGCAAGCTGTATACTAAATGGAGATCTGTTGGCATTCAAATTTCAGATCTAAATTGCAATTATGTTGCTGCAATGTATAAAACAAAGAAGTATTCAGCAAAACATCCTATTGTGAAACTGAACATTACAAGACCACCGCTTCGCCTCGAAAAGGCAATACAATTTCATTAAAAAAGATAAAAAAAAGATACTAAGCTTTCGGATAGATAAAAGCAGCCAATTGTTTTCAGCGTATAAGTGCAAAAAGAAACTGGTATGTAATAAACGCGCACCATTTCTGTTTCGTAAAGAGTATAAAATTTGTTTAGGTTATGCGTTCTGTTTCCAGAAATTTCCTGTGTTCCCGGCCTTGCGTTGTTGGGTATCAACCTACAGATATTGATGAACACTTTATTTAAAGTAGCATACTGCCCTTGAGGTAGGTTCCAGTATCACAATAATAAAAATTTGCAGTCACGGAAATAAACGCAATACAAAAGTAAAATTATATACCAAGGCAAGATTTTACTTATTAAATGCAAGAAAAAATTAAATATTTATAATAAAAAATCAAACGCAGTGCGTGTTGACGTAGAAAGTGGTATAAAATCTAGTTTATTAGTACCTATAATACAGATAATTTTACGTACAGGAATACTGCTGATGAAGTATCGTTTCGATCACATTGATTTATTTCGTCATCATCTAGTTTTTGATACAGTAAAGTTGGAGTGGAGTGGAGTGGCAACATTAAGTGGCCATGAAATCAAAAAGAAAAATGACTGATTTTCTGTTTGGGATATTCGATATCAAACAATGTAAATAAGTGTAAAAGGAAAAGATTAAAATATCGACTTCATATTCAACACGATAAAATGACTTTAACAAACTTTTAATCATTCCTTGGTAGCAAACTCTCATAAAATATCATTTGTAAAAGATTCTATATTTTTGCAAGGCTCCTTCCTATCTGCGCCGTGACAATCAAAATTATTTATTCACGATTAACAAACCAATATTAATCCGGATATTCAGACTTATAATTTACGAAATACTCATATATTACTGACAAATCTGCCTCCCAGAATCACTTTCATTCAAAAATGTTTTCCATATATTTCCAAAATTAGTTTTGTACTTAGCTTTGTAGGAAAACGTTTACGATAGGTTTGAAACTATAGAGTTTTCAGTGATTAATCGTATTCTTGCACTGTTTACAAATCCTGCTTACAGATTGAATGTACTACATACAACAATTTCCTTTTTAATAAAGGAATTTAACGGTTTCAAACATGAGAGTCAGAAGATTTTTCCATCCCGCCCATTAGCCTATTCACCTCCGCAGTTTGCTTACATTTACACTGGCGTCACTTCTTCCTCTTTTTATTATTAAATTCTCCATAATAGTTTTTTCTCTTTGCATTTCTTTCTCATTTTTTACTTTTAAGCCAAAACGGACGTTTATTTCGAAGGGGGATATCAGTCTCCAAACGGCATTTCGCGTCGAAACGCGAACGTGCTTTTCAGATTGTTGCCAACAAATATGATTACCTTGTGTAACATTTACTAAAGTTAAATAATAAACAATCTGCATGAATGTAAGTATATTTCTCCACCTGTGAAAAAACAGCAGCAGGTAGAGCCGTACAGTTTTAAATAACGTAGTCCGCCACACGAACATGGCCACCAGGAGCCCAGGATCTCGAATTTAGAATTTAGTTTATTCTCTATTTCATATTTTGTAAATCTTCATCGAATTTTTGATTAACAGACTCAACGATTTCAAAAAGAGCAGTGGTAACACAGTACGAAATTCTCCTCCGCGCGACACTGCCTATCGAAAATTCTACAGATATGCTGTTTTTAAATATTTTGTGATTTTGGTGTTTAACTGAGTATGTGGCTTAAGTGCCAAGAATGTGATATTTAATAAATAATGTAAACACATGAAACGTTAATAATAAAAAGACAAAATAAGTGTTTTTAGTAAATCCTAGTAAGAAAACTGAACATTGAGACGATGCACTGAGAAAAGACTGAAAAAAATAGTGAAAAATATACGCGAACACTTAACGTTTCATTGAGAGTTCTAGGCGTATATTGCTAAACTGCTTTTATAATTTTTGTAATTTTGCTTTTGAATTATGCGTGGCGTAAATGCGAAAGAAATTATGCTTAAGTTAAAAGAAAGAAAAAAATGTGGTGGTAGGAATGACTCTAACAGTGTGTACTGCGAGCTGCGCGACTGCGTGAAGAAACTTAATAAACCCTTTGGGCGATTGTTACATTCGGAAACCTTTCAGACTTTACCCTCCCCCTTCCATTTTTCCTGATTTAAAATTTTTCTATTTCTAGCTGCAGAATGTTTGCGTTTCATCTTTGCAAAAAATGCGTCGCCTATGAAGCACCTACGAACAATCTGTGCTGAAGTATTTCTAAATACTCATTAGGTAAAACAACGATAAAAAGTTTTCGCTTATGCACCGAACAAAAATAAATACCGTTTTTTGTTATTTGGGTTCTAACCCGAATCGCGTTTTCCATAAAAATGATTTGTTTTTCTTTCCCTGCATTTAAGTTGAACTAAAATGTGCTATATTTGGAACAGAAATAAAAAAATTCCCCCTAAAACGTTTATCTTATATATATCAATTAGCTGATAATACCGCGTTAGATATTTTCACTGATATAGTAGAAGAAACATGTATCGAAGTCCATTTTAGCTAGAATAAACCTATATATCTAACGTTTTAATAAAACGTAGCATAAATTAAGAGAATTATGAGTAAAAATATAGTGAAAGTTTCCATAGAAATTTTATAAATCAGCGGAAACATTACGCATGAAAAACTTTATATGTATATATAATTATTCTATACATATTTTTAAATATTTATTTCGAATACATCATTTTTTTTTTTTTCAAATATGGAAACTGCACTTATTATCTTATTTTTACCCTTTTTCCTGCTAATGTTTTTTAGTTGAAAATTGGGAGAGAAAAATATATTCTGTTTTTGAAAAGACGCCGTCGATGAGAATGTAATCAATCTTTGTAAAAAGGTTTATGCATCTCAAGCCAATATAGTTGGCAGATTAGGTCGTCATGCTATTTGCACTGTGTCAGATTAACAAAATGAATGTGGTTTCTGAGCTGATAATACAGCGTAGTATTATCAGAATCTATTAGATTAAAACTCTCTTAACAATCAGTCTTTCATTGTTGGCAAAAAAACACTAATCCTATAAATTGGTGGTCTGAAACTAGAGGCCGTACAAGCAATCCTACGCAACCAGCGAATACATTTTCCGTTCAGTCAATTAAGCATTACTACGATACTAATTATTATGGCAACGATTTGTGAAAAGTGTTGGATTTTAACTGTTTTGAGTTCAATTTTAGATTATTTTGATTATCATTAAAATTAACTAATTCAGAAATTTGATGTTATGTACTTGATTATTTATATGACTTGGCATTAAAATTGTTGCAGAATTTTTTATTTTCATAATTACGTATTACTTTTACTGCTGCTTGTTGATCAATGTTTTCACACTCAAATTTCCGAACGCAGTTGATACATGTAAATTATATCAAGCATGTATAGAATAGTAACATAAAACTACTAAACTGAGACTCGGTCAATTATTAAGTCACACAAATATTTAGTTTCTGTTTCTAAACAAATGCATGATATTCTCGTCCACTACCTTCGATGAATGATAGGATTAATCTCTGAGATCTTTATAACAAACCTATGATAACCCATTACAAACGTTTAATCAAATGTATGCCGCTTGTACAGATTGGACTATTAAATACTTTGGAAAATTCATTCTTCAAATTCCAGATTTCTTCATGAAATACATGTGACATGGAAACAGGTTTCGATTCGATGATGCCATTTATTTTTAAAAGTATACTTACAATTTGAGATTATTTTTACTATGAAAAAAAAGTTCTCATCAATTTATTACTTACTAGTTTCTTCGTATTCTCCTCCGGTATATACATTTTTGAGATTGCCAAAAGGTGTTCTTGACATGTGTCTTTCCTCATGTTTCTTAAATCAAACTGTTTTGCCCATACTAGGCAGAGCGGTGGCTTTGGACTAAATTGCAGTTCTTTCTTATTTGTTCTGTACTCAAATTGTTTCTACGCCTACCAGCGGCCGAGAGGTAATGTCGCTGAACACTAGTAGTTCGGTCCGAGGTTCGAATCCCGCGAACGGGCTGGCTGCATAGGCGTTTCTGTGTTTTTCCCCGTGTGTAACGTGTATACGAGCCAGTTTCCCTTAGAAAGTCTTCCACGAAAAGCATCCCTTCTCTTAGGCTGATAGCCCTCGAGGCTTTGCCGCAAACAAACAAACAAATTGTTTCTTCAGTTCGCTCTTCGCCGAGAAATATTTTATAAACCTAAGATATTTCGTAACATAACGCAACGTAAGAGTAAGCGTTTAGATATTTCAACTGATATTATCAAACTTTTGTTTCAAAAACGATTAATGAAACAATATAATTTTCTTTAAAAACGCTTTCATGCCAAAAGATTTTTATATATTTTCGAAATTAATTTCCTATTTCGTTGGGAAGTTGTCGAGTCGTATGAGACTAGGTACTGTTTAAATGATTAAATATATTCTTGCACTGTTTACAAATTCTGCTTTTACAGATTGGATATACTACGTACAACAACTGCCTTTATCTTTAGAGGAATTTTACGTTTCAGATATGAAAGGCCTCAGATTCTCGACCCCGCGCACAGCCTACTGATATCTCTGAGATTACACATATATTAGAGTCAATCTTTTCCTCCTTTTATCATTTGACGTCTCTACAATAGTTTTTATTTATTTATTTATTTTGTATTCCTTTCGCATTTGGTTCTTAATGAGCAGAAAACGGATGTTTTTCTCTGATGGGATATTAGACTCGAAACCGCATTTTTGTCGAAGCACTTAAACGCGTTGTATCGCTTTTCATATTGATCTCAGATATAATCGCCCTGTATTATATTTAAGGAAATTATAGCATAATGAAGCATCTGCATGAATGTAGGAATATTTCTCGATCTGGGAGGAAATAAAGGCACCAAGAGCCATCATATTTGAATAGTGTACTCCTGCACCCAAACATGGCCACCTGGAAGGGCGAATTTGGAATTTTGTATAACATTTTCTGTTATAAAACCAAAAGAATGGCTTAATAAACTTTTATTTGTATTCTCATCAAAGTTAGTCATCAAAAACCCTTGACTCAAGTTACATAGCTGTTAAGGGCAGAAATTCTCAATCAGGTTAAGGTAATTTTGAATGTTGATCGTTAGGTTCAGTGTTCACGCATAGTTCATTTTTGTAACAAGATTTACCCACTTCATAGTTTGCAGATCAGGTTCTCATGTTATTTGCGCTATGTCAGATGAACAAAATGAATGTGGTTTCCGAAATGATAATTTAGCATAGTAGAGTGCATGATCTACTAGACTAAAACTCCGTTAAAAAATAATATTTCATGGTTCGCAAAAAACACTAATTCTATAAACTAGTGATCTGAATCTAGAAGCCGTCCAAGCAATCGTACGCTGCTAGCGAACGCATTTTCAATTACAATTATTAGACAGTCAATTAAACATTATTGCTGTACTAATTATTATGGCAAGGCATTGTAACAATTTTAGGATGTTACCGGTTTTGAGTCTAATTTTAGATTGAACATGGAGATTGAACTAAGTACTTGGGAAATTCGTTCCTGAAATTTCATTTCTTCATGAAATACATGAGAGATGGAAACAGGTTTCGATTTCGATTTTGCCAAGGATTTTTAAAAATATATTTACAGTTGTTTGAGATTATAATTATTATGAAAAAAATTATGAGAATTGGTTACTTACTAGTTTGTTCGTATTTTCTTGCGGAATATGTAATTTAAAATTGCAAAACACGTGTACGAAACCACATGTTTTTTCCGTATAATATTAAATCAAACCGCTTAGCGGTGGCTTTGGAATGAGTTGTGATTTTTTTTCAAAGCTTAAATCTGAAGTTTGATTTACGGCGTGGGGAAGATTTTAATATTGTTTATGCTTTTAGAAGCTGAATTATAACCGCCTTGCAAAAGCTCCACCAGAAAGTTTCATCAGTTAAAGTAATTAGTGGCCAAATAGCGGCATGTGAAGATTTGTTTTGTGTGTGTGTGTGGCCCGCTAAGAGAGTCAGAAAATCCTCTTTGCTTTGAGATTTCTTTCACGTGCGCGTTTGAAGATTTATGTCGCATTTCGCTATATTTAGTTACTCCGGGTAACCATGTCGAGAAAAGGGCTCTCTGCGTATTTAATATGAGTTGCAAACCCTGCTTTTTGCATGTTTGTGCGTGATCGTTTTGTTGTGTTTAAGTCCTGCGATATTTTTGGATTACCATGAACATTATTTTATTCAAAGATTTCCAAAGTTTAATTATCCGCTTCTGGGGTTTAATCGCCACTGTTCTTGGTAATGAAAAATAGGTTTGGCTATACCCCTCGAACGCTTGACCAGTAAAGTGTCCGGTTGCTGAAATAAACATCCTTTGAAATTTTAAAATGCTTACTAAGGTATCCTTACAAAAGTTATTTTCTCTTTTTACTACTAAAATTTTTGTGTATCTACTTTATTTATTAAGTATTACATTTTCGGGGCTTAAGCCACATAAAACTCTATTCAACAGCAAAATTAAAAAAAATATTTAAAAACATCATATCTTTAGAATTTCCGATCTCGCCCGCCGGAGATAAAAATGTTTTATTCCGTACAGTGTTGCCACAGCTCGCTTGGACATTCTTGAGTTTCTTAATGAAAAATTAGTTAAAGTTTTACAAAATATGAAATAGACAATAAAACAAATTCAAGATTCGGACCTTCTGGTGGCCATGTTCGGGTGGCGGAATACGCTATTCAAAATTGGATGCTCCTAAGTGCACTTGTTTTTCACAGTGCAAGAAAAATACATACATTTATGCATATTCTTCATTATTTAACTTCTTTTAAATATTACACCGGCCGATAAAATTTGGTGGCAAAAACTTGAAAAGAGCATGTAAGTGTTCCGACGCAAAAATGCCTTTTCGAGGCTCATATCTAATTCGGTATAAACATCCCTTTTGGGTTCATAAGAACAAAACAAAACAAAAACTATTATACTATTAAGTTACCTGGTCTGTAATGATTTGAAGCACCTCCTTCTATCCCTCACTTCTGCTCTTCGGAGATCCACTCTCACGAACATATGACTGTCAAGTGGCCTTCGAACCTAATTTTTATGGAGCCGGGAAACGTCGAACCACCTGTGCGATATCTCTTTAATAAAGTGAAACCTGGAAATGATCTTTATAGTGTATACGAGCCAGTGTCCCTTACAAAATCCTCGACGAAGGGCATTCCTTCCCTTAGGCAGACATCCCTCGAGGTTTTGCCGTAATCACATAAACATAATCTTTGTGATATGCTAGCGGTAGAGTCCTTACGAAATGGGGCGTGGCTTAACAGCGTACAAAAGCCGTGAGTTGGCGTCGAAAAATGTGTCCTAACGAAAGTGCTATAGTTATGGCAAGAAGAAATTGAGAATGAAAATGCCAATTTAAGATAATTTTAATCGCAAATAAAACAATTTTAATTGGTATTTAAGGAATTTCTTGCTCATGATATAGTTTCGAGTTTACATGCCAAGTTTCGCGGAAGATGAGTTTGACGGCGAAGTTTTATCTTAGAAAGATAGGTTATTTTTTGTACGAGTTGCCGCCATCTGACATCACAATGTTTTCCTAAATGTAGATACAAATTTTCGGACGGCCAGACTGTTAAATTACTGTTTATAGAAAAAAATTATTGCGTACCATTTGTCTCGTGAACTTATATAGAAATTTACGCACTTTTGGAATTGGCTCCTCCTTGAAAGCTATGATCGTTCATCACGTTTTGCAAACTTGTACGATTGGATTGCTTGCTTCTTTTGGCACTCCCCTTCTTTCCCTTTTCTCATCTGAGATTTTCTCCACGTCCGGATTTCTGTATGTCAAGTGCCCTTCAGCTTTAAACGTGGAACCGGGAATATTACTCTTCGCAATAGCTCTGTCAATAATAGAGTCTAAACCGAACGCTCTTTTAGTCAAACTGCATTGACTCTTAGAGGTACAGCGGTGCTTTTGTAATGAAAGATGCCATAGCAGGGAGGTTTTTCTCCGTTTTAATTAACTGTATATATTGCAGCAACGTACTTCCGAACTTTTGTTGGAAAGTTTAGTGCTGACAATTCTCCGTTAAGTGGAAAGTGTGCGAATCCATAAGAATGCTCGAAAATCCTGATCTAGAGAAATATTTCACAGACGTATGAGTATGCCAGCGCGGTTTCTTCAACTAAAAAAAAATGGCAATGTATAATATTTTAGCAGTTTTCTACTAGGTCTCTTTTGCGTGGAAGACATTGGACTAAGATCTCCTTTTTATTGATACCATTGACGGGGATCTAATAGGCTAAAAAACACCTAACCCAGTAAACCAACGATTCTGTCGATGGCAAAATAAAAGAACGAAAGACACTAACTGCTGTAATTGCTGATTAATTTTAAAGTATACATTTCGACTAAGAGCTTTTTCTCACTTGTTTATTGATGCAAAAATATTACACCGTATAGATTTAAGATCATGGGATGAAAATAAAGCTGAAATAAATTACCTAAAAATGGGACGCTGGATTAATTGTGAAGGATTCCTTGTCAGATGTGTTGTATATTGCGTATGTTGGTATTTTTGACTTCCTTGTTAACAGTAGTTCACAAACGAAACTACTATTAAATTTCTTCAAGAGTGTTTTATTGTTTCAAACTTCAGTATCTCGATGCAGTTACTTATTTCAGAATTTAACAAAGCTGAATTTACTATACAAAATTTCAAGTGACAGAAGGAGCGGTAATTGTGTTTTAAATTGGTGTAATTTTGTTCCGAGAAGAAACTTGCTTACAGTAAACAAAGTAGTACTATTACATTTTTCCGGTTCCTCCTTCGTTATATCCAATGCTGCAATTTTAAAACATTAGTTTTATTCTTTCTCATTTCAGTCAAATTTACCGGTGACATTCAATTAATATCCATTGTGATCGTGAATAAAACAAAAATTAAAAGCTATCTTCGCTTCGGATGCAGTGGTGAATAGTGAACATTTGACAGAAGCTAATAATTAGAAATAAAAAATTTCGAAATAAGATTATTGTGGAAAATATAGGAATAACACTTCTATGAACGAATGCAGCATTCAAAGAAATGGAGATTTCAAGGACATAAAAAAAACTCGCAACAAATTGAATAGCAAAATTTAGTTTTCAGGCATCTGCATATCTTTGCACTTCAGAAAATTCGAAACTCTAAAAATGCATGTGCGTCTGTATGTAACAGTGCCAATTTCTTTATATATGTTCACATAGATAGATGATAGATAGATTTAAAATATATATTTTTAATAAAGTTTAGTATCCTGGAAATTTAAAAAAATATTTTAACTGTAAATTACGTTAAGAAAACTTTGGGCAACTCATAAAGCATTTTGAACAATACACTGGTGTGCAAAAATTAATAACGAGACGGTTTTTTCAATATAAATTTGTACAAAAGCTTTCCAAATCAACACATTTAATACCGTAAGAACCCCAATACGTAAGGACATGAGTAATGTACACTTACTAAAAGAGAAATCAGAGGGATAAAAAGAAGCTTTATTGAAAAAGTAAAATGGTGCGCAATGCGACTGAAGGCCGAATCATCCCTGTGATGGGGGTCCAGCAAGAAACATCAGGTCTTTAATAGGGGATATGATCTCCCCTGACAGCTAGGCAGGTTTCACAGCGTCTGCCCATGCTGAGAATGAGAGTGTCAATGAGTTGTTGAGGCATTGCTGCCCATTCGTCTTGCAGCGCCAATCGAAGCTCCGAAATCGTTACTGGTGGTAAGGTACGAGCTGCCAAGCGTCTGCTAGGAAATCCCTTACATGCTCGATGGGATTGAGATACGGAGATCGTGCCGGTCAATCCATACGTTCAATATCTTCACTCTCTAAGAGCTGTTCGGCAGCTACAGTGCGATGACATGGTGCATTGTCGTACATGAAAAGGAACTGCGGACCCATAGTGCCTCTAAAAAGACGCACATATGGAAAAAGAATCTCGTTACAATAACGGGTCCCGTTGACTGAACCTGCGTCGAAGATGTGAAGGTCTGTGCGACTACTAAGCATGATGCCTCTCCAAACGAGTCACCGCCACCCCCATACCTGTCCCTTTCAATGATGTTCGAGAGATGATTGCGACTTCCCCGCTCTCTCCAGATGAGTATGCGATGAGAATCGCTACTCAGACTGAATCTGCTCTTATCTGTAAAGAGTACTCGTCCCCATTCATTGTCTCTCCAATTCCGGTGTTCCCGGCACCACAGAGAACGCCTTCTCCGATGGGAAGGCGATAGAGGTACACACCGTACAGGGCGTCGTGCAAACAGACCACCACCGTGCAGTCTTCTGGCCACGGTAAAACGCGATATCGGTCGTCCAGTCGCCTGTGTCGTGGGTCTAGCGATTTCTCCCGCTATCTGCCGCCTGTTTCTTCTGGCCTGTAAGGCAATATAGCGGTCATCTGCGGGTGTGGTTCCTCGTGGACGACCACTACTAAACTCCCGGATAGCTGTTCCTGTAGTTTGAAATTGTCTCGAAAGTTGTGAAACGATGCTGTGAGCAATTCCGAATTCTGCAGCCACACTTGTCACACTGCGGCCTTCCTCCAACTTCCCAATGATTCCACCTCGGGTAAAAGCAGCCAGATGTCGTCTAACAGATTGATTATTCGCCATTTCTCGCTGAGGCAGCAACTCGGTGTGATTTTAACTGCTATACGGCGTGCAATCTCTTTGCCAGAAATACTGATCTTACACCGACAACATGCTTTATACTACTCAGACACTCCCCCATTACGTCTACCAGCATATCTGCGCATGTGCTACCGTACATCACCTTACTTAATCTCCTGATTGGTCTTTCTGTCCGCTCTGCCTCTTCGTTCAGCTGATATGGTAATTTTTCGATTTTGTCCTTAATTTTTGCACACCAGTGTATGTTAAGCAATTTGATGGAAACAATTAACGAGAAAAAAGGTTTAATTAACTTGTTTTTAATTAAGAAAATCGCCATCTTGAAACCAACAGCTTTCACGCGTCTGGTCACGGTAAGATAATATTCGCAAATGATTAAATGACCACAGTAAGAAAATGTTAAAGAAAAACTATTTTTCGAAAAACAATAACTGACAAAATATACTATAAAGATAAACAATGTTTTAAGATTTTGAAGAGAACAGACTGGGAGGAGCATAAGTTTTAACGATGGGACAGGAGTTCTGTGATATTTGGTATCTGGCTTTACGCTTTTCCATGACTAGTAATTCTTTGTTTTTATGATGTGATGACATACACCTTCAGTGCACTGTAAGTTCTAAAGGAGGAAAATAAAATATTTAAAATGCTAATAACGCTTGGAATTATGGCATTCAGGTTAAGCATACTAATTACTCATAGGTTAATGCTATAAACAGACACATTGGGGAATAATTATTTAAAATTATAAATTGAACAGTTAAGTAACACTGAATACTATAAAGATCCATATCCTCCTATATAAGGTGTTCAGTCTTCTATTGCCCTTTCTATCTGCTTAAATACTACAAATACTCCCTTCAAAAAGTATCTACTTTCAAAATAGATTTTCTAAGCTAAAAGAAATTGGTGCTCAACTTTTAGTATCAAAATGATATCTCTTAAGCTAAGACATAAGTAATATTCTTCGGTAGTAGCAATAATCCGGGAACATGACACAAATACACATACGATGTGACACACGAATTTCCACGCCGTCATAGCATACATATTTAGTATTAAAGTGCAGGTTACGGAAAGATAACTATGACTGATGTGTGTGTGTGTGTGTGATTATGGCAAAGCCTCGAGGGCTATCTGCCTAAGAGGAGGGATGCCTTCGTGGAGGACTTTCTAAGGGAAACTGGCTCGTATACACGTTACACATGGGGAAAACCACGAAAACACCCATGCAGCCAGCCCGTTCGCGGGATTCGAACCTCGGACCGAACTACCAGTGTTCAGCGACTTTACCGCTCGGCCGCTGGTGGGCCCTATGACTGATGAATACTCCCGTGAGTTGTGACAAAAAATGATACTAACCGTGTAGCTTGAAAACAGAGTGGAGATGTCAACAACTGTTTTGGCGACGTCATCCCACACATTTCTTCTATTCATGCAGCCAGTTTTGAATTAACCGAAAACGCCATTGGAGCATACTTTGTCATTGAGTGAACATGTGAAACTGCATTCTGCCAGAAAATTGTGTAATATAAACACCGAACAGTGAATCAACATCACGTTTCTTGTGAAACTTCAGAAATCAGCCACAGAGGAAACATTTTAAATGTTAACCGAGCTTAAGGAGATGTAACTTTGTATCATGCATGTTTGAATGACATAAGCGGTGTTCAGGTAGAAGGGGCACTGTGTAAGATGATCATGATCGACGTCATGATTGAATAAGTTCTCTGTGGTCAAACTGTTAATCAATACTACTACATTGAAATACTAAAAAGTCTTTGTGAAAAAATTAGAAGAAAAAGGCCACAGTTGTGGCGTGATGAATGCCTGTTACACCAGTATAATATATGCCCTCACATGGCCCTATCTGTCAAGCAGTTTCTGACAAGCAAAAACATTACTGTGATAGGGCATCCTTCGTTTTCTTTGGCACCATGCAGGTTTTTTTTTTTTTTTTTTTTAAGGTTAAATTTTACTTAAGCGGTTACCCTTTTCCAGAACTGTTACCAACAATGCCAGCACCGAAAGCAGAAATGTGTGAATGCTGAAGGGAAATTACTTTGAAGGTAATGATGTCAGGAAGTACAATGATTTATTCGATAAGTATCATTTTTTTGTATCACACCTTGTATATTCCAAAGATTCTTCGGTTTGTTTGATTATGGCAAAAGACATTGTGGTTATTTGTCTAAGGGGAAAGATGACTATTTGGAGGTCTTTTTAAGGCAAACTGACTCTTAGTTACGTTCCACATCGAAAAAAATCATGAAAATGCCCTTGCAGCCAACGCATCCAGGACTTCTGTCATTTTTTAATATTTCGATATACGAGCATATTTCCTTCCCTAGCTTACCTACTCGCAGTGGCTTCACTAGAAAATTCTAATTAACGGTAGCAATGTAAAATAAACACGCAAATAGCGAAATACTTTATAAAAGGATTGTCATTAAAATTAATACCTTCTTCCAAATATATATATATATATATATATATATATATATATATATATTATTTAGTGCATAATGTTCTCTATTCCTCATTGACGACGTCTTTTGAGAAATAGAGTATACTTTCCTCTCGCAGTTTTCAATCGAAAAAATTAGCAATGAAAGAAGAGATGACGCTGTAATAAGCAGAGTATTTCATATTTGAAAAAAAAAATGGAAGTATGCAGGAAACATATTTGAAGATATTGAATAGAATAAATATATGTATTTATAAAGTTGTTTCATACATGCCCATTTCTCAGATTTCGAAGATTTCTATCCAACATTTCACTGCATTTGTGTTTGAAATTGTTTTAATTTATGATAACGTTTAATAAAACGTTACTTATATAGATTTATCCTTTAAGAAAACGAATTTCAATACATATTTCTTCCGCTATTTCAGCAAAACTTTCGATTCTGGTACCATCAACTAGTGGCTGTACTAAAACGTTTGTGCAGGCATTTTTTATTGTTTCAAACGTAAAGCATTTTTGTCGGACTGAAATACAGTGAATGAAAACATAAACCTTTATGAGAAGCGTAATTCGACGTAGAGCCCAAACAAGTAAAAGAGTGCTTTGTTTTGATTCACGGTATCAGCGAAACGTTTTCATCTCTCTTTTGCCTAATAAGCGTTTAGAAATACTTTAGCAGACATTTTCTGTCAGTGCTTCAAACGTGATGATGAATGCATTGATGAAACGCAAACATGCTGCAGTTGAAATGAAAAATGTTTTTTTTTTTTTTTTTTTTTTTTTAAATGGGGGGTATATGTCTATATATATATATATATATTAAGGGGGGTAGAAAAGAAGTCTGAAAAGTTTCAGAATTTATTGGTCGCAAATGGTTAAGGTTTCTTAAGCACCCGCGCAGCTCACGGCCCAGCAGTTTACTGTTAGATTCACTCCTACTAACCCATTTTTTGTTTCTTTTAACTTTCTTATGAAACATAATTTTCATGGCATTTACGCCAAGTATAATTCAGCAACAATATTACAGAAAGTATAAAAGCAGTAAAAAGTTTAAAAGCAGTAAAAACGTTAAGCGTTTTCTCTATTTTTTTTCCCAAACTTTTCGAAGCTCATCACCTTAATGTTCAATTTTCTAAGATGAACTTACAAAACACATTTTGTCTTTTTATATTAACATTCTGTGTGTTTACTTTATTTCTTAAATATCACATTTTTAGCGCTTAAGCCACCTAAGGTTCGATTCAACAACAAAAGCAGAAAATATTTGAAAACAGTATATCATTAGAATTTCCGATAGTCAGTCTCGTGGGCTGGAGATATAAATGTTTTATTCCGTACAATGTTGGCATTGCTCGATTTGAAATGGGTGAAATTTTTTAGCAAAAATTCCTTTAAATGTTTGCAAAATATCAAACACACACAAACAAATTCCAATTCGTCCTTCCAGGTAGCCATGCTCTGGTGCACGATTGCTATTTTATTATATATATATCTAATTTTCTCTTCAATTAATAAATAAAATTTTGCCTTAGTATACAGCTTTCCAGTTGTATTGCGTTTATTTCTCTGGTTGCATATTTTTATAAGTATTTTGCTGGAGCTCACGCCAAACCCAATACGGCAATTTACAAACGTCAATACACAGAATTCCTGGAAACAAGTATTCATACGAAAACGCATTGGGTTTTAATGCTAAATAACGAATCTTCCGCGGCATATAAAAAAAAAAAAAAACTTATTTCCCGGTTATTGCATACCAATTTTATAGTGCAGTCATAAAGTATAAAATTTAGGTGTTTTTTTAATTTCGCATCGTATCTTTCGTTTCCTTTTTTTTTTAATGAAACTGCATTGCCTTTAAAAGGCAAAGCGGTGTTTTTTTATTAATGGTTAGTGCTTCAGCGGAAATATTTTTGTGATTGTTAATGTTCTTCTGAACCCACATTTGGGAATTTGAGACCCTACAATTCTGCATTTTGTTTAAACTGTAAAGTGTGCGAATTTATGAGAAAATTCAAAAATTGTTCCGTAAGGAAAATTTTTAAATAAATTCGGATAAATCAGATTACTTGATAAACCAGACCTAAAATACAAATAGACCTAAATAACCAGACCTAAATAGACCATTTTGAAATACCTTCAGCATAAATTTTTTGTCGGTGTTTCTTAAGCGACGCATTTTTGTAAGGATGAAACGCAAACGTTCTGGAGCTGAAAAAAAAAAAAAAAAAAAAAAAAAAAGGGGGGGGTGGGAAAAGTCTGAAAGGTTTTCGAATGTAGCGATCGTTCAAAGGGTTTTACTGTTAGAGTCATTCTTCCAACCAATCCACTTTTTGTTTCTTTCAACTTTATTGCTAAGCATAATTTCCTTCGCACTTACGCTACGTATTAGCAAAATTACGAAAATTTTAAAAGCACTATAGTAGTATACGCCTAGAAATACCGATTAAACGTTAAGTGTTAGAATATATTTTTCTCTTTTTTTTTTTTTTTTTTTCTTCTTTTCAGTCTTTTTCTAAACTTATCGACTCAATGTTCAGTATTCTTACTAAGATGCACTTAAAAAACTTATTTCCTCTTTTTATTATTAACGACTCCTTTTTTTTTACATTATTTCTTAAATATCACATTCTTGGCGCTTAAACCACATAAAACTCGATTAAACACCAAAATCACAAAATATTTAAAAACAGCCTATCTTTAGAATTTTCGATAGGCAGTCTCGCGCGGAGGAGAATTCCGTACAGTGTTGTCACTGCTCGTTTTGAAGTCGTTAAGTTTGTTAATCAAAAATTCGATGAAGGCTTAGAAAATATGAAATAGAGAATAAAATAAATTCCAAATTCGGGCTCTTGGTGGCCATGTTCGGGTGGCGGACTACGCTATTCAAAACTAGACGGCTCTAGCTGCTGTTGTTTTTTCGCAGTTCGAGAAACATACGTACATTCATGCAGATTCTTTATTATTTAAGTAAATATTATACAGGATAATAATTAAAACCCAAAAGAAAATTGCCAGTACATTGCCGGATAAGTTAATTGAGGGATTAGGTAAAATTCTTCAGCTTGCTCTAAAACAGAGTGTTCGTATGGTAGAAGCTGATATTATACGTGGTAATAGAAATGACATCAATGGCATTAAACACAAAATTTCTGATCGTAAGGTCTCCCTATTGGAAAGAATGGATTGCCTAAGTGAAAATAAGATGTCCAACTCCTCGAGAAGAATGGCTTCATCGGTTTTTGAAAAAGGTCATGATGAGATAGTGATAACGCCTACCTCTGATGGCGTTGAGGTATTCGATGAACTTAGCAGCAGGATCAAGCCAGATGATATCAAGGTTAGGATTAAAAGATCCTTTAAAAGAGAAAATGGAGTCTTTTTGTTGAAACTAGGTAGTGAAGATGAAGTAGTTAGGCTTGAAAGTGCCATTAAAGAAAAAGAAAATTTGAGGAAGTATATTAAAACAAGGAAGCGTAGATTAATTAAACCGAAAATTATTGTGTATGGTGGGGGGGGGGAAACCTTTAAGAATGAAGAGCTTGTAGATGTCTTGAAACGTAACTGTGTATATAATGCCAAATGTGCCAGACATTTGTTTGATATTCCAACGAAAGGACTGGGTAGGAAACTCCATCGTGCTTTTTCTGTTGATTCTGTTAACCAAAGGGAAATACTGGAAGAGCAACGTCTGGCAATTGGATGGCGTGCTTTCTCTGCGAGATTATTTTTGAAACCAAGACAGTGTACACAATGCTTGGCATACTGTCACTCTAAGAGATTTTGTAAAGATAAAGTCCATTGTGCTGAATGTGTTGGAAATCATCTTGCGACTGTTTGTAAAAATAAAGGTAGAAAATGTGTAAACTATGTGGTTTCTAATCAGAAGTATGGAATAGAGTTGAAACATGATCGCAGTGCATTTGATAAGAACTGCCCCTCTTTAAAGAGAGAAATTGAATTTATTAGAGGTCACATGGACTTTGATTTTAAAGAATGACCAGTGTGATTTAATTTTTATGAATTTTAGCATGTGTGTACTCATAGTAGGCGCTCAATCCAGGAAGGAATTCTATTGTTTGCTGGAAGAGTCCAAGATTTGTAGGTATGGTACGTAAAAGTAGGGATGAGCTAAGAGGAGAAAGGAAAAGGGATTTTGAGTATAGGGAATTTCAGTCGTTTCGGGATTGAGCGCCTACCAAGCACGGGCTATTGCTTTGTGAGGGTAGCTAGCGTTTCGTTAGTATAAGTGTATTATTTAATATTCTTATTGATTGTCTGCCCTTTTTTTTAAAGTTACAATTTTCTACAATACCTTAAGTAAATAAAAACTTTACAGTTGTAACTTCATGTAATACTCTGTTACTTTACAGTAATAAGAGTTCTAATAAATATTAAATGTTGTTGGAATAAACAAAATTATGTAATTTCGTCAAAACGTTATGTCTTTAAGCATACAATTTTACATTGGAAACACGTATTTCTCTACGAAATATTTTTTATTTGTTTCTTAAACTGATCTTTATTGCGTATACGAGCCAGTTTCCCTTACAAAGTCCTCGACGAAAGCATCCCTTCCCTTAGGCGACAGTCTTCGAGGCTTTGGCTTAATCACATAAACATAATCTTTGTGATATGCTAGAGTTTTTAAAAAATGGGGCGTGGCTTAACAGCGTGCGAAAGCTGTAAATTAGAGTAAAAAAATTTGTCCTAAAGTACGTGCTACAGTTGTAGAAAGTAAAAATTGAAAATGAAAATTCCAAGTTAAGATAATTTGAAACGCAAACAAAACAATTTTAATTGATATTTAAAGGATTTCTTGCTCATGATATAGTTTCGGGATTACATGCCAAGTTTCTCAGGGGAAGAGTTTGACGACCAAGATTTTCCTTAGAGAGATGAATTATTTTGTACGAGTTGCCTCCATCTGACATCATAATGTTTTCCTAAATGTAGATACAAATTTTCGGACGGCGAGACTAATAAATTAATGCTTATAGGAAAACAATATTGCGTACAAGTTTTCTTGTGAACTTATATGGTATAAAACTTTAGATGGAAATATTTGTTCAATACTTTTTAATTAAACTGCATCGCCTGTTAGAGGTATAGCGGTGAGTAGATAGAAAATACCACTTTGGAGCCATGTGGTGCTGGGACTGTGTGGCGCTAGGACTGTGATGATTTCACCAACCCCGTGCATGTCGCATCCTGTTCGTGTCGTCATCACAGACGTCAGTCGCAAGTATGTTTGTGTTGTAATCCGGTTTCATGTGCATGTTTATCGATTGACGTAAAACTCCCCGCTGCTCTGATGTCATACTAAATCCGCAACCTGATTGCAGCATGCAGATACATGTTAGAATTTCTAGAACATTCTATTTAGTTCAGCAATGGGCGCTAGAGGGCAGTAGTGTCCCCTTGCCGCTTTTTGATTGTTTCTCGTGGATCCTGAACAAGTTATTAACCAATATTTTTAATTGATTATACTATTTGACTTAATAATTAATATATTTAATGAAAACGTTCATCTATTTGTATGTAAATTTCAATTATTTGTCCATCTATGGCATGGGAAACGTGGACGATAACACAAAGCTGTGCTTTTATCTCGTGAATCCTATTATTTGATCTTATCTATCCGATCGTATCTGTCCTCTTTGTTCACCTTTGTGCAGCGGAAACCAGCATGAGGCTGATGGATTGCACATAGACAATTCTGTTCCAACTTGCTCAGACCTTTGTACATCCACGATAATGAATGAATTCATAAATTTAAATTTATTTTGTTTCTATTTTAGGTTAAGATATTTTAAATTTCTCAGTTCTTTATCTTACAAACATAATTTACGTATTTTTCTTTTCTTCTCGCCGTTAAATTAAATGTACTAATTTTCACACCATATTTTTTATATACAAACAGAAGATTTTCTTTTTTCCCCCCATTTTTAAGTTTTACATCCTTTTCCCGCTGCGTTTAACTTACAAACGTAATAGATTTTATAAAAGTAATATGTTTTCACAATTTTAATTTTTTTTTTCCTCTTTTTATTTTACAAAAGTTTTTTCCTCTTCAGTTTAATCTTTGCTTTCCGTGTTTTACATTCTTCACTTTATTTGTTTTACAAAAACTGTACTTATTTTCATACGATTTTTTCTTTCTTTTCTACGAACTCGGTCTTTTTTCCTATATTTTACTTCAAGAAGTAATTTTAAATTTTTCTTTTATATAAAAGTATTTTTTTAATTCTTTGATGAATTTTCTTCTCTCATTTCTTTTTTCTTTCTTTTATTTTCCTCTTCAGGTTTTTCTTAATGTTTTAGATACTTATTGATCCTCCATTTCTCGAAGCGTAAAGTTACATATATATTTCTCTGTCTATGAAGTTTAAGCTGGAACTTACACGCATATAATTTCCCTTTAGAGGCTTTCATGGATAATATTTTCTGCAAATTTAAACCAATAAGTACGATCTTCCTTACATATAGCTTACTCAGCATATTATATTTCTTCTTATTTTTTTTACGCTACTAATACTTAAGATATACAACACTTTCTCTTCTAACGTATTATACTAACTTTTTGAAACACTATACTAAAATGTCGCAAATTCTCTTTTACACATCTCATTCTTGTTCAAAGGATTCACGAAATGTGTCAAAAAATGTAAATTTTTAACTTTCTATTTTCCACTTAGACATTTTGCCTTACATTTAACCTTTATCATGTTTTTAAAACATATCCCTGTTAATATTTCTGATTCTTTTTTTTTTTTTTTTTTCCTAAAAATAAATACAGACTTATACGGATTTTTTAAATGTCTACTGACTTTGAATTAAACCTTCGAATTCAGAAATAGTAAATTTTCACAACATAAAATCTACTTGAACTAATATATGGACATCTCTAGCCAGTTTAGTTCAAATACATAGAAAACAATATGAAATTTCTTATTATTGTCTACTCAAGTTTAATACTTACCAACAGCATTTCATTTCTTATTATTTTACACTACAGACATTTACATGAATATATTCAGAACACTCCTTTTTATTGAGCAGGAGGTTTCAGATATATTACTAACGCAGATTGACTCTTTGAAATATTTTACAAAAATATCTTGGATTTTCTTGTACACATTGTATTTAAATCACCGAACATACGTTAAATTTTGATTTCTATCTCGTGAAAATTTCACCCGGATTCTTAATGTGATCCCACCATTTACCGCAGACCTTCAAAAACACTGCTATATTTTAACTTAACACAATCTTATTTTTTAACAAGGTACAGAATTTTTAAGTACAGAGATAAATATCCACAATGTAATGTAATATTTTAAATTCACTATTGAGCCATATTTGTGTGAAACATCTAAAAAGAAAGGATGTCTGGACAAGAAATGAATGTTCAGTCACGGAAGTGAAATTTTGTCACCTTTTTCCCTACTTAGAATATAAAAATTTCTCAGCTCGGAATATTCTTTTCAAAGAGTATGATCATTATTTTTTCAAGTCTCAAAGCTTTTTAATATATTCCTTCTAACTTAAGACATGCATTTCAAATTGACAAACACTGAACTCTTACAGCTTTTTGAGGATGATTTTTAAGTTATGATACATAGCAAATAAAATCCTACATAACAAAGAATATTGACATGAATTTCCAAATAATAATACAACGTAACTTCAATATATTCAATTTAACTAAAGATACGCATTTCAAACTGATATTACTTTACTTAAGCTATTTAAGTACATCCGATATTTAATTTTTCACAGATATGAGAAACATTTTTGCATAAATACCATACAAAACATATAATATTGATATAAACTCCATATTATGGTTAAACATTGGTAACTTAAATGAACCTTTAATACATTTTATTGTGAATTAATCTTAAAAAGAAAAATTCAAATAGAAGTATTCAAACAGAAATGCTTCACAAATTTACATATTAAGCAAACATTCAAGAGACTACCTATATATCTAGAGATGTTATTTACACTAGTTGGTAATGTAATTTATTAGAACAGTCGCAGACGTATAGGAGAGGTATGCAATAACCATGAAAAAAACTTCCTACCAAGCCAAAGAGCAATATTGAAATATAACATATAAGAAGGGGGAAAATGTCTGAATATGGAAAACATGAACAAGGAATGAATATTTTTTCTGAAAATGTCCCTGATTGAAATAAGTCAGGGGTAAGAACCTTAACCAGTTTCAGGAATAGGGCCTGAAAACTAATGAAGTATTTTTAATCATATTTTAGTCTATAATGCATTTATTTATACTAAAATATTCTGTTTGAAGACTATATTATACACTTAGAAGGAATTTGATAAAACAGAATGATTTCATTTTCTGAAGAGTCAGGTTCAGAAATCTTACAACTCAAAAGGAAAAAAAAAAGGTTAGAGCGAGAATGAAGTATACCGTAACCAATAAAAAATGTTTTTCTTCCTAAAAAAACTAAGGTGAAACTTTTCCACCTAAAAAATCTAAATGAATCTTTTTCGGCTTTTCAAAATAAAAGTGAAGATTTTTCTCCCTAAAAAAGTTAAAGTGAAACTTATTCGACCTAAAAAAATCTAAATAATTTTTTTTTTGACTTTTCAAAATCAAAGTGTAAATTTTTCCCCTTACATTTTGAATTTAACATGGGTTTTTCCATAGACAAAATAAAAGTGGAGATTTTTCTCCCTAAAAAAATTAAAGTAAAACTTTTTCGACCTAAAAAAAAATAAATGAATTTTTTTTTCTTCCTAAAAAAATTAAAGTGAAACTTTTTCCACCTAAAAAAATCTAAATGATTTTTTTTCGGCTTTTCAAAATCAAAGTGGAGATTTTTCTCCATAAAAAAGTTAAAGCGAAACTTTTCCGACCTTAAAAAAATCTAAATGAATTTTTTTCGACTTTTTAAAATTAAAGTGTAACTTTTTCCCCCTTACATTTTAAAATTAACATGGGTTTCACCACAGACGAAATAACAGTGGTGATGTCTTGTCTTAAAAAATTAAAGTGAAATTTTTCCAACTCAGAAAAGCAAACTGCTTCATTTGAGCCCTACCGGAAACTGCAGTGAGCATTTTTCGCCTTAAAAAAACAAACATATTCAGATATTATCATCAAGGTTTTCTACTCAGATATATTGTTCTCCTTTTCATACCATTACATTTAAAATGAAATTTGATTCTTTGCCGGATAGTTAAATGTTTGTTATTTTTTTTTCGCATCCGAATGTATTTCATGTCTCACATATGCTCGTTGCAATCAAGTTAGAAGTTAAGTGAATACTTCCTGAAATACTGTTCATTTCATTCCGGAAAGTATCTTCATTTTGAATGGTCTAATGTTATTTTCCTGCATGCCAAGAAAATTTTGTGCATAAAGGTTTCAATTTCGATGGAAGTTATTTACGGATGACTATAGTATTATCGTGTTTCCATAAACCTTTTGAAAACTTTGAGTATTAGCAATTTTTAACGTTATGGCCACTGCAAATCATTGAATTTTCAAATATTTTCTTATTTATCTTTTACATTGCCTTGTAAACATTTTGGAATAAATTTTTATTAAATAGTTATATTGTTTGATTTAATAACGTTTCGCACGTTTGGAAGATTTAACTTCAATAACACTACCACGCTGAACCAGAAAATTAAGAAAGGAAATGTAATTTTTCATCTTAGTATACTATGGGAATAGAGATTGTTAACCCACCTCATACAGAATATTTTCTCGAAGTTACCAAGAATCACTGACTTGCACTGTCATAGATTTTTCTCATGAAGTCTATTTCTTTCTTAAAAGAAGTTTATATACTAATTTCATTAGAAACATGTCTAAGAAAATATCTGACATTCATGAGAAACATCAGCACCTTAATTTAAATGACTAGGAAACTAAGAAGCATTGTTTTGTAAATATGTTTCTCTTTGACTCAAAAGTTTCTTTTTTATCATATTCTAAATGAACAACTAACCGCATATAAGTAATATATTGTATTGATGAACCAATGTTATATTTTAACTTATTGACTATGAGAAGAAAGTCATGTTTTCCCCTAAATGCTCATTTTCAAGTAGAATTTTACTAACGCACACATGTGTTTATTGCACTTTTTGATAAAATCTCAAAGGCTGAAATGAGTGTTCAATTACCAAATTTGTACTTTCCGACTTCATTTTACTGAAACGGAAACATTCATATTAATTGCGAAGAAACATTTGTACATGTTTTGCTTTTTGATTAATTTTCATACCACCTGATTATCTTTGAAAATTTGTTTTCTAGTCCAGTGCTAATATATTGCTAATTTTCACTTTTTCAGTATCATTCGTATGTGACAAAAACTCAGTTTACAACCTTTTCTTACTTTAACACCTTGCATTGTATTGCTGAACCGGGGCCGTGCTTTCATTTTTATTACATATCATGCAAATATTAAAAAAAGGCACATTTTTTCCTTCTGTTAGCACAATTTGAACGAAAATTTTACTATTACAGAGACTTCTTTAGTAAAATCTCAACGTTAAACTGAATGTTTCATTACTAATTTTGAAGATTCTGGATATATCCTACTTAAACGTTCATAACTGGTTAGCAAAATAGTTTATGTGAAACCTTCCGTATAACTAGTTTTGTATAATTACCGTCCAGATTTTGCAGAGTACTTGATCTTCATTACATCTCTTTTCAGTAAATTTACATTTTTATGCTGTGTAATTTCAAAAATAAGCTTCGAATAGGATGAATATTTGCACATTCTACTGAATTGCGTAGATCTGAAGACTTTCTTTTATTTCCAGAATTTTACCTTATGTGTGCATAACCTGCATTTATTCAATTCGTCTTCTTATTATTGATAGGAAAAATTAAAGTTACGTGAGAGATTTAGAATACTGAAGTTCATATGAATGTTGAATACTGGGAAGAAATCCGGCATTCTGCCATAATTGACTTATGCTCTGAATAATAAAATTTTAAGAAAACATTAGTTTCATTCATGTGAATAAAATAAATACATTTTCCAAAAACACATCCAGGAAATCTATCACAAGTGTCAACATAAATGATCTACAAATATATTTTTAAGTATTCAAATAACTCATAACGTGAAGATAAACCAAGAGAAAAAGTATTGAGAATCCATTGGCATATATCAACAACAAAGCTAAAATAGTTTCCAATAACAAAGATAAAACAGTTTCCAAGTGTTTAAGGGAGTATCGAGAGCACACTCTCTCAAAGCGTTTGCAAAAAGCCAACGACATCACAAATTCATAAATTTTATGGAACATAACATTATTTAAAATTTTTCATTCTGATATAGGAAAATACTCATTAAATTATTAAATGTGGGTATTCTGTACGTGTTTTTAAAGAAATAAATGTATTCATTTTTAGGGAAATTTTGCATTCTATATTGGTAAGAATACTGATAAGTTAGAAAATTTTTCTGTATTGAACACATGTGTCTACGAAATTCTTTGCAAAATGCAGATAGTTAATAATCATTTCGATGCTTCATTAGAAATAAAGTGTTATAGATGAAAAACAATTTAAAATTAACCAAGAGTATACAAGGGAGTACATGTATAAACTATTTTGCTAACCAGTTATGAACGTTTAAGTAGGATATATCCAGAATCTTCAAAATTAGTAATGAAACATTCAGTTTAACGTTGAGATTTTACTAAAGAAGTCTCTTTAATAGTAAAATTTTCGTTCAAATTGTGCTAACAGAAGAAAAAAAATGTGCCTTTTTTTAATATTAGCATGATATGTAATAAAATGAAAGCATGGCTCTGATTCAGCAATACCAGGACTAAAGAGAAGGGCTAGCTCATAGAGCGTTTCCCCCTGAAACATGCAGTGAGGAGTGATGACGTAGCAATGATGCCACCGAGCGCGGAGATGCAATTGACAACATAGAAATTAGCGTTTTAAATTTGAAGAACCAGCGTTTAAAATGAGCTGTGTGTGAAAGATAGCTATAATTTGGAAGAGACAATGTTACTGCAGTATGCATTTTACACTGAACATTACAAAATTTAATAGTACTTACTCAATTTTAAAATAATAGATAAAGTGCGCTACTCTTAGCATAAAGTTCCTGTTTTTATTTGCAGGGATTTTTTTTTCTTTAAATGCCTGTTTGTTTCTAATCATTTCTTTATCTGCATTTTAACTAAGAGAACTGTACTACTGCTTCTAAGATAACTATAATAACAGCTATTTAAAATTAATCAAAAAACAACCTTAAATTGGCATAGTTTTAAACATGTATGGTTATATATGGCAAAATTTCTGCTAATCTAAGTTTGAGTTTCAGCCTAATTGTAAATTTTACATTGGCATATTTTTATCCCGATTCAATATAATAACATATATTTTTTTTAATAATTTTGTAACTTAGGCTTACATCAATATTTCATTTAAATAAATACATGTAAGATTCTTATCTTAATTTAGACAAAACAACTTTACTCACAGTACCTAAAATAATTATTTAATTTTTGAAAAGTGGGGGTTAGGGGGCAGGTCTTCTTATGCCAATTACTTTAATATCATACTTTATATATATTTTATCTAGAATGCTAAGCTAACACAAAATCGAATCAATAATAACAGAGGATATAATAAAAATAACTGTAACAATAACTTAACAGAATTAGTTCTCATTTGAAATATGCTTTACGCTATTAACTTCTAAAATGCCATCTAGAAATATTTCAAATCAAAACATATTATATATGCTTACTTGTACAGTCGCAATGCAACTACAAGTTGTTGAAACATTATTTATTGGCTGCCACATTCGAAGCAATCCATTTTTTTGCCTTTCGGGTTGCTTTTCTTTGGGAAAAAAACATATGCATTTCTATTTAAGAAACGTATTCTAATAAAAGTTCTCACTCTGCAAAATAAACAAATTGCTTCTCTGTTAACTTCAGGATAATATTTCTCCAGTTTATTAATTAAAGAGCCAATTACATGCTTCCCTTCATAGTAAGTTGTACCATGAACTGCACAAAATATGTTTTCGAACTCATACACTGTATTCATCCATGAATGAGAAGGTGTAGTCAAACCTCCTAAGGACAATAATTTAATGCATTCTGAATTAAATATTGGTTCATCAGCACTATTTTTAGATATTGTTCCCAATGATGGGTCTTTGTCTGGCACACGATAGGCAATATAACTTGCAACATATGTTAATGCTTCTTTTTCGACTGTCGAAAATTGTCTGTCGGAATTCAATTCTAATTCCCATGCCATAGGAGAAGGTTCCTCTATGAAATCCAAATCCAAATCATCAATAGTATTTAATGGAAAAGCATCTTCCTCCTCAGTTTTCAAAGCCTTTTCAAGTATTTCGGATGTTAAATATGAATCAATGTTTCTGCTTTCTTTAGTCATGCATACTTTTGAAGATAAATTTGGCAGCTTATTAGCGAGTATTAATTGCTTTAAGCGGCGTATAACTTCACTAGGTGATGGATGGTCATTAAACCTACCAAGCCCTCGAATCTGACTAAATAGACTTTCAAGTGCATCCTGAGTTAATCTAGAGGTTAAAATATATTTAGCATCATACGATGATTTCAAATCATGGTGTAGGCCAAAAAGAGAATTTATTGAAATTATTATTCCTTTTTGGAAAGGCAGTAAGTTGGCTTTTCCCTGAAGTCTTAATCCAATGACTTTCTTCATTAATTCCAAAACTTGAATTTGTTTCTCATGATGTTCATTTAATCCAAATGCTGCTTTAAGTATTTTATCTGAAGGAGGGTATGTTTTCGTACTAATCATAATATCGAAAAAATTGTCGATTAACTCAAAGAAGTCGGATGCTTTTTTATCTCCTGTGAGGTGGAGTATACCTTTTGCTGTAGTTCTTGAAGATAATGTTTTCGCTGGAGCGACTTTTTGTCTCTCGTTTTCCTTGACCATTAAATAATTTGGTTTTAGTTTGTGACACAATTTAATTTCTCCTGAATCTTTATTTAAAACCTCTTTAATAATATCAACATTTAAAACAGTTCCGTCTTCTAAAACAAATCCTTTATCTAAAAAGTGGTTTCTCAGTAATTTGAGGCAGTGCGCTAAATCTGCAAAAACCCATATTTTTTTCGTTTGGAATACTGGATTTGGAAACTGAGAACTATTAATTGAAATCTGTAACTCTTTCCACAAAGTAGTAGAGCCTCCTAAATCAGACACTATTGCTTTCACTTCTACTCCAGATGATTGAATATGTCTTATGAGTGAAAAAAGAAGTTCTTTCTTCATTGGAGTGTTAAAATCAAAAAATATTGGTTGTTTCCACTGCGAAATGAGACCTCTGATTAAAACAAACTGCATTTTTTGTAAAGGACCGAGAATTTGGTCCAGTTTAGAGTCATAGCAGAGTTTAGAATCTATGTGCATTTCGTCGAAACTGAGAACGCATATTTTTTCTACAGAATTCAAATATTGGCATCTTTCCTTCATTACAGCAAGAACATCACTCTGAATTCCTGGACTACATGAAAATTTAGCGCACCATCTCTTTAATGTGCTAGTGCTAGGTAAAGGAATTCCCATTTTATCTTTCCAAAAATCGTAGCTTTTAGATGACAGAGCTCTTATGACAATGCAACGTGAAATATCTTCACTAGTCCACCTGATTTTTTCCTTCTTTTCTAGCAATGCGTTAATCTGCGTCTTTGTAAAAATATGCTTTAGACGTTTTTCCAAATTCTCCGATCTGTTCTGTTTTTTCCTAAATTTCGCTGTTTGGGATTTTAATTTCTGAATTTCCGATACAAATTTCTTTCTATATGTCGTCCACCTTCTTTGTCGCTGAGCAAACATTCTAAAATTTTTCTTTTCTCTATTTTTCAATATTTTATTACAATTTTCTAAGGATATTATTTTGTTCTTCAAATTATCAATACATTCTTGTTTATCTTTACACTTAGGGCACTCAGGGATATTGTCACATAGGGCATTGTCACTTGTGAGTTTTATTTCAAAATCATTCACATTTGATTTATTATTGTCAGCTTCAATTTCGTTCTCGGCCTCAAAATAAATTTTCTTTGGGCTTAATTCGTGTAGTCTTTCAAAAGCACTCTGCATTAGTTTTCTTTTCAAATGTCTCCGATTTCTTTGTGTTATTTCGTTTACTGCACACGATAAATTTACTTTCGGCACAGCATTGCATTTCAACAGTTTCTTTTGCGGCAATCCAAGCAAGCGATTTCTCATGTCATCTTCATAATCACTGCACAGAAAATGTTCGCTGCAAATTCTTGCGTTTTTCACATTAATAGAATCTTGTCTTCGACATTTATGTATCCATTCTTTCGTCAAAAGCAAATTATCCTATGGGAAAGAATGAAATACAATACCTCTTTCTTTCGTATTTCTATAAGTGTTACGGCACGTTGCTACAGCACAAGAAGCCATATTACATAAAGGATACTTTAAATATAGAATTTAAAAGGAAATCTGACTAAAACTATATATATATATACACACACACAAATTATTTTAAATATTTGCATTATTAGAAAATAAATATGTATGATTAACATTAATTTGGGATATGCGATCTCCAGAAAATTGTCTCGCAAATGAATGTGTTAAATTGCTTAAGTTCACGCCGGGAAATAATGTTATGAATCCTGGTCACGGCACCAGTGTTATGAAGAAAAGAAAGTTTCGACCATAGGTTAAATAGTTTTTACTTCTAGGTACCATGTTATATCTGAAATTCCTATATTGTTAAATGTTAAATATGAAACTACTTGCCGTTAAAGGGAGTGATCGTATAGTGAAACGTGTACAGCATTTTTGCGTTGTGAAAAAAAATGCATTCCGGGACCGCGCCGTGAGAGGATCGAAAACATAAAACATATACAAGATATAAAGGAAAAGTTCATATTAAATATATAAAAAAACATACTGTAAGAGGTTCCAGATTAAATATCAGTTTATTCAATTACAACACAATAAGAAAAATCTTAACCTCATCTGAGAGTCTGTTCATTTAAATTCATAAAAAAAACTTAAGGTTTGTCTGGCGATTTAAAAGAACGGAAAGGGAAACAATTTAAGGCCTGAGAGTTAAATTTTAGATTCGACGTTGTTTTTACTGCTAAGGACGTTTTTGAAAAAACTTGTCTAGGGTTCAAACACACCAAAAAAAATACAACTTAGCTTGAGGGGACATCTTGAAGCGGAGGACTCTTATCTTATCAAGAGTTGATGTCGGCCGGGCTCATCTTGACACAGGTTCTAAAAATGTAGACTCCACTTCACTACTGTAGAACAGAAACAGGAGCACTGCTGCCCAGGGCGGCTATCCGCTTGGTCCTGAAAGTCCTATGTCCACATGCAGGTAACTCGTTCAGATTTCGCCTCTTTACCAGCACGCCGCAAGGAAGAGGGTTTTCAGGCTCAGGTCAGAAACGTTTTTTTTTCTAGGCCATTTCAGCTCGCATGTTCCTACTCATCCCAAGAGCAAGCTTCACGAGTAACGACCCAAGTAAATTCCACCCACCAGTCAGTAAGGGAGAGAATCCAACTCCAATTTTCTTCAAGCCAGTTTTCAAGAGCAACGTCCACAAGACCAGCAAACCCGAAAGTCAGCGAATCCAAGCGTAAGTGCCTAAGCGAGTCCAAGAGTAAGTGTGTATCCAACTCGAATTTCCTTCGCCTCCTTCCCAAAACGGGCTCCCACTATGGCTTCACTTATCGCCCCCTTAATTATGGCAAAATCTTCGTTTTCAACTCCAGAATGCGGAAATAAGGGTGATCGCGCATGCGCGCCCTTCTTCACTTAGCCAACAACCGGACCCTCAATCGCCAAAACCTCAATGACTTACATTGAAAGACAAGTATCAACCTTTGACCTTTCCGTCACGTACTTTCCTCTCTTAAGGTCAACTAACAATGAAAATTCTTTCTCGAACATTCTAAAGCTCGCGAAATCATGACTTGGCGAAAATTGCCTCCCTTTCCCTGCTTCTTTCACAATGAATAAAAGTTTGTACAAGATTTGCCAATAAAAGAAAATAAATAATATTCATTTAACTAAATAATATTTCCAGAAGCATCTGTTTTTCCCCAAAATCAAAAACTTAAAATAAATAATTCAGAATCAAAATAAAATTTAAATTTCCATAAATCATAAAATCATTCACCTAATTTTTTTTTATAACACTATCAGATAATTTCTCTACATAACAAATGAAACTACAGTTTTAAAGGCGCGAAATCAGAGCAGGTGCAATCAGAGCAGGTGCAAACGTCAGATTACTTCTGGTTCCCCCCCTCCATGAGGCTCGCGTCGTCGAGGAGTCGAACAAAGCAATGACCTAGCCCTTCTATTTATCCCTGCAGCAATACAATGCAAGGTGTTAAAGTAAGAAAAGGTTGTAAACTCAGTTTTTGTCACATACGAAGGATACTGAAAAAGTGAAAATTAGCAATATATTAGCACTGGACTAGAAAACAAATTTTCAAAGATAATCAGGTGGTATGAAAATTAATGAAAAAGCACAACATGTGCAAATGTTTCTTCCCAATAACTTATGAATGTTTCCGTTTCAGTAAAATGAAGTCGGAAAGTACAAATTTGGTAATGAAACACTCATTTCAGCCTTTGAGATTTTATCAAAAAGTGCAATAAACACATGTGTGCGTTAGTAAAATTCTACTTGAAAATGAGCATTTAGGGGAAAACATGACTTTCTTCTCATAGTCACTTAATAAGTTAAAATATAACATTGGTTCATTGATACAATATATTACTTATATGCGGTTAGTTGTTCATTTAGAATATGATAAAGAAGAAACTTTTGAGTCAAAGAGAAACATATTTACAAAACAATGCTTCTTAGTTTCCTAGTCATTTAAATTAAGGTGCTGATGTTTCTCATGAATGTCAGATATTTTCTTAGACATGTTTCTAATGAAATTAGTATATAAACTTCTTTTAAGAAAGAAATAGACTTCATGAGAAAAATCTATGAAAGTGCAAATCAGTGATTCTTGGTAACTTCGAGAAAATATTCTGTATGAGGTGGGTTAACAATCTCTATTCCCATAGTATACTAAGATGAAAAATTACATTTCCTTTCTTAATTTTCTGGTTCAGCGTGGTAGTGTTATTGAAGTTAAATCTTCCAAACGTGCGAAACGTTATTAAATCAAACAATATAACTATTTAATAAAAATTTATTCCAAAATGTTTACAAGGCAATGTAAAAGATAAATAAGAAAATATTTGAAAATTCAATGATTTGCAGTGGCCGTAACGTTAAAAATTGCTAATACTCAAAGTTTTCAAAAGGTTTATGGAAACACGATAATACTATAGTCATCCGTAAATAACTTCCATCGAAACTGAAACCTTTATGCACAAAATTTTCTTGGCATGCAGGAAAATAACATTAGACCATTCAAAATGAAGATACTTTCCGGAATGAAATGAACAGTATTTCAGGAAGTATTCACTTAACTTCTAACTTGATTGCCATGAGCATATGTGAGACATGAAATACATTCGGATGCGAAAAAAAAAATAACAAACATTTAACTATCCGGCAAAGAATCAAATTTCATTTTAAATGTAATGGTATGAAAAGGAGAACAATATATCTGAGTAGAAAACCTTGATGATAATATATGAATATGTTTGTTTTTTTAAGGCGAAAAATGCTCACTGCAGTTTCCGGTAGGGCTCAAATGAAGCAGTTTGCTTTTCTGAGTTGGAAAAATTTCATTTAATTTTTTAAGACGAAACATCACCACTGTCATTTCGTCTGTGGTAAAACCCATGTTAATTTTAAAATGTAAGGGGAAAAAAGTTACATTTTAATTTTAAAAAGTCGAAAAAAATTCATTTAGATTTTTTTAGGTCGAAATAATTTCACTTCAATTTTTTTAGGAGGAAAAATCTTCACTTCTTTTTTACCTATGGTAAAACCCTTGTTAAATTCAAAATGTAAGGGGAAAAATTTACACTTTGATTTTGAAAAGTCCAAAAAAATTTATTTAGATTTTTTTAGGTCAAATAAGTTTCACTTTTTTAGGGAGAAAAGTCTTCACTTTTATTTTGAAAAGTCGAAAAAATTCATTTAGATTTTTTAGGTGGAAAAAGTTTCACTTTAAATTTTTTAGGAAGAAAAACATTTTTTATTGGTTACGGTATACTTCATTCTCGCTTTAACCTTTTTTTTTCCTTTTGAGTTGTAAGATTTCTGAACCTGAATCTTCAGAAAATGAAATCATTATGTTTTATCAAATTCCTTCTAAGTGTAGAATATAGTCTTCAAACAGAATATTTTAGTATAAATAAATGCATTATAGACTAAAATATGATTAAAAATACTTCATTAGTTTTCAGGCCCTATTCCTGAAACTGGTTAAGGTTCTTACCCCTGACTTATTTCAATCAGGGACATTTTCAGAAAAAATATTCATTCCTTGTTCATGTTTTCCATATTTAGACATTTCCCCTCTTCTTATATGTTATATTTCAATATTGCTCTTTGACTTGGTAGGAAGTTTTTTTCATGGTTATTGCATACCTCTCCTATACGTCTGTGACTGTTCTAATAAATTACATTACCAACTAGTGTAAATAACATCTCTAAATATATAGGTATTCTCTTGAATGTTTGCTTAATATGTAAATTTGTGAAGCATTTCTGTTTGAATATTTGCATTTGAATTTTTCATTTTAAGATTAATTCACAATAAAATGTATTAAAGGTTCATTTAAGTTACCAATGTTTAACCATAATATGGAGTTCATATCAATATTATATGTTTTGTATGGTATTTATGCAAAAATGTTTCTCATATCTGTGAAAAATTAAATATCGGATGTACTTAAATAGCTTAAGTAAAGTAATATCAGTTTGAAATGCGTATCTTCAGTTAAATTTAATATATTGAAGTTACGTTGTATTATTATTTGGAAATTCATGTCAATATTCTTTGTTATGTAGGATTTTATTTGCTATGTATCATAACTTAAAAATCATCCTCAAAAAGCTGTAAGAGTTCAGTGTTTGTCAATTTGAAATGCATGTCTTAAGTTAGAAGGAATATATTAAAAAGCTTTGAGACTTGAAAAAATAATGATCATACTCTTTGAAAAGAATATTCCGAGCTGAGAAATTTTTATATTCTATGTAGGGAAAAAGGTGACAAAATTTCACTTCCGTGACTGAACATTCATTTCTTGTCCAGACATCCTTTCTTTTTAGATGTTTCACACAAATATGGCTCAATAGTGAATTTAAAATATTACATTACATTGTGGATATTTATCTCTGTACTTAAAAATTCTGTACCTTGTTAAAAAATAAGATTGTGTTAAGTTAAAATATAGCAGTGTTTTTGAAGGTCTGCGGTAAATGGTGGGATCACATTAAGAATCCGGGTGAAGTTTTCACATGATAGAAATCAAAATTTAACGTATGTTCGGTGATTTAAATACAATGTGTGCAAGAAAATCCAAGATATTTTTGTAAAATATTTCAAAGAGTCAATCTGTGTTAGTAATATATCTGAAACCTCCTGTTCAATAAAAAGGAGTGTTCTGAATATATTTATGTAAATGTCTGTAGTGTAAAATAATTTAAGAAATGAGATGCTGTTGATACGTATTCAACTTGAGTAGACAATAATAAGAAATTTCATATTGTTTTCTATGTATTTGAACTAAACTGGCTAGAGATGTCCATATATTAGTTCAAGCAGATTTTATGTTGTGAAAATTTACTATTTCTGAATTCGAAGTTTTAATTCAAAGTCAGTAGACATTTAAAAAATCCGTATAAGTCTGTATTTATTTTTAGGAAAAAAAAAAAAAAAAAGAATCAGAAATATTAACAGGGATATGTTTTAAAAACATGATAAAGGTTAAATGTAAGGCAAAATGTCTAAGTGGAAAATAGAAAGTTAAAAATTTACATTTTTTGACACATTTCGTGAATCCTTTGAACAAGAATGAGATGTGTAAAAGAGAATTCGCGACATTTTAGTATAGTGTTTCAAAAAGTTAGTATAATACGTTAGAAGAGAAAGTTTTGTATATCTTAAGTATTAGAAGCGTAAAAAAATTAGAAGAAATATAATATGCTAAGTAAGCTATATGTAAGGAACATCGTACTTATTGGTTTAAATTTGCAGAAAATATTATCCATGAAAGCCTCTAGAGAGAAATTATATGCGTGTAAGTTCCTGCTTAAACTTCATAGACAGAGAAATATGTAACTTTACGCTTCGAGAAATGGAGGTGTAACATCAATAAGTATTTAAAACATTAAGAAAAACCTTAAGAGGAAAATAAAAGAAAGAAAAAAGAAATGAGAGTAGAAAATTCATCAAAGAATTAAAAAATTACTTTTTTATAAAAGAAAAATTAAAAATTACTTCTTGAAGTAAAATATAGGAAAATAGACCGAGTTCGTAAAAAAGAAAGAAAAAATCGTATGAAAATAAGTACAGCTTTTGTAAAACAAACAAAGTGAAGAATGTAAAACACGGAAAGGAAAGATTAAACTGAAGAGGAAAAAACATTTTGTAAAATAAAAAGAGGGAAAAAAAAATTAAAGTTGTGAAAACATATTACTTTTATAAAATCTATTACTTCTGTAAGTTAAACGCAGGGGGAAAAGAATGTAAAACTAAAAAATGGAGGGAAAAAGAAAATCTTATGTTTGTATACAAAAAATATGGTGTGAAAATTAGTAGACTTAATTTAACGGCGAGAAGAAAAGAAAAATACGTAAATTATGTTTGTAAGATAAAAAAATGAGAAATTTAAAATATCTTAACCTAAAATAGAAACAAAATAAATTTAAAGTTATGAATTCGTTCATTATCAGGATTTACAAAGGTCTGAGCAAGTTGGAACAGAATTCTCTATGTGCAATCCATCAGCCTCATGCTGGTTTCCGCTGCACAAAGATGAACAAAGAGGACACATACGGTCGGATAGATAAGATCAAATAATAGGATTCACGAGACAAAAGCACAGCTTTGTGTTATCGTCCACGTTTCCCATGCCATAGATGGACAAATAATTGAAATTTACATACAAATAGATGAACGTTTTCATTAAATATATTAATTATTAAGTCAAATAGCATAATCAATTAAAAATAATAGTTAATAACTTGTTCAGGATCCACGAGAAACAATCAAAAAGCGGCAAGGGGACACTACTGCCCTTTAGCGCCCATTGCTGAACTAAATAGAATGTTCTAGAAATTCTAACATGTTGCAATCACGTTGTGGATTTGCGTCAACAGATAAGCGCGGACATGAAAACATAAACAGGACGAAACATGGGACTGGCGTAGCAAGATAATCCGAGGTGATAATGCGTGATGACGTCACGAACAAGAAGCAGCACGTCAGGGGTTAAGCCAACACCTCCTAGAACTAACTCAAGGCCACGGCGCGCAGTTCGTGACGTCACTGCAGTAGGGATACTTTCGTCCTCGCCAACTTTAAGGGTGCCTTCTTAAATATCCATTTGACAGGCTTATATAAAAACTGAAATTTTTATATTTAATTCTCATCGTTTATAAATCTGGAAAATACCTTGCTTTCATTAGAATGTGAAGAACCGAGATTTTTATTTTTAGAATGTTTTCGATACGAATAACTAGAATTTTTAATTCCATTAAAAGTTCTTACTGATGTTACTAAATTTAATCGCTGAGAAACTCTTGTTAACGAAAGAAACTTCACACTTAATGAATCGGAATTTTATTTGTACGCAATAATTAAACAGAAAGACAATTTAAGACATGAAGGCAGGATATAGATCCTAAAAAATTGAGATAAATTCTAACTGATTTAAATTCTGAAGCTAATTTACCTGGAATCATGTAGCAACATAAAATCATTAGTTGAAAACAAATATAATTAATCAGAGATGTTTATTGGTCAAGGGTCGTATTAATTATACTTACAACAATTTATGCCTTGACTAATAAACATCTTTGATAAGTATAAGTAATATATCTTATTTTTGACATATGTTGGCGAATAATAATAAATACTCATGTTTGAAACAAATAACGCTAAGCTTGCAACGATTTAAATAAGTTTTTATAAATATTTTAGACATTAGGTGCACAGAGAGAATTGCATATTATTTTGCATTTTAATATCAGATCTCTGATAGAGATCTGATATAGATCTAAATAGCTAACCTCTGATCTTTACAGGGAAATTTTACAGGGAAACATGGTTTAGCAGTATTGTGGGAAAGGCAAATGTAACAAATCCTAAACTGGGATATTGAACACAACAAATGAAAAACACAATTATCATTGCATTATTACTGCTGAATAAAATTACTAACATATAATGCCCTTAGGATGCACTAAATTATACATTACAATTCGAAACAATTTATACAGAAATACTTTAGATAACATGTATATGCTTATTTTCAATCAGTCAACTAAAAAGAGGAAGGATTGTTCCAATAGAGGAAAAGAAGAAAATCATCGAAATTGTCTTTGCAGTCAATTCAGAATTATTCAAAACTGTCTGTAAACGGGGAACGATAAATATTGCTTTTTTTTTTTTTTTTATCACAGACTGCATTTCATCAAATAAAAATGTATGGCATAATATTTCATAAAGACTACATTTCTATCTTTAGAAAGAATTTCAATTGTAGTCTTTATGAAATATCATGCCATACATTTTTATTTCCATACGTATGTATATGCATGCGTATATATGTATGACAATATATTCGATTTCTTTCGAAAAAAAAAAAAAATTGCTTCGACATACTGCTATACAAAATATACAATTTAAAATAATATATTTGGGGTGAAGAAAGAGAATTTTAGGATTTTTAACATATATATATATATGAAGTAATTAAATTTAAAAATCAAAACACAATAAAAAAATTTCATGAACTTTAACATATACACATATAAAAGTTGCATTGATATTGCACTATACAAGTAAATGAAGAGGGAATACATAATGAATACCTTTGACAAAAAATAAATGAAACTCAGAATTTCGTAAATTTTAATGCGTGCAAATATATAGAAATGCATACATTCCCTGTAGCAGGTAAAAATTCATATTTTGGTTTGAATAGTTTGTATTTTGCGCCTTTTAACTACAGGCTTAGGCAAATCATTCATTTTTTGCAATAATTATTCAATAAAGAATTTGTTGCTGCCATTACTAAATATTTTATTATAATATCAGCTGAATGACCGATTTCACATGCATCCATAAATACATCACAGTCTTTCAAATTTTGTAAAGTTGATTTGACTGTTATTTGTCTCTGAATTTTGCTTTTTAAAAATTTCTGTTCATTGTTCACTGATAGAAGTTTTTGAACTGTTACGTAATTATACATAATTACAGTAACAACATCCGCTCGAGGGCATAACAAACCTCCTCGGCTCATATTTTTAATTAAGGAATAATTTTGATTATTTTCCAATACTTTATCTGTAACTAAAAGTTTAAAACAGGAATTGCATTTAAGTTTTTTCAGAGCAGCTCTAGCACAATAACCTGACAGGTATGTTAATACTGGTAAAAAAGTTTCAGCATCTTCAAAATCCTTTTCTGTAATACTTATGTCAAATTCTGTAAACTCTTCTTCAATTTCATCCACTTCGATTCTGTTGTCAGTGCTGCTAATTTTTATTTTCCCATATGTGCTCGAATTGAGAGTAAGGGGTAAAAAGTTCTGGAGACGTAATTCTGTTTCTGCTTCATAGACTTGTCTTACAGATACTAAATATTGTGATCCGGCTAAAGACCTGTATTTCCCAAATCTGGCTTCCAGGGTATCAGTTTGAATTTTTCCTGGAAGAAAGTACTTAAATTTCAGCTCATGAAGGCAATATTTTGACATCTCCATTATACCATGAGTTGTATGACTGATAGCCAATAGTGTATCCTTTGTAAGAGTGCCTGTTGAAGAATTTTTTTCCAGTAATCGAGCCAAAGGAGAAATTTTTCTAGAAACTCGGAATTTATATGACACTTATCAGAAATAGGTCTCTGAAATTCATCTCGGAAACGATCTCCTTTGAAAGGCGTTTTCACGTTCATGATGCACCACCATTTGTATATAATGTCAATAAAATTCGCTGTGGATTTATAATTTTTTAGTTGGTGTTCATTGCCTAATTTCAAAAGTGCTTGAATCACATATGGATTAAATATATCCAATACAAGTTTAACATTCTGTCTTTCAAAATTTGATGGACACAATGCTTTCAAATTCAATCCATAAGCATATTTGACTAAATTTATGCTTTCTATGCTATGAAGTTGTCTTAAAGTAGAAAAGGATGCCATTAAGAAATTTCAGGTTCAGAGGATTTTAATTAAGAAATTTCAGGTTCATTTCAGGCCATTAAGAAATTTCAGGTTCAGAGATTCAGGTTCTAGGAGGTGTTGGCTTAAGCCAACACCTCCTAGAATTACATAAGTATGATGACTTAATCATACTATACATAAGTATGATGATTACATAAGTATGATGACTTAATCATACTATTAATTTAATTTATAGCAGATAGTACTGTTTATGATCATGCTAATCGTTCAATCTCTAGCAGATGGCATTCTTTATCGTCATGCTAGTCAATTTGTAGTAAATAGCATCATTTACCAAGTTAAGTAAATTAAACAAATGTGTGACTTAAAAGTAGGATTAGATTAAATGTAGGATTAATAAAAATTCAAAATTGTAAATACATTTTGTATGTTGCAAAATGCTCGCATTTAAATATCTCGATACATTTGTCACAGGAACAGCGTATTTATTAAAATCCGAAGACCTTGAAAAATCTTGATAATATCTCTGTAACTAATACCAATTTTGCTTCTGATGTTAATGCGAAAAAATACGCTATTTAAATTTTTGTGAGCTCATGCCTGATATTCTTAAAATTCACTTAATATAACATAAATCATTAAATATGAAGTTTTACAAAATCTTGTATTTAATTCTAGTTTAGATAATTAAATCCGATTATAACAATCTTTGCATGCAAGTGTTTCGTATTTTTTGTAAGTAAATAATTAAATTTATGCAACACTTTATTTTACAAAAGATTTTTCTATCTAATTAGACACTATTCTTCAAAACTAGTACTTGTTTCACTTTATACAATTAATAGACAAGTATGATTTTCTTTCTATTAGTCGTGAATAAACATTAACTTATATTACTTTAGTGGCCAACCAGCGGCCGAGCGGTAAAGTCGCTGAACACTGGTAGTTCGGTCCGAGGTTCGAATCCCGCCAACGGGGTGGCTGCATGGGTGTTTTCGGGGTTTTCCCCATGTGTAACGTATATACGAGCCAGTTTCCCTTAGAAAGTCCTCCACGAAGGCATCCCTCCCCTTAGGCAGATAGCTCTCGAGGCTTTGCCATAATTAAAATAACCTAACCTGTATTATTTTATGCTACAAATTTTAATGAAATTTAATAATTTATACTCAGTTTAAAGCCGAAAAACTTAATGTATAAAAAATTCTTGCTGATAGGTTTGTGCCCTTCATTTTCACCCTGAGGACATTTCAAAATGTACAGAATTTGTTGATGAAAGGACTGGAAGGAAGGTGACTGCTCCCTTATCGAGGTACAAATTAAAACGTTTTGCGATTCCTAGTATTTTCCCAAACTGCCCAAATATATTTCAAGGGAATTTATCGTGAGAGAAAGCCCAGATGAACGTCGTCAAAGGCTAGAAAATAAAAATCTTCAGTGGGCTGTAACTGAAAGTATATCCCAGTTTCAGACGAATGAAAAAGAAAAATCCTTTTCTTCATTTTCTGAATTTTTAGATAAGATGGGAAAAGAAAAGCTACCTGGCTCGTGGAACTGTATTAAAAGAGCACGGGAAGCTATCTTTTTAATTATTGAGCTAACACCGTGCCCTGAAATAAATATTTCAGCATTAATAAACGAAAAACTTGAAATTTCAGTTTACATTGGGAAAACTGAACTTAAAAAAGTTAATTATTTAACTTTACCAGCATCTGTTGGCAATGTAGATGAGGTAATTTCTATTTTAAACGCTTTGTTATCGTATGAATTTAAAAGTGATGTGCAGAATTTAAGAATAAATTCTGTTTGTGAAACTTTAGAAAATATTGAAGAACAAATACGATGAAAATAAGCAGAAAGCCATACAATTCATTAGGGAGCAATTAACATTAATTAATACATCCAAAGAAAACTTACGGTATTCTCCAGAGAGTATGATACTATTCAGTATTTTATGTACAATTTCACCCCATGCTTATAAATTTTTAAGGAGTTCTGGGTGTATTTTGGCTCCTCACCCTCGGACAATTCAAAGGTTATGCTCATCTTTGGTAGCTAATCCTCAGAATGAACAATGCGAAGAGGACTTTTTAAAACACTTAAAACAAAAAAGTCCTGTACTTCAAGAATGCGATCGCATAGTTACAATGATGATCGATGAAATTCACATAAAACCATATGTCGACTATAAAGCTGGCAACATTGTAGGCATGGCTTACAATTCTGAAAACATAGCTACAACTGCACTTGTTTTCATGATTCAGAGTCTGCTGTCTAATTTTAAAGAAGTCATTCAGATAATTCCTGTAAAAAATATAACTGCTGAAATTCTTTTTAATTTCGTGCGTAGAGCAATCTTAAGTTTAGAAAAACTTGGTTTCTCAGTTATCTGTGTTGTCAGTGACAATATTGCCATTAATAGGAAAACTATGTCTTTTTTTACATCTCCTCCAAAATTAAGCATAGTGTATCCACGTCCATCGGATGCAACTCGGCCACTATTCTTTATTATTGATTCTGTTCATATATTTAAATGCATACGGAACAATTGGCTCAATCAAAAAAGTGCAGATCAGACATTTTATTATCCAGATTTCGAAACTTTAAATTCAAATTTCTTAATGGCATCCTTTTCTACTTTAAGACAACTTCATAGCATAGAAAGCATAAATTTAGTCAAATATGCTTATGGATTGAATTTGAAAGCATTGTGTCCATCAAATTTTGAAAGACAGAATGTTAAACTTGTATTGGATATATTTAATCCATATGTGATTCAAGCACTTTTGAAATTAGGCAATGAACACCAACTAAAAAATTATAAATCCACAGCGAATTTTATTGACATTATATACAAATGGTGGTGCATCATGAACGTGAAAACGCCTTTCAAAGGAGATCGTTTCCGAGATGAATTTCAGAGACCTATTTCTGATAAGTGTCATATAAATTCCGAGTTTCTAGAAAAATTTCTCCTTTGGCTCGATTACTGGAAAAAAATTCTTCAACAGGCACTCTTACAAAGGATACACTATTGGCTATCAGTCATACAACTCATGGTATAATGGAGATGTCAAAATGTTGCCTTCATGAGCTGAAATTTAAGTACTTTCTTCCAGGAAAAATTCAAACTGATACCCTGGAAGCCAGATTTGGGAAATACAGGTCTTTAGCCGGATCACAATATTTAGTATCTGTAAGACAAGTCTATGAAGCAGAAACAGAATTACGTCTCCAGAACTTTTTACCCCTTACTCTCAATTCGAGCACATATGGGAAAATAAAAATTAGCAGCACTGACAACAGAATCGAAGTGGATGAAATTGAAGAAGAGTTTACAGAATTTGACATAAGTATTACAGAAAAGGATTTTGAAGATGCTGAAACTTTTTTACCAGTATTAACATACCTGTCAGGTTATTGTGCTAGAGCTGCTCTGAAAAAACTTAAATGCAATTCCTGTTTTAAACTTTTAGTTACAGATAAAGTATTGGAAAATAATCAAAATTATTCCTTAATTAAAAATATGAGCCGAGGAGGTTTGTTATGCCCTCGAGCGGATGTTGTTACTGTAATTATGTATAATTACGTAACAGTTCAAAAACTTCTATCAGTGAACAATGAACAAAAATTTTTAAAAAGCAAAATTCAGAGACAAATAACAGTCAAATCAACTTTACAAAATTTGAAAGACTGTGATGTATTTATGGATGCATGTGAAATCGGTCATTCAGCTGATATTATAATAAAATATTTAGTAATGGCAGCAACAAATTCTTTATTGAATAATTATTGCAAAAAATGAATGATTTGCCTAAGCCTGTAGTTAAAAGGCGCAAAATACAAACTATTCAAACCAAAATATGAATTTTTACCTGCTACAGGGAATGTATGCATTTCTATATATTTGCACGCATTAAAATTTACGAAATTCTGAGTTTCATTTATTTTTTGTCAAAGGTATTCATTATGTATTCCCTCTTCATTTACTTGTATAGTGCAATATCAATGCAACTTTTATATGTGTATATGTTAAAGTTCATGAAATTTTTTTATTGTGTTTTGATTTTTAAATTTAATTACTTCATATATATATATATGTTAAAAATCCTAAAATTCTCTTTCTTCACCCCAAATATCTTATTTTAAATTGTATATTTTGTATAGCAGTATGTCGAAGCAATTTTTTTTTTTTCGAAAGAAATCGAATATATTGTCATACATATATACGCATCCATATACATACGTATGGAAATAAAAATGTATGGCATGATATTTCATAAAGACTACAATTGAAATTCTTTCTAAAGATAGAAATGTAGTCTTTATGAAATATTATGCCATACATTTTTATTTGATGAAATGCAGTCTGTGATAAAAAAAAAAAAAAAAAGCAATATTTATCGTTCCCCGTTTACAGACAGTTTTGAATAATTCTGAATTGACTGCAAAGACAATTTCGATGATTTTCTTCTTTTCCTCTATTGGAACAATCCTTCCTCTTTTTAGTTGACTGATTGAAAATAAGCATATACATGTTATCTAAAGTATTTCTGTATAAATTGTTTCGAATTGTAATGTATAATTTAGTGCATTCTAAGGGCATTATATGTTAGTAATTTTATTCAGCAGTAATAATGCAATGATAATTGTGTTTTTCATTTGTTGTGTTCAATATCCCAGTTTAGGATTTGTTACATTTGCCTTCCACACAATACTGCTAAACCATGTTTCCCTGTAAAATTTCCCTGTAAAGATCAGAGGTTAGCTATTAGATCTATATCAGATCTCTATCAGAGATCTGATATTAAAATGCAAAATAATATGCAATTCTCTCTTTTCACCTAATGTCTCAAATAATTATAAAAACTTATTTAAATCGTTGCAAGCTTAGCGTTATTTGTTTCAAACATGAGTATTTATTATTATTCGCCAACATATGTCAAAAATAAGATATATTACTTATACTTATCAAAGATGTTTATTAGTCAAGGCATAAATTGTTGTAAGTATAATTAATACGACCCTTGACCAATAAACATCTCTGATTAATTATATTTGTTTTCAACTAATGATTTTATGTTGCTACATGATTCCAGGTAAATTAGCTTCAGAATTTAAATCAGTTAGAATTTATCTCAATTTTTTAGGATCTATATCCTGCCTTCATGTCTTAAATTGTCTTTCTGTTTAATTATTGCGTACAAATAAAATTCCGATTCATTAAGTGTGAAGTTTCTTTCGTTAACAAGAGTTTCTCAGCGATTAAATTTAGTAACATCAGTAATAACTTTTAATGGAATTAAAAATTCTAGTTATTCGTATCGAAAACATTCTAAAAATAAAAATCTCGGTTCTTCACATTCTAATGAAAGCAAGGTATTTTCCAGATTTATAAACGATGAGAATTAAATATAAAAATTTCAGTTTTTATATAAGCCTGTCAAATGGATATTTAAGAAGGCACCCTTAAAGTTGGCGAGGACGAAAGTATCACTACTCCCTACTGCAGTGACGTCACGAACTGCGCGCCGTGGCCTTGAGTTAGTTCTAGGAGGTGTTGGTTAAGCCGCTTAGTTGGTGACGTCGCAATTCTCGCGTGCTCAATTCCCTCCCACCCTGTGAGCGCCACGCAGTCTCAGCGCCCCAGAGCCCTGTGGCCCCAAACCGGCATATTATACCTATTAGCGAATAATCGCTTGAGTTCGTCAGACTGTAAATAAAACTCGGAAAGGGTTAAAAGACCCTTTATTATTCAAATAAGATTTAACAGAACACCGTCTTGGAGTTTGATAATAAAGCCGACACTGGGGCTTGAACTAAGGATTAAAACTTAACTAATCTTAACTAAAAAGATATAGCCGAAGCTATCAAGATTCTAACGGAGTTAGCCCCTGAACGCTAATTGACTGCGAAGCTATTAAGGGCCTAAAGTACGGCCGAGCGTAATAATAGCTTAAGAGAGAGAGTAGCCTAAATAGGCGGATGCGTGCTATCCAGAATCTCTGGTTCTCTCTGGATTAAGACAGTAGAACATCGCGGTTAAATACCTCTCTTCCTCAATTTGCATTCAAACGTGATTCTATAACTACCTTCTGGCCGGAAGTGGTAAGTTGAAATTAAGAAGCAATAGAAAAGGAAGTTTAACTGAAAATTTAATTGTTAATAAAATTAACATAATCATTACAAATAAATTTTAAGGGCACTAGTTTTTCAAACGTTTAGGTAATTTTGAATGTTAGTTGTTAGGATGGGTGTTTACAGATAGTTCAGGCATTCAGATGTAATAAGTTTTAACCAATTCAAGCGAGCGCAGTTTTTAAATTAGGTTCCAATATTGTTTGTGCTATTTCATACTAACAAAGCGAATGTGATTTCCGAGTTTATAATACCAACATAGTAGAGTCCAAGTTGTATTACATTGAATCTCGTTTCATAATTAGCATTTCATAGTACAAAAAACCACTAAACCCATAAGCCAGTTGTCTGGAAGTAGAGGCTGTCGTAACAATCTTACAGAATCTGGCAGAAGAATAAATTTTTCCTTCAGTTAATTAGCATTAATCTGACATTAATTATTATGGCAACGATTTCCAGATTTTTTAACAGTTTAATGGTTTTGTATTAAGTTTTACATTATTTTGAAATAATGTAAAAATACTAAAAAGGAAGTAAAACTATTAAAAGTCCATTAAAAAGGAACATGAGTAACTTCTTTCATAATCTACAAGCTGTGATATAAATCTTATTGAAAGATTTGAAGATAGGGTGGTGGTGTATTTAATTATGGCAATGCACACTAGGACTATCTGCCTAAGGGAAGTGATGCCTTCGTGGAGGACTTTCCAAGGGAAACTGGCTCGTATACACGTTACACATGGGGAAAACCACGAAAACACCCATGCAGCCAGCCCTTTCGCGGGATTCGAACCTCTTGAAGATAGGGATTTGATTATTGATATGACTTGGCATCTAATCGTTATTAGAATATTTTATTTTCATAAATATGTTTTACGTTAATTGCAGCTTGTATAATAATGATTGAAGCTTCAGAGATTTTCCGGCATTAAATCAGTGCGCACATTGATTACACATTTTGATTAAAAAATTAAATTCAAGAAAAACGTCTTATAACAAAACGCAGATCAATTTTTAAATATCAGAATCAATTTTCTATTCCTAGTTGAAACACGTAAATTATGTCAAATTTATAGAGATTAATGTTAAAAGGTTATAATTGTGATTTGGTCTCAGGAAATCTCACAAGTACTTATTCTGTTCCTTAACAAATTTTTGATATTCTCGTTCATTGCTATTGATCAATATAAGCATTTATCTGTGTTAAATTTTCAAGAAACTCAATTTACTTACTTTTGAAAATGAATGCAACTTATATAGGTTGGATTGTCAAATATTTCTGAAATTTAGTTCTTCGGATTCCAAAACATTTAAATCTACTTTTGATATACATCTGTCATGACAACAGGTTTCAATTCGATGATGCCATGGATTTTTAAAATTAGAGTTTCAGATTAGAATATTTATGAAAGGAATTTCAACAACTTTGTTAGTCACTAGTTTTTTTTTTACACTATTGCGCTTCATATATTTTAAAACTGGAATATTTCATAACTAAACTGGGAAAGATCAGAAATTGTTAAAACAAACTGCTTTGTGTACTTTAGGCAGAGCGGTGTCTTTCGAATAAATAAAAGTTATGTTATTTTCAGTGTTTTGTTTTTTTCACGCTGCTGTTCTCCGCAAAATATCTTAGGATTTACTTCGGAAATATTATTGAAATGGTGTGTGTTGTTAACTGTGCATTTGAAGTAAAATTGATAGAATTTTAAACAAGTTCTAAAATCCTTATCTAAGGACGTATTCATTGATGCTTCATTCAGAAGCGCTTTTCTAAAGCCCCACAGGAAGTTTTCCTTAATTTAAGTAATTTAAATAAACGTTTAGGCTTGCTGCTTCACTTTTCAAATATGAAAACGTGTTCTAAACCTAACGTATTAATTACCACTATAGTTGTTCTAGAAAATTTTCTACATATTTTTACCTTCCCAAAGATCCTTACCCCTCCGTCGTTAATAGGTCCTCCCACTATAAGTAAAAAGAAGGACCATTTCATTTTCCAACTGCTCCAATAATACACGAGACTGCATATTTACGGTGACAAAAAAAAAAAAAAAAAAAAAAAAGAAAGAAAAGAAACGGAAATACTCAGATACTCGCTTGAATGTGGACTTTCAACAGTTATATCATACAGGCTGGTTTTTCTTTGAAGCTTTAATCCAGAAGTGTCCAATATTTTAGCTTCCTTGGGCCATACTCTCAAGAAGATGAGATATTTTTGGCTTCACATATATTTACCAACATTAGTGGCAACTCGTGAGCTCTCAAATAAGCGAATCACCAAATTGTGTACGTTTCATTTAAAATTCTCGGATTTGCTGAGGTTTGATTTCTGAAAGAATGTTTTTAAAAAGAAATACACGAGTTTAATTACTTTATTCCTAATTTCCCGAAAATGTATAAAAATCTCAATGTCAAAAATAGTAATGATAATACCAGTGTATCTAATTCTATTTCTGTTAATAGTGTAAACAAAAAATAAACTGTGGATTCAGGTGTTACTTAAGCCGGTTTTACCATATCTTTATATCTGTCTATTATCTTCTTTCGTTTTAAGGAAGATTTTCAAAAATTCACCATTAATTTTGACGGCAATATGTAGTTTGGTTTCATTTTTTTAATATTTTAACTGAAAATTTAATATTTTAACTGAATATTTTTAATATTTTAATTAAAATTAAAAAGCAATCGTTTTAAACATGACTGGTTTAATTTTAGGTGGACGAACTTCCATAACTTCAGGCTCACCCTGTATATTAATTTTATTTACAGTATTTATACTTTCGTTAGTATTTAGTCTAGGCTAAACAAAGCCATCTGCATCCTGTAACTCATTTACACTTGTTTCACCCTTTTTTGAGGGCACCTTGGTCTTAGACTTTAACTTTCTGTAACATGGACATATCGATGCGCTTGCTGGATGTTGTGTGTCGAAGGTGCTACTTGACTTCTCGTTCGCTAGGTTGCAGTTGACACCATTGATGGTAACTGAGTCGCACTTTTCTATCAGGTGACCTCTACCACACTTGGAGCAGGCTGTATCCGACTTGCAGTAACGTCTAAAGTGCCTAAATTCTTGACAGTTGTAACACCGTTTCACTTGGAGGTATTCTTTGAAATTGCAGGTGCAAAGTCCAATGCAGATTCTTTTCTTTTCTAATAACTCTTCGGCCTGTTCCCTTGCAACACCCACTAGCCAATGGCAGGTTTTGTCCTCCTTTGGGTAGGAACGAAGAGGGAATATAAACTTTTTCGTGTTACTTGGGAACACGTTGGAGAAAGCCTCTGTGATATCTGTAGCTGTACTGTCCTGTGGCACTCTAAAGACTATTATGGTACGCCTAGGTGGTCTGGGCATTCTTGCACTTAATGAGTTATCTAATTCCAAAATTTCATTGATGGCGGTCCTGAGTTTGTCTAGGTCTGTCTTCTCTCTACACCTGATGAGTAGTTCCTGCGAGCGCGTAGGCCTTACTTGGACGATGTTAATCCCCACTTTATAAGGCTTAATACTACTTACTAGCTGCTTCTGAACACTTTCAGTAGTGCGACTCGTGTCTTTATTCGTGTTCTTCAACTCGTGTCCTAATAAGGAGTACGTGGTCAGGAAGTTTTGTATCTGGAGAAGCTTGTTTTAATCTTCTGCATCTTAACTACAACGGTAAAGCCTTCGTTTGCTGCTGCTTCTTCCTTCTGCTGCCTGCCCTGTGCTGGTGAAGTTGCTGCTACTTCCACGGTTGCTGCTACCGATGCTGAGGACTGTCGTTTAAAATGTAAATGTCTTGTTAGTTCCAGAATTTGCCCCTCTTGGTTAGCTATAAGGATCTCTTGCTGTGAGACTAAATCCAGAATCTCACGAATAAAATCCTGTAATATCTCGTGATCCGCAATCTTAAGCCTCGATCTGACCCTGCACACTGTAAGGTGCTCCCTAATATTCTCCGTAATTGCGTTCATTTTCTCCAGTCTTGAGGCCTTAGACGATGGATTGTCGGGAGTAATCGAGTTAGTAACATCTTTGCCTGAAGTAGAAGAGGTATCGAGTGTCCCCATTAAAGTTGGGAAAAGAGCACTGCTTTGTACACAGTTGTAGCAAAAGCGAAACTCCATAATCAAGGAAACCTGAAGCTGAATGTATTAAGTGCTGTGATCAAATATGGCTGCAGGTAAGTACTGGTACTACTGATATGGAAAGCTGTAGTGAGAGCCGACTACAGCAATTATAGGAACAAAACAACTATTGTAAGAGCTTATTACTGCAGTAATTTTAATACTGTGAAACTAACAACAGTAAGTGATATGCTTATATACATACATACATCAAATAAATTAATACATCAAATAAAGGCGGTAAAAATAAATTAATACACAAAAAGGCTATTAAACTAGGTACCAAAATATTTAACAATGATAGCTGAAATGTGCTTGTGTTGCGAAAATATCACAAGACCAGCGAAAATAACAGAGCGCTGTTATCCGAATTGCACATAATTTAAGTTACTTTACATATACACAGAATACACTTAAGTTATGTAAGAAACCAAATCAAATAGACACACAATAATGAATGATGATTACACTAGTTATATGTTGGTAGTAACTATCATAAAGTTAAATCGAAAAAGAAAATTGTGCAATATTAGATTGCAACAACAAAATAAAAACAATAACAAACTTTTATAATTTATGCTTATGCGTAATGATAAAATCATCAATCAATAAAGTGCTTATTGATTGATGATTTTATCATTTATGCTTATGCACTATGCTTAAAAAAATAAAAAATCAGAGATCGTAAAAACAAGAATTGCAAAAATTAATAATAAGGGAAATAATAATAATAATAATAACTAACTAACTAACTAACTAACTAAATAAATAAATAAATAAATAAACAGTCCAAGAATTAGCAGTGAATGTGCTACAGGAAAAGTGCTTATTGATGAGAAAAACACTGTCAGAAAATGGACATGACGTGCTGCATTAAAAGCTCTAATTCTAAGCTCTGTAAATAAACAGTGGTAATTCTAAGCTCTGTAATTAAACAGTAGCACGTGGGAAGTTGTACTAGAGCAATCCCATAAAATTAGAACTATTGTAGCTAAAAATTTAAGATGTACATCAAAATGTAGATAATAGAGTGGCCTACCTTTTTACTGTTAAAACGCTGCAACACTCCCAGTAGAAGAAGAGATATTAAAAAATTAAACGTGAAAGTGGCACTTGTAGAGACACTTTATAAAAACATATAAAAAGCACTCACGATCAGACTACAAATTTGAAACTTGTAACGGAAGCAAGCGGAAGGTACCAGGTTACTGTTGGTATGTAGATTGAAGTTGGATGGCTAAAAGGTGCCGAGAAATCCTTTAATCTAAATTCGCCTCTGAGCGGCACTTCACTGAGCGGATCACTCAAAAATTCCGTTTACAATGGTAATCGCAAAGACAATGGAAATAACATTATATTAAACCATATCTCTAGAACTATTCGGCGTAGCCACGGGTAGTTGACACCAAATTGAAGTTCTCGACAAGATCTTTTCGTTCATATAAAAATTATGCACTTTTCACTTTAATACAGCGCTTTTAGAGAGGAAAACGTGGAGCTCACTTCTGCACGCACGCGCGGGCAAAAGTCTTTTCATATATTTTAATAACTGTAAAAATATTGCTAATTCCTACGGAAAATAAAAATCACATACTATTTAAGCTACAATATTTATATCTGCTATTAAAAGTACAACTGTATAAAATATACTGTATATTACACATTTGATAAAATCACACGTTTCTTCCGAAGTGTTTTTCTCAAACACTTTAGGCAAAATATTTATATGACAGATATTTTTGCTTTGATGAGCAATGCGCTTTTATAATTTATATAGAAATCAATATCTGGGGAACAAAGACAGTAAAATGTCGTGCAATATCATATTAGTGTACTCTCTAATTTCTCCGGGTTAATTTCTCCGATGCACAGTCTCGTACGCTCGAGAAAAAACATTTTTCAGCGTTCGAGACTGGTCATCGAAGAAATTAAACCGGAGAAATTATGAAATAGACTGATATGATTTTTTTTCGTACAGTGTTGCCATTACTCGCTTTGAAATCGTTGAGTTTGTTAATCAAAAATTCGTTAAAGTTTTACGAACAATGAAATACATAATAAAATAGAATTCCAAATTTGGGCTTCCATATTTCCATATTCGGGTGGAAACGTGCGTTATTTAAAATTCGATGGCTTTGTGTACCGTTGCTTTTTTAGTCAAGAAATATACATGCATTCATACAGATTCTTCATTATTTAATTTCTTTAACTGTAATGCAGGGCTTTATTACTTGTGGCAACGATTTGAAAAGGGAACCGACAGCGAATCAACGCAAAATGCCCAAACGAAATTAATAGTTCTTCTGGGAAAATTGCCCCTTTGGTTAATAAAGCTTTTTGTTGCTGATTATAGGCGCTTTTTACAAAAATTTTTATGGACAGTATTTTAAAATAAATTCATTTTACTTACAATCTGAAAGCTTTCAGGTTTTGCATTACGCCCAAAGGGGCATCCCTTTAACGTTTAGTGTGTTACCTTTATTTATTAAATATCATGTTCTTCGCACTTAAATCATAAAATTCAATTCAACAGCAATATCGCAAAATAATTTTTAAATGGGTAAAGCTTTAGAATTTCCGATATACAGACTCGTGGGCTGGAGATAATTTTTTTTTTCATAAAGTATTGACGTTGCTCGCTTTGAAATTATTCAGATTGTTAATTATAAATCCGTTAGTGTTACACAATATGAAATCGATCATAAAACAAATTTCAAATTCCAAGTTTGGGCTTCCAGATGACCATATTCCGTAGAACATTAAGTTATTCAAAATTGGATGGCTCTAGGTACCGTTGTTTTATCCAAATGCGAGAAACAAACATACATTTATGAAGATTCTTCATTACTTAATTTCTTTAACTATAAGCCAGGGCGATAATATTTGGTGGCAACAATGCGAAAAGTAAACCAACATTTATAGTGAACCAATGCAAAATATCAAAACGAAATTAATACTCCTTCTGGGCAAATTGATCCTTTTGACTAAAACTAAAAAAATCGGCAACTTTAACTTTCCATGGCAACTTTAATCGTTTTCCTTTTCTTGATCGCGCTCCCGCAATAGAAAAGTACAGCTAAAAGATGTTACAAAACTGTATATTTTCACGAAAATGATTTTGTCTTGTAGGAACTTTATGCAGGTTGGGCTGTCAAACACTTCGGAAATCTTGTTGAGATTGTAATTATTAAGATAAAAATTATTTAACCAATTTGTTACTCACTAGTTTTCTCATATACTCATGTGATTTATGTGTTTTAAAATTACAATTTGGCTACGTAATTTCATGAGATTTCTTTCGTTCTATTTTTAATGGATCTGCTTTGCCTATTTTTTTAGGCAGAGCTGTGGCTTTCGGAATAAAATGTCCTTGTCTTATGTCTGCTGCTTTGATTTTGCTTAACTCGTTCACGCCGGCGCGAGCCATCTGTGGCCCGCACTAGTCTGTCTTATCGGGCGGTGCGTGCCACAGATGGTACGCGTTCGATTGTATTATTACTAGACGCTGAAAATCAAAGTAATGAAAAATTAACGTTTATTTATTATAAAACTTTTTAATAACAATTATAATTAATAACTATTATCAAACGTACAACTCGTATACAGGTCTGAACTGGTAATGATCGCTAGCCGCCAGATGAAACGAGGCAAAAATTCGAGCGCTGTCTCACGGCGTGAAGAAGATAAAAATCGGCCCCGGCGTGAACGTGTTAAATTGTTTCTTCAGTTTTCTTTTCACCGCAAAAGCGTTCAGAAAGGTAATTCAGAAATCCGATTTTGAATGTGTTTGACAATTCAGAGATGATTGATTATTTTTTGATTAAATGTTTTCTACTGGAAGGTAAAATATTCTGCAAGAAGTGACAATAATTAATTATTAAAGCAGTGGAGATTTTTAGGGCAAATTTGGTGGTATACAAGTAAATAAAATGCTTGCACGAATGAATAAAATAACCTCATAGTTATCATTTCGCTGTTTCATATACAGAAATTTTGGCTCTGACCTAAAAGTAATTTAGATTTGCTTTCTCAGTTTGTTTATACTCTTAAAAATTTGTTCTACACAAATGTTTCCACAAATTGTTACAACATTTAAGCATTCCCCCCCTTAGTCATATTCACGTTCACACGGCTCGAGAACGCCCAACAGCGGCCGAGCGGTAAAGACGCTCAACACTGGTAGTTCGGTCCGAGGTTCGAATCCCGCGAACGGGCTGGCTGCATGGGCGTTTTCGTGGTTTTCCCCATGTGTAACGTGTATACGAGCCAGTTTCCCTTAGAAAGTCCTCCACGAAAGGCATCCCTCCCCTCAGGCAGATAGCCCTAGCGTGCTTTGCCATAATTAAATACACCAACGCCAACACCGGCTCGAGAACTCAAAAAAGGACTTCTCGGTACAACGCCCACAATTGGAGAATCTGAGGTTACTCGCAAATAATACCTAAACAGCAGAAACTCGGCATAATCACATATGTGTCAGAGTATCAGTTATCTCTCATTTCATCTGAGCTGGTAAAGCGCAAGGGACCTACAGTAAAGTTCTATATTCTCACTGAATTCTGCAATTTTTAGCTAATGTCTATTTTCTCTTTTCTGTTCACTTTTTGAATGTCGGATATGGAATGAAACTATCTTTATGATAGCAGGTGCTTCGAAATTTACAATCGTCGGTCCTTTGGTATTTAATTAGAAAAGTTCTCAAAGCAAGACCAAGTGTGGAAGTATTTCAGGTTACTAGGTGCAGTAAAATTACATGTGCGTCAAGGTATAAAACCGGCTGTTTAATAGATCTGTCAAATTTTCATGTGAACGTGAATTGCAGTTGAAATTCTCAACTAGTTGCAAAGGTATAAGACTTCCAGATTTATTTCGCGATGGTGTGAAAACAGTATTGATGTGCTTTCAAGCCGTGTGGGCCGATGAGCCGTTGAGCAATTAATTATGTTCGTGAACACTGGTATTCGACCTAAGTTCGATTCTAGGCAGAAGTGCTGATTGAATGGGCGTTTTCATGATACGTCCTCTGTTTAAGGTGGTGTGGTGTGGTGGTGTATTATGGCAAAGCACACTAGGGCTATTTGCCTAAGGGGAGGGATGCCTTCGTGGAGGATTTTCTAAGGGTAACTGGCTCGTATACACGTTACACATGGGGAAAACCACGAAAACACCCATGCAGCCAGCCCGTTCGCGGGATTCGAACCTCGGACCGAACTACCAGTGTTCAGCGACTTTACCGCTCGGCCGCTGGTGGGCCCCTCTGTTTAAGGAATATACTAACTAGTTTCCCTTGAAACTCCCTCCAGGGAAGGCATACCCCTTTGTCAGACTGCCCACGCGTGCTTTGCCATAATCAAATAATACACTTATTATGTTACGCAAATGACCTTGCCAGTGGGTATAAGAAATAGATAGAGAGATAAAAGATAAAAGAATAGATAAAGACTTTGTTTGCAGCAATAGTATATAAATGTAGCCTAGTAATGTAACTTAGCACAACCTAGCAATAAAAACGTTTTTGTCAAAGACTTATGCAATTAAATATAGTAAATTTGTTTAGTGGTGTAGTTCAGTGTTGATCGACAGTGCACACTGAATAGAAAGTCTGAACTTAAAAGCCCGGGAATTTTATTCGTCAAAGCTCAACTGTCATTGCAGAAACTTCTGGGTTCGTGGAAACTGTAGAGGGGAAAAGAAGTGGAATAACCATTAGCTGGATAGATGATACCTGCCGAAGAAAGATGATTTGACATAAACATGAATAGACGTAAATTCTGAAAAATTTTATAAATTATTTAATAGATTTCTGAGTTCTTCTTAGCATTCACACCAGATATGTCTATTCGATATACGATACATTTTGTTATGAGATTTCCCAACTAATTCTTTTCATATGTTGAACGAATATCTCCTGTACCACGTTACAAATTGCTTAATTGCTTCTTATGGGTAAATCCAAAGATCAAATATTAGGCTGCCTATAACCACATTTGAATTAATGGATAATAGATTTTTGTTCTAATGGATTTGTGGTATAAAAAATATTTCATGTTTTCTACCATCGGACTGTTTTTACCCTGATACAATGTTAAGAATTTTACAATGTGTTCTTAATACCTCACTATTTCCTTAGGAAACTTAATTGTAAAATGTATACATACAGAATATAAGAACTCAGGTTATACACAATATAAGAACTCAGAATAGAATAAAATAAATAATTGGCTTCTGTTTAAAAATAAAAGTTTATTACTCCTCTTGCCATATGATAAAACGAAATATAAAATATTTAAAAAATTAAGTGAAATGAAAATATAATATTCATTTTTATTATCTTTCGTTTTTCAATGTAAATGTTACAAACCATTAAAACATTTTTAAAAAAGTTTTTCTTCAGAAATATTTCTAAAAAATTTAGGAAATGAAGTATACGAACGATTGCCTATGCTAAGTGCTGAACAATTCGAATATATAGACAAATAATTCTATAATAATATTTTACCCCCTAATTCGTTTTCTTAATGTTCAACAACGCTTCCAGCTTTATATTTTTCTCAATTTTACCACACTAAGATTAAATATGTATTATTATAATAATTATAATTATCTTGGTGGATGTTTTGTGGTTTGACTGTCTTGTGGACAGTATAGCGTAATTAAAAAATACGGGTAAATTTATTTCTGTGCTACGACTGCGACTACGACAGCTTTACTATGACCGAACCATTGCAAAGCACAACTTTCCCGGCTCCTTGAGCTAAAGCCCTGAAGAACATAACATAGTAGACTATGGTGGGACTAAACTTTTGACGTCACAATGCATTCTCATATTAACGTAACGCGTACTTTCTATTTTCTCCTAAAAATAACAATAATGAATTGTTTATTATTGTAAATTAACGTTAAATTCTTTACATTTTTAACAGTTAAGCTTAGGCATTACTGAAAATAAGTATAATAAATTGTTTATACTTAAAATTACCATGATACACTCAGTGAATTCTTCCAACTATTAAAACGGTAAACAACGTCGCAGTCTCTAATACTTGCATTTCATACAACTTCAGTATTTTCAAAGATTTTTAATGCTTTAGCATTTATACAGGTAATGAAAAATTGTTTTATATTTAAATTCTCATTGTGGAACATTTTTAAGTTTATAAATTACCTTATTGCTATGTAACGACACAATCCCTTACATAACAGTAAGTAGACAATCTTCATTATTTTAATTAATCTTTATATTAATAAAAAAAGAAAAAATATTTTTATTACATATGGACATCATACATAGCTTTCATATCACTGTTTCTTAAATTCCTAAATCACGTCATATTTTCTGTCGGCATAATAGAATTTTGCACATTAATAAATAAATAACTGTAATTTCACACAATGAGAGAAAATAAGATCAGAAAAATGTACTACAAATTTGGAACACTAAGCAATACTTCACACACATTATTATCAAAGGACACATGTTATCAAGTCAATTACAATAGCAAAGACTACGTATTAAAGTAATGAGGTAAAAGTTACTTATAGGGTCAAAGTTTACAGTTTTGCTACTGTTGAGAGAATTGTCGGAATATTGATATTTATCGTAAGTCGGAAAGCATTAGCAACGGCTGGCCGGCGCCCACAGTTTTAAAGGACAACAACCTGGAAGTACGGGACTCATACTCTCCCACCCCTCTTCTTAACCAACAACTTATACAGAAGACTTTCGGATAGTCCTATATTTTGAGTTCCCCCTTGCCACAAAGAGACAATATAGTATTTACAATCATTCATGCATGCCTTCTCCGGTATTCTAACTCGGAAACTTTGGTACGCCATTCAGCGTCTCTAACCACTATCCCGGCTGCGCATCCTCCTCCCCCCAATTTTTAAGGAGAAGAACCTCTGGACGTAGGGTACCGAGGATCTCTCAACCCTCTTCCCCTACTAATAATCTCTTGGGAGGACATTCGGCTCGCCTCATATTTAGATTGCCCCATGACGCGTAGACACTATGCATTTACAAATATCCATGTATGCCCCGGGATTCAAACCCGAGACTTACGGTATAGCAGTCAACGACGTTAACCATTGTCACTGTTGGGAGGCATAAAAATAGTACGCAAAGATAAGGCTGGTTTCGCTTCCAGTCAAATTTCAAACACGCATAAAGACACAGTTTAGTTCAAAGTTAAACATCTGATAGGTCTATACTGCAATTAATCTGTTACTTAGCTTACCAGTTCCGCATCCACTATCTAAGTTCGCCTTTCAAATGGAATTCCCAGGTACTAAGTTTTATTGATGCAATGGCCAACTCTCCACTAGCCGAACTAAATTCCTAATTTTAACCTATGCCGCAGAATTCAAATTTGTATAAATTTCTAATCTGAGCGAAAATTCTGACATGAAAAAAGAAGAAACGTACACCTTAAAATCTAAGAGTTAGTGAATAGTTATAAATATGAAATTTTTTTATGCCGCACCGAGTTTCTAACATCGTTTTTGAATCCAGTGTTTCCGCTGGAAATGAATGAATGATTTTCGTTATTTAAAAAGCTGAAGGACTTAAATTTCTAATTTGGAAGAAATTTGTTTCTGCGTAACAAGAGTTACGCCTTTGATTTGTAAAAAGGAATGCTTAGTTTTTCTTTGTCATGAAGCGGACAGATCTCCCTTCTACAAAACTTCACTCGCAGGCATTCGAAGTAATCGTTCTAATTAGAATCTAGTTCTGCACATTACTGACTTATACAAATAAAGTAATGGCTCGCACTGTATGTGCTTAAAAATGTCTGAATAGATACGCGATTTATGTAGTTCCTTTAACAATGAAGATTAATTTATGTTGTTCAAAGCTAAGGTAATGGTTGATCAGATTTAAAGTTCTGTCTTTGGAGTAGAAAAAATGTGAAATTTCTCCGTAGTTTAAATTAATATAAGTTTAAAATATATTTAAGCATGAATCACATTTCAGCATCTATGATGAAAATTAAAAACTTATAAGGTATGTATTGGAAATTTGCTAATTTATTTGGTATCCGTGAAAAAAAATTTATATTCGCGAAATCTCTAGAATTCTCCTGAAATCTGGGAAATACACCGAAGCCAGTTATTGATCCAATTGCTTCGGGGAGATATAATTCAGCATTTTTAAAGATTAAATAAATTTTTTGAAGCATTTTAATATCTGCAAACTGTTATTTTGTTTCACTTGAATGTGCAAATACGCATATTCTGGAGAATGCGTCCCTAGACAAGGATTTCAGAACTTCCTTAAAATTCCGCCAATTTTACATCAAGGTTTGAATCGTCGATACAAATCGTCGAAAAAGTCCATTTTCTGAAAGCTTTTGCATTTGAACAGGAGACTGAGGAAAGTGCAAAAGGTAGAAATAATAGAACTCCAACTTATATCAAAGTACCCGTCTGCCTAAAGCAGGTAAAGCAGTTTGATTTAAGAAAATTTTCCTCAGTTCTTTCGCAGTTCTTTGTAGTTTTAAACTATATACAGCGGAAGCTTATCCGAAAATAAATGTAGGTAACAAATTGATCAAAATTTTCTATAATAAGTATAATCTCAAACTCTTCATTTAATTTTAAAAATTGATGGCATCGTCAAATAGAAACCTGTTTCCATGTCAAATATGATTCCTGAAGGAAATTTGAAGAACGAAATGTTCGAAGCATTTGACAGTCCAACTTCTATAAGCTGCATTCCTTTCTTTAAAAGTTAATAAAGGGTTATTACAGATTTTCTAAAAATGTAATCGCAGATAAATACTGATATTGATCGATAGTAATGAACGAGTATAGCAAGAATTTGTTTAGAAGGAGAAACAAAGTATTTGTGAGATTTCCGGCCCAGTCTTCCTTTGAAGCATTTTGAAAACACGATAGCTAGAAATAAAGAAGGCTGGTACATTGTTTGCGTTCCTTGGATTGAGGGCCATGCAAAACTTGGAGATAGTTTTGAAATGGCTGAAAAAAAATTGAAGAATTGAAGAACACTGTAAGATCTTTGAGAACTGTAGGAAGATTGAATGATTATGAATATGTATTTAATGAAAGGGAAAAGGATGGCATTATCGAAAAGGTCCATTTGAATGAGTCTAAAATACTTGGAAGTTTTACTACTTACCCCCAACGACTCATGTTTAAAGAAAATTCTACCACTAAGTTTCGACCAGTTTTTGATAGTTCTGCTTGACAGAAAAGTTTTAATTCACTCCATGATTGTGTATAAAGGGCCCCAATCTCATTGAAATGATACCTTCAATTTTGAATCGTTTCCGATTAGGAAAAATAGGAGTTATATCGGATACTCGAAAAGAGTTTTTGCATATTGCTCTACATTAAAATGATCAGAATTTCCTACGCTTCTTGTGATGGTTAGGAGGAAATCCTGAAAAATTTGTTATATACCAGCGTTGGTTTTCGGACTTTCGTGAATTTTATTAGCGGTACTTTTAAATTTTCATCTAAAAAGAATGCATCTGACGGTTTGAAAATGGCAGCTAAAAAGCTGAAAGATTCTATGCATGTGGAATTGCGTTACGACTCAGTTGTGTACTTAGTGTGGACTCAGTTGAAGATCTAGAGTCTTTCCAACGATAAGCCAAAGAACTGTTAGCTATGGGGAAGTTTGATCTACGAGGTTGGCTTCACAGTGAAGTGTGTAGTCCAAATTTTGAACGGAAAATTGAACATAAAAAATCAGATCTATTTGAAGTGCAGGTTCTAGGGCTTGCATGGAATTTAGAAGAGGATTACCTGTCTGTCACATACAGAGAAACAGAAACAAAAGGATAATTCATTATGAAAACAAAAATACTTACATCGAATTTTTGACCTGATCGGAGTCACATGTCCAATTACTTTAATAGCCAAACTACTCTTACAGGAATGATGGAAAACAGGAGGTTCGTGGGACTCTAAATTACCTTTAGACGAAGAAAAGAAATTTGAAAGTTAGAAAAAAAACAGCTTGTAGATCTAGAAAACATCAAATTTCTCGAAGGCTTTCGAGCCTTGACCTTAAGAATGCCAAGCTATCGTTACAAGTATTTTGTGATTCTTCTAAATTGGTGTACTTGTGTCTTTCTTCGAACCGAAAAGGATAGCGAAGTAACGTGCCGATTCAAGCGAGATCGAAAGTCGCACCGTTAAAGGGAACTTCAGTTCCAAGGTTAGAGTTGTTAGCTTGCACGATTGGCGTAAGGTTGGCTACGTCAATAAAGAAGGATTTACACATGGAAGATGTATCATCAGTTTTTTTGGACAGATTCGAAGGATGCTTTTTATGGATAAGAAAGGAAGGCCCATGGGCGATTTTAGTAGCCAATAAAGTGGGAGAAATGAGAATAATATCTTCTAACGAAAGCTGAAGATAAATACCAGTTATACTGAACCCTGCCTATATTCCCTCGCAAAGATGTTCTGTGACAACTCTTATTAAAGAAAGTTCGTGAAAGGACCTTCTTGGCTCATAAAAAAGGAAGAAGAATGACCAAAACTGGAACACATTTCAAATACAGAGATAATTAATTCAGAAAGAAAAAACTATTTCAGTGGCAGTTTCGGTGCAATGCAAATAAAAGTATTACTATCGTTATTCATCTTACGTTAAACTTCTAAGAATTACAACGTGGATAACTATATTTATAACAAATATGAAGAAAATAAAAGATCATAAAACAACAGGGAATTTGATGACTGATGAAATGAAAAGGGCTGAACGTACTTTGCTGAAGCAAGTACAGAAGGATGCGGTCAGTAATGAAACTGACAAGAGACTAAATTCTTGGCAGGTAATTAAAGACTCTGGTGATATTTTGAGATTAAAATCAAAAATATGCTTCAGAGAAGATCATGAAGATTATTGAAGAAGTTGTTTGCCTATTATACTTCCATCTCATCATCCAGTAGTGAAAGCTTTCATTATTAATAAGCAGGAAAGTTTAGGACATGACGGAGTCTAAATGCTCATGAGCCATCTTAGAGAGAATTACTGGATTCTGAAAACCTTTAGAAGTAATCAGGTCTTGTATCATCTGAAATAGGTTTAAAACGAAACAGTAACTATATTAGAAGGACTTTTATCTCAAAATCGTGTAAGAGATGCAGTAATTTTCAAAATTATAGTAGTGGATCTTGCAGGTGCTCTTATTCTCAAAGGAGGAATAAAGGCCTGGATTTCGATCCTGACTTGTGCAGTACATCTATAACTGTTAACCTCAATACCGACTGGAAATTTTATTTTTGGCTTAAGGAGATTTAAAGCACGCCGGGAAAGAGCAGCTGTCATTTATTCAGAAAGGCACTTCTAAACTCTTAGAGAAAGTGGATTTAAAGAAATTGAAGAACATAGAGGGGCTAAATCCAATCAGATAGAAATTCATACCTCCTAACGCCCCCTGGTGGGGAGGCTACTGGGAGAGGCTGATTGGACTGACGAAGATAATTTTAAGGTAAAATTGAGGCTAAACGTCTTGAACTCATGAAGAAATGAATACTGTTCTATGCGATTTGAAAGCCTTATTATCTCAACACCGTTAAATTATATTTCGGAAGATCCTGAAGATTTGGAACGTCTGACTTCTGCAATGTTCTTTCAAGATATTAGAAAAATCGGCGCACCCGAGTTTGACAATATTGAGGCAAATAAGTTAAAAATGAAATTTGCATATCGTGTTAGAGTGAAAAGGGACTTATGAAAGCGTTTTAGAACTCAGTATCTAGTCCAACTTAGATAAGCACATAAGGTAAAAAGAGAAAGTATCTTGAAGGAGAAATAGTTTTGTTAGAAAATGATCATACCAAAAGACTGGACTGGAATTTAGGGCAAATAGTGAAACTGTATCCTGAAAAAAATTATCGGGTTAGAGTAACTCTTGCAAAAACAGCATATGGTTCCTTTTTACTTCCTGTCCAAAAATTCTTCCCTTTGGAATTGCAGAAAAAGGAAAAATCATTTTTATTGCCGTATTAACTTTCCTTCGTTTTCAGATTCTTACGGAAAACATTCTGTATCGTCTAATTTAGACCCAGTTACAGAAGGACGCCAGAAGGAGGGAAACATTTCATGTTAATCCTGCTCGAATGATGGAGCTTTGCTGGGGAGGAGAACTGAGGCTTTGAGAGTACCAACTGATGATCCAAGACCATCGAAACCTTAGCGTTCACGTTATGGTAGACTAATAAAACCAACGAAAGTGGCTACCTAACAGTAGTTTAAGTTTTACCTAGAAGTTGTTTAAAACTCAAAGTGGGGAGTTTTGAAAACGACCCATAAAGAAAAATTATAAAACAAATTAATAAACAGACAATTCTGTTTTCACTAGATGGCTCGCAATAAAATGTTATGATTTTACGTTTTTGTTATTAACTTTTGGCAACGAGAATGAGCTGTTTAAGAAGAGATGAGATGTTAGCGCTGAATTATTTGAAATTAAAAAAGCTTTTTTTTTTCCTTTTGAGAGGTAGATTTATTGAATAGATTTCCGAAAATATAAATAGGCAAGTTCAACGGGGATCGAAATTTTAGAAAGGAAAAAAGTTTAGTGAAACATTTTTCCTTAATTTTAGAACTAAGAATTTGTGAAAACTGAAGATAAAAGTTTTTAAAGTTTTCTAAAGTATCAAAAGTTCTCAGCACTTTGAAGTGTAATTGCTGATTGTACTCAATTAAATGTGATGCTGCAAATATTTGTAAAATTATACTTATGGAAGGTTCCACAGCTGGAAAGTTTTTCTTTGGGAAAATAAATTTTGTCAAGTTATCATCCATAATGTATGCAGGGAAATTATTACGAACTTACACGCACGCAACAATATATCCCTCATAACGGTCTAAATCTTTTCTTTCATTCGGTTCTTTTTTCCTAGTGCAACTACGCAGAGTTATCGAGGATAAAACATTGGGATTTATTGTCTTAAAAATAACCCTCATGAAAGTACTACTTACAGTGCACTCTCATCCCTCCTGTATGTTTCGCTATTGTTAGTTAAATCAAACCAATTCGTTATATTTAAAAAAGGTAGGCTTCCCGCCGCAGTTTCTTACATGCAGAATATTTTGAAAACTGAAGCATTGCACGCGTAGTCATTTGAACGAGAAGGTATAAACACAAAGTTCCAGTTTAGGAAAAAAAAAAAAAAAAAAAAACATGAATCAGGTAAGATAAGTTTTTAAGTATGATACATTTAAGCACGTGCCTTCCTGTAGTGAAAACGTAAGAATATAAATTTTGATCTCGGTTATGTAGGAAGAAAGAGGCAAACGCTATGTTATTTCATATCCTTTTGCATGTCTACCAAAGGAAAAGAAATCTATAGTCTATAATGAATTTTATCTTGAAACATTTTTACAAACATTTCGCACAAAATTTCGCAATAGAAAAAGCCGTTTCGATTCGATACAATGCATTACCCAAGCTTCCTCAGCTGTAATAAAAAAGTTCCAGGAAAATTTAGTTTCTTTAGTCGGCGATTATATCGTGTCAATTGATATATATATTGAGCTTCAATTAATCCGAGCTCTGATATATAAGTACCGAGAGCATATTTCACAAGTGCACATCAGCGTAGCCACTGAGGGAGGGGTTTCAAAAATGGACCAATGAGCTGCTACTGCTCTTGTGACGCTAAATCTTCATGCATGTGAGCGTATGTTGTTTACGTTTTAATTTGCATTTGTTTGACATTTATAAATATATGGCGTAATAGTAGAAAATCTCGTAGTGCTTTCGTTTTCTGAGTTTGATTAATCGCAGACATTTCACTTTCGCGATTTTTATCACTCATTAATATTAGGATTGATATTCGCGGCATATTATGTGGGTCAAGAGAATTCAAGTGTATATTTTTTTAATTGAGCTGAGAATGATTGAAAGTGTTACAATGAATCTAGTGCTTTCTTATTTCAGTGCTTACATTCTTTTGATTTTTAAAGTGTAAGATTCAGAACACATATGATCTGATTATATCCATTGCTAACATTAAAACTTTTATATGAATAAACTGATATACTCATTGTGAATACGATAAATTCACTCTGTTTGATGAGTATTTTTTGTGTAGACAGTACATTTCAAGGTGAGCATGTATTAAATGTGAAATTTAACGCACTAAATGTATACGAATACAAATTAGTAAAGTTCACTTTGAATAAAATTCTGCATTGCTTATTATTATAGAACATCTTTTTCATATAAATTGCAATAAAAAGAGCTGACTTCTATTTACATATATAATTGGTGTCAATATTTTTCTCATACGCATAGTTTTATATAAAGATTGCATTTGGGCTCAGATGTTTATCACATATTTCTTTCTTAATCTTATTTACCACTTATTAAGTAATATTTCACATCGATAATTTTGCGAAGTATCCAACATGTTTTTGTATTTATTTCAACCATGTAGTGAAATTTTCATAGATTCCTGTACTTGATCTAACTTCGCAATGAAAAGTTTCAGAAGCAATCGACGATGTTTTAATTATTTTGTACAGAAAATTGCGTGCTAGAATATATTCAACCTTCTTGCTTAAATCTTAAAGCACGCGAAAGGTCATGTGACATGACAGTAATATTACTGAATGCTCATTGGTCCATCCTAGAAGCCACTCCCTCGGTGGCTACACAGATGTGCACTTGTGAAATATGCGTACCGAGAGATATGAATTTGTCTGCCAGTTTTCATTATCAAATAATATTATGCCATATGTTCAGCTTATTTTATTTCATGCTCTAAAACAACTAACCAAAAATATGAAAATGATAAAACATGTTCATCAGCGAGTGCAATTAATGCAATTATTACATGGTCGTTGAACGTTTATTAAGAAATTATCTTTCGTTTCTAGTCTTTAATTGATTTGTTACTTTTCTACATTTCTTCATCTCATGAAGTTATTAATTTAAAATGGCCGCAACATGTACTAAAATAATTCGGAATAATTAATACCTCGATTGACGAAGTCCCATTCATATATATGAAACATTTTAAAGACAGTTTTAAATATTAACGTGCACGTCCATCTTAAAATGTGATCAAACAATAAAAGGCTTTTATTAGAAGAGAAATAACCCAGGTAAAAAACAGCAACCGTATTTTTGAAATTATGATCACTATGGCATTTTTGAAAGCTGTGGGGTTTTCAGAGCCAAATATTAAACAGTTGGAGGATTTTCCTGAATATTTGTAGCTTTAATTTTCATGCAGTTACAAAAATCATTATTTCTGCTAAGTACTGATTAAAGTTTTTTTTTTCTTTTTTTTGCAGTCAGAGTGAAATGTGAAATAAGTCCTTTATGCAGTTTTATTCTCTTATTACATTACTTGCCATTGACAGAAGAGGAAAGACTTTTTATGATAACTTTCGAATGACAAGTTCCTGGTGTTGAACGTCCAGCCCGTCAAATATATATATAAACATTTCATTGCAATGAACAACTAAGTGTAATCAAGCCAGCTAGTGAAGTAATTGCAAAACGCTTTTAATTTTCTTTTTCCAACGGCTGTCACTTACCTTTTCGACATTGGTCACTCCTAAAGGCCCGTCCACACGAGTACGCTCGAAACGTAGCTGACGAACGCGCTTTTACGTTACCAGCGTAAAAGCGTCCAAACGAGTACGCTTGCGAAGAGTGCGTTTAACCAATAGAATGATTTGGCGCAAAAATCACGTGACGCTGTAATATAGCGTCAACAGAACTGTATCTTATTACTTCGCTGTTCTTCTGTATGTTTTGCGGCAAGTTGTCCGAATCAGATGATTTTTTTTTTTTTAGCTGAAACTTTACTAAAGTGCGTACTAAAACGTTGTTAATTTAGTAATCGTCTTAAGATAGTTCTCTGTAACCGGAACGCAGTATGATCAAACCTATCGATCATCTAGCGGACTAATCAGCAAAAAATTTGTCGAAGAGAGCCGGAAGGGGCTAATCACACTCGCAATAGAGGGGAAACTCAGCTCCAGTTTAGCTAAAGAATATTTCAGAGGATGGATCCAAAAGTCACCCAGCACTTCTTATATCACACCCTTTCTAGAAGACTTCTCCTCAATCGTAGTTCGCGCTCACCAGTGGCTGAGCGTTAAAATTGCTGAAGGCTGGTTGTTCCCAGCTATATTCGATTCCAGAAGAAAGGGCTGGCTGCGTGGACGATTTCTTCATGTGTGACGTCTATACGAGGCAGTTTCCTAAGTACTCTACGAATGCATTCTTCCCCTTAGACATATAACCTTAGTGTGCTTTGTGATAAACGACTAGACGAGACCAAGCTAAAGGATAGAAGTTCAAATGCCTCTATGGCGCATAGAAGCTATACACGTAACGAGGATCCATGATTTCCTCAGGATTCGATCACGAATCCAAGGCCTTAGCAACAGGTTTTCCTATTTGCATACCAGAAATCGGCTCAACAGAAATATTTTAAAGATCTTCTTAGATCATTAAGATAAATATATTTATAGATTATCCCTGGAGTTACATTATAATCATAATGGGACAATGATATATTTTGGTTATAATCCTGACCAACATTTGAAATTATCTGTAATAAGTTTGGACTGGTTTCGGTTTATAAGATTTATGGTAGAACTGTTGGCACTGAATCACACTTGATATCACTTAGAACATTCGTCTAAATATATTGCAAGACTGCACAACTAAGGTCAGACCGTAGAAGTACTGATGCTGATCTTTCTAAACTCAATTACTTGACCAGGGATTTGTAACGATTTGCTAATTTCGTTTATTCAGCAAGTAGGGATTATTCTAAACGTGATTTTCTAGTACTGCAAGAACAATTGATCGAAACGTCTCAATTTAAAAATTCACTACAAAGAGATTCATGTACAAATTTTTATTAAAAGCTAACTGATGTATGTAATATTTTAATAATATTACATATTTTGATGTATATAAAACGAAAAAGGTTACAAAAAGAAAGGAAAAAAAATTGGCCTAAACAATAGATCTTTCACTGCTCTATAATAATTGTTACTCAAAAATAGAGCGTCGGAAACTAAAATGCAACACGTTGTAGCAAAGGAAGTCTTAAGTTCTAAAAATATTTAAATGTTTCAAAACAGAGTATAACCTATTTAGAAATATTAGATAAGCGACTGAGACCTATCAAAAAACCATTTTCGTCTAAAGTGTGTAATTTGTGTAACAGCAAATTGTAAAGCATATTTAACAGTTACTGCAATGGCTGGCTTGTTTAATTGTACGCTGCTATGAAATATTTTCCTGGCATATTTAAAGGGCTGTACATGCAAAAAAAGAACTTGGCATGCAGAAGTTATTCTGAACACTCTTTTCGCTACTGTCAAAGGTAAAATATGTAATAAGAGAATAAAACTGGGTGCAGTCATTTTTTGCAGATTTCACTTTGGCTGCTAAGAAACAAAACTTAAATGGTGCTTAACAAGATTAATGGTTTTGATAATTAAATAAAAATTGAAGCAATATTCCCTAACGCCCATCAATGGTCCTAATCCTTTGACACTTGTTTTTTACACTTTTATTACAGCTCATATAATGATAATTGAAATCTCAATATTTACAATACAAAATATTCTAACAAAATGCAGATCAATATACTCGCAGTAGATTCAATTTTCTGTACCTAGTTGAGTCGCGTAAATTATGTCAGACACATAGAGTTTAATATAACAGCATTGAGACACTCTCGTTCATTGGTCCTTACTGCGATATTGTGTTGTTCTGGGTTTCTATTGCCTGAGCAATACTTCTCAGACATTCAAAGGAGAGAGTCCCATGTGATGAAAAAAACCTAAGTTTATCCTCTGAAAGGAAAACATGATGATGAAGCGTTTATTGGTATCGATCAATATTAGTATCGATCAAATTAGCATTTATCTTTGATAAATGTTTCAGATCTGTGGTCACCCTGTACGTACTTTTAAACAAATGAAGGCAACTTATACAGGTTGGACTCTCAAATACTTCGGAAATTTAGTTTTTCAAGTTTCAAAAAATTTCAGATTTCTTCGTTACATGTATCTGACATGGAAACAAGTTTCAGTTCGATAATGCCATATAAATGTTTAATTAAATTTAGTTTATTTAAATTAAGAAAACAATTGATAACCAGTGTGTTGCTTACCAGTTTTTTTATATCATCATGTGCTACATAAATTTTAAAACTACAAACCGGATGAAAATCCCAGTACTACCATAATGTTTTTAAACCAAACTGCTTTGCCTTTTTATGCAAAGTGGTGGCTATTAAGTGTTTAGGAAATTTGATCTAGAGCGTGTATGACAGTCATTCTATGCTTCTAGAGCATTTCTAAAAAACTTTCCTAAACATACATTCTGAAGCATATGCATAAATGCACATCCTTCAAGTGAAATAAAATGAACAGTCTGAAGATTTAATTTTTGAAATCATTGACTAAAGCTTTAAAAAAGTTCAATAATGTTTCACTCGAAAGCATATTTCTATAGCCTCACCGGAAAGTTTTAAAATACTAAAGGCTTTTTGCTTAACTTTCAAATGTTAAAACATATTTTAAACGTGTTACGAATTAATCTAGTTTTGTCTGCAAATTTTCTTCTTTTTTTGTTTCAACGAAACATCCATGCTACATCCTTTGTTAATTAGAACTGGATCAAACATTCTAGTGATCAGCAATTTCATCCATTCATCGGCTGCCAGTGAGTTCCCCACTGTAATAAAAAAGAACTTTTTATTTTCCACGTAGTCCAATAAATCACGAAGCTGCATATATTTCCAACAAATAACAAAAAACATCTGATGTCTACACCACATGAATTTTTTGCAGGGAATATTCTGTTTATACGTATTTTGTGCTGCATTTCATTTAAATGTTTTTCCTGTAATTTCATTAGAGATATATTTCTCATTCAATTAATTCAATTCTTGCAAAGCAAGAATACATCAAATCCTCAAAATACCTTCATTAAAAATTGAAAAATATAGAAAAATATAAAACATCACATTCAATTAAAATACTTAAAAAAAGATTTTTCTAATTAAAATTAAAGTTTCTAGGCAAAAACAAGTAATTCGGTCAGCGAGGAAGAAGGCAAATTGTTCGGTGCACAAAAGTGAAATTTTACGTTTAGTCCTCCACGGGAAAAAGACACCGGAAGGGCTAAAGACTTAATTCGTTATTGGCTGCTATGGTAAAAAAATTAAACTTAGCCGATATTAAACAACTTTTAAATTGTCGATAATTCTACAAGTATTTCATGCAGATTAACTAAAAGAATAAATACCTTATCCAGAAGATAAGAACAAAATAACTCAATCATTTTTAAAGCAATAAATGCACGAATTTACCAACATGTAATGCTAAAAAAATAAAGAATATATTCAATTTATTTACATATAATTTTTAAAGTTAACAATGGATATAATCAGGTTATACACATATGTTTTCTGAACCTTACACTTCAAAAATTAAAAGAATGCAAGCACTGAAATAAGAAAACGCTAGATTCATTGTAACACTCCCAGTCCTTTACAGCTCATTTAAAGAAAAAAAAAAAAAAAAAAACTATACACTTGGAATTTTCTTGATCCACAGGTGTTAGTAAATGCATAATATTCGAGGAAATCTGAAGCTTGAGTTATTTTCTCTATGTAAAGAGCGGTAAGATGCAGTGAACATCAAACCAAATGTTAATGCGTGATAAAAATCTCAAAAGTGAAATGCGATTAATTAAACTCATGAAACGAAAGCACTTTCGAAATTTTCTACTATTACACCACATATTTATAACTGCGAAACAAATGTAAAATAAAACGTAAACAACATACGCTTACATGCATGAAGGTTTAGCGTCACAAGAACAACATAAGCTCATTGGTCCATTTAAGAAACCATTCCTCAGTGACTACGCTGATGTGCACTCGTGAAATATGCCGAGCATTGCTCATTTCTCACACCTCCTGCTTCAAAAATGGCTGAATGTCTCTACAAACAAATAAAAAATGTTGTATCTTTCTATTCTACTTACAATCGATATTGGCATTTTCAACAGATGTTCGAATATAATGGACAGATTTGCTATCTGATATTCAATTTAAGGAAAAATTGATATCATCTCTTTATTAGATATTATAAATTATGCCTAGGAAGATATATATATGTCTCAAGGGATAGTCACGCGTTATTCTTTGTCTTGACTATTCGGCGGTATGTATGTGTGTGAGGAAATATTTTCCATAGGGAAGCAAACTAAGAGTAAAATTAGAACCAGAACAACGGATAAACGTCTTGTGAAGTCCCTGAGAATTTCAACCAATTCGTTCGAAACAGACATTAAAGTATTCGTTTCCCAAATTTAATGTCGAATAGTATCTGAGCTTTATGATTTGTTGTAATTACAATCAACATTTACAATGAAATTTTATGAGTAAAATGTCAAGTAAAATGAGAAATTAATTCTCTTTCGATATCACTATATTCAAAAATCACAAGTTAATAATGTTATTTAATCCCGTAAGTACGGTTTTAAGTTATTTCTTGTCATCAGCCGTCATTAGCATTAGGCAGTAACGGCTCGCCGAATTAATCAAGTAAATGAGAGATTCATTTACATTTTATACGTCTACGATGCGCTTTCTTATATAAAGCACACATTAAGCAAATTATGAATATCGCAGTCAAACGCGTACATTTCTCTCTTAGAAGGGAAGTTCAAAAATTTCTTTCAGCAGTCAAACCCGAGCAGACGGGAGAATTTTCAATGAAATATATGCAAGTAATCTGATTTGCTTATTTCGAAGCTCAGGAGTTGCGACTAATATTCAAAATTATATCCCGAAATAAAATATGTTTTTCCAGTGCGGTCCTCGGAGGCTAAATGCTTGCACTTGTTGCTTTAAATCATCAAATAGATAAGAGTCTGTATACTGTAACTGCTGAATGCCTGTATTCCAGGGAATGTCCGAGTATGGTTTCGGTCCGTTTGATTATTTGCTTGGGTAAACATGCAGTTTCGTGTATTATTAGAGCAGGTGGAAAATTAAATATTTTGTCTTTTTTGCTTATAGAAGCGAACCCAACAGTAGCAGAGGTTTAAAGCTGCTGAACACTGATAGTTTGATCCAGGTCGAATCGCAGAAAGAAAAAGGACTGATTTTCATGGAGATAAAATGCACGAACTGTGCTAACAAATCTATATAAATACTTTTCACCTTAGACATACAATACGTTTTAAGATTTGAAAGTTTAGCAGAGAGCCTGCAGTGTTATTGAAGTATTTTAATTCACAACACTTTCCGCGGGGCTTCAGAACAGCTATCTTGAGTGAAATATCAACGGATGCATGCTTAGATAGAGATTACAGAATTTTTTTTAAATTGTTTTAGTTTTACGTCAAATGTTGAATCCTCAACGCACACGCATTAATTCAAATTTTCTAATTAAGTTCCTAAAAGGCTTTGCGCTGAACAGTACCAGGAAAAAATAAAACAGCAAAAACTCAGTTTAAGCACTGACTAAATAAACTATGCAAAGCAGTTTGATTTAACATTACATTCCTTTGAGCGCAGCATTTAATGTGTAAGGTTCTGAAAATTTTAAATTTATATAGCGCAAGAGTATAGGAAAAACACTAATGAGTAACAAATTGGTTTTAAGATTTTTTGATGATAAATATAATCCCAAACGATAAATATAATTTTAAAAGTCCTTGGCATTACCGAATGTAGCTTGTTCCCATGTTAGATGCATTTTATGAAGAAATACGATTTTTTTTAAATTTGAAGATATAAATTTCTGAACTATTTGACAGTCCGACCAGTATATGCTGCATTCATTTGCTTAAAAGTTAGTAAAGGGGCATCAGAGATTTTCTTGAAACGTTATCAGAGTGAAGAAATAGTGCCCTTTACAACTATTTAAGAGTAATCACAAAGCAGGTTTCGTAAAAATCCAAATATGTGTTGAATGAGCCATTCTTGTTATTAGAGCAGGTGCAAAGTTAAATATTTGGTCTTTTTCGCTTATAGAGGCGAACGCACCAGTAGCGGAGGTTTAAAATTGCGGAACACTGATAATTTGATCCAGGTCGAATCACAGAAAGACTTAGGACGGATTTTCGAGAAGATAAAATGTACGAAACTTTGCTAACAAATATATATTAATACTTACCACTTTAGACTTAAAATATGTTTTAAGATTTGAAAGTTTATTAGATAATCTAGACTGTTATTTAAATATTGTAATTGTTTAAATTTTCCTTCGGGGCTTTAGAAGAGCGACCCTGAATGAAACATCAATGAATGTATACTTGAATAAAGATTATAGAATTTCTTCAAAGTTATTTTGATTTCATATCACATGTTGAATCCTGAACAAACACTTTAAATCGAATTTCTTAATTAAATTCCTAAAAGATTTTTCGATAAACCAGACCACGAAATAAAAGAAGCAGCAGAAATTCAATTTAAGAGAAAGCCACCGCTCTGACCAAAATACGCAAAGCAGTTTTATTTAACACCTCTTGTGTTACAGTAGATTTATCACGAGTGCAACTTCGCTGTAAATATGTATATAGACTTATTTAGCCGTATTTAAATTATGTATTGATTTTCGATTTTTATTTGCATGTATTTATATTATTCTAATACATTGTATTGTTTAATCATATTTGTGTAACTTTTATTGTGACATGTACCTATCATGAACAACTGAACAAGTCAGATTTTCAACCTGTCATCGCCTCTCCTGGTCTTGGCTTCGTCTGCGTGTTTCTCCACACTTGTGACGTCTTGCTGTCACCCCCTTTTCTCACTACTAATGCCTTCTTTCAATTGTCATTGCCAACTACCGTCATGCGCCTTCCGGGCCTAAGTGTTAAGAGCCGGAAACATTGCGTCAAAACTGCAATATCCCGGCAATATTGATGATGATGATGATGATGATTACAGTAGAACTTTTACGTGTCTTTGAAGTTTTTAAAATTTATGTAGTGCCATATCACTCTAAATCCCTCAGAGTGGGATTTGCAGAGTGACAGCAGCTTTTGCTCCATTTCGCTTTAAACGACGCAGGTTTACTGTCTTGGGAACATAATATGTTTTGCCACCTGCAATTACGTCAATGTAGAAGGGAGTGAGTTGAGAGACAGAGTCCCCGAACATGTTTTCTGAAGCTCGCCATATCAAGCGAGGACAGTAACAATGGATACACCTCCTTTGCCAAAAGAAAGTTCGCTAACATATATACAGTTATTTGTTAAAATAAATATCAAAAGCATTATAAATTATAGTCTTATAGTTAGATTTATGAGTAAAAAATTAAAAGACGTAATAAAAAGTAGTTTTAGTTTTCTCCTTTTTTAAGGCATCTGTAAATTTTCTTTAGAAGTGTAATGCTGTAACGTAGTTTTATTTATTACATACTGCTAACACTATAAAAGCTATATGCATGGATAGTACTTTTTGTAAACACTTCTTAAAATTGTTTTTATTTTTGTATAATTTACATAACACTATAAATTTTAATTATTTAAATTCAGTTTTGCATGCATTTTTAATTCCAATAGGCAGAACAGAGGGGAAAACGAAAGTCATACTATAGTTTTGATTATTTAAAACACAAGTGAGCAAATGTTTGGTAGAATTGCTGCATGTCAGCAAGAAATAAAAATCGTATACTGAATTCTCTGATGGAGTCGTATTGTTTTCAAATTATAGTACTTTTTAATAGATTTTTTTTAAATTTTTACATTTTTAATGTCATTTTATTACCATATTTTAGTGTCATATTGTCCATTTATATATGTATGTATACATATATTTCGTAATAAAAAGTTTTTCATCCATTGCTTGTTTTCATTTCTCTTTAAAGTACTTTGTTCATGGAAATTATTATAATTCTGCAGTTATGCTAATTAATTCTACTTAGATTTAATCAATAAATAATATACATAAGAATTTTCGGCAGAATTATGAAAAATGAATTTTTATCTTATACATGTGAGCTGATCCATATTATTTAATTTTAAAATTCTACTTAGATTTAATCAATAAATAATATACATAAGAATTTTCGGCAGAATTATGAAAAATTAATTTTTATCTTATACATGTGAGCTGATCCATATTATTTAATTTTAAAATTTACTTTATTCTTTGCATATGAGACTTGGAATTAGAATTAGCACGTATAAAAATAAGTTACAGTCTAAAAATATATGTAAACATTTATTCACCTGTAATGATTATGGTACAGGAATTTGTATGCATATAACTCCTCAAAAGTAAAAAGCGTTATAAGCTAACTGAAGATTTTAAGCTTTATTCATAATTTGGCGTAATAGGTCAATTAATTTTAAGCTCTTCACAATTTTGTAATAAAAAATAGAAACATTTCTTTCTCAACATTTTGTGCAATATATGAAGTTAAAAACAATAGCATGAGAGTATTTTATGGCTACTTATTTTCTGAATCTCATACATTGCAAATAAAGCTGAATAAGTTTCATGTAAGAGAAAGTAAATTCACATTTTTTTCTTATTTCAATGTACATTAAAATTTATTATTCGATTTTTTATGCTCAAGTAGACAACCTACCAGTAACATCAATTCACAAACTGCGTTAAAATATTCATTTGTAAGTAACATTTTAGGAAGATAAATCTAGAAGATTATAATAAAGGCTACTGAGACATATATATCTATATATAGATATATATGTATATATATATAAATATATATACCGGTATATATATATATACACCGGTGTGCAAAACCTAAGCAACAGGTTTTCGTTTTGCCATAACACTACCAGAAGTCATCTGAGAGATATGCAATTCAGAAATGTGAAACAGCATTTTGTATTAAACGATGGCAAAAGCATAGTTGTGCAAAAATGAATACCATGCTTACAGTATAGAATCAAACGAAAAAAGGCTTCATTGAACTCATAGCATCGTTACACATGATCGTCTATGCAAGAGGAAGAACAACAAGCAGATGTTTCTTTGTATGGGATATGCCCTCCCCTTACTGCAAGGGTTGTCGTCTTCGCACCGTCTCTCTATACTCAGCACCAGATTGTTTAACAGATCTTGAGGTAAGAAGGCCCATTCCTCAATCACTATCTTTTTCAGTTGTTGGTGTTCTCCGGAGGATCTAATCATGTCGCAAGGAGTCTCTGCAAAGCGTCTACACATGTTCTATGAAATTTAAATCAGGGGAGTACCCTGGCCAATCCATTCAAGTGATATCTTTACATTACAGTAGCTTCTGAAGAGCAGGAGGCCGGTGTTGCCGAGCATTGGCATTCTTAAAAACAAAGTCTTCTGCAATGTCACCTCGAAACAGATGCACATGAGGAAGCATCACCTCCTGACAATAGCGATCTGTAGTTACAGAATCTCTGCAGAAAACGTAGAGCTCTGTCCGCCCGTTCGGCATAATGCTTTCACAGACGAGATCTCCAGGACCACTATAACGGTCTCTTTCCATGATGTCACTGGGATGAAACCGTGTTCCGACCTCTTTCCAAGTCAACTGACATTGAGAATCGCTTGCGGACTAAAAAAACTCTCATCCGTAAAGGGGACACGAGTCCAATGATGAGATGTCCAGTTTTTGTGCTTTTTGCACCACTCTAAAGAGCGGCGCCGATGGCCAACTTTCAAAGGGATGCATCGTTCAGGACGGCGAGCGAATAGGCCATCTTAATGAAGGCGTCTGGAAACAGTAAACCGCGACACGTGTCGCCTCGTTGGTGTACACAGTTGCTGTGCTATGGCGCTATCTGACAGGTTTCGGGATCGTTTCGCCTGGAGGGCGATATATTGGTCATCCACTGCAGTTATTTTCCTTGAGCGGCACCAACCTTTCTAACAGCTGTACCTATGGTTTAGAAGGCTTTCATTGGTGAAAAACGACTCTTTTGTTGATGCCGAACTCTTCAACTACACTGTTCACGTTATCCACCTCCTCCAGCTTTCCAATAGTTCTTCCACGTGTAAATTCATCCAGTTGATTTCTTCTAGACAAGAAATCACTCACTTGAACTTGCAGCGAATGTCTTTAATTCCGTCTCCGTCCTTCCTTTTATTGTAGTCTTGAATTGAGGGCGCCCACTGCACGGGTTTTGCGTACGCTCACGTCGCCTGTGACATTTTGTTCCTGATATTTATTTACATACGCATAACCTTTCTTCTGAATTCCATGTTCATTTCATTGATCACAAGAACTCCTTTTTCGCAATTTCATGGCTATCTGATTTCAATTTACATTGTTGCTTAAATTTTGCACACCAGTGTATATATATGATCAGCCGTTTTAAACACATTCAAATTTTCATGATTTTAAAAATTTTCAAGAAATATTTTTAATAAATGAATTGTCGACTATTATGATTATTTAATGGAAAATTTAGCTTACATAATTGCATGTTCTAATCTTGTGAATGAAAGCTATGAATAATCATAATTTTTTTAATTAAAATATGTATAAAAAATTCAGAATGTATATCACTAAATACAATTTTTAAATTTTTTCTATGAAACTTGTAGCGACAATAGATATATTTTGCAAGCAGGCAAGATGAAAAATATGCAACCGCCTTCGCCGAGAATCGAACCGCGGACCTCTGGAATACGCGCCCAGCGGGCAGACCACCACACCACGAAGGCATGCTAAGAAGGCGGGAGAAATACCTTATAAACTAAGCATTTTTGATTTCTCACATCAAATTTTGAAAATTTCTGGAATATTTATTCAACTTTTTAGGTACCTGAAAGACCTTATATTTTTATTCAAAAACCAAGTTTTCAGTCTGAATTTCTTACTATTCCAGTTTTTATGTATAAGTTGCATTGATGTCCTTATTTTTATTACTTACTGCACATAGATAAAGGCAAAAACCATGTTTCTGTAAAATAAAGTATATTATATGTATTCAAAGTAATTTCATATCAGAAGTACTGTGAGATAGTGCTAATGTTAAGTATTTCAGAATGTTAAATATTGTAACATGACACCGAATTTCCAATATTTTAATGTGGATGTAATTTTTGAAATATATATTTCGTTAGATTTGAAAAGAAAAACTATATATCCAAACAATAAAGATATGATTATCTTTAAAGTGTGCTTTTTATTTCAGTGATGGTCTATTTTAATTCATAATCTTCTTCATCAGCAGTAAATGTTTTTGTAAGTACATAGGTAGCAAATCTAAGCAGATGTATATGTCAGATATTTAAAATCCCAATAGCATGTTAAAAAGTAGTGTAAAACATTTTTTTCAAGAGATAATATTAACCAGAAATCTAAAACTTTTAAAACTTTACCTCAGCCATAAACTTTACATATAGCAAATACCAATTTTCAGTTTGTAAAATTAATATAAAATAAGTATATAAAAATCGCACCATCAAGGAATGAGCAGAGTATTATAACTCCTTGTATTGTGTGTGGTTTCACCCGAATATGGGGCGATATCTCGCTATCGAGAAGAGCGAACGAAGAAAGGGTCACTCCCTTTTTTGTGTGAGAAGGGACTGCTTTTTACTAGAGCGAAAAGTCGCTCCTTCGACGTTGGTGCCATTTTGGCATTACAGGGAGGTGAGATATCACTCCTGTGGAGTCGGATACTACTCTTTGGAATTTAGAGTGTAATATAGGGGAAAACAAATGAGTAACAAATTGGTTATACGAATTTTTTCCATATTAAATATAAGCTCAAACCGTAAATATAATTCTAAAAATCCATGACATTATCGAACGGAAAGTTTTCCCATGTCGGATGCATTTTTTGAATAAATATGATTTTTTTTAAAAATTTGAAGCTCTAAATTAAGTATTTAACAGTCCAAACTGCTGCATTCATTTCTTTAAGAGTTAGTAATGTTTTACCACAGACTTTTCTTTAAAATTTATCAGAGTGAAGAAACAGTGCCGTTAACAACTATTTAAAAGTAATCACAAAGCAAGTTTCGTAAATATCCATATAAGTGTTGTTTGAGACATTATTGTTATTTATAATGGAAAATGTAACACAAATCTAAAACGAAGACTTGTTGTAATAAAAGAGTTGTTGTAGTTACTAATCTCGCTTGTCAGAATCAGATCAAGACCACGAAATCCATCGTGGCAAGGGTTCAAGATTGCGCTTGTCTTTGGCAAGTATCATTAAGACCATACATCTGACTGTACCACTTTGTCCATTTCGGCTTTTAATTTTGAACGTGAGTACCCAGATGAAACTTGTCTGACAGTCTACTTCCAATCTTCCACTAGATGCAAACTGTACAGAGGACTTTCGGCTCGCCCGTATATTTGCAATGCTCTCATGCCGCTGGTACAATATTCATTTACAAACATTCAGATCTTCTCCGGAATTCGAGCCCGTGTCCTTTGGTATGGCAGTCAGCGGCGCTAACCACTCTACCGATTGGAATGTATAAAAATACTATGACAAAGCTGAGGCTGTTTGTCTTGTAGTTTAATTGGAAATATTTATAAAGTTTAGTACAAAGTCAACTATATGATGCATTTGCACTTAAGTTAAACTTTTACGTAGCTTACCAGTAGCACAGCCGCTGTCTAATGTTGGCCTTCCGATGCATTTGCCAGGAACTATATTTTCATGAGGCAGCGGCGATCACTCCACTAGCCGATTTGAACTGCTACTTCTAAGCTGTGCCTCACTGAGTTTAAATCTGTATAACCGTCTGATCTGAGACAAAATTGTGGCATGAACAAAGAAGGATAGGACACCTGAAAATGTAGGAGTTAATGAATCTTACGAATAAGATTTTTTAATGAAATTAATCTAACGAGAAATTCAAACAGATACAGGTTTGTCCCTCTCGATATACTTCGGAGAAATTTGAATCTGTATGATAAGAGTTACATCTTTCATTTCCAAAAAGAATGCTTAATTTTTATTCTCAAAAAGTGAACAGATCCCTCTTCCGTAAGACTTCTTTCGCAAGCAATCGAAATAATCGTTCTACCTAGACACAGGTTCTTGGATAAAGTAACAGCTCGCGCAATATGTACTAAAAATATCTAAATGTGTAAAAGATTATGGAGTTCACTTAATAATTTAGCTTGATTTTAATTGTGGTTCATGATTAAAGTAATTGTGAACCAGATTTAAGGTTCAGAGTTTGGAGTAGATAAACTTAAAAATATATTAGCCCGTAAATTTTATTAATATAAATTTTAAATTTATTTAAATAGGAAAAGGAAAAATGGAAACTTGCAAAATCTCAAAGGCAAGTAATCAATGCATACTTAAAAATAAACAGCTAAACCCACAGCATAATTCTGCCATTTTAAAAGAGCTAAATTGTTTTATATAATAGTATTTTCTTTCTTCTTTACGTTAACTGCATATAAGTTTCCTATACCTAACTGTTCTTTAATTCTGAAATGCGTTACTTTAATATTCAGTAACAAAATTTGGTATTCAGTACCATATTTTTCGATTGGATATGTGTTGAGGTGCGGGTACCGGGCAGTAGACCTAATTTAATGCAGTTAGTTGTATGATTTTCGATCAGATGATGATATGAAAAGAATGAATAATTAGAGGGGGGAGTTCATAGTATTTTGAAGAGAGAGTTCATATCATAAGCAGCAGTGGAATAGCATTTCGTGAAGACGTCAGTAATTAAGAGACGGTAATAACAGTGCAGATAGCATTGAAGTCAGGGGAATAACATAAGCGACATCATCCGAACTTTATCTGAGTCGCCTCCACCTAGGAGCTTGCAGATAGCAATATGTTTCGAGAAGCAGTAGATGAATTGTAACTGAAAGTGCTTAGCTGGTGGGGAAGCGCCCTACGTTACAGGTGGATGGAAAGCAAATGGTTTTAATGGGGAACGTAATGCAACGTTGAAGTAGTCTCCGCCCGCCGAAGTTAGCTATTGATTTGTGCGAATTTAAAGCAAAGGCATTTCTGTTTGCGGAACTTGTCTTTTGATGTTGATTTATGAATTGAAGTGTTAGTGCCTTTAAAATCTATTTAAGTAGAATTTGCTCGATGCAGGCTCTCACAACGAAACTGTTGCACTATGAGAAGAGAAAACAAGTGAAATAGACAAAGGGGGGCGTGAGATACTAAGGAGCTGGCTGCAAGCGAAAGGTATAAGTCCTCTCCCGTCCCTTTGGCTGTCGTCATTGAGAGCTTGGGCAATAATGTTAGAAGATGATTATCACGGCCAGCTTTGGACAGCGCGGGACGACCATACAGCAGCTAATGTGGCAGCTGCGTCGCATTTGATCATGGCGAACAGGCGCAAATCGTTCAGCAAGATGCAGGAAGAGACAGGGCTTGCTCAAGGAATAGTGCAGGCGATTGTGCATGTGATTTGAAGATGAGAAATGAGCGTTCAAAGTGGGTGTACCTCGGACTACGCCTTGCTTGATAAAATTAAGGACGCAGTCAATGGCCAACATGTTGAATCTTCTACCGAATTGCATGCAATTCTCTATATATGGTGCGTGAACAACTCACAGATTGGTTTACCCTTTCGTAACCTCCCAGCCAGATGGCAGAATTGTATTGACATGGGCAGGGATTATTTCTAACTGATGTACTATTACTTTTTTTTAATAAATTCCATTCCGCTCTGAGGCGGCATTTGCGCCATTAATTTCCGTACGACCTAAGTATATTTGCTTTAAATATCACCGACCACCTCGACAACAAACCAGTGAGTAAAAATCGGAATTAAATATTTGCTACATAGCCACCGCTCTGTCTATTATAAGCAAAGCAGTTTCTTTTAAAATGTTATAAAAGCATAGTTTGGAAGCTCTCCATGATTTTAAAGTACATATAGCACAGACGTATACGAAAAAACTAGTGCGCAAGTAATTAATTGCAATTTTTTGATAATAAACAGTAAACATAATTTGGAAAATCCATAGCGTCATTGAATCGAACATTGTTTTCATGACAGATGCATTTCATACAGAAATTTCCCCGAAGTAATTGGCAGTGCAATCGTTATACGCTGTATTCATTTCTATAAAAGTTGGTAAAGTGTTAGAGGTTTACTCTTATAGTTAGTCATCAGTGATAAATGCTGTTGGCTATTTGACTCATAGTCACACATTTTTTCCCATTTTAGATCTCGTTTGCGACCGGTCTGGACATTATTATGTTATGCGCCCTTGGGGCAAATATATCATTGGGCAGGATACACCGCAAGATTACAGAGATTTCCCGGCAATTACATGCATGAAAGGACGCATAGCAATGGACGAGAATATCATGCATTTGTTCAGAAATAAAGCCGAAATATTTGCGAGATTTCCTGCATGACTAAGTCTCAGTGTATTACTTTTATATTATTCTCTACAAGACTGACATAATAATTGACTCGGACTGTTAAAAGATTTTTGCTTTATGGTTTTGTTTTTAAACTTAATTTTTTAAACAACAAATATTTAATCTATGTGTACATTTACTTAATGACGGAGGTTCTCAATCATCTTCCCACAAACTCTTGTAAAAGTAAAATATTATTATGAAAATTAAATATTCTAACAACTATTGCAGTGCCAAGTCATATAAATAACTAATTCTATTTATACTAGTATTTGTATGATACTATGTTTACTATCTATTATTAAATTTCAAAGTATTAAATTACTTTCATTAATTTACAGTTACTAAAAACATTCTGAAAAAGAACTACTCCAAGTCTAGCGGCCATCAAAGGCGGATTCAGAAACGAATGCGATCATGGGCGTCTTCATCGCATTTTCCAGAACGGAAAGGAGACTAATGCTCTTTACAGTATGAAAGTTCCAGTAGGCAAGACTGTCTTTTTCTGGAGGAAATACGTGAATGGGATGACTTATAAAGAAAGAACCCAAATTAAAATTATTATACTTGTTTACAGTTGGCTCATGTACTGGTACAAGAAATCTGCTGATATATACGGTACAGTACGTTAAATTAGGAATGAGTTGCCATCTGATTTCAGAAACCACATTACGTGAGGTGACGTTCGACAACTGAACGTGGAAAAGTGAAAGAAATTGAAGCTAAAAGTAGTTTTCATGACTACAGAACTCCTATGAAAGGTGTTGATAAAGTTGATCAATATGTTACAGACAACCCGGTTGCAAGAAAACGTGGTAACAAGCATTACCAAATGTTATTTTTTACATTTCCTAGATGAGGCATTATGGAACTAGTTCTTTGTGTATAATTCAGCAGAAGGTTCTTAAAATAATATGAACTACAGAATAGCAGGGTCCGAACAAAGGGTGGAAAAAAGTAAGCCGAATGTTCAGTTGCCAGGGCGTCCTAGTGTAAGTTTGCTGCGGCTAACAGATAGACACCTTTAGAACATTTCACCAACGGAAAAAAAATCTACTCCAACCAGAGAGTGATGCTATCGCAAATTCGATGAAAGAGGGAAGAGGATACTCTAAAAGGAGACTCTAAGGAAGAGGTGTGGTGTGGTGGTGGTGGTGTATTTAATATGGCAAAGCACACTAGGGCTATCTGCCTAAGGGGAGGGATGCCTTCGTGGAGGACCTTTTAAGGGAAACTGGCTCGTATACACGTTACACATGGGGAAAACTACGAAAACACCCGTGCAGCCAGCCCGTTCGCGGGATTCGAACCTCGGACCGAACTAGTGTTCAGCGACTTTACCGCTCGGCCGCTGGTGGGCCCTAAGGAAGAGGATAAGACTCGAGCTTATTTCAGAGTGAAAGTACACGCTTGTAAGCAGTACCGTGTTTTGGCCTTTGTCATACTGTAAAAGATTTGCGAAATTTGATTATTCAAAATCATACTGTTGTAATAATATCTGTTTACATTAAGTTTAGCTACAAAATTTTGTTTAATTTGCTGTAATTCAATACCATACGTCTCCATACCTAATTCAATACCATACGTTTTCCCTATGTGTAACGTGTATACGAACCAGTTTCCCTTAGAAAGTCCTCCACGAAGGCATCTCTCCCTTTAGGCAGATAGCCCTCGAAGCTTTGCCGTAATTAAATAACCTAACCGAATCTTAAAGCATTGTCGAAGAAGAGCGGAATTATCTTCGATTCCTGTGGTGGAAGGATAGTGAGAGTAAAGATTTTGAAGTTTTTTTGGCACCGCAGAGTAGTTTTCGGAGTTACCTGCAATCCGTTTGTTCTTGGAGCAGTCCTTCGTCATCATCTACAGAACACATGCACAGAACGTAAAGAAATTTGAGAAAAAGTATTGAGATCGATGTCGAGAACTGCGCTTCACTAGACACAGTAAAACTCAACATTATATAGAAACCTCTACACAGTTAATGCAAAATACTAAGTTTGATTAGAGAGGCATGGAGTTTACCTATTTTAATATAGCAACTCCAGAACTAGAAATATCTTAAGTCTTAGGAGTGCTGTGGATTCGAAAAACTTATACTTTATCTTGTGAAGTTGATTTAAGAACTCCAATGATGGAACCATTTAAATTTGAGAATCTAATGCTTTAATGTATGGTTCAATTAAAGGGCTTGCAATTCTTAGGATGTTCTGAAAATGTTCCTCCGATAGTCGGGTCTAATTTTATTCTTAGTGTAGTTTACTACTGAAAATATTTTTCACAAATGTACGTACTAGCAAATACCGATCACAACATATAACGCATGACTATGCAGTGACATATAATTATACATCGGTAAACGTGATTTATAAAATTCCAACAAAGATGCGTCATTAATGTTTCATTGAGCGGAATGCCAGATATTAACTCTGCGTATTATGTTTGAAAATTTGATGGCAGTATCGACTGTGTCTCAAAAATAGAACAAAGTTGATTTATTTTCAGAAAATTTTAAAATTTATTTTCATATCCTTTTATCAACTCAGAAAGTAAGGCTGCCAATTTTTACGGTTATTTTTCCAACTTGTTGAAATTAGATGCATTTTTTCACTCTAGTTTTATCTAGTAATTCAGCACGCATTTTACGTAAGTATAGTTCGAAAGGTCTGGAAGCAGGTCCCTCGATCTTGAATACGGGTGTTATATCCCGGTCGTAAAGATTAAATATATCCTGGGGGGTGATGTGTTAATATTTTTCTGGCGCTTCTCTCTTTTCTCTTGTGTCGCATTGACCCGCGCTTTGGACACCCCTCCTTTAGTCCTCCGTTGTTAATATTTTTCTTCAGTCAGAATCTACCCGCCTTAAAATCATAAAGTCACAACTAATATTTGATTTTTTACATTTTTTGTATATATATATATATTTATAATTTTTTCGTAATTTTTAGTCTAAAGGGGTCCTTGAAGGACTGCTCTGTTCGTTTTGCGATTTTGCGTTGGTTCACTATAGATACTCGTTACACTTTTCAAACTGTTGCCACCAAATGTTAGAGTCCTGCATTATATTTGAAAAAATTAAATAATGAAAAAATCTGCATGAATGTATGTATATTTCTCTCATTGTGATAAAACAACGGTACATAGAGTAATCGAATTTTGAATGACATAAAGTTACTGCGAATATGGGCATGTGGAAGCCCAAATTTAAAATTTGGAATTGGTTTTATTATCGATTTCATATTTTGTAAAACTTTAACGAATTTTTGATTAGCAAACTCAAGGATTTCAAAGCGAGAAATGGCAACGTTGCACACAAAAACATTTTTATCTCCAGCGTGCGAGACTCTGTACCGGAAATTCTAAAGATAAGCTCAATTTAAAACTATTTTGCGATATTGCTCTTGAACTGAATTTTATGGTTTAAGTGCGAAGAGCGTGATATTTAATAAATAAAAGTAACAGACAAAATATTAAAAAAAGTCCTCTTTGGACAAAATTTAAAATCTGAGACGTTTCCTTCTTTTTTTTTTTTTTTTTTCTTTTTTTTCCCCCTCTATATTTTTATAACATAAATAAATCACAAAGCAAAAACAGAGAGGAAACATTCTAGAGATTAAGAGGCTAAATGCCATATGGCGCTAAATCAGAATGTGGTAAAGTTGTGAAAACGCTAGGAAATATCCAAGGCAGGAATTAAGTAGACATGATGTGATTTTTAAAAGAACAGATCGATAACAGTGCAAAGAAGGCCACTTTTCATTTGAACTTCAGCTAAAGATGGCAGTTTGGCACAGTCGGGGAGTAGTAGCGATTTTAAAAAACTGATACGTCCAATCCTTCACGGGGCCGGGCCTGCAATTGAAAAGGCGAGGTGTGTCTACGCCTCTAAGCAGCAGGAGAGATACCGTTGTCTCGAACCATGGCTCTTAGACATTTTTGTGAATACCAAGATAGTAAGTAGGCAGAAGGCGGTTAAGACATAGCGTAGCTCATGTAAAATTTAAAATATATTTAGTTCAAGAGTAGACAAAAAATTAGTAAGTATCAAATTGATTATACGGTTTTCGTAATAGGTATAATCTCAAACATTATATTAGTTCAACGTTTTCAAAAAATATTTAAATTCTCAAATTGGTAATTTTGTTTCACTTGAAAAATGTGCATTTACGCAATATCTTGAAAATGTTTCTTGGATAAGAGCTTTCAGAATTTCTTTAATTTCCGTCAATTACGCAGCAAATGTTCATCGTCACACACACTCTAAATCAAATTTTTGAATAACGTTTCTGAAGCTTTTTTGGTGAACATAAACGTGAATAAAGAACACCAGGCGGATAAGTAAGCAATAACTATAAGAGATATGTAATTTATTCTAAACCCACCGCTTTTCCTGTAATACAGAAAGCAGTTTCATATGAAAGGTCTAAGTGAATTCGAAATTCAGAGTATTAATGCTTCATTCAATTTTAAAATTTATGGAAATCAAGTGTGTACGAAAAAACTAGTAGTTAACAATTGGTTATAATTTCTTTCATAATATTTGTAATTTCAAACTGTAAATATGATTTTTAAAAATCCACACCATTATAGAATCGAAACATGTTTCCACGTCAAGTGCCTTTAATGAAGAAATCCGAAATTCTTCGAAATGAAGAGCTAATTTTCGGAAGTTTTTGAGAGTTTAACCTGTATAAACTGCATTCATTGGTTTAAACGTTAGTCAGGGGTTATCTTATTTGAAGGAGAGCTATTATTTGGATTACTGGAATTTCACACATTTAAGTTTTTCAAAGCACTACTTATTAGTTAGATTAATAGGTTCAGATGCCCTTTGAAGGCTTATTTTGTACAGCAGCAACCGAATTTGGGGTCTGAGCAGTAGGTTTCTCATTGGGATTTTTGTGCCTGATTTTTCTCCATATCTGCGAAGTGCAGCTGAGCTGGTTCTCTCGATTCTAGTTCCTGTACCACAATTCTTTAACCAGTTGATATTTTTGCTCAGCTTAAACTTCGATCATTTTGTTTGCTTGTCATATCCTTCACGAAAACTTAATAACCCAAAGGAATGTTGTACTTCTGTACACTTCCTGATCACTAAAATCTCACTTGAGGTATTGTGAAATTTTGTTGGATAATAGTCCTATAAACGTTTCACTTTGAACTCCGCTCTTTCATTTTCTGTAGCATCCCGATATGCATACAGATTCCGTTTCAAAGAATTATCACTTTAAACTGTCGTTTTCTGAAGAACTGAGTAGACACCTTTACTTTTGCCTCCGAACTCTAGTTTCAAATAACACAAATTAACGCAACATCTTTCGCCTTTAAGAGATTAATATGGAATATCCTATAAGAAATAAGGAGAGCATTAATCAAAACTGAATGGAAGATTTGATAGCATTGTCAGCAAATCTGAAATCCGAAACCAATAAATTTGGAACCCACAGCTTGCTCATCTACCATCAAACATACTTGAACTAAAATTATAGCCTAATTTAAGAAGAAGACATAGGAGAAAACGAGTATGAAAATTTAAAAAAAAAAAAAAACGTGTGTTTTATGTACAAATGTCAGAACGCTTCATTTTTCAACTAGTGTGTAATATCAGCGAACTGCAAGATACTTAATTATACTCGATGTTCTTCTTGTTTAGGTTTGCATTTATTATAAAAGTACACACAAAGTTTAGATGAACTTTATCATAAGTAAACGCTGGAATCTTGAAGCTCACTTTCTCGACATAATTTAACAAACATATAAGGTACTTCAAGATAAATATATGATTCAAAAGTAAACCATATTTGTGATTCCTATAATAAATTTTTTAGAGATAAAATTTTGAAACGAAATATTAACTCTAACTTTTATTTGGCAATGCTAGAAAACTCAATACAGGTGATGATATTTAAACTGGAAGCTGGGAGGAGGCATGATGCTTTTATGCGTATAGTGACTTTGCGTCGTGCAGGCACTTGAAGTTCTAGCGTTTGATTTGGCTCGGTTAATTGATTGTGGCAGAGCTCACTAGGACTATCGGCCTAAGTTAAAGGACGCTTTCGTGATTGACTTACTAAGGGAATCTCTCTCGTATACGTATTACACATGGGAAACACTCTGGAAACACACATGCAGCTATTCCATTCGTCTGTTATCTATCCCCGATGAGAATTACCAGCGTTCAGCGATTTTACTTCTCTGCCGCGAGTGGACGCGAACTGTTATCGAACCGAAAGTCTTCTAGAAACGGTGATAATAGGTATGGTGCTGGGGGACATTTGGATCTTTCCGCTGAGATGTTCTTCAGCAAAGCCTGGAGTGAGACTTTCCCTTCATCGCGAGTGTAATTCGCCCCTTCTGGTGCTGTTCGATGCTCTGGATTATGTGACAGCTACACGACGAATACCTCTCGACCATACTCCTCGATTGCTTAAATAGCAAAGTGCCTAATTGTTGAGGTGAGCAGTCTTTGAAATTTTGCAAAACATGAAAAAAAATAAAGTCTGGCGAGGAAACACTGTTTGATATGGAATATACTGGGAACAAATAAACTACAAGCACCGAAATGCTGTTCAAGTAACAGTGAACCTTATTAAGATGATGACAAGATTACAAACTTTATTTCAGCAGGAACTTAAACACTTATTAGTCTCCGTTTCATTTTAGCAGGAAAAGATTCTAAAAAGAAATGTTAAAATAAAAGAAGTTAGATTTAAATATTATATTTATTAAGGGGACGGTGGACTTTAAAATAGCTAAAAATCAACGAAAATATTGAATTTGATTTTTAACTCTCGTAATATTCCATATACGTAACTACATCGTATGCAAAAAACCGAATTCAAAGATTCTAATTTTTAAAGAAGTTACAAGCATTTAAAATGTATAAACAATGTAAACTTTGCCCTTTAAATTTTGGAGAAAATGTTAAAAAAATGTATTTAAAGAGTTCTAATTTATACATTTGTTCAAAAGACGTGTTTATTTCTAAAAAAATGGCTAGAAATGTCAGGATTGGCAACTATTAATGAATTTAACTTTGGTTATGTAAATGCTATACACGTTGAGCATGGGGAAACACGTTTCCTTTATTCGTTGCAAAAAAGCGTGATCAAAGTCGCTTGAACCAAAGCAAAAAGAGAAGTTTACCAGCTTGGAAAAAAACAGAAATAGTAAAAAACATTGTAAAGCATTAAAAGATAATGTAAATCTGACAAATGAAGGTAAAACATAGGATGCTATTGAATTTTAAAAGTTTCATTGGATATAATGCATAAATTGTTTCTCCGTATAACTTTGACTCACAAACCGATTTGAGATATGTTAATATTTGTCATATTTAATATTATGATATTAAAAATAGTTAAATGATACGAAAATGTTATCTAGTGTTTACAAATTCATATTTAAAGTAAATTTTCTGTTTCCAATGAGCATGTATGTAAAGGTAAGTTTGAAGAAAAACTTTAAATTCAGTTTTCCCAAAACAAATTTTTTGGCAGTTCCTATGTCTCGAAAATGCTTCATGCGACTCATTTTTCGTTCAAAATGAAAGATATTTGGAATAAACTACCTTGTTATGTGTTATAGTAGAACTGTGTATGTATTTTTGGATATGAAGTTATTAAGAAGTTTAAATTTGTGATCATGTTTAACAAAAGGTGATATTTTTCCGAAAACTGGTTTTAAGTTCACAAAATTCCTTTTTAAAAATTTTTGATTCATCATATTTAATAACTGATACACAAAATCTTTTGTTAAGTCTTTAAAACTAACTAAAAGGAAAAATTAGGAAAGAAATATTGAAAATTAGAGCGCAAGGAGCATTTTTAATCTTTAATTAAAATAATTGATTATTTGTTTTAAAAATTTTTAATATAAAATAAATTGAAATTTTGAACATATATTTTATAAACTGATGTTATAATATGTATATGTGTAAAATGTCTTGTTGAAAACACAAAAACATAAAAAACTAATTTTTAAAGTCCACCATCCCCTTAAGAGAAATTTTATCGATGCCAATGCCAATGATTATTAGTTACGGAGTGCCTACGGTTCAAACCCATGTACCTCCACATCAGGAAAAATATCTAAGTAGTGAGCAAAAATAGGAAAATTGCATAAATGGGTATCATGATACAAGCTAGAGCGAGCCACATTAGCTCGAGAAAGTTTAGGGATAGGAAAAAAATCAAATTTTGATATTTTGGAATTTTTATGCTTTTACAAATTTTTTGCGTTATATAATTTTATATTTTTGGTATTTTTAACTTTTATACCTCATAAATACAACACAAAAGCTAAAAGCGGAAAGGAAAGATTTTACAGATTAACAGGCTCATGGTCAAATCATAGTGAAGTAAAGTTTGAAATTATCGCGTGGAAAGATTCAAGGCAGAATTTAATTTCTGCGGGCATGATGTCATTAATTGGCGAACAGATTGATAAGAATGGAAAAGTGGCCACTTTTCAGTAAAATTGGAGTAGGAGATAACGATTATTGCATAAAATTGATAAGAAATTTCGAAAATTTCTCTGAAGCAATTTTATCGAAAAACTTAGAAATATTTCGTCAATTTACAAATTCCTGAGATTTTGAGAATACAATTTTTTTTTTCAGTTTACGAAACTAATTCACAAATTTCAGGTATATTTCTCATTATGTTTTAATTTCCGTTAAATATGCTACCTTATACATTATATTTATATATATTTATATCTTATTATTATTATAATTTAAAGAAATTTAAAATTAAATTTTAACAAACACGTATAAAAGTAAAAAAGCAAATTTAAAGGAAAAAAAAATTTTAAAATGTGTAAACATATTAAAGATTTAATCCTCGAACTAATCTACAATATCATTTAAATTCAGAAGCATAAGCAAATCAAGTGCAAAAACAATCCATGAATATAAATTCACTAATTTAGCAAATTAAAATTAAAATTAATCCAAACAATTTTTTAAAAATGCATAAGTGAATGACTGTTGAGCAGGCAGGAGACAGACTTATCAAGGGGAAGTTGCCTCCAAACCTAACTCTCCATTCATTCAATTCGTGTTTCGTCATTCATGCAGGCAAGGGTAAAAGTCAAAACCAAAAGTAAAAAGTGAAGAATGTCCAAAAAGAAATACCAATAAAGTGGTACCCTTAGGAATTAGCATTTAAGAATTAAAGTTCTAAAAAGTGTGGTGTATTTAATTACGGCAAAGCACACTAGGGCTATCTGCCAAAGGGGAGGGATGCCTTTCGTGGAGGACTTTCTAAGGGAAACTGGCTCGTATACACGTTACACATGGGGAAAACCACGGAAACACCCATGCAGCCAGCCCGTTCGAGGCATTCGAACCTCGGACCGAACTACCAGTGTTCTGCGACTTTACCGCTCGGCCGCTGGTGGGCTCAAAGTTCTAAAAGGAAAATACTAATGAAGTCGATAACCAAGTACTACCAAAATTTATTAATTTATATATTAAAAAGGGCAGGCATTAACTTTATAATTTTTTGGTCCTTTTTGATATGATAACATTACCTTAAACCTAAGCTGGAGGGTAATGAAGGATATAGAAGAGTAAAGAAATTATTTGTAAATTTTTATTGTAAATAAATTTGTAAATATGTATATTTAATCAATACTGGATTCTTTCTTTTTACTAATAAAGGGCCAACTCTTTTCAAAAGTCTCAATTATAGCCCGATTTGAGTGAAGATTTTAATCTTCTTCTTCTAATTTTCCATACTTTAGCCAGTATTTAGTTAAGTTTTGATATACCAGTTGAAATCAAGTTCATTAAACTTACAATATTTTCTTTCATTAAATTTAACTTCTTTAAGGAATTTTTGAGAATTTTCTGAGAATTTTTTTAGAAGTTTCTTTAAGGACTTCGTTTCAAAAATTTTTGGAAAATTTTTAGACATTTTAAGTTTTGCTTTAAATTTTAAATTTTAAAACATTAAATTTTTACTTCATTACTTTAATTATTTGCATTACAATATTTACATAATTTTTCAACAGAACATACATTTCACATTACAAACAGTTTACATTTCTTAATTCACAATACCACTTTACTCTATTTTACTTCCAGCAGACTTGATTGGCTTAACTCCCTAAATAATTGATCGTTAAAATTAAAACTTGAATTACATTCCTTTAGGATTTTTAATTTTTAATTTAATTCAATTTTTTCTAGATTTATTTTTTTATATTTTAATTAATGTTTGCAAAAATTTTTTAATATGACAAAGATAGCAGCTTGGCACTCAACTTTACCTACATAAGTGCCATCTATTTAATTAATTTGAAGAACACGCTTCCTTCTCTATAAAAACACTTTTGCTTTCCTCAACGCTCATATAGTAGGTAAGTTAGAATTAAAACTTATTATTTACTTGCTTTAAGTATTTTTTTTTATGTAGTATTTAAGTATTTTCTAGATATGAAATTATATTTTTAAGTATATATTTGTTTTTTAAAAATTGTGAATTAGTTCTTTTTGTTTCTTATTGGTTTATATGGATTATGTATAATTATTTTTTAGTTTCTTTTTATTGATATGCATATTCGTGTCGGAGAGGTTTCTGTAGACAAGGGTTTCTAAAATACATTGTTTTCTAGATTATTTTTTATAAAAAAGTATTTTTTTTAAATTTAATTTTTTTAAAAAAAGTTTAATTTAATACTTGACTTTACTTGCTTGTTTCTCAAAAGACTTCATTAGTATTTTCCTTTTAGAACTTTAATTCTTAAATGCTAATTTCTAAGGGTACTACTTTATTGGTATTTTTTTTTTTTTTTTTTTGGACATTCTTCACTTTTTACTTTTGGTTTTGACTTTTACCCTTGCCTGCATGAATGACGAAACACGAATTGAATGATTGGAGAGTAAGGTTTGGAGGCAACTTCCCCTTGATAAGTCTGTATCCTGCCTGCTCAACAGTCATTCACTTATGCATTTTTAAAAAATTGTTTGGATTAATTTTAATTTTAATTTGCTAAATTAGTGAATTTATTTTCATGGATTGTTTTTGCACTTGATTTGCTTTTGCTTCTGAATTTAAATGATATTGTAGATTAGTTCGAGAATTAAGTCTTTTATATGTTTACACATTTTTTTTTGGCTTTAAATTTGCTTTTTTTAATTTTGGCTTTAAATTTGCTTTTTTACTTTTATACGTGTTTGTTAAAACTTAAATTTAAATTTCTTTAAATTTAAATTTCATTCCTTGCAGCAATGGCGCAAAGAATTTTTTAATTGAATTTGTATTTAAATTAAATTTAATTAAATTCAATTTATTCTTATTAAACAATTATTATTATTATAGATGCACAGCCCCGATTCTCCTAGCCGACACAAGCCGGCCGTATGATGGAAAAATGGGACTGGCCAGAAAATATATATGTATAAGAAAAAACATATAAAGTCTAATAAAATCTGATTCTCAGTGCCGAATTTCAATTCTATCCTTGTTCGTATTCATAATCTTTATTATTGTCTCTGCAAGTGTACATTTATTGACTAAGTGCCTGGCGTCTCCAAACTTATAATAAATAAAGCATTTATCATTATTCTGCAAATGGAACTGATTAAAATAAGCCGGGAAACACCCTTAATCAGGAAGTATCTGATTTAAATAAACATTATTTATAATATTCATCTTCTTGTTTATATTTTTCATTAACTCTTTTTTCTTATTAGACGACTCCCAATAAAAATTCCATTGTGTATAAATCCAGTTTTAAATTTCAGCAATGGTCTTTTTTCTTGAATCTTGGATATCAAAATTATCGGTCCCATCCCCAAGTGCGATCCCATCCCCAATTATTAGTCCCATCCCTAAATTTATAACTTATATCAATTAATTTACTGAGATACTGTATTTTAAAACTTTTCTGCTCCAAAATCTGAAACTTAACTCTGATCAACATTTACTTTGATACTGAATCACAGAAATTAAGCTGAATTATTATGTGAACTCCATAATTTTGCATAACTCCATAGTGTAGGAGCCATTGCTTTCTGAAGACTTTCCGTCAAAGTAGAGCAATTATTTCGTTTGCCTGCGAGTAAAGTCCCACAGAAGGGGATCTGTTGAGTTAACCTTGGATTCAAAAATGAAAGCAAACTAATTTTGAGTTTCGAACGAGCATATAACAATTTGGCATTCAGAAATTTTCTAGCAACTATTCAGAAGTTTCTCTAACACCTACAGTTTGAGGTGTTCTATTCTTTGCTCACGTTATAATTTTTACTGGGGTCAGAAAATTATACAAATTTAATCTCATTGCGGCAAAAGCTTAAAAGTAGGAATTTAGCTCGGCTAGTGTAGTGTTTGTCACTGGCTCAATAAAATGTAGTTGCAAACAAAATCCGTCTCAGGGCAAAAATTAGATAGTGGCTGTACTACTGGCAAGAATTTATGTGTAGTGTAAACCTATCACATGTTTATCTTCTGTGCGCGTCTGTTTGTTTGTAACCTCATCTTCTCAAGAACGGCTTTATGGAGAGCTTAGCGGAAGGTACCGTTGGATTCAGAATTCCCGTATCTCGCCATATTGACCATTCGCATCTTCGTGCGACCTTAATTAGCTGAGATATTAATTAAAAACTAACTTTCCCCTACGTTCTGAGCTTACTTTGTTGCGTTTAGGGATTTAATGGTACTCAATAGCCACTTTAGGGATTTGTTCTTACGTTTTCCCGCTTGGCTTCCATTTTCGAAAGACGTAGGGATTCGGCACCGTGTCAAATGTGTTAAAACCTTTTTGTTCTAGCTTAGAAAATTATTTGTTATTTGATTTTTGGTCAGTAAGTATTCTTAGACAGTAAGATTTCGTTATTAAAACATTATTTTGAAGTCGGATTAAAAGATAAATTTTCAAATAATGACGTCATATATATTATGTAGGGAATCAAAAGTTTTCTTTTCTCGGTTTGGCAACAAAAGTTTATTTACGAATATGTGAATGGGAAGGGAAGCGTGTCGAAATTTTCTCTGATTCCATATTTCGTAAATATACTTATTATTACTTATTGCACTTAATCTTTATTCCTTTTTCTAGGAGATTTTATATCTTTTTGCATTTATATTTGTATTTTTACTCATTTACAGTAGTATTTAGGCTTTTATACTTGTGGTCAAATTTAGAGCTTGAGGGAAATCGCCATTTTCTTAGGCACATTTAACTTTTCGACTTTTGTGATATATTTAATGTTTTGTTTCGTATTTTTTTAAAGAGAAATTTACTCCTGTTATATATTTCTGTTATTGTTATATTTCTGTTATTGTTGCTCGAAAGATTGCATTTACATTTTATATTTTTGTCATTTTACTGTGTGCGATAACAACTATCGTTTTGTCATTTTAAGGCGCTCGAATGTTCTTTATTATTTTGGATGTATTAGTTTATTTTTGCTTTTAAATTTCAATTTTTATTGATTTATCTTTGTATTTATACTTTTATTTTGTGTTTATAATTTTCATTTTCTTTTTATGTGCATTGTTTTCAGCTTAACCTAATTATTAAAAATATTTTCATGATCGTAATCTGTGTTTTAGAATTTTGATATTATTACCCATATTATTTGAAATTTTGTTATTTATCAGCAATTTTATAATTGGAAAGTTTTGGTTTTAAGTTTTTTAATTTTTTTTTTCAAATTAAAATCCCCATTTTCTTAGGCACATTTGACTTTTCGGATATATTTAATGTTTTGTTTCGTATTTTTTTGAAGATCTATTCAGATTCCGATTTCAGAACTTCTTAATTTATGTTTGTATTTATACTTTTATTTTGTGTTTATAATTTTCATTTTCTTTTTATGTGCATTGTTTTCAGGTTAACCTAATTATTAAAAATATTTTCATAATCGTTATCTGTGCTTAGAATTTTCATAATAATACCCATATTATTTGACATTTTGTTATTTATCAGCAATTTTAGTATTGGAAAGTTTTGATTTTACGTAGGTTGCAGAAGAAACCCCAGGTGTCAGGCAGTTCATGCCGTCAAAAGCCCGCCAATGTCTTTTGTGCAAGATTTTGAGTTCAGTATAAACTTATAACTAATTTATTTATTTATTATTATTATTTAAAACATTTTAGATGAATACGGATTGTAGCTCGCCGTTCTGGCGAGGTTGCAGAAGAGACCCCAGGTGTCAGGCAGTTCATGCCGTCAAAAGCCCGCCAATAACTTTTGTGCAAGATTTTGAGTTCAGTATAAACTTATAACTAATTTATTTATTTATTATTATTATTTAAAACATTTTAGATGAATACGGATTGTAGCTCGCCGTTCTGGCGAGGTTGCAGAAGAGACCCCAGGTGTCAGGCAGTTCATGCCGTCAAAAGCCCGCCAATGTCTTTTGTGCAAGATTTTGAGTTCAGTATAAACTTATAACTAATTTATTTATTATTATTATTTAAAACATTTTAGATGAATACGGATTGTAGCTCGCCGTTCTGGCGAGGTTGCAGAAGAGACCCCAGGTGTCAGGCAGTTCATGCCGTCAAAAGCCCGCCAATAACTTTTGTGCAAGATTTTGAGTTCAGTATAAACTTATAACTAATTTATTTATTATTATTATTTAAAACATTTTAGATGAATACGGATTGTAGCTCGCCGTTCTGGCGAGGTTGCAGAAGAGACCCCAGGTGTCAGGCAGTTCATGCCGTCAAAAGCCCGCCAATGTCTTTTGTGCAAGATTTTGAGTTCAGTATAAACTTATAACTAATTTATTTATTATTATTATTTAAAACATTTTAGATGAATACGGATTGTAGCTCGCCGTTCTGGCGAGGTTGCAGAAGAGACCCCAGGTGTCAGGCAGTTCATGCCGTCAAAAGCCCGCCAATGTCTTTTGTGCAAGATTTTGAGTTCAGTATAAACTTATAACTAATTTATTTATTATTATTATTTAAAACATTTTAGATGAATACGGTTTGTAGCTCGCCGTTCTGGCGAGGTTGCAGAAGAGACCCCAGGTGTCAGGCAGTTCATGCCGTCAAAAGCCTGCCAATGTCTTTTGTGCAAGATTTTAGAATTTTCATAATATAACCCATATTATTTGACATTTTGTTATTTATCAGCAATTTTAGTATTGGAAAGTTTTGATTTTACGTAGGTTGCAGAAGAAACCCCAGGTGTCAGGCAGTTCATGCCGTCAAAAGCCCGCCAATGTCTTTTGTGCAAGATTTTGAGTTCAGTATAAACTTATAACTAATTTATTTATTATTATTATTTAAAACATTTTAGATGAATACGGATTGTAGCTCGCCGTTCTGGCGAGGTTGCAGAAGAGACCCCAGGTGTCAGGCAGTTCATGCCGTCAAAAGCCCGCCAATGTCTTTTGTGCAAGATTTTGAGTTCAGTATAAACTTATAACTAATTTATTTATTATTATTATTTAAAACATTTTAGATGAATACGGATTGTAGCTCGCCGTTCTGGCGAGGTTGCAGAAGAGACCCCAGGTGTCAGGCAGTTCATGCCGTCAAAAGCCTGCCAATGTCTTTTGTGCAAGATTTTAGAATTTTCATAATATAACCCATATTATTTGACATTTTGTTATTTATCAGCAATTTTAGTATTGGAAAGTTTTGATTTTACGTAGGTTGCAGAAGAAACCCCAGGTGTCAGGCAGTTCATGCCGTCAAAAGCCCGCCAATGTCTTTTGTGCAAGATTTTGAGTTCAGTATAAACTTATAACTAATTTATTTATTATTATTATTTAAAACATTTTAGATGAATACGGATTGTAGCTCGCCGTTCTGGCGAGGTTGCAGAAGAGACCCCAGGTGTCAGGCAGTTCATGCCGTCAAAAGCCCGCCAATGTCTTTTGTGCAAGATTTTGAGTTCAGTATAAACTTATAACTAATTTATTTATTATTATTATTTAAAACATTTTAGATGAATACGGATTGTAGCTCGCCGTTCTGGCGAGGTTGCAGAAGAGACCCCAGGTGTCAGGCAGTTCATGCCGTCAAAAGCCTGCCAATGTCTTTTGTGCAAGATTTTAGAATTTTCATAATATAACCCATATTATTTGACATTTTGTTATTTATCAGCAATTTTAGTATTGGAAAGTTTTGATTTTACGTAGGTTGCAGAAGAAACCCCAGGTGTCAGGCAGTTCATGCCGTCAAAAGCCCGCCAATGTCTTTTGTGCAAGATTTTGAGTTCAGTATAAACTTATAACTAATTTATTTATTATTATTATTTAAAACATTTTAGATGAATACGGATTGTAGCTCGCCGTTCTGGCGAGGTTGCAGAAGAGACCCCAGGTGTCAGGCAGTTCATGCCGTCAAAAGCCCGCCAATGTCTTTTGTGCAAGATTTTGAGTTCAGTATAAACTTATAACTAATTTATTTATTATTATTATTTAAAACATTTTAGATGAATACGAATTGTAGCTCGCCGTTCTGGCGAGGTTGCAGAAGAGACCCCAGGTGTCAGGCAGTTCATGCCGTCAAAAGCCTGCCAATGTCTTTTGTGCAAGATTTTAGAATTTTCATAATATAACCCATATTATTTGACATTTTGTTATTTATCAGCAATTTTAGTATTGGAAAGTTTTGATTTTACGTAGGTTGCAGAAGAAACCCCAGGTGTCAGGCAGTTCATGCCGTCAAAAGCCCGCCAATGTCTTTTGTGCAAGATTTTGAGTTCAGTATAAACTTATAACTAATTTATTTATTATTATTATTTAAAACATTTTAGATGAATACGGATTGTAGCTCGCCGTTCTGGCGAGGTTGCAGAAGAGACCCCAGGTGTCAGGCAGTTCATGCCGTCAAAAGCCCGCCAATGTCTTTTGTGCAAGATTTTGAGTTCAGTATAAACTTATAACTAATTTATTTATTATTATTATTTAAAACATTTTAGATGAATACGGATTGTAGCTCGCCGTTCTGGCGAGGTTGCAGAAGAGACCCCAGGTGTCAGGCAGTTCATGCCGTCAAAAGCCTGCCAATGTCTTTTGTGCAAGATTTTAGAATTTTCATAATATAACCCATATTATTTGACATTTTGTTATTTATCAGCAATTTTAGTATTGGAAAGTTTTGATTTTACGTAGGTTGCAGAAGAAACCCCAGGTGTCAGGCAGTTCATGCCGTCAAAAGCCCGCCAATGTCTTTTGTGCAAGATTTTGAGTTCAGTATAAACTTATAACTAATTTATTTATTATTATTATTTAAAACATTTTAGATGAATACGGATTGTAGCTCGCCGTTCTGGCGAGGTTGCAGAAGAGACCCCAGGTGTCAGGCAGTTCATGCCGTCAAAAGCCCGCCAATGTCTTTTGTGCAAGATTTTGAGTTCAGTATAAACTTATAACTAATTTATTTATTATTATTATTTAAAACATTTTAGATGAATACGAATTGTAGCTCGCCGTTCTGGCGAGGTTGCAGAAGAGACCCCAGGTGTCAGGCAGTTCATGCCGTCAAAAGCCTGCCAATGTCTTTTGTGCAAGATTTTAGAATTTTCATAATATAACCCATATTATTTGACATTTTGTTATTTATCAGCAATTTTAGTATTGGAAAGTTTTGATTTTACGTAGGTTGCAGAAGAAACCCCAGGTGTCAGGCAGTTCATGCCGTCAAAAGCCCGCCAATGTCTTTTGTGCAAGATTTTGAGTTCAGTATAAACTTATAACTAATTTATTTATTATTATTATTTAAAACATTTTAGATGAATACGGATTGTAGCTCGCCGTTCTGGCGAGGTTGCAGAAGAGACCCCAGGTGTCAGGCAGTTCATGCCGTCAAAAGCCCGCCAATGACTTTTGTGCAAGATTTTGAGTTCAGTATAAACTTATAACTAATTTATTTATTATTATTATTTAAAACATTTTAGATGAATACGGATTGTAGCTCGCCGTTCTGGCGAGGTTGCAGAAGAGACCCCAGGTGTCAGGCAGTTCATGCCGTCAAAAGCCCGCCAATGTCTTTTGTGCAAGATTTTGAGTTCAGTATAAACTTATAACTAATTTATTTATTATTATTATTTAAAACATTTTAGATGAATACGGATTGTAGCTCGCCGTTCTGGCGAGGTTGCAGAAGAGACCCCAGGTGTCAGGCAGTTCATGCCGTCAAAAGCCTGCCAATGTCTTTGTGCAAGATTTTAGAATTTTCATAATATAACCCATATTATTTGACATTTTGTTATTTATCAGCAATTTTAGTATTGGAAAGTTTTGATTTTACGTAGGTTGCAGAAGAAACCCCAGGTGTCAGGCAGTTCATGCCGTCAAAAGCCCGCCAATGTCTTTTGTGCAAGATTTTGAGTTCAGTATAAACTTATAACTAATTTATTTATTATTATTATTTAAAACATTTTAGATGAATACGGATTGTAGCTCGCCGTTCTGGCGAGGTTGCAGAAGAGACCCCAGGTGTCAGGCAGTTCATGCCGTCAAAAGCCCGCCAATGTCTTTTGTGCAAGATTTTGAGTTCAGTATAAACTTATAACTAATTATTTATTATTATTATTTAAAACATTTTAGATGAATACGAATTGTAGCTCGCCGTTCTGGCGAGGTTGCAGAAGAGACCCCAGGTGTCAGGCAGTTCATGCCGTCAAAAGCCTGCCAATGTCTTTTGTGCAAGATTTTAGAATTTTCATAATATAACCCATATTATTTGACATTTTGTTATTTATCAGCAATTTTAGTATTGGAAAGTTTTGATTTTACGTAGGTTGCAGAAGAAACCCCAGGTGTCAGGCAGTTCATGCCGTCAAAAGCCCGCCAATGTCTTTTGTGCAAGATTTTGAGTTCAGTATAAACTTATAACTAATTTATTTATTTATTATTATTATTTAAAACATTTTAGATGAATACGGATTGTAGCTCGCCGTTCTGGCGAGGTTGCAGAAGAGACCTCAGGTGTCAGGCAGTTCATGCCGTCAAAAGCCCGCCAATGTCTTTTGTGCAAGATTTTGAGTTCAGTATAAACTTATAACTAATTTATTTATTATTATTTTTTAAAACATTTTAGATGAATACGGATTGTAGCTCGCCGTTCTGGCGAGGTTGCAGAAGAGACCCCAGGTGTCAGGCAGTTCATGCCGTCAAAAGCCCGCCAATATCTTTTGTGCAAGATTTTGAGTTCAGTATAAACTTATAACTAATTTATTTATTATTATTATTTAAAACATTTTAGATGAATACGGATTGTAGCTCGCCGTTCTGGCGAGGTTGCAGAAGAGACCCCAGGTGTCAGGCAGTTCATGCCGTCAAAAGCCTGCCAATGTCTTTTGTGCAAGATTTTAGAATTTTCATAATATAACCCATATTATTTGACATTTTGTTATTTATCAGCAATTTTAGTATTGGAAAGTTTTGATTTTACGTAGGTTGCAGAAGAAACCCCAGGTGTCAGGCAGTTCATGCCGTCAAAAGCCCGCCAATGTCTTTTGTGCAAGATTTTGAGTTCAGTATAAACTTATAACTAATTTATTTATTATTATTATTTAAAACATTTTAGATGAATACGGATTGTAGCTCGCCGTTCTGGCGGGGTTGCAGAAGAGACCCCAGGTGTCAGGCAGTTCATGCCGTCAAAAGCCCGCCAATGTCTTTTGTGCAAGATTTTGAGTTCAGTATAAACTTATAACTAATTTATTTATTATTATTATTTAAAACATTTTAGATGAATACGGATTGTAGCTCGCCGTTCTGGCGAGGTTGCAGAAGAGACCCCAGGTGTCAGGCAGTTCATGCCGTCAAAAGCCCGCGAATGTCTTTTGTGCAAGATTTTGAGTTCAGTATAAACTTATAACTAATTTATTTATTATTATTATTTAAAACATTTTAGATGAATACGGATTGTAGCTCGCCGTTCTGGCGGGGTTGCAGAAGAGACCCCAGGTGTCAGGCAGTTCATGCCGTCAAAAGCCCGCCAATGTCTTTTGTGCAAGATTTTGAGTTCAGTATAAACTTATAACTAATTTATTTATTATTATTATTTAAAACATTTTAGATGAATACGGATTGTAGCTCGCCGTTCTGGCGAGGTTGCAGAAGAGACCCCAGGTGTCAGGCAGTTCATGCCGTCAAAAGCCTGCCAATGTCTTTTGTGCAAGATTTTAGAATTTTCATAATATAACCCATATTATTTGACATTTTGTTATTTATCAGCAATTTTAGTATTGGAAAGTTTTGATTTTACGTAGGTTGCAGAAGAAACCCCAGGTGTCAGGCAGTTCATGCCGTCAAAAGCCCGCCAATGTCTTTTGTGCAAGATTTTGAGTTCAGTATAAACTTATAACTAATTTATTTATTTATTATTATTATTTAAAACATTTTAGATGAATACGGATTGTAGCTCGCCGTTCTGGCGAGGTTGCAGAAGAGACCCCAGGTGTCAGGCAGTTCATGCCGTCAAAAGCCCGCCAATGTCTTTTGTGCAAGATTTTGAGTTCAGTATAAACTTATAACTAATTTATTTATTATTATTATTTAAAACATTTTAGATGAATACGGATTGTAGCTCGCCATTCTGGCGAGGTTGCAGAAGAGACCCCAGGTGTCAGGCAGTTCATGCCGTCAAAAGCCCGCCAATGTCTTTTGTGCAAGATTTTGAGTTCAGTATAAACTTATAACTAATTTATTTATTATTATTATTTAAAACATTTTAGATGAATACGGATTGTAGCTCGCCGTTCTGGCGAGGTTGCAGAAGAGACCCCAGGTGTCAGGCAGTTCATGCCGTCAAAAGCCCGCCAATGTCTTTTGTGCAAGATTTTGAGTTCAGTATAAACTTATAACTAATTTATTTATTATTATTATTTAAAACATTTTAGATGAATACGAATTGTAGCTCGCCGTTCTGGCGAGGTTGCAGAAGAGACCCCAGGTGTCAGGCAGTTCATGCCGTCAAAAGCCTGCCAATGTCTTTTGTGCAAGATTTTAGAATTTTCATAATATAACCCATATTATTTGACATTTTGTTATTTATCAGCAATTTTAGTATTGGAAAGTTTTGATTTTACGTAGGTTGCAGAAGAAACCCCAGGTGTCAGGCAGTTCATGCCGTCAAAAGCCCGCCAATGTCTTTTGTGCAAGATTTTGAGTTCAGTATAAACTTATAACTAATTTATTTATTATTATTATTTAAAACATTTTAGATGAATACGGATTGTAGCTCGCCGTTCTGGCGAGGTTGCAGAAGAGACCCCAGGTGTCAGGCAGTTCATGCCGTCAAAAGCCCGCCAATGTCTTTTGTGCAAGGTTTTGAGTTCAGTATAAACTTATAACTAATTTATTTATTATTATTATTTAAAACATTTTAGATGAATACGGATTGCAGCTCGCCGTTCTGGCGAGGTTGCAGAAGAGACCTCAGGTGTCAGGCAGTTCATGCCGTCAAAAGCCCGCCAATGTCTTTTGTGCAAGATTTTGAGTTCAGTATAAACTTATAACTAATTTATTTATTATTATTATTTAAAACATTTTAGATGAATACGGATTGTAGCTCGCCGTTCTGGCGAGGTTGCAGAAGAGACCCCAGGTGTCAGGCAGTTCATGCCGTCAAAAGCCTGCCAATGTCTTTTGTGCAAGATTTTAGAATTTTCATAATATAACCCATATTATTTGACATTTTGTTATTTATCAGCAATTTTAGTATTGGAAAGTTTTGATTTTACGTAGGTTGCAGAAGAAACCCCAGGTGTCAGGCAGTTCATGCCGTCAAAAGCCCGCCAATGTCTTTTGTGCAAGATTTTGAGTTCAGTATAAACTTATAACTAATTTATTTATTATTATTATTTAAAACATTTTAGATGAATACGGATTGTAGCTCGCCGTTCTGGCGAGGATGCAGAAGAGACCCCAGGTGTCAGGCAGTTCATGCCGTCAAAAGCCCGCCAATGTCTTTTGTGCAAGATTTTGAGTTCAGTATAAACTTATAACTAATTTATTTATTATTATTATTTAAAACATTTTGGATGAATACGAATTGTAGCTCGCCGTTCTGGCGAGGTTGCAGAAGAGACCCCAGGTGACAGGCAGTTAGTTCATGCCGTCAAAAGCCTGCCAATGTCTTTTGTGCAAGATTTTAGAATTTTCATAATATAACCCATATTATTTGACATTTTGTTATTTATCAGCAATTTTAGTATTGGAAAGTTTTGATTTTACGTAGGTTGCAGAAGAAACCCCAGGTGTCAGGCAGTTCATGCCGTCAAAAGCCCGCCAATGTCTTTTGTGCAAGATTTTGAGTTCAGTATAAACTTATAACTAATTTATTTATTTATTATTATTATTTAAAACATTTTAGATGAATACGGATTGTAGCTCGCCGTTCTGGAGAGGTTGCAGAAGAGACCCCAGGTGTCAGGCAGTTCATGCCGTCAAAAGCCCGCCAATGTCTTTTGTGCAAGGTTTTAGAATTTTCATAATATAACCCATATTATTTGACATTTTGTTATTTATCAGCAATTTTAGTATTGGAAAGTTTTGATTTTACGTAGGTTGCAGAAGAAACCCCAGGTGTCAGGCAGTTCATGCCGTCAAAAGCCCGCCAATGTCTTTTGTGCAAGATTTTGAGTTCAGTATAAACTTATAACTAATTTATTTATTATTATTATTTAAAACATTTTAGATGAATACGGATTGTAGCTCGCCGTTCTGGCGAGGTTGCAGAAGAGACCCCAGGTGTCAGGCAGTTCATGCCGTCAAAAGCCCGCCAATGTCTTTTGTGCAAGATTTTGAGTTCAGTATAAACTTATAACTAATTTATTTATTATTATTATTTAAAACATTTTAGATGAATACGAATTGTAGCTCGCCGTTCTGGCGAGGTTGCAGAAGAGACCCCAGGTGTCAGGCAGTTCATGCCGTCAAAAGCCTGCCAATGTCTTTTGTGCAAGATTTTAGAATTTTCATAATATAACCCATATTATTTGACATTTTGTTATTTATCAGCAATTTTAGTATTGGAAAGTTTTGATTTTACGTAGGTTGCAGAAGAAACCCCAGGTGTCAGGCAGTTCATGCCGTCAAAAGCCCGCCAATGTCTTTTGTGCAAGATTTTGAGTTCAGTATAAACTTATAACTAATTTATTTATTATTATTATTTAAAACATTTTAGATGAATACGGATTGTAGCTCGCCGTTCTGGCGAGGTTGCAGAAGAGACCCCAGGTGTCAGGCAGTTCATGCCGTCAAAAGCCCGCCAATGTCTTTTGTGCAAGATTTTGAGTTCAGTATAAACTTATAACTAATTTATTTATTATTATTATTTAAAACATTTTAGATGAATACGGATTGCAGCTCGCCGTTCTGGCGAGGTTGCAGAAGAGACCTCAGGTGTCAGGCAGTTCATGCCGTGAAAAGCCCGCCAATGTCTTTTGTGCAAGATTTTGAGTTCAGTATAAACTTATAACTAATTTATTTATTATTATTATTTAAAACATTTTAGATGAATACGGATTGTAGCTCGCCGTTATGGCGAGGTTGCAGAAGAGACCCCAGGTGTCAGGCAGTTCATGCCGTCAAAAGCCTGCCAATATCTTTTGTGCAAGATTTTAGAATTTTCATAATATAACCCATATTATTTGACATTTTGTTATTTATCAGCAATTTTAGTATTGGAAAGTTTTGATTTTACGTAGGTTGCAGAAGAAACCCCAGGTGTCAGGCAGTTCATGCCGTCAAAAGCCCGCCAATGTCTTTTGTGCAAGATTTTGAGTTCAGTATAAACTTATAACTAATTTATTTATTATTATTATTTAAAACATTTTAGATGAATACGGATTGTAGCTCGCCGTTCTGGAGAGGTTGCAGAAGAGACCCCAGGTGTCAGGCAGTTCATGCCGTCAAAAGCCCGCCAATGTCTTTTGTGCAAGGTTTTAGAATTTTCATAATATAACCCATATTATTTGACATTTTGTTATTTATCAGCAATTTTAGTATTGGAAAGTTTTGATTTTACGTAGGTTGCAGAAGAAACCCCAGGTGTCAGGCAGTTCATGCCGTCAAAAGCCCGCCAATGTCTTTTGTGCAAGATTTTGAGTTCAGTATAAACTTATAACTAATTTATTTATTATTATTATTTAAAACATTTTAGATGAATACGGATTGTAGCTCGCCGTTCTGGCGAGGTTGCAGAAGAGACCCCAGGTGTCAGGCAGTTCATGCCGTCAAAAGCCCGCCAATGTCTTTTGTGCAAGATTTTGAGTTCAGTATAAACTTATAACTAATTTATTTATTATTATTATTTAAAACATTTTAGATGAATACGAATTGTAGCTCGCCGTTCTGGCGAGGTTGCAGAAGAGACCCCAGGTGTCAGGCAGTTCATGCCGTCAAAAGCCTGCCAATGTCTTTTGTGCAAGATTTTAGAATTTTCATAATATAACCCATATTATTTGACATTTTGTTATTTATCAGCAATTTTAGTATTGGAAAGTTTTGATTTTACGTAGGTTGCAGAAGAAACCCCAGGTGTCAGGCAGTTCATGCCGTCAAAAGCCCGCCAATGTCTTTTGTGCAAGATTTTGAGTTCAGTATAAACTTATAACTAATTTATTTATTATTATTATTTAAAATATTTTAGATGAATACGGATTGTAGCTCGCCGTTCTGGCGAGGTTGCAGAAGAGACCCCAGGTGTCAGGCAGTTCATGCCGTCAAAAGCCCGCCAATGTCTTTTGTGCAAGATTTTGAGTTCAGTATAAACTTATAACTAATTTATTTATTATTATTATTTAAAACATTTTAGATGAATACGGATTGCAGCTCGCCGTTCTGGCGAGGTTGCAGAAGAGACCTCAGGTGTCAGGCAGTTCATGCCGTGAAAAGCCCGCCAATGTCTTTTGTGCAAGATTTTGAGTTCAGTATAAACTTATAACTAATTTATTTATTATTATTATTTAAAACATTTTAGATGAATACGGATTGTAGCTCGCCGTTCTGGCGAGGTTGCAGAAGAGACCCCAGGTGTCAGGCAGTTCATGCCGTCAAAAGCCTGCCAATATCTTTTGTGCAAGAATTTAGAATTTTCATAATATAACCCATATTATTTGACATTTTGTTATTTATCAGCAATTTTAGTATTGGAAAGTTTTGATTTTACGTAGGTTGCAGAAGAAACCCCAGGTGTCAGGCAGTTCATGCCGTCAAAAGCCCGCCAATGTCTTTTGTGCAAGATTTTGAGTTCAGTATAAACTTATAACTAATTTATTTATTATTATTATTTAAAACATTTTAGATGAATACGGATTGTAGCTCGCCGTTCTGGCGAGGTTGCAGAAGAGACCCCAGGTGTCAGGCAGTTCATGCCGTCAAAAGCCCGCCAATGTCTTTTGTGCAAGATTTTGAGTTCAGTATAAACTTATAACTAATTTATTTATTATTATTATTTAAAACATTTTGGATGAATACGAATTGTAGCTCGCCGTTCTGGCGAGGTTGCAGAAGAGACCCCAGGTGACAGGCAGTTAGTTCATGCCGTCAAAAGCCTGCCAATGTCTTTTGTGCAAGATTTTAGAATTTTCATAATATAACCCATATTATTTGACATTTTGTTATTTATCAGCAATTTTAGTATTGGAAAGTTTTGATTTTACGTAGGTTGCAGAAGAAACCCCAGGTGTCAGGCAGTTCATGCCGTCAAAAGCCCGCCAATGTCTTTTGTGCAAGATTTTGAGTTCAGTATAAACTTATAACTAATTTATATATTTATTATTATTATTTAAAACATTTTAGATGAATACGGATTGTAGCTCGCCGTTCTGGAGAGGTTGCAGAAGAGACCCCAGGTGTCAGGCAGTTCATGCCGTCAAAAGCCCGCCAATGTCTTTTGTGCAAGGTTTTAGAATTTTCATAATATAACCCATATTATTTGACATTTTGTTATTTATCAGCAATTTTAGTATTGGAAAGTTTTGATTTTACGTAGGTTGCAGAAGAAACCCCAGGTGTCAGGCAGTTCATGCCGTCAAAAGCCCGCCAATGTCTTTTGTGCAAGATTTTGAGTTCAGTATAAACTTATAACTAATTTATTTATTATTATTATTTAAAACATTTTAGATGAATACGGATTGTAGCTCGCCGTTCTGGCGAGGTTGCAGAAGAGACCCCAGGTGTCAGGCAGTTCATGCCGTCAAAAGCCCGCCAATGTCTTTTGTGCAAGATTTTGAGTTCAGTATAAACTTATAACTAATTTATTTATTATTATTATTTAAAACATTTTAGATGAATACGAATTGTAGCTCGCCGTTCTGGCGAGGTTGCAGAAGAGACCCCAGGTGTCAGGCAGTTCATGCCGTCAAAAGCCTGCCAATGTCTTTTGTGCAAGATTTTAGAATTTTCATAATATAACCCATATTATTTGACATTTTGTTATTTATCAGCAATTTTAGTATTGGAAAGTTTTGATTTTACGTAGGTTGCAGAAGAAACCCCAGGTGTCAGGCAGTTCATGCCGTCAAAAGCCCGCCAATGTCTTTTGTGCAAGATTTTGAGTTCAGTATAAACTTATAACTAATTTATTTATTATTATTATTTAAAACATTTTAGATGAATACGGATTGTAGCTCGCCGTTCTGGCGAGGTTGCAGAAGAGACCCCAGGTGTCAGGCAGTTCATGCCGTCAAAAGCCCGCCAATGTCTTTTGTGCAAGATTTTGAGTTCAGTATAAACTTATAACTAATTTATTTATTATTATTATTTAAAACATTTTAGATGAATACGGATTGTAGCTCGCCGTTCTGGCGAGGTTGCAGAAGAGACCCCAGGTGTCAGGCAGTTCATGCCGTCAAAAGCCCGCCAATGTCTTTTGTGCAAGATTTTGAGTTCAGTATAAACTTATAACTAATTTATTTATTATTATTATTTAAAACATTTAAGATGAATACGAATTGTAGCTCGCCGTTCTGGCGAGGTTGCAGAAGAGACCCCAGGTGACAGGCAGTTAGTTCATGCCGTCAAAAGCCTGCCAATGTCTTTTGTGCAAGATTTTAGAATTTTCATAATATAACCCATATTATTTGACATTTTGTTATTTATCAGCAATTTTAGTATTGGAAAGTTTTGATTTTACGTAGGTTGCAGAAGAAACCCCAGGTGTCAGGCAGTTCATGCCGTCAAAAGCCCGCCAATGTCTTTTGTGCAAGATTTTGAGTTCAGTATAAACTTATAACTAATTTATTTATTTATTATAATTATTTAAAACATTTTAGATGAATACGGATTGTAGCTCGCCGTTCTGGCGAGGTTGCAGAAGAGACCCCAGGTGTCAGGCAGTTCATGCCGTCAAAAGCCCGCCAATGTCTTTTGTGCAAGGTTTTAGAATTTTCATAATATAACCCATATTATTTGACATTTTGTTATTTATCAGCAATTTTAGTATTGGAAAGTTTTGATTTTACGTAGGTTGCAGAAGAAACCCCTGGTGTTAGGCAGTTCATGCCGTCAAAAGCCCACCAATGTCTTTTGTGCAAGATTTTGAGTTCAGTATAAACTTATAACTAATTTATTTATTATTATTATTTAAAACATTTTAGATGAATACGGATTGTAGCTCGCCGTTCTGGCGAGGTTGCAGAAGAGACCCCAGGTGTCAGGCAGTTCATGCCGTCAAAAGCCCGCCAATGTCTTTTGTGCAAGATTTTGAGTTCAGTATAAACTTATAACTAATTTATTTATTATTATTATTTAAAACATTTTAGATGAATACGGATTGTAGCTCGCCGTTCTGGCGAGGTTGCAGAAGAGACCCCAGGTGTCAGGCAGTTCATGCCGTCAAAAGCCTGCCAATGTCTTTTGTGCAAGATTTTAGAATTTTCATAATATAACCCATATTATTTGACATTTTGTTATTTATCAGCAATTTTAGTATTGGAAAGTTTTGATTTTACGTAGGTTGCAGAAGAAACCCCAGGTGTCAGGCAGTTCATGCCGTCAAAAGCCCGCCAATGTCTTTTGTGCAAGATTTTGAGTTCAGTATAAACTTATAACTAATTTATTTATTATTATTATTTAAAACATTTTAGATGAATACGGATTGTAGCTCGCCGTTCTGGCGAGGTTGCAGAAGAGACCCCAGGTGTCAGGCAGTTCATGCCGTCAAAAGCCCGCCAATGTCTTTTGTGCAAGATTTTGAGTTCAGTATAAACTTATAACTAATTTATTTATTATTATTATTTAAAACATTTTAGATGAATACGAATTGTAGCTCGCCGTTCTGGCGAGGTTGCAGAAGAGACCCCAGGTGTCAGGCAGTTCATGCCGTCAAAAGCCTGCCAATGTCTTTTGTGCAAGATTTTAGAATTTTCATAATATAACCCATATTATTTGACATTTTGTTATTTATCAGCAATTTTAGTATTGGAAAGTTTTGATTTTACGTAGGTTGCAGAAGAAACCCCAGGTGTCAGGCAGTTCATGCCGTCAAAAGCCCGCCAATGTCTTTTGTGCAAGATTTTGAGTTCAGTATAAACTTATAACTAATTTATTTATTATTATTATTTAAAACATTTTAGATGAATACGGATTGTAGCTCGCCGTTCTGGCGAGGTTGCAGAAGAGACCCCAGGTGTCAGGCAGTTCATGCCGTCAAAAGCCCGCCAATGTCTTTTGTGCAAGATTTTGAGTTCAGTATAAACTTATAACTAATTTATTTATTATTATTATTTAAAACATTTTAGATGAATACGGATTGTAGCTCGCCGTTCTGGCGAGGTTGCAGAAGAGACCCCAGGTGTCAGGCAGTTCTTGCCGTCAAAAGCCTGCCAATGTCTTTTGTGCAAGATTTTAGAATTTTCATAATATAACCCATATTATTTGACATTTTGTTATTTATCAGCAATTTTAGTATTGGAAAGTTTTGATTTTACGTAGGTTGCAGAAGAAACCCCAGGTGTCAGGCAGTTCATGCCGTCAAAAGCCCGCCAATGTCTTTTGTGCAAGATTTTGAGTTCAGTATAAACTTATAACTAATTTATTTATTATTATTATTTAAAACATTTTAGATGAATACAGATTGTAGCTCGCCGTTCTGGCGAGGTTGCAGAAGAGACCCCAGGTGTCAGGCAGTTCATGCCGTCAAAAGCCCGCCAATGTCTTTTGTGCAAGATTTTGAGTTCAGTATAAACTTATAACTAATTATTTATTATTATTATTTAAAACATATTAGATGAATACGAATTGTAGCTCGCCGTTCTGGCGAGGTTGCAGAAGAGACCCCAGGAGTCAGGCAGTTCATGCCGTCAAAAGCCTGCCAATGTCTTTTGTGCAAGATTTTAGAATTTTCATAATATAACCCATATTATTTGACATTTTGTTATTTATCAGCAATTTTAGTATTGGAAAGTTTTGATTTTACGTAGGTTGCAGAAGAAACCCCAGGTGTCAGGCAGTTCATGCCGTCAAAAGCCCGCCAATGTCTTTTGTGCAAGATTTTGAGTTCAGTATAAACTTATAACTAATTTATTTATTTATTATTATTATTTAAAACATTTTAGATGAATACGGATTGTAGCTCGCCGTTCTGGCGAGGTTGCAGAAGAGACCTCAGGTGTCAGGCAGTTCATGCCGTCAAAAGCCCGCCAATGTCTTTTGTGCAAGATTTTGAGTTCAGTATAAACTTATAACTAATTTATTTATTATTATTTTTTAAAACATTTTAGATGAATACGGATTGTAGCTCGCCGTTCTGGCGAGGTTGCAGAAGAGACCCCAGGTGTCAGGCAGTTCATGCCGTCAAAAGCCCGCCAATATCTTTTGTGCAAGATTTTGAGTTCAGTATAAACTTATAACTAATTTATTTATTATTATTATTTAAAACATTTTAGATGAATACGGATTGTAGCTCGCCGTTCTGGCGAGGTTGCAGAAGAGACCCCAGGTGTCAGGCAGTTCATGCCGTCAAAAGCCTGCCAATGTCTTTTGTGCAAGATTTTAGAATTTTCATAATATAACCCATATTATTTGACATTTTGTTATTTATCAGCAATTTTAGTATTGGAAAGTTTTGATTTTACGTAGGTTGCAGAAGAAACCCCAGGTGTCAGGCAGTTCATGCCGTCAAAAGCCCGCCAATGTCTTTTGTGCAAGATTTTGAGTTCAGTATAAACTTATAACTAATTTATTTATTATTATTATTTAAAACATTTTAGATGAATACGGATTGTAGCTCGCCGTTCTGGCGAGGTTGCAGAAGAGACCCCAGGTGTCAGGCAGTTCATGCCGTCAAAAGCCCGCGAATGTCTTTTGTGCAAGATTTTGAGTTCAGTATAAACTTATAACTAATTTATTTATTATTATTATTTAAAACATTTTAGATGAATACGGATTGTAGCTCGCCGTTCTGGCGGGGTTGCAGAAGAGACCCCAGGTGTCAGGCAGTTCATGCCGTCAAAAGCCCGCCAATGTCTTTTGTGCAAGATTTTGAGTTCAGTATAAACTTATAACTAATTTATTTATTATTATTATTTAAAACATTTTAGATGAATACGGATTGTAGCTCGCCGTTCTGGCGAGGTTGCAGAAGAGACCCCAGGTGTCAGGCAGTTCATGCCGTCAAAAGCCTGCCAATGTCTTTTGTGCAAGATTTTAGAATTTTCATAATATAACCCATATTATTTGACATTTTGTTATTTATCAGCAATTTTAGTATTGGAAAGTTTTGATTTTACGTAGGTTGCAGAAGAAACCCCAGGTGTCAGGCAGTTCATGCCGTCAAAAGCCCGCCAATGTCTTTTGTGCAAGATTTTGAGTTCAGTATAAACTTATAACTAATTTATTTATTATTATTATTTAAAACATTTTAGATGAATACGGATTGTAGCTCGCCGTTCTGGCGAGGTTGCAGAAGAGACCCCAGGTGTCAGGCAGTTCATGCCGTCAAAAGCCCGCCAATGTCTTTTGTGCAAGATTTTGAGTTCAGTATAAACTTATAACTAATTTATTTATTATTATTATTTAAAACATTTTAGATGAATACGAATTGTAGCTCGCCGTTCTGGCGAGGTTGCAGAAGAGACCCCAGGTGTCAGGCAGTTCATGCCGTCAAAAGCCTGCCAATGTCTTTTGTGCAAGATTTTAGAATTTTCATAATATAACCCATATTATTTGACATTTTGTTATTTATCAGCAATTTTAGTATTGGAAAGTTTTGATTTTACGTAGGTTGCAGAAGAAACCCCAGGTGTCAGGCAGTTCATGCCGTCAAAAGCCCGCCAATGTCTTTTGTGCAAGATTTTGAGTTCAGTATAAACTTATAACTAATTTATTTATTATTATTATTTAAAACATTTTAGATGAATACGGATTGTAGCTCGCCGTTCTGGCGAGGTTGCAGAAGAGACCCCAGGTGTCAGGCAGTTCATGCCGTCAAAAGCCCGCCAAAGTCTTTTGTGCAAGGTTTTGAGTTCAGTATAAACTTATAACTAATTTATTTATTATTATTATTTAAAACATTTTAGATGAATACGGATTGCAGCTCGCCGTTCTGGCGAGGTTGCAGAAGAGACCTCAGGTGTCAGGCAGTTCATGCCGTCAAAAGCCCGCCAATGTCTTTTGTGCAAGATTTTGAGTTCAGTATAAACTTATAACTAATTTATTTATTATTATTATTTAAAACATTTTAGATGAATACGGATTGTAGCTCGCCGTTCTGGCGAGGTTGCAGAAGAGACCCCAGGTGTCAGGCAGTTCATGCCGTCAAAAGCCCGCGAATGTCTTTTGTGCAAGATTTTGAGTTCAGTATAAACTTATAACTAATTTATTTATTATTATTATTTAAAACATTTTAGATGAATACGGATTGTAGCTCGCCGTTCTGGCGAGGTTGCAGAAGAGACCCCAGGTGTCAGGCAGTTCATGCCGTCAAAAGCCTGCCAATGTCTTTTGTGCAAGATTTTAGAATTTTCATAATATAACCCATATTATTTGACATTTTGTTATTTATCAGCAATTTTAGTATTGGAAAGTTTTGATTTTACGTAGGTTGCAGAAGAAACCCCAGGTGTCAGGCAGTTCATGCCGTCAAAAGCCCACCAATGTCTTTTGTGCAAGATTTTGAGTTCAGTATAAACTTATAACTAATTTATTTATTATTATTATTTAAAACATTTTAGATGAATACGGATTGTAGCTCGCCGTTCTGGCGAGGTTGCAGAAGAGACCCCAGGTGTCAGGCAGTTCATGCCGTCAAAAGCCCGCGAATGTCTTTTGTGCAAGATTTTGAGTTCAGTATAAACTTATAACTAATTTATTTATTATTATTATTTAAAACATTTTAGATGAATACGGATTGTAGCTCGCCGTTCTGGCGAGGTTGCAGAAGAGACCCCAGGTGTCAGGCAGTTCATGCCGTCAAAAGCCTGCCAATGTCTTTTGTGCAAGGTTTTAGAATTTTCATAATATAACCCATATTATTTGACATTTTGTTATTTATCAGCAATTTTAGTATTGGAAAGTTTTGATTTTACGTAGGTTGCAGAAGAAACCCCAGGTGTCAGGCAGTTCATGCCGTCAAAAGCCCGCCAATGTCTTTTGTGCAAGATTTTGAGTTCAGTATAAACTTATAACTAATTTATTTATTATTATTATTTAAAACATTTTAGATGAATACGGATTGTAGCTCGCCGTTCTGGCGAGGTTGCAGAAGAGACCCCAGGTGTCAGGCAGTTCATGCCGTCAAAAGCCCGCCAATGTCTTTTGTGCAAGATTTTGAGTTCAGTATAAACTTATAACTAATTTATTTATTATTATTATTTAAAACATTTTAGATGAATACGAATTGTAGCTCGCCGTTCTGGCGAGGTTGCAGAAGAGACCCCAGGTGTCAGGCAGTTCATGCCGTCAAAAGCCTGCCAATGTCTTTTGTGCAAGATTTTAGAATTTTCATAATATAACCCATATTATTTGACATTTTGTTATTTATCAGCAATTTTAGTATTGGAAAGTTTTGATTTTACGTAGGTTGCAGAAGAAACCCCAGGTGTCAGGCAGTTCATGCCGTCAAAAGCCCGCCAATGTCTTTTGTGCAAGATTTTGAGTTCAGTATAAACTTATAACTAATTTATTTATTATTATTATTTAAAACATTTTAGATGAATACGGATTGTAGCTCGCCGTTCTGGCGAGGTTGCAGAAGAGACCCCAGGTGTCAGGCAGTTCATGCCGTCAAAAGCCTGCCAATGTCTTTTGTGCAAGATTTTAGAATTTTCATAATATAACCCATATTATTTGACATTTTGTTATTTATCAGCAATTTTAGTATTGGAAAGTTTTGATTTTACGTAGGTTGCAGAAGAAACCCCAGGTGTCAGGCAGTTCATGCCGTCAAAAGCCCGCCAATGTCTTTTGTGCAAGATTTTGAGTTCAGTATAAACTTATAACTAATTTATTTATTATTATTATTTAAAACATTTTAGATGAATACGGATTGTAGCTCGCCGTTCTGGCGAGGTTGCAGAAGAGACCCCAGGTGTCAGGCAGTTCATGCCGTCAAAAGCCCGCGAATGTCTTTTGTGCAAGATTTTGAGTTCAGTATAAACTTATAACTAATTTATTTATTATTATTATTTAAAACATTTTAGATGAATACGGATTGTAGCTCGCCGTTCTGGCGGGGTTGCAGAAGAGACCCCAGGTGTCAGGCAGTTCATGCCGTCAAAAGCCCGCCAATGTCTTTTGTGCAAGATTTTGAGTTCAGTATAAACTTATAACTAATTTATTTATTATTATTATTTAAAACATTTTAGATGAATACGGATTGTAGCTCGCCGTTCTGGCGAGGTTGCAGAAGAGACCCCAGGTGTCAGGCAGTTCATGCCGTCAAAAGCCTGCCAATGTCTTTTGTGCAAGATTTTAGAATTTTCATAATATAACCCATATTATTTGACATTTTGTTATTTATCAGCAATTTTAGTATTGGAAAGTTTTGATTTTACGTAGGTTGCAGAAGAAACCCCAGGTGTCAGGCAGTTCATGCCGTCAAAAGCCCGCCAATGTCTTTTGTGCAAGATTTTGAGTTCAGTATAAACTTATAACTAATTTATTTATTATTATTATTTAAAACATTTTAGATGAATACGGATTGTAGCTCGCCGTTCTGGCGAGGTTGCAGAAGAGACCCCAGGTGTCAGGCAGTTCATGCCGTCAAAAGCCCGCCAATGTCTTTTGTGCAAGATTTTGAGTTCAGTATAAACTTATAACTAATTTATTTATTATTATTATTTAAAACATTTTAGATGAATACGAATTGTAGCTCGCCGTTCTGGCGAGGTTGCAGAAGAGACCCCAGGTGTCAGGCAGTTCATGCCGTCAAAAGCCTGCCAATGTCTTTTGTGCAAGATTTTAGAATTTTCATAATATAACCCATATTATTTGACATTTTGTTATTTATCAGCAATTTTAGTATTGGAAAGTTTTGATTTTACGTAGGTTGCAGAAGAAACCCCAGGTGTCAGGCAGTTCATGCCGTCAAAAGCCCGCCAATGTCTTTTGTGCAAGATTTTGAGTTCAGTATAAACTTATAACTAATTTATTTATTATTATTATTTAAAACATTTTAGATGAATACGGATTGTAGCTCGCCGTTCTGGCGAGGTTGCAGAAGAGACCCCAGGTGTCAGGCAGTTCATGCCGTCAAAAGCCCGCCAAAGTCTTTTGTGCAAGGTTTTGAGTTCAGTATAAACTTATAACTAATTTATTTATTATTATTATTTAAAACATTTTAGATGAATACGGATTGCAGCTCGCCGTTCTGGCGAGGTTGCAGAAGAGACCTCAGGTGTCAGGCAGTTCATGCCGTCAAAAGCCCGCCAATGTCTTTTGTGCAAGATTTTGAGTTCAGTATAAACTTATAACTAATTTATTTATTATTATTATTTAAAACATTTTAGATGAATACGGATTGTAGCTCGCCGTTCTGGCGAGGTTGCAGAAGAGACCCCAGGTGTCAGGCAGTTCATGCCGTCAAAAGCCCGCGAATGTCTTTTGTGCAAGATTTTGAGTTCAGTATAAACTTATAACTAATTTATTTATTATTATTATTTAAAACATTTTAGATGAATACGGATTGTAGCTCGCCGTTCTGGCGAGGTTGCAGAAGAGACCCCAGGTGTCAGGCAGTTCATGCCGTCAAAAGCCTGCCAATGTCTTTTGTGCAAGATTTTAGAATTTTCATAATATAACCCATATTATTTGACATTTTGTTATTTATCAGCAATTTTAGTATTGGAAAGTTTTGATTTTACGTAGGTTGCAGAAGAAACCCCAGGTGTCAGGCAGTTCATGCCGTCAAAAGCCCACCAATGTCTTTTGTGCAAGATTTTGAGTTCAGTATAAACTTATAACTAATTTATTTATTATTATTATTTAAAACATTTTAGATGAATACGGATTGTAGCTCGCCGTTCTGGCGAGGTTGCAGAAGAGACCCCAGGTGTCAGGCAGTTCATGCCGTCAAAAGCCCGCGAATGTCTTTTGTGCAAGATTTTGAGTTCAGTATAAACTTATAACTAATTTATTTATTATTATTATTTAAAACATTTTAGATGAATACGGATTGTAGCTCGCCGTTCTGGCGAGGTTGCAGAAGAGACCCCAGGTGTCAGGCAGTTCATGCCGTCAAAAGCCTGCCAATGTCTTTTGTGCAAGGTTTTAGAATTTTCATAATATAACCCATATTATTTGACATTTTGTTATTTATCAGCAATTTTAGTATTGGAAAGTTTTGATTTTACGTAGGTTGCAGAAGAAACCCCAGGTGTCAGGCAGTTCATGCCGTCAAAAGCCCGCCAATGTCTTTTGTGCAAGATTTTGAGTTCAGTATAAACTTATAACTAATTTATTTATTATTATTATTTAAAACATTTTAGATGAATACGGATTGTAGCTCGCCGTTCTGGCGAGGTTGCAGAAGAGACCCCAGGTGTCAGGCAGTTCATGCCGTCAAAAGCCCGCCAATGTCTTTTGTGCAAGATTTTGAGTTCAGTATAAACTTATAACTAATTTATTTATTATTATTATTTAAAACATTTTAGATGAATACGAATTGTAGCTCGCCGTTCTGGCGAGGTTGCAGAAGAGACCCCAGGTGTCAGGCAGTTCATGCCGTCAAAAGCCTGCCAATGTCTTTTGTGCAAGATTTTAGAATTTTCATAATATAACCCATATTATTTGACATTTTGTTATTTATCAGCAATTTTAGTATTGGAAAGTTTTGATTTTACGTAGGTTGCAGAAGAAACCCCAGGTGTCAGGCAGTTCATGCCGTCAAAAGCCCGCCAATGTCTTTTGTGCAAGATTTTGAGTTCAGTATAAACTTATAACTAATTTATTTATTATTATTATTTAAAACATTTTAGATGAATACGGATTGTAGCTCGCCGTTCTGGCGAGGTTGCAGAAGAGACCCCAGGTGTCAGGCAGTTCATGCCGTCAAAAGCCCGCCAATGTCTTTTGTGCAAGATTTTGAGTTCAGTATAAACTTATAACTAATTTATTTATTATTATTATTTAAGACATTTTAGATGAATACGGATTGTAGCTCGCCGTTCTGGCGAGGTTGCAGAAGAGACCCCAGGTGTCAGGCAGTTCATGCCGTCAAAAGCCCGCCAATGACTTTTGTGCAAGATTTTGAGTTCAGTATAAACTTATAACTAATTTATTTATTATTATTATTTAAAACATTTTAGATGAATACGGATTGTAGCTCGCCGTTCTGGCGAGGTTGCAGAAGAGACCCCAGGTGTCAGGCAGTTCATGCCGTCAAAAGCCTGCCAATGTCTTTTGTGCAAGATTTTAGAATTTTCATAATATAACCCATATTATTTGACATTTTGTTATTTATCAGCAATTTTAGTATTGGAAAGTTTTGATTTTACGTAGGTTGCAGAAGAAACCCCAGGTGTCAGGCAGTTCATGCCGTCAAAAGCCCGCCAATGTCTTTTGTGCAAGATTTTGAGTTCAGTATAAACTTATAACTAATTTATTTATTATTATTATTTAAAACATTTTAGATGAATACAGATTGTAGCTCGCCGTTCTGGCGAGGTTGCAGAAGAGACCCCAGGTGTCAGGCAGTTCATGCCGTCAAAAGCCCGCCAATGTCTTTTGTGCAAGATTTTGAGTTCAGTATAAACTTATAACTAATTATTTATTATTATTATTTAAAACATTTTAGATGAATACGAATTGTAGCTCGCCGTTCTGGCGAGGTTGCAGAAGAGACCCCAGGTGTCAGGCAGTTCATGCCGTCAAAAGCCTGCCAATGTCTTTTGTGCAAGATTTTAGAATTTTCATAATATAACCCATATTATTTGACATTTTGTTATTTATCAGCAATTTTAGTATTGGAAAGTTTTGATTTTACGTAGGTTGCAGAAGAAACCCCAGGTGTCAGGCAGTTCATGCCGTCAAAAGCCCGCCAATGTCTTTTGTGCAAGATTTTGAGTTCAGTATAAACTTATAACTAATTTATTTATTTATTATTATTATTTAAAACATTTTAGATGAATACGGATTGTAGCTCGCCGTTCTGGCGAGGTTGCAGAAGAGACCTCAGGTGTCAGGCAGTTCATGCCGTCAAAAGCCCGCCAATGTCTTTTGTGCAAGATTTTGAGTTCAGTATAAACTTATAACTAATTTATTTATTATTATTTTTTAAAACATTTTAGATGAATACGGATTGTAGCTCGCCGTTCTGGCGAGGTTGCAGAAGAGACCCCAGGTGTCAGGCAGTTCATGCCGTCAAAAGCCCGCCAATATCTTTTGTGCAAGATTTTGAGTTCAGTATAAACTTATAACTAATTTATTTATTATTATTATTTAAAACATTTTAGATGAATACGGATTGTAGCTCGCCGTTCTGGCGAGGTTGCAGAAGAGACCCCAGGTGTCAGGCAGTTCATGCCGTCAAAAGCCTGCCAATGTCTTTTGTGCAAGATTTTAGAATTTTCATAATATAACCCATATTATTTGACATTTTGTTATTTATCAGCAATTTTAGTATTGGAAAGTTTTGATTTTACGTAGGTTGCAGAAGAAACCCCAGGTGTCAGGCAGTTCATGCCGTCAAAAGCCCGCCAATGTCTTTTGTGCAAGATTTTGAGTTCAGTATAAACTTATAACTAATTTATTTATTATTATTATTTAAAACATTTTAGATGAATACGGATTGTAGCTCGCCGTTCTGGCGAGGTTGCAGAAGAGACCCCAGGTGTCAGGCAGTTCATGCCGTCAAAAGCCCGCGAATGTCTTTTGTGCAAGATTTTGAGTTCAGTATAAACTTATAACTAATTTATTTATTATTATTATTTAAAACATTTTAGATGAATACGGATTGTAGCTCGCCGTTCTGGCGGGGTTGCAGAAGAGACCCCAGGTGTCAGGCAGTTCATGCCGTCAAAAGCCCGCCAATGTCTTTTGTGCAAGATTTTGAGTTCAGTATAAACTTATAACTAATTTATTTATTATTATTATTTAAAACATTTTAGATGAATACGGATTGTAGCTCGCCGTTCTGGCGAGGTTGCAGAAGAGACCCCAGGTGTCAGGCAGTTCATGCCGTCAAAAGCCTGCCAATGTCTTTTGTGCAAGATTTTAGAATTTTCATAATATAACCCATATTATTTGACATTTTGTTATTTATCAGCAATTTTAGTATTGGAAAGTTTTGATTTTACGTAGGTTGCAGAAGGAACCCCAGGTGTCAGGCAGTTCATGCCGTCAAAAGCCCGCCAATGTCTTTTGTGCAAGATTTTGAGTTCAGTATAAACTTATAACTAATTTATTTATTTATTATTATTATTTAAAACATTTTAGATGAATACGGATTGTAGCTCGCCGTTCTGGCGAGGTTGCAGAAGAGACCCCAGGTGTCAGGCAGTTCATGCCGTCAAAAGCCCGCCAATGTCTTTTGTGCAAGATTTTGAGTTCAGTATAAACTTATAACTAATTTATTTATTATTATTATTTAAAACATTTTAGATGAATACGGATTGTAGCTCGCCATTCTGGCGAGGTTGCAGAAGAGACCCCAGGTGTCAGGCAGTTCATGCCGTCAAAAGCCCGCCAATGTCTTTTGTGCAAGATTTTGAGTTCAGTATAAACTTATAACTAATTTATTTATTATTATTATTTAAAACATTTTAGATGAATACGGATTGTAGCTCGCCGTTCTGGCGAGGTTGCAGAAGAGACCCCAGGTGTCAGGCAGTTCATGCCGTCAAAAGCCCGCCAATGTCTTTTGTGCAAGATTTTGAGTTCAGTATAAACTTATAACTAATTTATTTATTATTATTATTTAAAACATTTTAGATGAATACGAATTGTAGCTCGCCGTTCTGGCGAGGTTGCAGAAGAGACCCCAGGTGTCAGGCAGTTCATGCCGTCAAAAGCCTGCCAATGTCTTTTGTGCAAGATTTTAGAATTTTCATAATATAACCCATATTATTTGACATTTTGTTATTTATCAGCAATTTTAGTATTGGAAAGTTTTGATTTTACGTAGGTTGCAGAAGAAACCCCAGGTGTCAGGCAGTTCATGCCGTCAAAAGCCCGCCAATGTCTTTTGTGCAAGATTTTGAGTTCAGTATAAACTTATAACTAATTTATTTATTATTATTATTTAAAACATTTTAGATGAATACGGATTGTAGCTCGCCGTTCTGGCGAGGTTGCAGAAGAGACCCCAGGTGTCAGGCAGTTCATGCCGTCAAAAGCCCGCCAAAGTCTTTTGTGCAAGGTTTTGAGTTCAGTATAAACTTATAACTAATTTATTTATTATTATTATTTAAAACATTTTAGATGAATACGGATTGCAGCTCGCCGTTCTGGCGAGGTTGCAGAAGAGACCTCAGGTGTCAGGCAGTTCATGCCGTCAAAAGCCCGCCAATGTCTTTTGTGCAAGATTTTGAGTTCAGTATAAACTTATAACTAATTTATTTATTATTATTATTTAAAACATTTTAGATGAATACGGATTGTAGCTCGCCGTTCTGGCGAGGTTGCAGAAGAGACCCCAGGTGTCAGGCAGTTCATGCCGTCAAAAGCCCGCGAATGTCTTTTGTGCAAGATTTTGAGTTCAGTATAAACTTATAACTAATTTATTTATTATTATTATTTAAAACATTTTAGATGAATACGGATTGTAGCTCGCCGTTCTGGCGGGGTTGCAGAAGAGACCCCAGGTGTCAGGCAGTTCATGCCGTCAAAAGCCCGCCAATGTCTTTTGTGCAAGATTTTGAGTTCAGTATAAACTTATAACTAATTTATTTATTATTATTATTTAAAACATTTTAGATGAATACGGATTGTAGCTCGCCGTTCTGGCGAGGTTGCAGAAGAGACCCCAGGTGTCAGGCAGTTCATGCCGTCAAAAGCCTGCCAATGTCTTTTGTGCAAGATTTTAGAATTTTCATAATATAACCCATATTATTTGACATTTTGTTATTTATCAGCAATTTTAGTATTGGAAAGTTTTGATTTTACGTAGGTTGCAGAAGAAACCCCAGGTGTCAGGCAGTTCATGCCGTCAAAAGCCCGCCAATGTCTTTTGTGCAAGATTTTGAGTTCAGTATAAACTTATAACTAATTTATTTATTTATTATTATTATTTAAAACATTTTAGATGAATACGGATTGTAGCTCGCCGTTCTGGCGAGGTTGCAGAAGAGACCCCAGGTGTCAGGCAGTTCATGCCGTCAAAAGCCCGCCAATGTCTTTTGTGCAAGATTTTGAGTTCAGTATAAACTTATAACTAATTTATTTATTATTATTATTTAAAACATTTTAGATGAATACGGATTGTAGCTCGCCATTCTGGCGAGGTTGCAGAAGAGACCCCAGGTGTCAGGCAGTTCATGCCGTCAAAAGCCCGCCAATGTCTTTTGTGCAAGATTTTGAGTTCAGTATAAACTTATAACTAATTTATTTATTATTATTATTTAAAACATTTTAGATGAATACGGATTGTAGCTCGCCGTTCTGGCGAGGTTGCAGAAGAGACCCCAGGTGTCAGGCAGTTCATGCCGTCAAAAGCCCGCCAATGTCTTTTGTGCAAGATTTTGAGTTCAGTATAAACTTATAACTAATTTATTTATTATTATTATTTAAAACATTTTAGATGAATACGAATTGTAGCTCGCCGTTCTGGCGAGGTTGCAGAAGAGACCCCAGGTGTCAGGCAGTTCATGCCGTCAAAAGCCTGCCAATGTCTTTTGTGCAAGGTTTTAGAATTTTCATAATATAACCCATATTATTTGACATTTTGTTATTTATCAGCAATTTTAGTATTGGAAAGTTTTGATTTTACGTAGGTTGCAGAAGAAACCCCAGGTGTCAGGCAGTTCATGCCGTCAAAAGCCCGCCAATGTCTTTTGTGCAAGATTTTGAGTTCAGTATAAACTTATAACTAATTTATTTATTATTATTATTTAAAACATTTTAGATGAATACGGATTTTAGCTCGCCGTTCTGGCGAGGTTGCAGAAGAGACCCCAGGTGTCAGGCAGTTCATGCCGTCAAAAGCCCGCCAATGTCTTTTGTGCAAGGTTTTGAGTTCAGTATAAACTTATAACTAATTTATTTATTATTATTATTTAAAACATTTTAGATGAATACGGATTGCAGCTCGCCGTTCTGGCGAGGTTGCAGAAGAGACCTCAGGTGTCAGGCAGTTCATGCCGTCAAAAGCCCGCCAATGTCTTTTGTGCAAGATTTTGAGTTCAGTATAAACTTATAACTAATTTATTTATTATTATTATTTAAAACATTTTAGATGAATACGGATTGTAGCTCGCCGTTCTGGCGAGGTTGCAGAAGAGACCCCAGGTGTCAGGCAGTTCATGCCGTCAAAAGCCTGCCAATGTCTTTTGTGCAAGATTTTAGAATTTTCATAATATCCCATATTATTTGACATTTTGTTATTTATCAGCAATTTTAGTATTGGAAAGTTTTGATTTTACGTAGGTTGCAGAAGAAACCCCAGGTGTCAGGCAGTTCATGCCGTCAAAAGCCCGCCAATGTCTTTTGTGCAAGATTTTGAGTTCAGTATAAACTTATAACTAATTTATTTATTATTATTATTTAAAACATTTTAGATGAATACGGATTGTAGCTCGCCGTTCTGGCGAGGTTGCAGAAGAGACCCCAGGTGTCAGGCAGTTCATGCCGTCAAAAGCCCGCCAATGTCTTTTGTGCAAGATTTTGAGTTCAGTATAAACTTATAACTAATTTATTTATTATTATTATTTAAAACATTTTGGATGAATACGAATTGTAGCTCGCCGTTCTGGCGAGGTTGCAGAAGAGACCCCAGGTGACAGGCAGTTAGTTCATGCCGTCAAAAGCCTGCCAATGTCTTTTGTGCAAGATTTTAGAATTTTCATAATATAACCCATATTATTTGACATTTTGTTATTTATCAGCAATTTTAGTATTGGAAAGTTTTGATTTTACGTAGGTTGCAGAAGAAACCCCAGGTGTCAGGCAGTTCATGCCGTCAAAAGCCCGCCAATGTCTTTTGTGCAAGATTTTGAGTTCAGTATAAACTTATAACTAATTTATTTATTTATTATTATTATTTAAAACATTTTAGATGAATACGGATTGTAGCTCGCCGTTCTGGCGAGGTTGCAGAAGAGACCCCAGGTGTCAGGCAGTTCATGCCGTCAAAAGCCCGCCAATGTCTTTTGTGCAAGGTTTTAGAATTTTCATAATATAACCCATATTATTTGACATTTTGTTATTTATCAGCAATTTTAGTATTGGAAAGTTTTGATTTTACGTAGGTTGCAGAAGAAACCCCAGGTGTCAGGCAGTTCATGCCGTCAAAAGCCCGCCAATGTCTTTTGTGCAAGATTTTGAGTTCAGTATAAACTTATAACTAATTTATTTATTATTATTATTTAAAACATTTTAGATGAATACGGATTGTAGCTCGCCGTTCTGGCGAGGTTGCAGAAGAGACCCCAGGTGTCAGGCAGTTCATGCCGTCAAAAGCCCGCCAATGTCTTTTGTGCAAGATTTTGAGTTCAGTATAAACTTATAACTAATTTATTTATTATTATTATTTAAAACATTTTAGATGAATACGAATTGTAGCTCGCCGTTCTGGCGAGGTTGCAGAAGAGACCCCAGGTGTCAGGCAGTTCATGCCGTCAAAAGCCTGCCAATGTCTTTTGTGCAAGATTTTAGAATTTTCATAATATAACCCATATTATTTGACATTTTGTTATTTATCAGCAATTTTAGTATTGGAAAGTTTTGATTTTACGTAGGTTGCAGAAGAAACCCCAGGTGTCAGGCAGTTCATGCCGTCAAAAGCCCGCCAATGTCTTTTGTGCAAGATTTTGAGTTCAGTATAAACTTATAACTAATTTATTTATTATTATTATTTAAAACATTTTAGATGAATAGGGATTGTAGCTCGCCGTTCTGGCGAGGTTGCAGAAGAGACCCCAGGTGTCAGGCAGTTCATGCCGTCAAAAGCCCGCCAATGTCTTTTGTGCAAGATTTTGAGTTTAGTATAAACTTATAACTAATTTATTTATTATTATTATTTAAAACATTTTAGATGAATACGGATTGCAGCTCGCCGTTCTGGCGAGATTGCAGAAGAGACCTCAGGTGTCAGGCAGTTCATGCCGTGAAAAGCCCGCCAATGTCTTTTGTGCAAGATTTTGAGTTCAGTATAAACTTATAACTAATTTATTTATTATTATTATTTAAAACATTTTAGATGAATACGGATTGTAGCTCGCCGTTCTGGCGAGGTTGCAGAAGAGACCCCAGGTGTCAGGCAGTTCATGCCGTCAAAAGCCTGCCAATATCTTTTGTGCAAGATTTTAGAATTTTCATAATATAACCCATATTATTTGACATTTTGTTATTTATCAGCAATTTTAGTATTGGAAAGTTTTGATTTTACGTAGGTTGCAGAAGAAACCCCAGGTGTCAGGCAGTTCATGCCGTCAAAAGCCCGCCAAAGTCTTTTGTGCAAGATTTTGAGTTCAGTATAAACTTATAACTAATTTATTTATTATTATTATTTAAAACATTTTAGATGAATACGGATTGTAGCTCGCCGTTCTGGCGAGGTTGCAGAAGAGACCCCAGGTGTCAGGCAGTTCATGCCGTCAAAAGCCCGCCAATGTCTTTTGTGCAAGATTTTGAGTTCAGTATAAACTTATAACTAATTTATTTATTATTATTATTTAAAACATTTTAGATGAATACGAATTGTAGCTCGCCGTTCTGGCGAGGTTGCAGAAGAGACCCCAGGTGACAGGCAGTTAGTTCATGCCGTCAAAAGCCTGCCAATGTCTTTTGTGCAAGATTTTAGAATTTTCATAATATAACCCATATTATTTGACATTTTGTTATTTATCAGCAATTTTAGTATTGGAAAGTTTTGATTTTACGTAGGTTGCAGAAGAAACCCCAGGTGTCAGGCAGTTCATGCCGTCAAAAGCCCGCCAATGTCTTTTGTGCAAGATTTTGAGTTCAGTATAAACTTATAACTAATTTATTTATTTATTATTATTATTTAAAACATTTTAGATGAATACGGATTGTAGCTCGCCGTTCTGGCGAGGTTGCAGAAGAGACCCCAGGTGTCAGGCAGTTCATGCCGTCAAAAGCCCGCCAATGTCTTTTGTGCAAGGTTTTAGAATTTTCATAATATAACCCATATTATTTGACATTTTGTTATTTATCAGCAATTTTAGTATTGGAAAGTTTTGATTTTACGTAGGTTGCAGAAGAAACCCCAGGTGTCAGGCAGTTCATGCCGTCAAAAGCCCGCCAATGTCTTTTGTGCAAGATTTTGAGTTCAGTATAAACTTATAACTAATTTATTTATTATTATTATTTAAAACATTTTAGATGAATACGGATTGTAGCTCGCCGTTCTGGCGAGGTTGCAGAAGAGACCCCAGGTGTCAGGCAGTTCATGCCGTCAAAAGCCCGCCAATGTCTTTTGTGCAAGATTTTGAGTTCAGTATAAACTTATAACTAATTTATTTATTATTATTATTTAAAACATTTTAGATGAATACGGATTGTAGCTCGCCGTTCTGGCGAGGTTGCAGAAGAGACCCCAGGTGTCAGGCAGTTCATGCCGTCAAAAGCCTGCCAATGTCTTTTGTGCAAGATTTTAGAATTTTCATAATATAACCCATATTATTTGACATTTTGTTATTTATCAGCAATTTTAGTATTGGAAAGTTTTGATTTTACGTAGGTTGCAGAAGAAACCCCAGGTGTCAGGCAGTTCATGCCGTCAAAAGCCCGCCAATGTCTTTTGTGCAAGATTTTGAGTTCAGTATAAACTTATAACTAATTTATTTATTATTATTATTTAAAACATTTTAGATGAATACGGATTGTAGCTCGCCGTTCTGGCGAGGTTGCAGAAGAGACCCCAGGTGTCAGGCAGTTCATGCCGTCAAAAGCCCGCCAATGTCTTTTGTGCAAGATTTTGAGTTCAGTATAAACTTATAACTAATTTATTTATTATTATTATTTAAAACATTTTAGATGAATACGAATTGTAGCTCGCCGTTCTGGCGAGGTTGCAGAAGAGACCCCAGGTGTCAGGCAGTTCATGCCGTCAAAAGCCTGCCAATGTCTTTTGTGCAAGATTTTAGAATTTTCATAATATAACCCATATTATTTGACATTTTGTTATTTATCAGCAATTTTAGTATTGGAAAGTTTTGATTTTACGTAGGTTGCAGAAGAAACCCCAGGTGTCAGGTAGTTCATGCCGTCAAAAGCCCGCCAATGTCTTTTGTGCAAGATTTTGAGTTCAGTATAAACTTATAACTAATTTATTTATTATTATTTAAAACATTTTAGATGAATACGGATTGTAGCTCGCCGTTCTGGCGAGGTTGCAGAAGAGACCCCAGGTGTCAGGCAGTTCATGCCGTCAAAAGCCCGCCAATGTCTTTTGTGCAAGATTTTGAGTTCAGTATAAACTTATAACTAATTTATTTATTATTATTATTTAAAACATTTTAGATGAATACGGATTGTAGCTCGCCGTTCTGGCGAGGTTGCAGAAGAGACCCCAGGTGTCAGGCAGTTCATGCCGCCAAAAGCCCGCCAATGTCTTTTGTGCAAGATTTTGAGTTCAGTATAAACTTATTACTAATTTATTTATTATTATTATTTAAAACATTTTAGATGAATACAGATTGTAGCTCGCCGTTCTGGCGAGGTTGCAGAAGAGACCCCAGGTGTCAGGCAGTTCATGCCGTCAAAAGCCCGCCAATGTCTTTTGTGCAAGATTTTTAGTTCAGTATAAACTTATAACTAATTTATTTATTATTATTATTTAAAACATTTTAGATGAATACGGATTGTAGCTCGCCGTTCTGGCGAGGTTGCTGAAGAGACCCCAGGTGTCAGGCAGTTCATGCCGTCAAAAGCCTGCCAATGTCTTTTGTGCAAGATTTTAGAATTTTCATAATATAACCCATATTATTTGACATTTTGTTATTTATCAGCAATTTTAGTATTGGAAAGTTTTGATTTTACGTAGGTTGCAGAAGAAACCCCAGGTGTCAGGCAGTTCATGCCGTCAAAAGCCCGCCAATGTCTTTTGTGCAAGATTTTGAGTTCAGTATAAACTTATAACTAATTTATTTATTATTATTATTTAAAACATTTTAGATGAATACGGATTGCAGCTCGCCGTTCTGGCGAGGTTGCAGAAGAGACCCCAGGTGTCAGGCAGTTCATGCCGTCAAAAGCCCGCCAATGTCTTTTGTGCAAGATTTTGAGTTCAGTATAAACTTATAACTAATTTATTTATTATTATTATTTAAAACATTTTAGATGAATACGGATTGTAGCTCGCCGTTCTGGCGAGGTTGCAGCAGAGACCCCAGGTGTCAGGCAGTTCATGCCGCCAAAAGCCCGCCAATGTCTTTTGTGCAAGATTTTGAGTTCAGTATAAACTTATTACTAATTTATTTATTATTATTATTTAAAACATTTTAGATGAATACAGATTGTAGCTCGCCGTTCTGGCGAGGTTGCAGAAGAAACCCCAGGTGTCAGGCAGTTCATGCCGTCAAAAGCCCGCCAATGTCTTTTGTGCAAGATTTTGAGTTCAGTATAAACTTATAACTAATTTATTTATTTATTATTATTATTTAAAACATTTTAGATGAATACGGATTGTAGCTCGCCGTTCTGGCGAGGTTGCAGAAGAGACCCCAGGTGTCAGGCAGTTCATGCCGTCAAAAGCCCGCCAATGTCTTTTGTGCAAGATTTTAGAATTTTCATAATATAACCCATATTATTTGACATTTTGTTATTTATCAGCAATTTTAGTATTGGAAAGTTTTGATTTTACGTAGGTTGCAGAAGAAACCCCAGGTGTCAGGCAGTTCATGCCGTCAAAAGCCCGCCAATGTCTTTTGTGCAAGATTTTGAGTTCAGTATAAACTTATAACTAATTTATTTATTATTATTTAAAACATTTTAGATGAATACGGATTGTAGCTCACCGTTCTGGCGAGGTTGCAGAAGAGACCCCAGGTGTCAGGCAGTTCATGCCGTCAAAAGCCCGCCAATGTCTTTTGTGCAAGATTTTAGAATTTTCATAATATAACCCATATTATTTGACATTTTGTTATTTATCAGCAATTTTAGTATTGGAAAGTTTTGATTGTACGTAGGTTGCAGAAGAAACCCCAGGTGTCAGGCAGTTCATGCCGTCAAAAGCCCCCCAATGTCTTTTGTGCAAGATTTTGAGTTCAGTATAAACTTATAACTAATTTATTTATTATTATTATTTAAAACATTTTAGATGAATACGGATTGTAGCTCGCCGTTCTGGCGAGGTTGCAGAAGAGACCCCAGGTGTCAGGCAGTTCATGCCGTCAAAAGCCCGCCAATGTCTTTTGTGCAAGATTTTGAGTTCAGTATAAACTTATAACTAATTTATTTATTATTATTATTTAAAACATTTTAGATGAATACGGATTGTAGCTCGCCGTTCTGGCGAGGTTGCAGAAGAGACCCCAGGTGTCAGGCAGTTCATGCCGTCAAAAGCCCGCCAATGTCTTTTGTGCAAGATTTTGAGTTCAGTATAAACTTATAACTAATTTATTTATTTATTATTATTATTTAAAACATTTTAGATGAATACGGATTGTAGCTCGCCGTTCTGGCGAGGTTGCAGAAGAGACCCTAGGTGTCAGGCAGTTCATGCCGGCAAAAGCCCGCCAATGTCTTTTGTGCAAGGTTTTAGAATTTTCATTATATAACCCATATTATTTGACATTTTGTTATTTATCAGCAATTTTAGTATTGGAAAGTTTTGATTTTACGTAGGTTGCAGAAGAAACCCCAGGTGTCAGGCAGTTCATGCCGTCAAAAGCCCGCCAATGTCTTTTGTGCAAGATTTTGAGTTCAGTATAAACTTATAACTAATTTATTTATTATTATTATTTAAAACATTTTAGATGAATACGGATTGTAGCTCGCCGTTCTGGCGAGGTTGCAGAAGAGACCCCAGGTGTCAGGCAGTTCATGCCGTCAAAAGCCTGCCAATGTCTTTTGTGCAAGATTTTAGAATTTTCATAATATAACCCATATTATTTGACATTTTGTTATTTATCAGCAATTTTAGTATTGGAAAGTTTTGATTTTACGTAGGTTGCAGAAGAAACCCCAGGTGTCAGGCAGTTCATGCCGTCAAAAGCCCGCCAATGTCTTTTGTGCAAGATTTTGAGTTCAGTATAAACTTATAACTAATTTATTTATTTATTATTATTATTTAAAACATTTTAGATGAATACGGATTGTAGCTCGCCGTTCTGGCGAGGTTGCAGAAGAGACCCCAGGTGTCAGGCAGTTCATGCCGTCAAAAGCCCGCCAATGTCTTTTGTGCAAGGTTTTAGAATTTTCATAATATAACCCATATTATTTGACATTTTGTTATTTATCAGCAATTTTAGTATTGGAAAGTTTTGGTTTTACGTAGGTTGCAGAAGAAACCCCAGGTGTCAGGCAGTTCATGCCGTCAAAAGCCCGCCAATGTCTTTTGTGCAAGATTTTGAGTTCAGTATAAACTTATAACTAATTTATTTATTATTATTATTTAAAACATTTTAGATGAATACGGATTGTAGCTCGCCGTTCTGGCGAGGTTGCAGAAGATACCCCAGGTGTCAGGCAGTTCATGCCGTCAAAAGCCCGCCAATGTCTTTTGTGCAAGGTTTTAGAATTTTCATAATATAACCCATATTATTTGACATTTTGTTATTTATCAGCAATTTTAGTATTGGAAAGTTTTGATTTTACGTAGGTTGCAGAAGAAACCCCAGGTGTCAGGCAGTTCATGCCGTCAAAAGCCCGCCAATGTCTTTTGTGCAAGATTTTGAGTTCAGTATAAACTTATAACTAATTTATTTATTATTATTATTTAAAACATTTTAGATGAATACGGATTGTAGCTCGCCGTTCTGGCGAGGTTGCAGAAGAGACCCCAGGTGTCAGGCAGTTCATGCCGTCAAAAGCCCGCCAATGTCTTTTGTGCAAGATTTTGAGTTCAGTATAAACTTATAACTAATTTATTTATTATTATTATTTAAAACATTTTAGATGAATACGAATTGTAGCTCGCCGTTCTGGCGAGGTTGCAGAAGAGACCCCAGGTGTCAGGCAGTTCATGCCGTCAAAAGCCTGCCAATGTCTTTTGTGCAAGATTTTAGAATTTTCATAATATAACCCATATTATTTGACATTTTGTTATTTATCAGCAATTTTAGTATTGGAAAGTTTTGATTTTACGTAGGTTGCAGAAGAAACCCCAGGTGTCAGGTAGTTCATGCCGTCAAAAGCCCGCCAATGTCTTTTGTGCAAGATTTTGAGTTCAGTATAAACTTATAACTAATTTATTTATTATTATTTAAAACATTTTAGATGAATACGGATTGTAGCTCGCCGTTCTGGCGAGGTTGCAGAAGAGACCCCAGGTGTCAGGCAGTTCATGCCGTCAAAAGCCCGCCAATGTCTTTTGTGCAAGATTTTGAGTTCAGTATAAACTTATAACTAATTTATTTATTATTATTATTTAAAACATTTTAGATGAATACGGATTGTAGCTCGCCGTTCTGGCGAGGTTGCAGAAGAGACCCCAGGTGTCAGGCAGTTCATGCCGCCAAAAGCCCGCCAATGTCTTTTGTGCAAGATTTTGAGTTCAGTATAAACTTATTACTAATTTATTTATTATTATTATTTAAAACATTTTAGATGAATACAGATTGTAGCTCGCCGTTCTGGCGAGGTTGCAGAAGAGACCCCAGGTGTCAGGCAGTTCATGCCGTCAAAAGCCCGCCAATGTCTTTTGTGCAAGATTTTTAGTTCAGTATAAACTTATAACTAATTTATTTATTATTATTATTTAAAACATTTTAGATGAATACGGATTGTAGCTCGCCGTTCTGGCGAGGTTGCTGAAGAGACCCCAGGTGTCAGGCAGTTCATGCCGTCAAAAGCCTGCCAATGTCTTTTGTGCAAGATTTTAGAATTTTCATAATATAACCCATATTATTTGACATTTTGTTATTTATCAGCAATTTTAGTATTGGAAAGTTTTGATTTTACGTAGGTTGCAGAAGAAACCCCAGGTGTCAGGCAGTTCATGCCGTCAAAAGCCCGCCAATGTCTTTTGTGCAAGATTTTGAGTTCAGTATAAACTTATAACTAATTTATTTATTATTATTATTTAAAACATTTTAGATGAATACGGATTGCAGCTCGCCGTTCTGGCGAGGTTGCAGAAGAGACCCCAGGTGTCAGGCAGTTCATGCCGTCAAAAGCCCGCCAATGTCTTTTGTGCAAGATTTTGAGTTCAGTATAAACTTATAACTAATTTATTTATTATTATTATTTAAAACATTTTAGATGAATACGGATTGTAGCTCGCCGTTCTGGCGAGGTTGCAGAAGAGACCCCAGGTGTCAGGCAGTTCATGCCGCCAAAAGCCCACCAATGTCTTTTGTGCAAGATTTTGAGTTCAGTATAAACTTATTACTAATTTATTTATTATTATTATTTAAAACATTTTAGATGAATACAGATTGTAGCTCGCCGTTCTGGCGAGGTTGCAGAAGAGACCCCAGGTGTCAGGCAGTTCATGCCGTCAAAAGCCCGCCAATGTCTTTTGTGCAAGATTTTGAGTTCAGTATAAACTTATAACTAATTTATTTATTTATTATTATTATTTAAAACATTTTAGATGAATACGGATTGTAGCTCGCCGTTCTGGCGAGGTTGCAGAAGAGACCCCAGGTGTCAGGCAGTTCATGCCGTCAAAAGCCCGCCAATATCTTTTGTGCAAGTTTTTAGAATTTTCATAATATAACCCATATTATTTGACATTTTGTTATTTATCAGCAATTTTAGTATTGGAAAGTTTTGATTTTACGTAGGTTGCAGAAGAAACCCCAGGTGTCAGGCAGTTCATGCCGTCAAAAGCCCGCCAATGTCTTTTGTGCAAGATTTTGAGTTCAGTATAAACTTATAACTAATTTATTTATTATTATTTAAAACATTTTAGATGAATACGGATTGTAGCTCACCGTTCTGGCGAGGTTGCAGAAGAGACCCCAGGTGTCAGGCAGTTCATGCCGTCAAAAGCCCGCCAATGTCTTTTGTGCAAGATTTTAGAATTTTCATAATATAACCCATATTATTTGACATTTTGTTATTTATCAGCAATTTTAGTATTGGAAAGTTTTGATTGTACGTAGGTTGCAGAAGAAACCCCAGGTGTCAGGCAGTTCATGCCGTCAAAAGCCCCCCAATGTCTTTTGTGCAAGATTTTGAGTTCAGTATAAACTTATAACTAATTTATTTATTATTATTATTTAAAACATTTTAGATGAATACGGATTGTAGCTCGCCGTTCTGGCGAGGTTGCAGAAGAGACCCCAGGTGTCAGGCAGTTCATGCCGTCAAAAGCCCGCCAATGTCTTTTGTGCAAGATTTTGAGTTCAGTATAAACTTATAACTAATTTATTTATTATTATTATTTAAAACATTTTAGATGAATACGGATTGTAGCTCGCCGTTCTGGCGAGGTTGCAGAAGAGACACCAGGTGTCAGGCAGTTCATGCCGGCAAAAGCCCGCCAATGTCTTTTGTGCAAGGTTTTAGAATTTTCATTATATAACCCATATTATTTGACATTTTGTTATTTATCAGCAATTTTAGTATTGGAAAGTTTTGATTTTACGTAGGTTGCAGAAGAAACCCCAGGTGTCAGGCAGTTCATGCCGTCAAAAGCCCGCCAATGTCTTTTGTGCAAGATTTTGAGTTCAGTATAAACTTATAACTAATTTATTTATTATTATTATTTAAAACATTTTAGATGAATACGGATTGTAGCTCGCCGTTCTGGCGAGGTTGCAGAAGAGACCCCAGGTGTCAGGCAGTTCATGCCGTCAAAAGCCCGCCAATGTCTTTTGTGCAAGATTTTGAGTTCAGTATAAACTTATAACTAATTTATTTATTATTATTATTTAAAACATTTTAGATGAATACGAATTGTAGCTCGCCGTTCTGGCGAGGTTGCAGAAGAGACCCCAGGTGTCAGGCAGTTCATGCCGTGAAAAGCCCGCCAATGTCTTTTGTGCAAGATTTTGAGTTCAGTATAAACTTATAACTAATTTATTTATTATTATTATTTAAAACATTTTAGATGAATACGGATTGTAGCTCGCCGTTCTCTCGAGGTTGCAGAAGAGACCCCAGGTGTCAGGCAGTTCATGCCGTCAAAAGCCTGCCAATGTCTTTTGTGCAAGATTTTAGAATTTTCATAATATAACCCATATTATTTGACATTTTGTTATTTATCAGCAATTTTAGTATTGGAAAGTTTTGATTGTACGTAGGTTGCAGAAGAAACCCCAGGTGTCAGGCAGTTCATGCCGTCAAAAGCCCCCCAATGTCTTTTGTGCAAGATTTTGAGTTCAGTATAAACTTATAACTAATTTATTTATTATTATTATTTAAAACATTTTAGATGAATACGGATTGTAGCTCGCCGTTCTGGCGAGGTTGCAGAAGAGACCCCAGGTGTCAGGCAGTTCATGCCGTCAAAAGCCCGCCAATGTCTTTTGTGCAAGATTTTGAGTTCAGTATAAACTTATAACTAATTTATTTATTATTATTATTTAAAACATTTTAGATGAATACGGATTGTAGCTCGCCGTTCTGGCGAGGTTGCAGAAGAGACCCCAGGTGTCAGGCAGTTCATGCCGTCAAAAGCCCGCCAATGTCTTTTGTGCAAGATTTTGAGTTCAGTATAAACTTATAACTAATTTATTTATTTATTATTATTATTTAAAACATTTTAGATGAATACGGATTGTAGCTCGCCGTTCTGGCGAGGTTGCAGAAGAGACCCTAGGTGTCAGGCAGTTCATGCCGGCAAAAGCCCGCCAATGTCTTTTGTGCAAGGTTTTAGAATTTTCATTATATAACCCATATTATTTGACATTTTGTTATTTATCAGCAATTTTAGTATTGGAAAGTTTTGATTTTACGTAGGTTGCAGAAGAAACCCCAGGTGTCAGGCAGTTCATGCCGTCAAAAGCCCGCCAATGTCTTTTGTGCAAGATTTTGAGTTCAGTATAAACTTATAACTAATTTATTTATTATTATTATTTAAAACATTTTAGATGAATACGGATTGTAGCTCGCCGTTCTGGCGAGGTTGCAGAAGAGACCCCAGGTGTCAGGCAGTTCATGCCGTCAAAAGCCTGCCAATGTCTTTTGTGCAAGATTTTAGAATTTTCATAATATAACCCATATTATTTGACATTTTGTTATTTATCAGCAATTTTAGTATTGGAAAGTTTTGATTTTACGTAGGTTGCAGAAGAAACCCCAGGTGTCAGGCAGTTCATGCCGTCAAAAGCCCGCCAATGTCTTTTGTGCAAGATTTTGAGTTCAGTATAAACTTATAACTAATTTATTTATTATTATTATTTAAAACATTTTAGATGAATACGGATTGCAGCTCGCCGTTCTGGCGAGGTTGCAGAAGAGACCCCAGGTGTCAGGCAGTTCATGCCGTCAAAAGCCCGCCAATGTCTTTTGTGCAAGATTTTGAGTTCAGTATAAACTTATAACTAATTTATTTATTATTATTATTTAAAACATTTTAGATGAATACGGATTGTAGCTCGCCGTTCTGGCGAGGTTGCAGAAGAGACCCCAGGTGTCAGGCAGTTCATGCCGCCAAAAGCCCACCAATGTCTTTTGTGCAAGATTTTGAGTTCAGTATAAACTTATTACTAATTTATTTATTATTATTATTTAAAACATTTTAGATGAATACAGATTGTAGCTCGCCGTTCTGGCGAGGTTGCAGAAGAGACCCCAGGTGTCAGGCAGTTCATGCCGTCAAAAGCCCGCCAATGTCTTTTGTGCAAGATTTTGAGTTCAGTATAAACTTATAACTAATTTATTTATTTATTATTATTATTTAAAACATTTTAGATGAATACGGATTGTAGCTCGCCGTTCTGGCGAGGTTGCAGAAGAGACCCCAGGTGTCAGGCAGTTCATGCCGTCAAAAGCCCGCCAATATCTTTTGTGCAAGATTTTAGAATTTTCATAATATAACCCATATTATTTGACATTTTGTTATTTATCAGCAATTTTAGTATTGGAAAGTTTTGATTTTACGTAGGTTGCAGAAGAAACCCCAGGTGTCAGGCAGTTCATGCCGTCAAAAGCCCGCCAATGTCTTTTGTGCAAGATTTTGAGTTCAGTATAAACTTATAACTAATTTATTTATTATTATTTAAAACATTTTAGATGAATACGGATTGTAGCTCACCGTTCTGGCGAGGTTGCAGAAGAGACCCCAGGTGTCAGGCAGTTCATGCCGTCAAAAGCCCGCCAATGTCTTTTGTGCAAGATTTTAGAATTTTCATAATATAACCCATATTATTTGACATTTTGTTATTTATCAGCAATTTTAGTATTGGAAAGTTTTGATTGTACGTAGGTTGCAGAAGAAACCCCAGGTGTCAGGCAGTTCATGCCGTCAAAAGCCCCCCAATGTCTTTTGTGCAAGATTTTGAGTTCAGTATAAACTTATAACTAATTTATTTATTATTATTATTTAAAACATTTTAGATGAATACGGATTGTAGCTCGCCGTTCTGGCGAGGTTGCAGAAGAGACCCCAGGTGTCAGGCAGTTCATGCCGTCAAAAGCCCGCCAATGTCTTTTGTGCAAGATTTTGAGTTCAGTATAAACTTATAACTAATTTATTTATTATTATTATTTAAAACATTTTAGATGAATACGGATTGTAGCTCGCCGTTCTGGCGAGGTTGCAGAAGAGACACCAGGTGTCAGGCAGTTCATGCCGGCAAAAGCCCGCCAATGTCTTTTGTGCAAGGTTTTAGAATTTTCATTATATAACCCATATTATTTGACATTTTGTTATTTATCAGCAATTTTAGTATTGGAAAGTTTTGATTTTACGTAGGTTGCAGAAGAAACCCCAGGTGTCAGGCAGTTCATGCCGTCAAAAGCCCGCCAATGTCTTTTGTGCAAGATTTTGAGTTCAGTATAAACTTATAACTAATTTATTTATTATTATTATTTAAAACATTTTAGATCAATACGGATTGTAGCTCGCCGTTCTGGCGAGGTTGCAGAAGAGACCCCAGGTGTCAGGCAGTTCATGCCGTCAAAAGCCCGCCAATGTCTTTTGTGCAAGATTTTGAGTTCAGTATAAACTTATAACTAATTTATTTATTATTATTATTTAAAACATTTTAGATGAATACGAATTGTAGCTCGCCGTTCTGGCGAGGTTGCAGAAGAGACCCCAGGTGTCAGGCAGTTCATGCCGTGAAAAGCCCGCCAATGTCTTTTGTGCAAGATTTTGAGTTCAGTATAAACTTATAACTAATTTATTTATTATTATTATTTAAAACATTTTAGATGAATACGGATTGTAGCTCGCCGTTCTCTCGAGGTTGCAGAAGAGACCCCAGGTGTCAGGCAGTTCATGCCGTCAAAAGCCTGCCAATGTCTTTTGTGCAAGATTTTAGAATTTTCATAATATAACCCATATTATTTGACATTTTGTTATTTATCAGCAATTTTAGTATTGGAAAGTTTTGATTGTACGTAGGTTGCAGAAGAAACCCCAGGTGTCAGGCAGTTCATGCCGTCAAAAGCCCCCCAATGTCTTTTGTGCAAGATTTTGAGTTCAGTATAAACTTATAACTAATTTATTTATTATTATTATTTAAAACATTTTAGATGAATACGGATTGTAGCTCGCCGTTCTGGCGAGGTTGCAGAAGAGACCCCAGGTGTCAGGCAGTTCATGCCGTCAAAAGCCCGCCAATGTCTTTTGTGCAAGATTTTGAGTTCAGTATAAACTTATAACTAATTTATTTATTATTATTATTTAAAACATTTTAGATGAATACGGATTGTAGCTCGCCGTTCTGGCGAGGTTGCAGAAGAGACCCCAGGTGTCAGGCAGTTCATGCCGTCAAAAGCCCGCCAATGTCTTTTGTGCAAGATTTTGAGTTCAGTATAAACTTATAAGTAATTTATTTATTTATTATTATTATTTAAAACATTTTAGATGAATACGGATTGTAGCTCGCCGTTCTGGCGAGGTTGCAGAAGAGACCCTAGGTGTCAGGCAGTTCATGCCGGCAAAAGCCCGCCAATGTCTTTTGTGCAAGGTTTTAGAATTTTCATTATATAACCCATATTATTTGACATTTTGTTATTTATCAGCAATTTTAGTATTGGAAAGTTTTGATTTTACGTAGGTTGCAGAAGAAACCCCAGGTGTCAGGCAGTTCATGCCGTCAAAAGCCCGCCAATGTCTTTTGTGCAAGATTTTGAGTTCAGTATAAACTTATAACTAATTTATTTATTATTATTATTTAAAACATTTTAGATGAATACGGATTGTAGCTCGCCGTTCTGGCGAGGTTGCAGAAGAGACCCCAGGTGTCAGGCAGTTCATGCCGTCAAAAGCCTGCCAATGTCTTTTGTGCAAGATTTTAGAATTTTCATAATATAACCCATATTATTTGACATTTTGTTATTTATCAGCAATTTTAGTATTGGAAAGTTTTGATTTTACGTAGGTTGCAGAAGAAACCACAGGTGTCAGGCAGTTCATGCCGTCAAAAGCCCGCCAATGTCTTTTGTGCAAGATTTTGAGTTCAGTATAAACTTATAACTAATTTATTTATTTATTATTATTATTTAAAACATTTTAGATGAATACGGATTGTAGCTCGCCGTTCTGGCGAGGTTGCAGAAGAGACCCCAGGTGTCAGGCAGTTCATGCCGTCAAAAGCCCGCCAATGTCTTTTGTGCAAGGTTTTAGAATTTTCATAATATAACCCATATTATTTGACATTTTGTTATTTATCAGCAATTTTAGTATTGGAAAGTTTTGGTTTTACGTAGGTTGCAGAAGAAACCCCAGGTGTCAGGCAGTTCATGCCGTCAAAAGCCCGCCAATGTCTTTTGTGCAAGATTTTGAGTTCAGTATAAACTTATAACTAATTTATTTATTATTATTATTTAAAACATTTTAGATGAATACGGATTGTAGCTCGCCGTTCTGGCGAGGTTGCAGAAGATACCCCAGGTGTCAGGCAGTTCATGCCGTCAAAAGCCCGCCAATGTCTTTTGTGCAAGATTTTGAGTTCAGTATAAACTTATAACTAATTTATTTATTATTATTATTTAAAACATTTTAGATGAATACGGATTGTAGCTCGCCGTTCTGGCGAGGTTGCAGAAGAGACCCCAGGTGTCAGGCAGTTCATGCCGTCAAAAGCCTGCCAATGTCTTTTGTGCAAGATTTTAGAATTTTCATAATATAACCCATATTATTTGACATTTTGTTATTTATCAGCAATTTTAGTATTGGAAAGTTTTGATTTTACGTAGGTTGCAGAAGAAACCCCAGGTGTCAGGCAGTTCATGCCGTCAAAAGCCCGCCAATATCTTTTGTGCAAGATTTTGAGTTCAGTATAAACTTATAACTAATTTATTTATTATTATTATTTAAAACATTTTAGATGAATACGGATTGTAGCTCGCCGTTCTGGCGAGGTTGCAGAAGAGACCCCAGGTGTCAGGCAGTTCATGCCGTCAAAAGCCCGCCAATGTCTTTTGTGCAAGATTTTGAGTTCAGTATAAACTTATAACTAATTTATTTATTATTATTATTTAAAACATTTTAGATGAATACGGATTGTAGCTCGCCGTTCTGGCGAGGTTGCAGAAGAGACCCCAGGTGTCAGGCAGTTCATGCCGTCAAAAGCCTGCCAATGTCTTTTGTGCAAGATTTTAGAATTTTCATAATATAACCCATATTATTTGACATTTTGTTATTTATCAGCAATTTTAGTATTGGAAAGTTTTGATTTTACGTAGGTTGCAGAAGAAACCCCAGGTGTCAGGCAGTTCATGCCGTCAAAAGCCCGCCAATGTCTTTTGTGCAAGATTTTGAGTTCAGTATAAACTTATAACTAATTTATTTATTTATTATTATTATTTAAAACATTTTAGATGAATACGGATTGTAGCTCGCCGTTCTGGCGAGGTTGCAGAAGAGACCCCAGGTGTCAGGCAGTTCATGCCGTCAAAAGCCCGCGAATGTCTTTTGTGCAAGATTTTGAGTTCAGTATAAACTTATAACTTATTTATTTATTATTATTATTTAAAACATTTTAGATGAATACGGATTGTAGCTCGCCGTTCTGGCGAGGTTGCAGAAGAGACCCCAGGTGTCAGGCAGTTCATGCCGTCAAAAGCCCACCAATGTCTTTTGTGCAAGATTTTGAGTTCAGTATAAACTTATAACTAATTTATTTATTATTATTATTTAAAACATTTTAGATGAATACGGATTGTAGCTCGCCGTTCTGGCGAGGTTGCAGAAGAGACCCCAGGTGTCAGGCAGTTCATGCCGTCAAAAGCCTGCCAATGTCTTTTGTGCAAGATTTTAGAATTTTCATAATATAACCCATATTATTTGACATTTTGTTATTTATCAGCAATTTTAGTATTGGAAAGTTTTGATTTTACGTAGGTTGCAGAAGAAACCCCAGGTGTCAGGCAGTTCATGCCGTCAAAAGCCCGCCAATGTCTTTTGTGCAAGATTTTGAGTTCAGTATAAACTTATAACTAATTTATTTATTTATTATTATTATTTAAAACATTTTAGATGAATACGGATTGTAGCTCGCCGTTCTGGCGAGGTTGCAGAAGAGACCCCAGGTGTCAGGCAGTTCATGCCGTCAAAAGCCCGCCAATGTCTTTTGTGCAAGGTTTTAGAATTTTCATAATATAACCCATATTATTTGACATTTTGTTATTTATCAGCAATTTTAGTATTGGAAAGTTTTGGTTTTACGTAGGTTGCAGAAGAAACCCCAGGTGTCAGGCAGTTCATGCCGTCAAAAGCCCGCCAATGTCTTTTGTGCAAGATTTTGAGTTCAGTATAAACTTATAACTAATTTATTTATTATTAATATTTAAAACATTTTAGATGAATACGGATTGTAGCTCGCCGTTCTGGCGAGGTTGCAGAAGATACCCCAGGTGTCAGGCAGTTCATGCCGTCAAAAGCCCGCCAATGTCTTTTGTGCAAGATTTTGAGTTCAGTATAAACTTATAACTAATTTATTTATTATTATTATTTAAAACATTTTAGATGAATACGGATTGTAGCTCGCCGTTCTGGCGAGGTTGCAGAAGAGACCCCAGGTGTCAGGCAGTTCATGCCGTCAAAAGCCCGCCAATGTCTTTTGTGCAAGATTTTGAGTTCAGTATAAACTTATAACTAATTTATTTATTATTATTATTTAAAACATTTTAGATGAATACGGATTGTAGCTCGCCGTTCTGGCGAGGTTGCAGAAGAGACCCCAGGTGTCAGGCAGTTCATGCCGTCAAAAGCCTGCCAATGTCTTTTGTGCAAGATTTTAGAATTTTCATAATATAACCCATATTATTTGACATTTTGTTATTTATCAGCAATTTTAGTATTGGAAAGTTTTGATTTTACGTAGGTTGCAGAAGAAACCCCAGGTGTCAGGCAGTTCATGCCGTCAAAAGCCCGCCAATGTCTTTTGTGCAAGATTTTGAGTTCAGTATAAACTTATAACTAATTTATTTATTTATTATTATTATTTAAAACATTTTAGATGAATACGGATTGTAGCTCGCCGTTCTGGCGAGGTTGCAGAAGAGACCCCAGGTGTCAGGCAGTTCATGCCGTCAAAAGCCCGCCAATATCTTTTGTGCAAGATTTTGAGTTCAGTATAAACTTATAACTAATTTATTTATTATTATTATTTAAAACATTTTAGATGAATACAGATTGTAGCTCGCCGTTCTGGCGAGGTTGCAGAAGAGATCCCAGGTGTCAGGCAGTTCATGCCGTCAAAAGCCCGCGAATGTCTTTTGTGCAAGATTTTGAGTTCAGTATAAACTTATAACTTATTTATTTATTATTATTATTTAAAACATTTTAGATGAATACGGATTGTAGCTCGCCGTTCTGGCGAGGTTGCAGAAGAGACCCCAGGTGTCAGGCAGTTCATGCCGTCAAAAGCCCACCAATGTCTTTTGTGCAAGATTTTGAGTTCAGTATAAACTTATAACTAATTTATTTATTATTATTATTTAAAACATTTTAGATGAATACGGATTGTAGCTCGCCGTTCTGGCGAGGTTGCAGAAGAGACCCCAGGTGTCAGACAGTTCATGCCGTCAAAAGCCTGCCAATGTCTTTTGTGCAAGATTTTAGAATTTTCATAATATAACCCATATTATTTGACATTTTGTTATTTATCAGCAATTTTAGTATTGGAAAGTTTTGATTTTACGTAGGTTGCAGAAGAAACCCCAGGTGTCAGGCAGTTCATGCCGTCAAAAGCCCGCCAATGTCTTTTGTGCAAGATTTTGAGTTCAGTATAAACTTATAACTAATTTATTTATTTATTATTATTATTTAAAACATTTTAGATGAATACGGATTGTAGCTCACCGTTCTGGCGAGGTTGCAGAAGAGACCCCAGGTGTCAGGCAGTTCATGCCGTCAAAAGCCCGCCAATGTCTTTTGTGCAAGATTTTAGAATTTTCATAATATAACCCATATTATTTGACATTTTGTTATTTATCAGCAATTTTAGTATTGGAAAGTTTTGATTGTACGTAGGTTGCAGAAGAAACCCCAGGTGTCAGGCAGTTCATGCCGTCAAAAGCCCCCCAATGTCTTTTGTGCAAGATTTTGAGTTCAGTATAAACTTATAACTAATTTATTTATTATTATTATTTAAAACATTTTAGATGAATACGGATTGTAGCTCGCCGTTCTGGCGAGGTTGCAGAAGAGACCCCAGGTGTCAGGCAGTTCATGCCGTCAAAAGCCCACCAATGTCTTTTGTGCAAGATTTTGAGTTCAGTATAAACTTATAACTAATTTATTTATTATTATTATTTAAAACATTTTAGATGAATACGGATTGTAGCTCGCCGTTCTGGCGAGGTTGCAGAAGAGACCCCAGGTGTCAGGCAGTTCATGCCGTCAAAAGCCCGCCAATGTCTTTTGAGCAAGATTTTGAGTTCAGTATAAACTTATAACTAATTTATTTATTATTATTATTTAAAACATTTTAGATGAATACGGATTGTAGCTCGCCGTTCTGGCGAGGTTGCAGAAGAGACCCCAGGTGTCAGGCAGTTCATGCCGTCAAAAGCCCGCCAATGTCTTTTGTGCAAGATTTTAGAATTTTCATAATATAACCCATATTATTTGACATTTTGTTATTTATCAGCAATTTTAGTATTGGAAAGTTTTGATTGTACGTAGGTTGCAGAAGAAACCCCAGGTGTCAGGCAGTTCATGCCGTCAAAAGCCCCCCAATGACTTTTGTGCAAGATTTTTAGTTCAGTATAAACTTATAACTAATTTATTTATTATTATTATTTAAAACATTTTAGATGAATACGGATTGTAGCTCGCCGTTCTGGCGAGGCTGCAGAAGAGACCCCAGGTGTCAGGCAGTTCATGCCGTCAAAAGCCCACCAATGTCTTTTGTGCAAGATTTTGAGTTCAGTATAAACTTATAACTAATTTATTTATTATTATTATTTAAAACATTTTAGATGAATACGGATTGTAGCTCACCGTTCTGGCGAGGTTGCAGAAGAGACCCCAGGTGTCAGGCAGTTCATGCCGTCAAAAGCCCGCCAATGTCTTTTGTGCAAGATTTTAGAATTTTCATAATATAACCCATATTATTTGACATTTTGTTATTTATCAGCAATTTTAGTATTGGAAAGTTTTGATTGTACGTAGGTTGCAGAAGAAACCCCAGGTGTCAGGCAGTTCATGCCGTCAAAAGCCCCCCAATGTCTTTTGTGCAAGATTTTGAGTTCAGTATAAACTTATAACTAATTTATTTATTATTATTATTTAAAACATTTTAGATGAATACGGATTGTAGCTCGCCGTTCTGGCGAGGTTGCAGAAGAGACCCCAGGTGTCAGGCAGTTCATGCCGTCAAAAGCCCACCAATGTCTTTTGTGCAAGATTTTGAGTTCAGTATAAACTTATAACTAATTTATTTATTATTATTATTTAAAACATTTTAGATGAATACGGATTGTAGCTCGCCGTTCTGGCGAGGTTGCAGAAGAGACCCCAGGTGTCAGGCAGTTCATGCCGTCAAAAGCCCGCCAATGTCTTTTGAGCAAGATTTTGAGTTCAGTATAAACTTATAACTAATTTATTTATTATTATTATTTAAAACATTTTAGATGAATACGGATTGTAGCTCGCCGTTCTGGCGAGGTTGCAGAAGAGACCCCAGGTGTCAGGCAGTTCATGCCGTCAAAAGCCTGCCAATGTCTTTTGTGCAAGATTTTAGAATTTTCATAATATAACCCATATTATTTGACATTTTGTTATTTATCAGCAATTTTAGTATTGGAAAGTTTTGATTTTACGTAGGTTGCAGAAGAAACCCCAGGTGTCAGGCAGTTCATGCCGTCAAAAGCCCGCCAATGTCTTTTGTGCAAGATTTTGAGTTCAGTATAAACTTATAACTAATTTATTTATTTTTATTTAAAACATTTTAGATGAATACGGATTGTAGCTCGCCGTTCTGGCGAGGTTGCAGAAGAGACCCCAGGTGTCAGGCAGTTCATGCCGTCAAAAGCCCGCCAATGTCTTTTGTGCAAGATTTTGAGTTCAGTATAAACTTATAACTAATTTATTTATTATTATTATTTAAAACATTTTAGATGAATACGAATTGTAGCTCGCCGTTCTGGCGAGGTTGCAGAAGAGACCCCAGGTGTCAGGCAGTTCATGCCGTCAAAAGCCTGCCAATGTCTTTTGTGCAAGATTTTAGAATTTTCATAATATAACCCATATTATTTGACATTTTGGTATTTATCAGCAATTTTAGTATTGGAAAGTTTTGATTTTACGTAGGTTGCAGAAGAAACCCCAGGTGTCAGGCAGTTCATGCCGTCAAAAGCCCGCCAATGTCTTTTGTGCAAGATTTTGAGTTCAGTATAAACTTATAACTAATTTATTTATTTATTATTATTATTTAAAACATTTTAGATGAATACGGATTGTAGCTCGCCGTTCTGGCGAGGTTGCAGAAGAGACCCCAGGTGTCAGGCAGTTCATGCCGTCAAAAGCCCACCAATGTCTTTTGTGCAAGATTTTGAGTTCAGTATAAACTTATAACTAATTTATTTATTATTATTATTTAAAACATTTTAGATGAATACGGATTGTAGCTCGCCGTTCTGGCGAGGTTGCAGAAGAGACCCCAGGTGTCAGACAGTTCATGCCGTCAAAAGCCTGCCAATGTCTTTTGTGCAAGATTTTAGAATTTTCATAATATAACCCATATTATTTGACATTTTGTTATTTATCAGCAATTTTAGTATTGGAAAGTTTTGATTTTACGTAGGTTGCAGAAGAAACCCCAGGTGTCAGGCAGTTCATGCCGTCAAAAGCCCGCCAATGTCTTTTGTGCAAGATTTTGAGTTCAGTATAAACTTATAACTAATTTATTTATTTATTATTATTATTTAAAACATTTTAGATGAATACGGATTGTAGCTCACCGTTCTGGCGAGGTTTCAGAAGAGACCCCAGGTGTCAGGCAGTTCATGCCGTCAAAAGCCCGCCAATGTCTTTTGTGCAAGATTTTAGAATTTTCATAATATAACCCATATTATTTGACATTTTGTTATTTATCAGCAATTTTAGTATTGGAAAGTTTTGATTGTACGTAGGTTGCAGAAGAAACCCCAGGTGTCAGGCAGTTCATGCCGTCGAAAGCCCCCCAATGTCTTTTGTGCAAGATTTTGAGTTCAGTATAAACTTATAACTAATTTATTTATTATTATTATTTAAAACATTTTAGATGAATACGGATTGTAGCTCGCCGTTCTGGCGAGGTTGCAGAAGAGACCCCAGGTGTCAGGCAGTTCATGCCGTCAAAAGCCCGCCAATGTCTTTTGTGCAAGATTTTGAGTTCAGTATAAACTTATAACTAATTTATTTATTATTATTATTTAAAACATTTTAGATGAATACGGATTGTAGCTCGCCGTTCTGGCGAGGTTGCAGAAGAGACCCCAGGTGTCAGGCAGTTCATGCCGTCAAAAGCCCGCCAATGTCTTTTGTGCAAGATTTTGAGTTCAGTATAAACTTATAACTAATTTATTTATTATTATTATTTAAAACATTTTAGATGAATACGGATTGTAGCTCGCCGTTCTGGCGAGGTTGCAGAAGAGACCCCAGGTGTCAGGCAGTTCATGCCGTCAAAAGCCCGCCAATGTCTTTTGTGCAAGATTTTGAGTTCAGTATAAACTTATAACTAATTTATTTATTTATTATTATTATTTAAAACATTTTAGATGAATACGGATTGTAGCTCGCCGTTCTGGCGAGGTTGCAGAAGAGACCCCAGGTGTCAGGCAGTTCATGCCGTCAAAAGCCCGCCAATGTCTTTTGTGCAAGGTTTTAGAATTTTCATAATATAACCCATATTATTTGACATTTTGTTATTTATCAGCAATTTTAGTATTGGAAAGTTTTGATTTTACGTAGGTTGCAGAAGAAACCCCAGGTGTCAGGCAGTTCATGCCGTCAAAAGCCCGCCAATGTCTTTTGTGCAAGATTTTGAGTTCAGTATAAACTTATAACTAATTTATTTATTATTATTATTTAAAACATTTTAGATGAATACGGATTGTAGCTCGCCGTTCTGGCGAGGTTGCAGAAGAGACCCCAGGTGTCAGGCAGTTCATGCCGTCAAAAGCCCGCCAATGTCTTTTGTGCAAGATTTTGAGTTCAGTATAAACTTATAACTAATTTATTTATTTATTATTATTATTTAAAACATTTTAGATGAATACGGATTGTAGCTCGCCGTTCTGGCGAGGTTGCAGAAGAGACCCCAGGTGTCAGGCAGTTCATGCCGTCAAAAGCCCGCCAATGTCTTTTGTGCAAGATTTTAGAATTTTCATAATATAACCCATATTATTTGACATTTTGTTATTTATCAGCAATTTTAGTATTGGAAAGTTTTGATTGTACGTAGGTTGCAGAAGAAACCCCAGGTGTCAGGCAGTTCATGCCGTCAAAAGCCCCCCAATGACTTTTGTGCAAGATTTTTAGTTCAGTATAAACTTATAACTAATTTATTTATTATTATTATTTAAAACATTTTAGATGAATACGGATTGTAGCTCGCCGTTCTGGCGAGGCTGCAGAAGAGACCCCAGGTGTCAGGCAGTTCATGCCGTCAAAAGCCCACCAATGTCTTTTGTGCAAGATTTTGAGTTCAGTATAAACTTATAACTAATTTATTTATTATTATTATTTAAAACATTTTAGATGAATACGGATTGTAGCTCACCGTTCTGGCGAGGTTGCAGAAGAGACCCCAGGTGTCAGGCAGTTCATGCCGTCAAAAGCCCGCCAATGTCTTTTGTGCAAGATTTTAGAATTTTCATAATATAACCCATATTATTTGACATTTTGTTATTTATCAGCAATTTTAGTATTGGAAAGTTTTGATTGTACGTAGGTTGCAGAAGAAACCCCAGGTGTCAGGCAGTTCATGCCGTCAAAAGCCCCCCAATGTCTTTTGTGCAAGATTTTGAGTTCAGTATAAACTTATAACTAATTTATTTATTATTATTATTTAAAACATTTTAGATGAATACGGATTGTAGCTCGCCGTTCTGGCGAGGTTGCAGAAGAGACCCCAGGTGTCAGGCAGTTCATGCCGTCAAAAGCCCACCAATGTCTTTTGTGCAAGATTTTGAGTTCAGTATAAACTTATAACTAATTTATTTATTATTATTATTTAAAACATTTTAGATGAATACGGATTGTAGCTCGCCGTTCTGGCGAGGTTGCAGAAGAGACCCCAGGTGTCAGGCAGTTCATGCCGTCAAAAGCCCGCCAATGTCTTTTGAGCAAGATTTTGAGTTCAGTATAAACTTATAACTAATTTATTTATTATTATTATTTAAAACATTTTAGATGAATACGGATTGTAGCTCGCCGTTCTGGCGAGGTTGCAGAAGAGACCCCAGGTGTCAGGCAGTTCATGCCGTCAAAAGCCTGCCAATGTCTTTTGTGCAAGATTTTAGAATTTTCATAATATAACCCATATTATTTGACATTTTGTTATTTATCAGCAATTTTAGTATTGGAAAGTTTTGATTTTACGTAGGTTGCAGAAGAAACCCCAGGTGTCAGGCAGTTCATGCCGTCAAAAGCCCGCCAATGTCTTTTGTGCAAGATTTTGAGTTCAGTATAAACTTATAACTAATTTATTTATTTTTATTTAAAACATTTTAGATGAATACGGATTGTAGCTCGCCGTTCTGGCGAGGTTGCAGAAGAGACCCCAGGTGTCAGGCAGTTCATGCCGTCAAAAGCCCGCCAATGTCTTTTGTGCAAGATTTTGAGTTCAGTATAAACTTATAACTAATTTATTTATTATTATTATTTAAAACATTTTAGATGAATACGAATTGTAGCTCGCCGTTCTGGCGAGGTTGCAGAAGAGACCCCAGGTGTCAGGCAGTTCATGCCGTCAAAAGCCTGCCAATGTCTTTTGTGCAAGATTTTAGAATTTTCATAATATAACCCATATTATTTGACATTTTGGTATTTATCAGCAATTTTAGTATTGGAAAGTTTTGATTTTACGTAGGTTGCAGAAGAAACCCCAGGTGTCAGGCAGTTCATGCCGTCAAAAGCCCGCCAATGTCTTTTGTGCAAGATTTTGAGTTCAGTATAAACTTATAACTAATTTATTTATTTATTATTATTATTTAAAACATTTTAGATGAATACGGATTGTAGCTCGCCGTTCTGGCGAGGTTGCAGAAGAGACCCCAGGTGTCAGGCAGTTCATGCCGTCAAAAGCCCACCAATGTCTTTTGTGCAAGATTTTGAGTTCAGTATAAACTTATAACTAATTTATTTATTATTATTATTTAAAACATTTTAGATGAATACGGATTGTAGCTCGCCGTTCTGGCGAGGTTGCAGAAGAGACCCCAGGTGTCAGACAGTTCATGCCGTCAAAAGCCTGCCAATGTCTTTTGTGCAAGATTTTAGAATTTTCATAATATAACCCATATTATTTGACATTTTGTTATTTATCAGCAATTTTAGTATTGGAAAGTTTTGATTTTACGTAGGTTGCAGAAGAAACCCCAGGTGTCAGGCAGTTCATGCCGTCAAAAGCCCGCCAATGTCTTTTGTGCAAGATTTTGAGTTCAGTATAAACTTATAACTAATTTATTTATTTATTATTATTATTTAAAACATTTTAGATGAATACGGATTGTAGCTCACCGTTCTGGCGAGGTTTCAGAAGAGACCCCAGGTGTCAGGCAGTTCATGCCGTCAAAAGCCCGCCAATGTCTTTTGTGCAAGATTTTAGAATTTTCATAATATAACCCATATTATTTGACATTTTGTTATTTATCAGCAATTTTAGTATTGGAAAGTTTTGATTGTACGTAGGTTGCAGAAGAAACCCCAGGTGTCAGGCAGTTCATGCCGTCGAAAGCCCCCCAATGTCTTTTGTGCAAGATTTTGAGTTCAGTATAAACTTATAACTAATTTATTTATTATTATTATTTAAAACATTTTAGATGAATACGGATTGTAGCTCGCCGTTCTGGCGAGGTTGCAGAAGAGACCCCAGGTGTCAGGCAGTTCATGCCGTCAAAAGCCCGCCAATGTCTTTTGTGCAAGATTTTGAGTTCAGTATAAACTTATAACTAATTTATTTATTATTATTATTTAAAACATTTTAGATGAATACGGATTGTAGCTCGCCGTTCTGGCGAGGTTGCAGAAGAGACCCCAGGTGTCAGGCAGTTCATGCCGTCAAAAGCCCGCCAATGTCTTTTGTGCAAGATTTTGAGTTCAGTATAAACTTATAACTAATTTATTTATTATTATTATTTAAAACATTTTAGATGAATACGGATTGTAGCTCGCCGTTCTGGCGAGGTTGCAGAAGAGACCCCAGGTGTCAGGCAGTTCATGCCGTCAAAAGCCCGCCAATGTCTTTTGTGCAAGATTTTGAGTTCAGTATAAACTTATAACTAATTTATTTATTTATTATTATTATTTAAAACATTTTAGATGAATACGGATTGTAGCTCGCCGTTCTGGCGAGGTTGCAGAAGAGACCCCAGGTGTCAGGCAGTTCATGCCGTCAAAAGCCCGCCAATGTCTTTTGTGCAAGGTTTTAGAATTTTCATAATATAACCCATATTATTTGACATTTTGTTATTTATCAGCAATTTTAGTATTGGAAAGTTTTGATTTTACGTAGGTTGCAGAAGAAACCCCAGGTGTCAGGCAGTTCATGCCGTCAAAAGCCCGCCAATGTCTTTTGTGCAAGATTTTGAGTTCAGTATAAACTTATAACTAATTTATTTATTATTATTATTTAAAACATTTTAGATGAATACGGATTGTAGCTCGCCGTTCTGGCGAGGTTGCAGAAGAGACCCCAGGTGTCAGGCAGTTCATGCCGTCAAAAGCCCGCCAATGTCTTTTGTGCAAGATTTTGAGTTCAGTATAAACTTATAACTAATTTATTTATTTATTATTATTATTTAAAACATTTTAGATGAATACGGATTGTAGCTCGCCGTTCTGGCGAGGTTGCAGAAGAGACCCCAGGTGTCAGGCAGTTCATGCCGTCAAAAGCCCGCCAATGTCTTTTGTGCAAGATTTTAGAATTTTCATAATATAACCCATATTATTTGACATTTTGTTATTTATCAGCAATTTTAGTATTGGAAAGTTTTGATTGTACGTAGGTTGCAGAAGAAACCCCAGGTGTCAGGCAGTTCATGCCGTCAAAAGCCCCCCAATGACTTTTGTGCAAGATTTTTAGTTCAGTATAAACTTATAACTAATTTATTTATTATTATTATTTAAAACATTTTAGATGAATACGGATTGTAGCTCGCCGTTCTGGCGAGGCTGCAGAAGAGACCCCAGGTGTCAGGCAGTTCATGCCGTCAAAAGCCCACCAATGTCTTTTGTGCAAGATTTTGAGTTCAGTATAAACTTATAACTAATTTATTTATTATTATTATTTAAAACATTTTAGATGAATACGGATTGTAGCTCACCGTTCTGGCGAGGTTGCAGAAGAGACCCCAGGTGTCAGGCAGTTCATGCCGTCAAAAGCCCGCCAATGTCTTTTGTGCAAGATTTTAGAATTTTCATAATATAACCCATATTATTTGACATTTTGTTATTTATCAGCAATTTTAGTATTGGAAAGTTTTGATTGTACGTAGGTTGCAGAAGAAACCCCAGGTGTCAGGCAGTTCATGCCGTCAAAAGCCCCCCAATGTCTTTTGTGCAAGATTTTGAGTTCAGTATAAACTTATAACTAATTTATTTATTATTATTATTTAAAACATTTTAGATGAATACGGATTGTAGCTCGCCGTTCTGGCGAGGTTGCAGAAGAGACCCCAGGTGTCAGGCAGTTCATGCCGTCAAAAGCCCACCAATGTCTTTTGTGCAAGATTTTGAGTTCAGTATAAACTTATAACTAATTTATTTATTATTATTATTTAAAACATTTTAGATGAATACGGATTGTAGCTCGCCGTTCTGGCGAGGTTGCAGAAGAGACCCCAGGTGTCAGGCAGTTCATGCCGTCAAAAGCCCGCCAATGTCTTTTGAGCAAGATTTTGAGTTCAGTATAAACTTATAACTAATTTATTTATTATTATTATTTAAAACATTTTAGATGAATACGGATTGTAGCTCGCCGTTCTGGCGAGGTTGCAGAAGAGACCCCAGGTGTCAGGCAGTTCATGCCGTCAAAAGCCTGCCAATGTCTTTTGTGCAAGATTTTAGAATTTTCATAATATAACCCATATTATTTGACATTTTGTTATTTATCAGCAATTTTAGTATTGGAAAGTTTTGATTTTACGTAGGTTGCAGAAGAAACCCCAGGTGTCAGGCAGTTCATGCCGTCAAAAGCCCGCCAATGTCTTTTGTGCAAGATTTTGAGTTCAGTATAAACTTATAACTAATTTATTTATTTATTATTATTATTTAAAACATTTTAGATGAATACGGATTGTAGCTCGCCGTTCTGGCGAGGTTGCAGAAGAGACCCCAGGTGTCAGGCAGTTCATGCCGTCAAAAGCCCGCCAATGTCTTTTGTGCAAGATTTTAGAATTTTCATAATATAACCCATATTATTTGACATTTTGTTATTTATCAGCAATTTTAGTATTGGAAAGTTTTGATTTTACGTAGGTTGCAGAAGAAACCCCAGGTGTCAGGCAGTTCATGCCGTCAAAAGCCCCCCAATGTCTTTTGTGCAAGATTTTGAGTTCAGTATAAACTTATAACTAATTTATTTATTATTATTATTTAAAACATTTTAGATGAATACGGATTGTAGCTCGCCGTTCTGGCGAGGTTGCAGAAGAGACCCCAGGTGTCAGGCAGTTCATGCCGTCAAAAGCCCACCAATGTCTTTTGTGCAAGATTTTGAGTTCAGTATAAACTTATAACTAATTTATTTATTATTATTATTTAAAACATTTTAGATGAATACGGATTGTAGCTCGCCGTTCTGGCGAGGTTGCAGAAGAGACCCCAGGTGTCAGACAGTTCATGCCGTCAAAAGCCTGCCAATGTCTTTTGTGCAAGATTTTAGAATTTTCATAATATAACCCATATTATTTGACATTTTGTTATTTATCAGCAATTTTAGTATTGGAAAGTTTTGATTTTACGTAGGTTGCAGAAGAAACCCCAGGTGTCAGGCAGTTCATGCCGTCAAAAGCCCGCCAATGTCTTTTGTGCAAGATTTTGAGTTCAGTATAAACTTATAACTAATTTATTTATTTATTATTATTATTTAAAACATTTTAGATGAATACGGATTGTAGCTCACCGTTCTGGCGAGGTTTCAGAAGAGACCCCAGGTGTCAGGCAGTTCATGCCGTCAAAAGCCCGCCAATGTCTTTTGTGCAAGATTTTAGAATTTTCATAATATAACCCATATTATTTGACATTTTGTTATTTATCAGCAATTTTAGTATTGGAAAGTTTTGATTGTACGTAGGTTGCAGAAGAAACCCCAGGTGTCAGGCAGTTCATGCCGTCAAAAGCCCCCCAATGTCTTTTGTGCAAGATTTTGAGTTCAGTATAAACTTATAACTAATTTATTTATTATTATTATTTAAAACATTTTAGATGAATACGGATTGTAGCTCGCCGTTCTGGCGAGGTTGCAGAAGAGACCCCAGGTGTCAGGCAGTTCATGCCGTCAAAAGCCCGCCAATGTCTTTTGTGCAAGATTTTGAGTTCAGTATAAACTTATAACTAATTTATTTATTATTATTATTTAAAACATTTTAGATGAATACGGATTGTAGCTCGCCGTTCTGGCGAGGTTGCAGAAGAGACCCCAGGTGTCAGGCAGTTCATGCCGTCAAAAGCCCGCCAATGTCTTTTGTGCAAGATTTTGAGTTCAGTATAAACTTATAACTAATTTATTTATTTATTATTATTATTTAAAACATTTTAGATGAATACGGATTGTAGCTCGCCGTTCTGGCGAGGTTGCAGAAGAGACCCCAGGTGTCAGGCAGTTCATGCCGTCAAAAGCCCGCCAATGTCTTTTGTGCAAGGTTTTAGAATTTTCATAATATAACCCATATTATTTGACATTTTGTTATTTATCAGCAATTTTAGTATTGGAAAGTTTTGATTTTACGTAGGTTGCAGAAGAAACCCCAGGTGTCAGGCAGTTCATGCCGTCAAAAGCCCGCCAATGTCTTTTGTGCAAGATTTTGAGTTCAGTATAAACTTATAACTAATTTATTTATTATTATTATTTAAAACATTTTAGATGAATACGGATTGTAGCTCGCCGTTCTGGCGAGGTTGCAGAAGAGACCCCAGGTGTCAGGCAGTTCATGCCGTCAAAAGCCCGCCAATGTCTTTTGTGCAAGATTTTGAGTTCAGTATAAACTTATAACTAATTTATTTATTATTATAATTTAAAACATTTTAGATGAATACGGATTGTAGCTCGCCGTTCTGGCGAGGTTGCAGAAGAGACCCCAGGTGTCAGGCAGTTCATGCCGTCAAAAGCCCGCCAATGTCTTTTGTGCAAGATTTTGAGTTCAGTATAAACTTATAACTAATTTATTTATTATTATTATTTAAAACATTTTAGATGAATACGGATTGTAGCTCGCCGTTCTGGCGAGGTTGCAGAAGAGACCCCAGGTGTCAGGCAGTTCATGCCGTCAAAAGCCCGCCAATGTCTTTTGTGCAAGATTTTGAGTTCAGTATAAACTTATAACTAATTTATTTATTATTATTATTTAAAACATTTTAGATGAATACGGATTGTAGCTCGCCGTTCTGGCGAGGTTGCAGAAGAGACCCCAGGTGTCAGGCAGTTCATGCCGTCAAAAGCCTGCCAATGTCTTTTGTGCAAGATTTTAGAATTTTCATAGTATAACACATATTATTTGACATTTTGTTATTTATCAGCAATTTTAGTATTGGAAAGTTTTGATTTTACGTAGGTTGCAGAAGAAACCCCAGGTGTCAGGCAGTTCATGCCGTCAAAAGCCCGCCAATGTCTTTTGTGCAAGATTTTGAGTTCAGTATAAACTTATAACTAATTTATTTATTTATTATTATTATTTAAAACATTTTAGATGAATACGGATTGTAGCTCGCCGTTCTGGCGAGGTTGCAGAAGAGACCCCAGGTGTCAGGCAATTCATGCCGTCAAAAGCCCGCCAATATCTTTTGTGCAAGATTTTGAGTTCAGTATAAACTTATAACAAATTTATTTATTATTATTATTTAAAACATTTTAGATGAATACGGATTGTAGCTCGCCGTTCTGGCGAGGTTGCAGAAGAGACCCCAGGTGTCAGGCAATTCATGCCGTCAAAAGCCCGCCAATATCTTTTGTGCAAGATTTTGAGTTCAGTATAAACTTATAACTAATTTATTTATTATTATTATTTAAAACATTTTAGATGAATACGGATTGTAGCTCGCCGTTCTGGCGAGGTTGCAGAAGAGACCCCAGGTGTCAGGCAGTTCATGCCGTCAAAAGCCCGCCAATGTCTTTTGTGCAAGGTTTTAGAATTTTCATAATATAACCCATATTATTTGACATTTTGTTATTTATCAGCAATTTTAGTATTGGAAAGTTTTGATTTTACGTAGGTTGCAGAAGAAACCCCAGGTGTCAGGCAGTTCATGCCGTCAAAAGCCCGCCAATGTCTTTTGTGCAAGATTTTGAGTTCAGTATAAACTTATAACTAATTTATTTATTATTATTATTTAAAACATTTTAGATGAATACGGATTGTAGCTCGCCGTTCTGGCGAGGTTGCAAAAGAGACCCCAGGTGTCAGGCAGTTCATGCCGTCAAAAGCCCGCCAATGTCTTTTGTGCAAGATTTTGAGTTCAGTATAAACTTATAACTAATTTATTTATTATTATTATTTAAAACATTTTAGATGAATACGGATTGTAGCTCGCCGTTCTGGCGAGGTTGCAGAAGAGACCCCAGGTGTCAGGCAGTTCATGCCGTCAAAAGCCCGCCAATGTCTTTTGTGCAAGATTTTGAGTTCAGTATAAACTTATAACTAATTTATTTATTATTATTATTTAAAACATTTTAGATGAATACGGATTGTAGCTCGCCGTTCTGGCGAGGTTGCAGAAGAGACCCCAGGTGTCAGGCAGTTCATGCCGTCAAAAGCCTGCCAATGTCTTTTGTGCAAGATTTTAGAATTTTCATAATATAACCCATATTATTTGACATTTTGTTATTTATCAGCAATTTTAGTATTGGAAAGTTTTGATTTTACGTAGGTTGCAGAAGAAACCCCAGGTGTCAGGCAGTTCATGCCGTCAAAAGCCCGCCAATGTCTTTTGTGCAAGATTTTGAGTTCAGTATAAACTTATAACTAATTTATTTATTTATTATTATTATTTAAAACATTTTAGATGAATACGGATTGTAGCTCGCCGTTCTGGCGAGGTTGCAGAAGAGACCCCAGGTGTCAGGCAATTCATGCCGTCAAAAGCCCGCCAATACCTTTTGTGCAAGATTTTGAGTTCAGTATAAACTTATAACTAATTTATTTATTATTATTATTTAAAACATTTTAGATGAATACAGATTGTAGCTCGCCGTTCTGGCGAGGTTGCAGAAGAGACCCCAGGTGTCAGGCAGTTCATGCCGTCAAAAGCCTGCGAATGTCTTTTGTGCAAGATTTTGAGTTCAGTATAAACTTATAACTTATTTATTTATTATTATTATTTAAAACATTTTAGATGAATACGGATTGTAGCTCGCCGTTCTGGCGAGGTTGCAGAAGAGACCCCAGGTGTCAGGCAGTTCATGCCGTCAAAAGCCCACCAATGTCTTTTGTGCAAGATTTTGAGTTCAGTATAAACTTATAACTAATTTATTTATTATTATTATTTAAAACATTTTAGATGAATACGGATTGTAGCTCGCCGTTCTGGCGAGGTTGCAGAAGAGACCCCAGGTGTCAGACAGTTCATGCCGTCAAAAGCCTGCCAATGTCTTTTGTGCAAGATTTTAGAATTTTCATAATATAACCCATATTATTTGACATTTTGTTATTTATCAGCAATTTTAGTATTGGAAAGTTTTGATTTTACGTAGGTTGCAGAAGAAACCCCAGGTGTCAGGCAGTTCATGCCGTCAAAAGCCCGCCAATGTCTTTTGTGCAAGATTTTGAGTTCAGTATAAACTTATAACTAATTTATTTATTTATTATTATTATTTAAAACATTTTAGATGAATACGGATTGTAGCTCGCCGTTCTGGCGAGGTTGCAAAAGAGACCCCAGGTGTCAGGCAGTTCATGCCGTCAAAAGCCCGCCAATGTCTTTTGTGCAAGATTTTGAGTTCAGTATAAACTTATAACTAATTTATTTATTATTATTATTTAAAACATTTTAGATGAATACGGATTGTAGCTCGCCGTTCTGGCGAGGTTGCAGAAGAGACCCCAGGTGTCAGGCAGTTCATGCCGTCAAAAGCCCGCCAATGTCTTTTGTGCAAGATTTTGAGTTCAGTATAAACTTATAACTAATTTATTTATTATTATTATTTAAAACATTTTAGATGAATACGGATTGTAGCTCGCCGTTCTGGCGAGGTTGCAGAAGAGACCCCAGGTGTCAGGCAGTTCATGCCGTCAAAAGCCTGCCAATGTCTTTTGTGCAAGATTTTAGAATTTTCATAATATAACCCATATTATTTGACATTTTGTTATTTATCAGCAATTTTAGTATTGGAAAGTTTTGATTTTACGTAGGTTGCAGAAGAAACCCCAGGTGTCAGGCAGTTCATGCCGTCAAAAGCCCGCCAATGTCTTTTGTGCAAGATTTTGAGTTCAGTATAAACTTATAACTAATTTATTTATTTATTATTATTATTTAAAACATTTTAGATGAATACGGATTGTAGCTCGCCGTTCTGGCGAGGTTGCAGAAGAGACCCCAGGTGTCAGGCAATTCATGCCGTCAAAAGCCCGCCAATACCTTTTGTGCAAGATTTTGAGTTCAGTATAAACTTATAACTAATTTATTTATTATTATTATTTAAAACATTTTAGATGAATACAGATTGTAGCTCGCCGTTCTGGCGAGGTTGCAGAAGAGACCCCAGGTGTCAGGCAGTTCATGCCGTCAAAAGCCTGCGAATGTCTTTTGTGCAAGATTTTGAGTTCAGTATAAACTTATAACTTATTTATTTATTATTATTATTTAAAACATTTTAGATGAATACGGATTGTAGCTCGCCGTTCTGGCGAGGTTGCAGAAGAGACCCCAGGTGTCAGGCAGTTCATGCCGTCAAAAGCCCACCAATGTCTTTTGTGCAAGATTTTGAGTTCAGTATAAACTTATAACTAATTTATTTATTATTATTATTTAAAACATTTTAGATGAATACGGATTGTAGCTCGCCGTTCTGGCGAGGTTGCAGAAGAGACCCCAGGTGTCAGACAGTTCATGCCGTCAAAAGCCTGCCAATGTCTTTTGTGCAAGATTTTAGAATTTTCATAATATAACCCATATTATTTGACATTTTGTTATTTATCAGCAATTTTAGTATTGGAAAGTTTTGATTTTACGTAGGTTGCAGAAGAAACCCCAGGTGTCAGGCAGTTCATGCCGTCAAAAGCCCGCCAATGTCTTTTGTGCAAGATTTTGAGTTCAGTATAAACTTATAACTAATTTATTTATTTATTATTATTATTTAAAACATTTTAGATGAATACGGATTGTAGCTCACCGTTCTGGCAAGGTTGCAGAAGAGACCCCAGGTGTCAGGCAGTTCATGCCGTCAAAAGCCCGCCAATGTCTTTTGTGCAAGATTTTGAGTTCAGTATAAACTTATAACTAATTTATTTATTATTATTATTTAAAACATTTTAGATGAATACGGATTGTAGCTCGCCGTTCTGGCGAGGTTGCAGAAGAGACCCCAGGTGTCAGGCAGTTCATGCCGTCAAAAGCCCGCCAATGTCTTTTGTGCAAGATTTTGAGTTCAGTATAAACTTATAACTAATTTATTTATTATTATTATTTAAAACATTTTAGATGAATACGGATTGTAGCTCGCCGTTCTGGCGAGGTTGCAGAAGAGACCCCAGGTGTCAGGCAGTTCATGCCGTCAAAAGCCTGCCAATGTCTTTTGTGCAAGATTTTAGAATTTTCATAATATAACCCATATTATTTGACATTTTGTTATTTATCAGCAATTTTAGTATTGGAAAGTTTTGATTTTACGTAGGTTGCAGAAGAAACCCCAGGTGTCAGGCAGTTCATGCCGTCAAAAGCCCGCCAATGTCTTTTGTGCAAGATTTTGAGTTCAGTATAAACTTATAACTAATTTATTTATTTATTATTATTATTTAAAACATTTTAGATGAATACGGATTGTAGCTCGCCGTTCTGGCGAGGTTGCAGAAGAGACCCCAGGTGTCAGGCAATTCATGCCGTCAAAAGCCCGCCAATATCTTTTGTGCAAGATTTTGAGTTCAGTATAAACTTATAACTAATTTATTTATTATTATTATTTAAAACATTTTAGATGAATACAGATTGTAGCTCGCCGTTCTGGCGAGGTTGCAGAAGAGACCCCAGGTGTCAGGCAGTTCATGCCGTCAAAAGCCTGCGAATGTCTTTTGTGCAAGATTTTGAGTTCAGTATAAACTTATAACTTATTTATTTATTATTATTATTTAAAACATTTTAGATGAATACGGATTGTAGCTCGCCGTTCTGGCGAGGTTGCAGAAGAGACCCCAGGTGTCAGGCAGTTCATGCCGTCAAAAGACCGCCAATGTCTTTTGAGCAAGATTTTGAGTTCAGTATAAACTTATAACTAATTTATTTATTATTATTATTTAAAACATTTTAGATGAATACGGATTGTAGCTCGCCGTTCTGGCGAGGTTGCAGAAGAGACCCCAGGTGTCAGGCAGTTCATGCCGTCAAAAGCCTGCCAATGTCTTTTGTGCAAGATTTTAGAATTTTCATAATATAACCCATATTATTTGACATTTTGTTATTTATCAGCAATTTTAGTATTGGAAAGTTTTGATTTTACGTAGGTTGCAGAAGAAACCCCAGGTGTCAGGCAGTTCATGCCGTCAAAAGCCCGCCAATGTCTTTTGTGCAAGATTTTGAGTTCAGTATAATCTTATAACTAATTTATTTATTTATTATTATTATTTAAAACATTTTAGATGAATACGGATTGTAGCTCGCCGTTCTGGCGAGGTTGCAGAAGAGACCCCAGGTGTCAGGCAGTTCATGCCGTCAAAAGCCCGCCAATGTCTTTTGTGCAAGGTTTTAGAATTTTCATAATATAACCCATATTATTTGACATTTTGTTATTTATCAGCAATTTTAGTATTGGAAAGTTTTGGTTTTACGTAGGTTGCAGAAGAAACCCCAGGTGTCAGGCAGTTCATGCCGTCAAAAGCCCGCCAATGTCTTTTGTGCAAGATTTTGAGTTCAGTATAAACTTATAACTAATTTATTTATTATTATTATTTAAAACATTTTAGATGAATACGGATTGTAGCTCGCCGTTCTGGCGAGGTTGCAGAAGAGACCCCAGGTGTCAGGCAGTTCATGCCGTCAAAAGCCCGCCAATGTCTTTTGTGCAAGATTTTGAGTTCAGTATAAACTTATAACTAATTTATTTATTATTATTATTTAAAACATTTTAGATGAATACGGATTGTAGCTCGCCGTTCTGGCGAGGTTGCAGAAGAGACCCCAGGTGTCAGGCAGTTCATGCCGTCAAAAGCCCGCCAATGTCTTTTGTGCAAGATTTTGAGTTCAGTATAAACTTATAACTAATTTATTTATTATTATTATTTAAAACATTTTAGATGAATACGGATTGTAGCTCGCCGTTCTGGCGAGGTTGCAGAAGAGACCCCAGGTGTCAGGCAGTTCATGCCGTCAAAAGCCCGCCAATGTCTTTTGTGCAAGATTTTGAGTTCAGTATAAACTTATAACTAATTTATTTATTATTATTATTTAAATCATTTTAGATGAATACGGATTGTAGCTCGCCGTTCTGGCGAGGTTGCAGAAGAGACCCCAGGTGTCAGGCAGTTCATGCCGTCAAAAGCCTGCCAATGTCTTTTGTGCAAGATTTTAGAATTTTCATAATATAACCCATATTATTTGACATTTTGTTATTTATCAGCAATTTTAGTATTGGAAAGTTTTGATTTTACGTAGGTTGCAGAAGAAACCCCTGGTGTCAGGCAGTTCATGCCGTCAAAAGCCCGCCAATGTCTTTTGTGCAAGATTTTGAGTTCAGTATAAACTTATAACTAATTTATTTATTATTATTTAAAACATTTTAGATGAATACGGATTGTAGCTCGCCGTTCTGGCGAGGTTGCAGAAGAGACCCCAGGTGTCAGGCAGTTCATGCCGTCAAAAGCCCGCCAATGTCTTTTGTGCAAGATTTTGAGTTCAGTATAAACTTATAACTAATTTATTTATTATTATTATTTAAAACATTTTAGATGAACACGAATTGTAGCTCGCCGTTCTGGCGAGGTTGCAGAAGAGACCCCAGGTGTCAGGCAGTTCATGCCGTCAAAAGCCTGCCAATGTCTTTTGTGCAAAATTTTAGAATTTTCATAATATAACCCATATTATTTGACATTTTGTTATTTATCAGCAATTTTAGTATTGGAAAGTTTTGATTTTACGTAGGTTGCAGAAGAAACCCCAGGTGTCAGGCAGTTCATGCCGTCAAAAGCCCGCCAATGTATTTTGTGCAAGATTTTGAGTTCAGTATAAACTTATAACTAATTTATTTATTTATTATTATTATTTAAAACATTTTAGATGAATACGGATTGTAGCTCGCCGTTCTGGCGAGGTTGCAGAAGAGACCCCAGGTGTCAGGCAGTTCATGCCGTCAAAAGCCCGCCAATGTCTTTTGTGCAAGATTTTAGAATTTTCATAATATAACCCATATTATTTGACATTTTGTTATTTATCAGCAATTTTAGTATTGGAAAGTTTTGATTTTACGTAGGTTGCAGAAGAAACCCCAGGTGTCAGGCAGTTCATGCCGTCAAAAGCCCCCCAATGTCTTTTGTGCAAGATTTTGAGTTCAGTATAAACTTATAACTAATTTATTTATTATTATTATTAAAACATTTTAGATGAATACGGATTGTAGCTCGCCGTTCTGGCGAGGTTGCAGAAGAGACCCCAGGTGTCAGGCAGTTCATGCCGTGAAAAGCCCACCAATGTCTTTTGTGCAAGATTTTGAGTTCAGTATAAACTTATAACTAATTTATTTATTTATTATTATTATTTAAAACATTTTAGATGAATACGGATTGTAGCTCGCCGTTCTGGCGAGGTTGCAGAAGAGACCCCAGGTGTCAGGCAATTCATGCCGTCAAAAGCCCGCCAATATCTTTTGTGCAAGATTTTGAGTTCAGTATAAACTTATAACTAATTTATTTATTATTATTATTTAAAACATTTTAGATGAATACAGATTGTAGCTCGCCGTTCTGGCGAGGTTGCAGAAGAGACCCCAGGTGTCAGGCAGTTCATGCCGTCAAAAGCCTGCGAATGTCTTTTGTGCAAGATTTTGAGTTCAGTATAAACTTATAACTTATTTATTTATTATTATTATTTAAAACATTTTAGATGAATACGGATTGTAGCTCGCCGTTCTGGCGAGGTTGCAGAAGAGACCCCAGGTGTCAGGCAGTTCATGCCGTCAAAAGACCGCCAATGTCTTTTGAGCAAGATTTTGAGTTCAGTATAAACTTATAACTAATTTATTTATTATTATTATTTAAAACATTTTAGATGAATACGGATTGTAGCTCGCCGTTCTGGCGAGGTTGCAGAAGAGACCCCAGGTGTCAGGCAGTTCATGCCGTCAAAAGCCTGCCAATGTCTTTTGTGCAAGATTTTAGAATTTTCATAATATAACCCATATTATTTGACATTTTGTTATTTATCAGCAATTTTAGTATTGGAAAGTTTTGATTTTACGTAGGTTGCAGAAGAAACCCCAGGTGTCAGGCAGTTCATGCCGTCAAAAGCCCGCCAATGTCTTTTGTGCAAGATTTTGAGTTCAGTATAATCTTATAACTAATTTATTTATTTATTATTATTATTTAAAACATTTTAGATGAATACGGATTGTAGCTCGCCGTTCTGGCGAGGTTGCAGAAGAGACCCCAGGTGTCAGGCAGTTCATGCCGTCAAAAGCCCGCCAATGTCTTTTGTGCAAGGTTTTAGAATTTTCATAATATAACCCATATTATTTGACATTTTGTTATTTATCAGCAATTTTAGTATTGGAAAGTTTTGGTTTTACGTAGGTTGCAGAAGAAACCCCAGGTGTCAGGCAGTTCATGCCGTCAAAAGCCCGCCAATGTCTTTTGTGCAAGATTTTGAGTTCAGTATAAACTTATAACTAATTTATTTATAATTATTATTTAAAACATTTTAGATGAATACGGATTGTAGCTCGCCGTTCTGGCGAGGTTGCAGAAGAGACCCCAGGTGTCAGGCAGTTCATGCCGTCAAAAGCCCGCCAATGTCTTTTGTGCAAGATTTTGAGTTCAGTATAAACTTATAACTAATTTATTTATTATTATTATTTAAAACATTTTAGATGAATACGGATTGTAGCTCGCCGTTCTGGCGAGGTTGCAGAAGAGACCCCAGGTGTCAGGCAGTTCATGCCGTCAAAAGCCCGCCAATGTCTTTTGTGCAAGATTTTGAGTTCAGTATAAACTTATAACTAATTTATTTATTATTATTATTTAAAACATTTTAGATGAATACGGATTGTAGCTCGCCGTTCTGGCGAGGTTGCAGAAGAGACCCCAGGTGTCAGGCAGTTCATGCCGTCAAAAGCCCGCCAATGTCTTTTGTGCAAGATTTTGAGTTCAGTATAAACTTATAACTAATTTATTTATTATTATTATTTAAATCATTTTAGATGAATACGGATTGTAGCTCGCCGTTCTGGCGAGGTTGCAGAAGAGACCCCAGGTGTCAGGCAGTTCATGCCGTCAAAAGCCTGCCAATGTCTTTTGTGCAAGATTTTAGAATTTTCATAATATAACCCATATTATTTGACATTTTGTTATTTATCAGCAATTTTAGTATTGGAAAGTTTTGATTTTACGTAGGTTGCAGAAGAAACCCCTGGTGTCAGGCAGTTCATGCCGTCAAAAGCCCGCCAATGTCTTTTGTGCAAGATTTTGAGTTCAGTATAAACTTATAACTAATTTATTTATTATTATTTAAAACATTTTAGATGAATACGGATTGTAGCTCGCCGTTCTGGCGAGGTTGCAGAAGAGACCCCAGGTGTCAGGCAGTTCATGCCGTCAAAAGCCCGCCAATGTCTTTTGTGCAAGATTTTGAGTTCAGTATAAACTTATAACTAATTTATTTATTATTATTATTTAAAACATTTTAGATGAACACGAATTGTAGCTCGCCGTTCTGGCGAGGTTGCAGAAGAGACCCCAGGTGTCAGGCAGTTCATGCCGTCAAAAGCCTGCCAATGTCTTTTGTGCAAAATTTTAGAATTTTCATAATATAACCCATATTATTTGACATTTTGTTATTTATCAGCAATTTTAGTATTGGAAAGTTTTGATTTTACGTAGGTTGCAGAAGAAACCCCAGGTGTCAGGCAGTTCATGCCGTCAAAAGCCCGCCAATGTATTTTGTGCAAGATTTTGAGTTCAGTATAAACTTATAACTAATTTATTTATTTATTATTATTATTTAAAACATTTTAGATGAATACGGATTGTAGCTCGCCGTTCTGGCGAGGTTGCAGAAGAGACCCCAGGTGTCAGGCAGTTCATGCCGTCAAAAGCCCGCCAATGTCTTTTGTGCAAGATTTTAGAATTTTCATAATATAACCCATATTATTTGACATTTTGTTATTTATCAGCAATTTTAGTATTGGAAAGTTTTGATTTTACGTAGGTTGCAGAAGAAACCCCAGGTGTCAGGCAGTTCATGCCGTCAAAAGCCCCCCAATGTCTTTTGTGCAAGATTTTGAGTTCAGTATAAACTTATAACTAATTTATTTATTATTATTATTAAAACATTTTAGATGAATACGGATTGTAGCTCGCCGTTCTGGCGAGGTTGCAGAAGAGACCCCAGGTGTCAGGCAGTTCATGCCGTGAAAAGCCCACCAATGTCTTTTGTGCAAGATTTTGAGTTCAGTATAAACTTACAACTAATTTATTTATTATTATTATTTAAAACATTTTAGATGAATACGGATTGTAGCTCGCCGTTCTGGCGAGGTTGCAGAAGAGACCCCAGGTGTCAGACAGTTCATGCCGTCAAAAGCCTGCCAATGTCTTTTGTGCAAGATTTTAGAATTTTCATAATATAACCCATATTATTTGACATTTTGTTATTTATCAGCAATTTTAGTATTGGAAAGTTTTGATTTTACGTAGGTTGCAGAAGAAACCCCAGGTGTCAGGCAGTTCATGCCGTCAAAAGCCCGCCAATGTCTTTTGTGCAAGATTTTGAGTTCAGTATAAACTTATAACTAATTTATTTATTTATTATTATTATTTAAAACATTTTAGATGAATACGGATTGTAGCTCACCGTTCTGGCGAGGTTGCAGAAGAGACCCCAGGTGTCAGGCAGTTCATGCCGTCAAAAGCCCGCCAATGTCTTTTGTGCAAGATTTTAGAATTTTCATAATATAACCCATATTATTTGACATTTTGTTATTTATCAGCAATTTTAGTATTGGAAAGTTTTGATTGTACGTAGGTTGCAGAAGAAACCCCAGGTGTCAGGCAGTTCATGCCGTCAAAAGCCCCCCAATGTCTTTTGTGCAAGATTTTGAGTTCAGTATAAACTTATAACTAATTTATTTATTATTATTATTTAAAACATTTTAGATGAATACGGATTGTAGCTCGTCGTTCTGGCGAGGTTGCAGAAGAGACCCCAGGTGTCAGGCAGTTCATGCCGTCAAAAGCCCGCCAATGTCTTTTGTGCAAGATTTTGAGTTCAGTATAAACTTATAACTAATTTATTTATTATTATTATTTAAAACATTTTAGATGAATACGGATTGTAGCTCGCCGTTCTGGCGAGGTTGCAGAAGAGACCCCAGGTGTCAGGCAGTTCATACCGTCAAAAGCCCGCCAATGTCTTTTGTGCAAGATTTTGAGTTCAATATAAACTTATAACTAATTTATTTATTATTATTATTTAAAACATTTTAGATGAATACGGATTGTAGCTCGCCGTTCTGGCGAGGTTGCAGAAGAGACCCCAGGTGTCAGGCAGTTCATGCCGTCAAAAGCCTGCCAATGTCTTTTGTGCAAGATTTTAGAATTTTCATAATATAACCCATATTATTTGACATTTTGTTATTTATCAGCAATTTTAGTATTGGAAAGTTTTGATTTTACGTAGGTTGCAGAAGAAACCCCAGGTGTCAGGCAGTTCATGCCGTCAAAAGCCCGCCAATGTCTTTTGTGCAAGATTTTGAGTTCAGTATAAACTTATAACTAATTTATTTATTTATTATTATTATTTAAAACATTTTAGATGAATACGGATTGTAGCTCGCCGTTCTGGCGAGGTTGCAGAAGAGACCCCAGATGTCAGGCAGTTCATGCCGTCAAAAGCCCGCCAATGTCTTTTGTGCAAGGTTTTAGAATTTTCATAATATAACCCATATTATTTGACATTTTGTTATTTATCAGCAATTTTAGTATTGGAAAGTTTTGATTTTACGTAGGTTGCAGAAGAAACCCCAGGTGTCAGGCAGTTCATGCCGTCAAAAGCCCCCCAATGTCTTTTGTGCAAGATTTTGAGTTCAGTATAAACTTATAACTAATTTATTTATTATTATTATTTAAAACATTTTAGATGAATACGGATTGTAGCTCGCCGTTCTGGCGAGGTTGCAGAAGAGACCCCAGGTGTCAGGCAGTTCATGCCGTCAAAAGCCCGCCAATGTCTTTTGTGCAAGATTTTGAGTTCAGTATAAACTTATAACTAATTTATTTATTATTATTATTTAAAACATTTTAGATGAATACGGATTGTAGCTCGCCGTTCTGGCGAGGTTGCAGAAGAGACCCCAGGTGTCAGGCAGTTCATGCCGTCAAAAGCCCGCCAATGTCTTTTGTGCAAGATTTTGAGTTCAGTATAAACTTATAACTAATTTATTTATTATTATTATTTAAAACATTTTAGATGAATACCGATTGTAGCTCGCCGTTCTGGCGAGGTTGCAGAAGAGACCCCAGGTGTCAGGCAGTTCATGCCGTCAAAAGCCCGCCAATGTCTTTTGTGCAAGATTTTGAGTTCAGTATAAACTTATAACTAATTTATTTATTTATTATTATTATTTAAAACATTTTAGATGAATACGGATTGTAGCTCGCCGTTCTGGCGAGGTTGCAGAAGAGACCCCAGGTGTCAGGCAGTTCATGCCGTCAAAAGCCCGCCAATGTCTTTTGTGCAAGATTTTAGAATTTTCATAATATAACCCATATTATTTGACATTTTGTTATTTATCAGCAATTTTAGTATTGGAAAGTTTTGATTTTACGTAGGTTGCAGAAGAAACCCCAGGTGTCAGGCAGTTCATGCCGTGAAAAGCCCACCAATGTCTTTTGTGCAAGATTTTGAGTTCAGTATAAACTTACAACTAATTTATTTATTATTATTATTTAAAACATTTTAGATGAATACGGATTGTAGCTCGCCGTTCTGGCGAGGTTGCAAAAGAGACCCCAGGTGTCAGGCAGTTCATGCCGTCAAAAGCCCGCCAATGTCTTTTGTGCAAGATTTTGAGTTCAGTATAAACTTATAACTAATTTATTTATTATTATTATTTAAAACATTTTAGATGAATACGGATTGTAGCTCGCCGTTCTGGCGAGGTTGCAGAAGAGACCCCAGGTGTCAGGCAGTTCATGCCGTCAAAAGCCCGCCAATGTCTTTTGTGCAAGATTTTGAGTTCAGTATAAACTTATAACTAATTTATTTATTATTATTATTTAAAACATTTTAGATGAATACGGATTGTAGCTCGCCGTTCTGGCGAGGTTGCAGAAGAGACCCCAGGTGTCAGGCAGTTCATGCCGTCAAAAGCCTGCCAATGTCTTTTGTGCAAGATTTTAGAATTTTCATAATATAACCCATATTATTTGACATTTTGTTATTTATCAGCAATTTTAGTATTGGAAAGTTTTGATTTTACGTAGGTTGCAGAAGAAACCCCAGGTGTCAGGCAGTTCATGCCGTCAAAAGCCCGCCAATGTCTTTTGTGCAAGATTTTGAGTTCAGTATAAACTTATAACTAATTTATTTATTTATTATTATTATTTAAAACATTTTAGATGAATACGGATTGTAGCTCGCCGTTCTGGCGAGGTTGCAGAAGAGACCCCAGGTGTCAGGCAATTCATGCCGTCAAAAGCCCGCCAATATCTTTTGTGCAAGATTTTGAGTTCAGTATAAACTTATAACTAATTTATTTATTATTATTATTTAAAACATTTTAGATGAATACAGATTGTAGCTCGCCGTTCTGGCGAGGTTGCAGAAGAGACCCCAGGTGTCAGGCAGTTCATGCCGTCAAAAGCCTGCGAATGTCTTTTGTGCAAGATTTTGAGTTCAGTATAAACTTATAACTTATTTATTTATTATTATTATTTAAAACATTTTAGATGAATACGGATTTTAGCTCGCCGTTCTGGCGAGGTTGCAGAAGAGACCCCAGGTGTCAGGCAGTTCATGCCGTCAAAAGCCCACCAATGTCTTTTGTGCAAGATTTTGAGTTCAGTATAAACTTATAACTAATTTATTTATTATTATTATTTAAAACATTTTAGATGAATACGGATTGTAGCTCGCCGTTCTGGCGAGGTTGCAGAAGAGACCCCAGGTGTCAGACAGTTCATGCCGTCAAAAGCCTGCCAATGTCTTTTGTGCAAGATTTTAGAATTTTCATAATATAACCCATATTATTTGACATTTTGTTATTTATCAGCAATTTTAGTATTGGAAAGTTTTGATTTTACGTAGGTTGCAGAAGAAACCCCAGGTGTCAGGCAGTTCATGCCGTCAAAAGCCCGCCAATGTCTTTTGTGCAAGATTTTGAGTTCAGTATAAACTTATAACTAATTTATTTATTTATTATTATTATTTAAAACATTTTAGATGAATACGGATTGTAGCTCACCGTTCTGGCAAGGTTGCAGAAGAGACCCCAGGTGTCAGGCAGTTCATGCCGTCAAAAGCCCGCCAATGTCTTTTGTGCAAGATTTTGAGTTCAGTATAAACTTATAACTAATTTATTTATTATTATTATTTAAAACATTTTAGATGAATACGGATTGTAGCTCGCCGTTCTGGCGAGGTTGCAGAAGAGACCCCAGGTGTCAGGCAGTTCATGCCGTCAAAAGCCCGCCAATGTCTTTTGTGCAAGATTTTGAGTTCAGTATAAACTTATAACTAATTTATTTATTATTATTATTTAAAACATTTTAGATGAATACGGATTGTAGCTCGCCGTTCTGGCGAGGTTGCAGAAGAGACCCCAGGTGTCAGGCAGTTCATGCCGTCAAAAGCCTGCCAATGTCTTTTGTGCAAGATTTTAGAATTTTCATAATATAACCCATATTATTTGACATTTTGTTATTTATCAGCAATTTTAGTATTGGAAAGTTTTGATTTTACGTAGGTTGCAGAAGAAACCCCAGGTGTCAGGCAGTTCATGCCGTCAAAAGCCCGCCAATGTCTTTTGTGCAAGATTTTGAGTTCAGTATAAACTTATAACTAATTTATTTATTTATTATTATTATTTAAAACATTTTAGATGAATACGGATTGTAGCTCGCCGTTCTGGCGAGGTTGCAGAAGAGACCCCAGGTGTCAGGCAATTCATGCCGTCAAAAGCCCGCCAATATCTTTTGTGCAAGATTTTGAGTTCAGTATAAACTTATAACTAATTTATTTATTATTATTATTTAAAACATTTTAGATGAATACAGATTGTAGCTCGCCGTTCTGGCGAGGTTGCAGAAGAGACCCCAGGTGTCAGGCAGTTCATGCCGTCAAAAGCCTGCGAATGTCTTTTGTGCAAGATTTTGAGTTCAGTATAAACTTATAACTTATTTATTTATTATTATTATTTAAAACATTTTAGATGAATACGGATTGTAGCTCGCCGTTCTGGCGAGGTTGCAGAAGAGACCCCAGGTGTCAGGCAGTTCATGCCGTCAAAAGCCCACCAATGTCTTTTGTGCAAGATTTTGAGTTCAGTATAAACTTATAACTAATTTATTTATTATTATTATTTAAAACATTTTAGATGAATACGGATTGTAGCTCGCCGTTCTGGCGAGGTTGCAGAAGAGACCCCAGGTGTCAGACAGTTCATGCCGTCAAAAGCCTGCCAATGTCTTTTGTGCAAGATTTTAGAATTTTCATAATATAACCCATATTATTTGACATTTTGTTATTTATCAGCAATTTTAGTATTGGAAAGTTTTGATTTTACGTAGGTTGCAGAAGAAACCCCAGGTGTCAGGCAGTTCATGCCGTCAAAAGCCCGCCAATGTCTTTTGTGCAAGATTTTGAGTTCAGTATAAACTTATAACTAATTTATTTATTTATTATTATTATTTAAAACATTTTGGATGAATACGGATTGTAGCTCACCGTTCTGGCAAGGTTGCAGAAGAGACCCCAGGTGTCAGGCAGTTCATGCCGTCAAAAGCCCGCCAATGTCTTTTGTGCAAGATTTTAGAATTTTCATAATATAACCCATATTATTTGACATTTTGTTATTTATCAGCAATTTTAGTATTGGAAAGTTTTGATTGTACGTAGGTTGCAGAAGAAACCCCAGGTGTCAGGCAGTTCATGCCGTCAAAACCCCCCAATGTCTTTTGTGCAAGATTTTGAGTTCAGTATAAACTTATAACTAATTTATTTATTATTATTATTTAAAACATTTTAGATGAATACGGATTGTAGCTCGCCGTTCTGGCGAGGTTGCAGAAGAGACCCCAGGTGTCAGGCAGTTCATGCCGTCAAAAGCCCGCCAATGTCTTTTGAGCAAGATTTTGAGTTCAGTATAAACTTATAACTAATTTATTTATTATTATTATTTAAAACATTTTAGATGAATACGGATTGTAGCTCGCCGTTCTGGCGAGGTTGCAGAAGAGACCCCAGGTGTCAGGCAGTTCATGCCGTCAAAAGCCTGCCAATGTCTTTTGTGCAAGATTTTAGAATTTTCATAATATAACCCATATTATTTGACATTTTGTTATTTATCAGCAATTTTAGTATTGGAAAGTTTTGATTTTACGTAGGTTGCAGAAGAAACCCCAGGTGTCAGGCAGTTCATGCCGTCAAAAGCCCGCCAATGTCTTTTGTGCAAGATTTTGAGTTCAGTATAAACTTATAACTAATTTATTTATTTATTATTATTATTTAAAACATTTTAGATGAATACGGATTGTAGCTCGCCGTTCTGGCGAGGTTGCAGAAGAGACCCCAGGTGTCAGGCAGTTCATGCCGTCAAAAGCCCGCCAATGTCTTTTGTGCAAGGTTTTAGAATTTTCATAATATAACCCATATTATTTGACATTTTGTTATTTATCAGCAATTTTAGTATTGGAAAGTTTTGGTTTTACGTAGGTTGCAGAAGAAACCCCAGGTGTCAGGCAGTTCATGCCGTCAAAAGCCCGCCAATGTCTTTTGTGCAAGATTTTGAGTTCAGTATAAACTTATAACTAATTTATTTATTATTATTATTTAAAACATTTTAGATGAATACGGATTGTAGCTCGCCGTTCTGGCGAGGTTGCAGAAGAGACCCCAGGTGTCAGGCAGTTCATGCCGTCAAAAGCCCGCCAATGTCTTTTGTGCAAGATTTTGAGTTCAGTATAAACTTATAACTAATTTATTTATTATTATTATTTAAAACATTTTAGATGAATACGGATTGTAGCTCGCCGTTCTGGCGAGGTTGCAGAAGAGACCCCAGGTGTCAGGCAGTTCATGCCGTCAAAAGCCTGCCAATGTCTTTTGTGCAAGATTTTAGAATTTTCATAATATAACCCATATTATTTGACATTTTGTTATTTATCAGCAATTTTAGTATTGGAAAGTTTTGATTTTACGTAGGTTGCAGAAGAAACCCCAGGTGTCAGGCAGTTCATGCCGTCAAAAGCCCGCCAATGTCTTTTGTGCAAGATTTTGAGTTCAGTATAAACTTATAACTAATTTATTTATTTATTATTATTATTTAAAACATTTTAGATGAATACGGATTGTAGCTCGCCGTTCTGGCGAGGTTGCAGAAGAGACCCCAGGTGTCAGGCAATTCATGCCGTCAAAAGCCCGCCAATATCTTTTGTGCAAGATTTTGAGTTCAGTATAAACTTATAACTAATTTATTTATTATTATTATTTAAAACATTTTAGATGAATACAGATTGTAGCTCGCCGTTCTGGCGAGGTTGCAGAAGAGACCCCAGGTGTCAGGCAGTTCATGCCGTCAAAAGCCTGCGAATGTCTTTTGTGCAAGATTTTGAGTTCAGTATAAACTTATAACTTATTTATTTATTATTATTATTTAAAACATTTTAGATGAATACGGATTGTAGCTCGCCGTTCTGGCGAGGTTGCAGAAGAGACCCCAGGTGTCAGGCAGTTCATGCCGTCAAAAGCCCACCAATGTCTTTTGTGCAAGATTTTGAGTTCAGTATAAACTTATAACTAATTTATTTATTATTATTATTTAAAACATTTTAGATGAATACGGATTGTAGCTCGCCGTTCTGGCGAGGTTGCAGAAGAGACCCCAGGTGTCAGACAGTTCATGCCGTCAAAAGCCTGCCAATGTCTTTTGTGCAAGATTTTAGAATTTTCATAATATAACCCATATTATTTGACATTTTGTTATTTATCAGCAATTTTAGTATTGGAAAGTTTTGATTTTACGTAGGTTGCAGAAGAAACCCCAGGTGTCAGGCAGTTCATGCCGTCAAAAGCCCGCCAATGTCTTTTGTGCAAGATTTTGAGTTCAGTATAAACTTATAACTAATTTATTTATTTATTATTATTATTTAAAACATTTTGGATGAATACGGATTGTAGCTCACCGTTCTGGCAAGGTTGCAGAAGAGACCCCAGGTGTCAGGCAGTTCATGCCGTCAAAAGCCCGCCAATGTCTTTTGTGCAAGATTTTAGAATTTTCATAATATAACCCATATTATTTGACATTTTGTTATTTATCAGCAATTTTAGTATTGGAAAGTTTTGATTGTACGTAGGTTGCAGAAGAAACCCCAGGTGTCAGGCAGTTCATGCCGTCAAAACCCCCCAATGTCTTTTGTGCAAGATTTTGAGTTCAGTATAAACTTATAACTAATTTATTTATTATTATTATTTAAAACATTTTAGATGAATACGGATTGTAGCTCGCCGTTCTGGCGAGGTTGCAGAAGAGACCCCAGGTGTCAGGCAGTTCATGCCGTCAAAAGCCCGCCAATGTCTTTTGAGCAAGATTTTGAGTTCAGTATAAACTTATAACTAATTTATTTATTATTATTATTTAAAACATTTTAGATGAATACGGATTGTAGCTCGCCGTTCTGGCGAGGTTGCAGAAGAGACCCCAGGTGTCAGGCAGTTCATGCCGTCAAAAGCCTGCCAATGTCTTTTGTGCAAGATTTTAGAATTTTCATAATATAACCCATATTATTTGACATTTTGTTATTTATCAGCAATTTTAGTATTGGAAAGTTTTGATTTTACGTAGGTTGCAGAAGAAACCCCAGGTGTCAGGCAGTTCATGCCGTCAAAAGCCCGCCAATGTCTTTTGTGCAAGATTTTGAGTTCAGTATAAACTTATAACTAATTTATTTATTTATTATTATTATTTAAAACATTTTAGATGAATACGGATTGTAGCTCGCCGTTCTGGCGAGGTTGCAGAAGAGACCCCAGGTGTCAGGCAGTTCATGCCGTCAAAAGCCCGCCAATGTCTTTTGTGCAAGGTTTTAGAATTTTCATAATATAACCCATATTATTTGACATTTTGTTATTTATCAGCAATTTTAGTATTGGAAAGTTTTGGTTTTACGTAGGTTGCAGAAGAAACCCCAGGTGTCAGGCAGTTCATGCCGTCAAAAGCCCGCCAATGTCTTTTGTGCAAGATTTTGAGTTCAGTATAAACTTATAACTAATTTATTTATTATTATTATTTAAAACATTTTAGATGAATACGGATTGTAGCTCGCCGTTCTGGCGAGGTTGCAGAAGAGACCCCAGGTGTCAGGCAGTTCATGCCGTCAAAAGCCCGCCAATGTCTTTTGTGCAAGATTTTGAGTTCAGTATAAACTTATAACTAATTTATTTATTATTATTATTTAAAACATTTTAGATGAATACGGATTGTAGCTCGCCGTTCTGGCGAGGTTGCAGAAGAGACCCCAGGTGTCAGGCAGTTCATGCCGTCAAAAGCCCGCCAATGTCTTTTGTGCAAGATTTTGAGTTCAGTATAAACTTATAACTAATTTATTTATTATTATTATTTAAAACATTTTAGATGAATACGGATTGTAGCTCGCCGTTCTGGCGAGGTTGCAGAAGAGACCCCAGGTGTCAGGCAGTTCATGCCGTCAAAAGCCCGCCAATGTCTTTTGTGCAAGATTTTGAGTTCAGTATAAACTTATAACTAATTTATTTATTATTATTATTTAAATCATTTTAGATGAATACGGATTGTAGCTCGCCGTTCTGGCGAGGTTGCAGAAGAGACCCCAGGTGTCAGGCAGTTCATGCCGTCAAAAGCCTGCCAATGTCTTTTGTGCAAGATTTTAGAATTTTCATAATATAACCCATATTATTTGACATTTTGTTATTTATCAGCAATTTTAGTATTGGAAAGTTTTGATTTTACGTAGGTTGCAGAAGAAACCCCTGGTGTCAGGCAGTTCATGCCGTCAAAAGCCCGCCAATGTCTTTTGTGCAAGATTTTGAGTTCAGTATAAACTTATAACTAATTTATTTATTATTATTTAAAACATTTTAGATGAATACGGATTGTAGCTCGCCGTTCTGGCGAGGTTGCAGAAGAGACCCCAGGTGTCAGGCAGTTCATGCCGTCAAAAGCCCGCCAATGTCTTTTGTGCAAGATTTTGAGTTCAGTATAAACTTATAACTAATTTATTTATTATTATTATTTAAAACATTTTAGATGAACACGAATTGTAGCTCGCCGTTCTGGCGAGGTTGCAGAAGAGACCCCAGGTGTCAGGCAGTTCATGCCGTCAAAAGCCTGCCAATGTCTTTTGTGCAAAATTTTAGAATTTTCATAATATAACCCATATTATTTGACATTTTGTTATTTATCAGCAATTTTAGTATTGGAAAGTTTTGATTTTACGTAGGTTGCAGAAGAAACCCCAGGTGTCAGGCAGTTCATGCCGTCAAAAGCCCGCCAATGTATTTTGTGCAAGATTTTGAGTTCAGTATAAACTTATAACTAATTTATTTATTTATTATTATTATTTAAAACATTTTAGATGAATACGGATTGTAGCTCGCCGTTCTGGCGAGGTTGCAGAAGAGACCCCAGGTGTCAGGCAGTTCATGCCGTCAAAAGCCCGCCAATGTCTTTTGTGCAAGATTTTAGAATTTTCATAATATAACCCATATTATTTGACATTTTGTTATTTATCAGCAATTTTAGTATTGGAAAGTTTTGATTTTACGTAGGTTGCAGAAGAAACCCCAGGTGTCAGGCAGTTCATGCCGTCAAAAGCCCCCCAATGTCTTTTGTGCAAGATTTTGAGTTCAGTATAAACTTATAACTAATTTATTTATTATTATTATTAAAACATTTTAGATGAATACGGATTGTAGCTCGCCGTTCTGGCGAGGTTGCAGAAGAGACCCCAGGTGTCAGGCAGTTCATGCCGTGAAAAGCCCACCAATGTCTTTTGTGCAAGATTTTGAGTTCAGTATAAACTTACAACTAATTTATTTATAATTATTATTTAAAACATTTTAGATGAATACGGATTGTAGCTCGCCGTTCTGGCGAGGTTGCAGAAGAGACCCCAGGTGTCAGACAGTTCATGCCGTCAAAAGCCTGCCAATGTCTTTTGTGCAAGATTTTAGAATTTTCATAATATAACCCATATTATTTGACATTTTGTTATTTATCAGCAATTTTAGTATTGGAAAGTTTTGATTTTACGTAGGTTGCAGAAGAAACCCCAGGTGTCAGGCAGTTCATGCCGTCAAAAGCCCGCCAATGTCTTTTGTGCAAGATTTTGAGTTCAGTATAAACTTATAACTAATTTATTTATTTATTATTATTATTTAAAACATTTTAGATGAATACAGATTGTAGCTCACCGTTCTGGCGAGGTTGCAGAAGAGACCCCAGGTGTCAGGCAGTTCATGCCGTCAAAAGCCCGCCAATGTCTTTTGTGCAAGATTTTAGAATTTTCATAATATAACCCATATTATTTGACATTTTGTTATTTATCAGCAATTTTAGTATTGGAAAGTTTGATTGTACGTAGGTTGCAGAAGAAACCCCAGGTGTCAGGCAGTTCATGCCGTCAAAAGCCCCCCAATGTCTTTTGTGCAAGATTTTGAGTTCAGTATAAACTTATAACTAATTTATTTATTATTATTATTTAAAACATTTTAGATGAATACGGATTGTAGCTCGTCGTTCTGGCGAGGTTGCAGAAGAGACCCCAGGTGTCAGGCAGTTCATGCCGTCAAAAGCCCGCCAATGTCTTTTGTGCAAGATTTTGAGTTCAGTATAAACTTATAACTAATTTATTTATTATTATTATTTAAAACATTTTAGATGAATACGGATTGTAGCTCGCCGTTCTGGCGAGGTTGCAGAAGAGACCCCAGGTGTCAGGCAGTTCATACCGTCAAAAGCCCGCCAATGTCTTTTGTGCAAGATTTTGAGTTCAATATAAACTTATAACTAATTTATTTATTATTATTATTTAAAACATTTTAGATGAATACGGATTGTAGCTCGCCGTTCTGGCGAGGTTGCAGAAGAGACCCCAGGTGTCAGGCAGTTCATGCCGTCAAAAGCCTGCCAATGTCTTTTGTGCAAGATTTTAGAATTTTCATAATATAACCCATATTATTTGACATTTTGTTATTTATCAGCAATTTTAGTATTGGAAAGTTTTGATTTTACGTAGGTTGCAGAAGAAACCCCAGGTGTCAGGCAGTTCATGCCGTCAAAAGCCCGCCAATGTCTTTTGTGCAAGATTTTGAGTTCAGTATAAACTTATAACTAATTTATTTATTTATTATTATTATTTAAAACATTTTAGATGAATACGGATTGTAGCTCGCCGTTCTGGCGAGGTTGCAGAAGAGACCCCAGATGTCAGGCAGTTCATGCCGTCAAAAGCCCGCCAATGTCTTTTGTGCAAGGTTTTAGAATTTTCATAATATAACCCATATTATTTGACATTTTGTTATTTATCAGCAATTTTAGTATTGGAAAGTTTTGATTTTACGTAGGTTGCAGAAGAAACCCCAGGTGTCAGGCAGTTCATGCCGTCAAAAGCCCCCCAATGTCTTTTGTGCAAGATTTTGAGTTCAGTATAAACTTATAACTAATTTATTTATTATTATTATTTAAAACATTTTAGATGAATACGGATTGTAGCTCGCCGTTCTGGCGAGGTTGCAGAAGAGACCCCAGGTGTCAGGCAGTTCATGACGTCAAAAGCCCGCCAATGTCTTTTGTGCAAGATTTTGAGTTCAGTATAAACTTATAACTAATTTATTTATTATTATTATTTAAAACATTTTAGATGAATACGGATTGTAGCTCGCCGTTCTGGCGAGGTTGCAGAAGAGACCCCAGGTGTCAGGCAGTTCATGCCGTCAAAAGCCCGCCAATGTCTTTTGTGCAAGATTTTGAGTTCAGTATAAACTTATAACTAATTTATTTATTATTATTATTTAAAACATTTTAGATGAATACGGATTGTAGCTCGCCGTTCTGGCGAGGTTGCAGAAGAGACCCCAGGTGTCAGGCAGTTCATGCCGTCAAAAGCCCGCCAATGTCTTTTGTGCAAGATTTTGAGTTCAGTATAAACTTATAACTAATTTATTTATTTATTATTATTATTTAAAACATTTTAGATGAATACGGATTGTAGCTCGCCGTTCTGGCGAGGTTGCAGAAGAGACCCCAGGTGTCAGGCAGTTCATGCCGTCAAAAGCCCGCCAATGTCTTTTGTGCAAGATTTTAGAATTTTCATAATATAACCCATATTATTTGACATTTTGTTATTTATCAGCAATTTTAGTATTGGAAAGTTTTGATTTTACGTAGGTTGCAGAAGAAACCCCAGGTGTCAGGCAGTTCATGCCGTCAAAAGCCCCCCAATGTCTTTTGTGCAAGATTTTGAGTTCAGTATAAACTTATAACTAATTTATTTATTATTATTATTAAAACATTTTAGATGAATACGGATTGTAGCTCGCCGTTCTGGCGAGTTTGCAGAAGAGACCCCAGGTGTCAGGCAGTTCATGCCGTGAAAAGCCCACCAATGTCTTTTGTGCAAGATTTTGAGTTCAGTATAAACTTACAACTAATTTATTTATTATTATTATTTAAAACATTTTAGATGAATACGGATTGTAGCTCGCCGTTCTGGCGAGGTTGCAGAAGAGACCCCAGGTGTCAGACAGTTCATGCCGTCAAAAGCCTGCCAATGTCTTTTGTGCAAGGTTTTAGAATTTTCATAATATAACCCATATTATTTGACATTTTGTTATTTATCAGCAATTTTAGTATTGGAAAGTTTTGATTTTACGTAGGTTGCAGAAGAAACCCCAGGTGTCAGGCAGTTCATGCCGTCAAAAGCCCGCCAATGTCTTTTGTGCAAGATTTTGAGTTCAGTATAAACTTATAACTAATTTATTTATTTATTATTATTATTTAAAACATTTTAGATGAATGCGGATTGTAGCTCACCGTTCTGGCGAGGTTGCAGAAGAGACCCCAGGTGTCAGGCAGTTCATGCCGTCAAAAGCCCGCCAATGTCTTTTGTGCAAGATTTTAGAATTTTCATAATATAACCCATATTATTTGACATTTTGTTATTTATCAGCAATTTTAGTATTGGAAAGTTTTGATTGTACGTAGGTTGCAGAAGAAACCCCAGGTGTCAGGCAGTTCATGCCGTCAAAAGCCCCCCAATGTCTTTTGTGCAAGATTTTGAGTTCAGTATAAACTTATAACTAATTTATTTATTATTATTATTTAAAACATTTTATATGAATACGGATTGTAGCTCGTCGTTCTGGCGAGGTTGCAGAAGAGACCCCAGGTGTCAGGCAGTTCATGCCGTCAAAAGCCCGCCAATGTCTTTTGTGCAAGATTTTGAGTTCAGTATAAACTTATAACTAATTTATTTATTATTATTATTTAAAACATTTTAGATGAATACGGATTGTAGCTCGCCGTTCTGGCGAGGTTGCAGAAGAGACCCCAGGTGTCAGGCAGTTCATACCGTCAAAAGCCCGCCAATGTCTTTTGTGCAAGATTTTGAGTTCAATATAAACTTATAACTAATTTATTTATTATTATTATTTAAAACATTTTAGATGAATACGGATTGTAGCTCGCCGTTCTGGCGAGGTTGCAGAAGAGACCCCAGGTGTCAGGCAGTTCATGCCGTCAAAAGCCTGCCAATGTCTTTTGTGCAAGATTTTAGAATTTTCATAATATAACCCATATTATTTGACATTTTGTTATTTATCAGCAATTTTAGTATTGGAAAGTTTTGATTTTACGTAGGTTGCAGAAGAAACCCCAGGTGTCAGGCAGTTCATGCCGTCAAAAGCCCGCCAATGTCTTTTGTGCAAGATTTTGAGTTCAGTATAAACTTATAACTAATTTATTTATTTATTATTATTATTTAAAACATTTTAGATGAATACGGATTGTAGCTCGCCGTTCTGGCGAGGTTGCAGAAGAGACCCCAGATGTCAGGCAGTTCATGCCGTCAAAAGCCCGCCAATGTCTTTTGTGCAAGGTTTTAGAATTTTCATAATATAACCCATATTATTTGACATTTTGTTATTTATCAGCAATTTTAGTATTGGAAAATTTTAATTTTACGTAGGTTGCAGAAGAAACCCCAGGTGTCAGGCAGTTCATGCCGTCAAAAGCCCCCCAATGTCTTTTGTGCAAGATTTTGAGTTCAGTATAAACTTATAACTAATTTATTTATTATTATTATTTAAAACATTTTAGATGAATACGGATTGTAGCTCGCCGTTCTGGCGAGGTTGCAGAAGAGACCCCAGGTGTCAGGCAGTTCATGCCGTCAAAAGCCCGCCAATGTCTTTTGTGCAAGATTTTGAGTTCAGTATAAACTTATAACTAATTTATTTATTATTATTATTTAAAACATTTTAGATGAATACGGATTGTAGCTCGCCGTTCTGGCGAGGTTGCAGAAGAGACCCCAGGTGTCAGGCAGTTCATGCCGTCAAAAGCCCGCCAATGTCTTTTGTGCAAGATTTTGAGTTCAGTATAAACTTATAACTAATTTATTTATTATTATTATTTAAAACATTTTAGATGAATACGGATTGTAGCTCGCCGTTCTGGCGAGGTTGCAGAAGAGACCCCAGGTGTCAGGCAGTTCATGCCGTCAAAAGCCCGCCAATGTCTTTTGTGCAAGATTTTGAGTTCAGTATAAACTTATAACTAATTTATTTATTATTATTATTTAAAACATTTTAGATGAATACGGATTGTAGCTCGCCGTTCTGGCGAGGTTGCAGAAGAGACCCCAGGTGTCAGGCAGTTCATGCCGTCAAAAGCCTGCCAATGTCTTTTGTGCAAGATTTTAGAATTTTCATAATATAACCCATATTATTTGACATTTTGTTATTTATCAGCAATTTTAGTATTGGAAAGTTTTGATTTTACGTAGGTTGCAGAAGAAACCCCAGGTGTCAGGCAGTTCATGCCGTCAAAAGCCCGCCAATGTCTTTTGTGCAAGATTTTGAGTTCAGTATAAACTTATAACTAATTTATTTATTTATTATTATTATTTAAAACATTTTAGATGAATACGGATTGTAGCTCGCCGTTCTGGCGAGGTTGCAGAAGAGACCCCAGGTGTCAGGCAATTCATGCCGTCAAAAGCCCGCCAATATCTTTTGTGCAAGATTTTGAGTTCAGTATAAACTTATAACTAATTTATTTATTATTATTATTTAAAACATTTTAGATGAATACAGATTGTAGCTCGCCGTTCTGGCGAGGTTGCAGAAGAGACCCCAGGTGTCAGGCAGTTCATGCCGTCAAAAGCCTGCGAATGTCTTTTGTGCAAGATTTTGAGTTCAGTATAAACTTATAACTTATTTATTTATTATTATTATTTAAAACATTTTAGATGAATACGGATTGTAGCTCGCCGTTCTGGCGAGGTTGCAGAAGAGACCCCAGGTGTCAGGCAGTTCATGCCGTCAAAAGCCCACCAATGTCTTTTGTGCAAGATTTTGAGTTCAGTATAAACTTATAACTAATTTATTTATTATTATTATTTAAAACATTTTAGATGAATACGGATTGTAGCTCGCCGTTCTGGCGAGGTTGCAGAAGAGACCCCAGGTGTCAGACAGTTCATGCCGTCAAAAGCCTGCCAATGTCTTTTGTGCAAGATTTTAGAATTTTCATAATATAACCCATATTATTTGACATTTTGTTATTTATCAGCAATTTTAGTATTGGAAAGTTTTGATTTTACGTAGGTTGCAGAAGAAACCCCAGGTGTCAGGCAGTTCATGCCGTCAAAAGCCCGCCAATGTCTTTTGTGCAAGATTTTGAGTTCAGTATAAATTTATAACTAATTTATTTATTTATTATTATTATTTAAAACATTTTAGATGAATACGGATTGTAGCTCACCGTTCTGGCAAGGTTGCAGAAGAGACCCCAGGTGTCAGGCAGTTCATGCCGTCAAAAGCCCGCCAATGTCTTTTGTGCAAGATTTTAGAATTTTCATAATATAACCCATATTATTTGACATTTTGTTATTTATCAGCAATTTTAGTATTGGAAAGTTTTGATTGTACGTAGGTTGCAGAAGAAACCCAGGTGTCAGGCAGTTCATGCCGTCAAAACCCCCCAATGTCTTTTGTGCAAGATTTTGAGTTCAGTATAAACTTATAACTAATTTATTTATTATTATTATTTAAAACATTTTAGATGAATACGGATTGTAGCTCGCCGTTCTGGCGAGGTTGCAGAAGAGACCCCAGGTGTCAGGCAGTTCATGCCGTCAAAAGCCCGCCAATGTCTTTTGAGCAAGATTTTGAGTTCAGTATAAACTTATAACTAATTTATTTATTATTATTATTTAAAACATTTTAGATGAATACGGATTGTAGCTCGCCGTTCTGGCAAGGTTGCAGAAGAGACCCCAGGTGTCAGGCAGTTCATGCCGTCAAAAGCCTGCCAATGTCTTTTGTGCAAGATTTTAGAATTTTCATAATATAACCCATATTATTTGACATTTTGTTATTTATCAGCAATTTTAGTATTGGAAAGTTTTGATTTTACGTAGGTTGCAGAAGAAACCCCAGGTGTCAGGCAGTTCATGCCGTCAAAAGCCCGCCAATGTCTTTTGTGCAAGATTTTGAGTTCAGTATAAACTTATAACTAATTTATTTATTTATTATTATTATTTAAAACATTTTAGATGAATACGGATTGTAGCTCGCCGTTCTGGCGAGGTTGCAGAAGAGACCCCAGGTGTCAGGCAGTTCATGCCGTCAAAAGCCCGCCAATGTCTTTTGTGCAAGGTTTTAGAATTTTCATAATATAACCCATATTATTTGACATTTTGTTATTTATCAGCAATTTTAGTATTGGAAAGTTTTGGTTTTACGTAGGTTGCAGAAGAAACCCCAGGTGTCAGGCAGTTCATGCCGTCAAAAGCCCGCCAATGTCTTTTGTGCAAGATTTTGAGTTCAGTATAAACTTATAACTAATTTATTTATTATTATTATTTAAAACATTTTAGATGAATACGGATTGTAGCTCGCCGTTCTGGCGAGGTTGCAGAAGAGACCCCAGGTGTCAGGCAGTTCAAGCCGTCAAAAGCCCGCCAATGTCTTTTGTGCAAGATTTTGAGTTCAGTATAAACTTATAACTAATTTATTTATTATTATTATTTAAAACATTTTAGATGAATACGGATTGTAGCTCGCCGTTCTGGCGAGGTTGCAGAAGAGACCCCAGGTGTCAGGCAGATCATGCCGTCAAAAGCCCGCCAATGTCTTTTGTGCAAGATTTTGAGTTCAGTATAAACTTATAACTAATTTATTTATTATTATTATTTAAAACATTTTAGATGAATACGGATTGTAGCTCGCCGTTCTGGCGAGGTTGCAGAAGAGACCCCAGGTGTCAGGCAGTTCATGCCGTCAAAAGCCCGCCAATGTCTTTTGAGCAAGATTTTGAGTTCAGTATAAACTTATAACTAATTTATTTATTATTATTATTTAAAACATTTTAGATGAATACGGATTGTAGCTCGCCGTTCTGGCGAGGTTGCAGAAGAGACCCCAGGTGTCAGGCAGTTCATGCCGTCAAAAGCCCGCCAATGTCTTTTGTGCAAGATTTTGAGTTCAGTATAAACTTATAACTAATTTATTTATTATTATTATTTAAAACATTTTAGATGAATACGGATTGTAGCTCGCCGTTCTGGCGAGGTTGCAGAAGAGACCCCAGGTGTCAGGCAGTTCATGCCGTCAAAAGCCTGCCAATGTCTTTTGTGCAAGATTTTAGAATTTTCATAATATAACCCATATTATTTGACATTTTGTTATTTATCAGCAATTTTAGTATTGGAAAGTTTTGATTTTACGTAGGTTGCAGAAGAAACCCCAGGTGTCAGGCAGTTCATGCCGTCAAAAGCCCGCCAATGTCTTTTGTGCAAGATTTTGAGTTCAGTATAAACTTATAACTAATTTATTTATTTATTATTATTATTTAAAACATTTTAGATGAATACGGATTGTAGCTCGCCGTTCTGGCGAGGTTGCAGAAGAGACCCCAGGTGTCAGGCAGTTCATGCCGTCAAAAGCCCGCCAATGTCTTTTGTGCAAGGTTTTAGAATTTTCATAATATAACCCATATTATTTGACATTTTGTTATTTATCAGCAATTTTAGTATTGGAAAGTTTTGATTGTACGTAGGTTGCAGAAGAAACCCAGGTGTCAGGCAGTTCATGCCGTCAAAACCCCCCAATGTCTTTTGTGCAAGATTTTGAGTTCAGTATAAACTTATAACTAATTTATTTATTATTATTATTTAAAACATTTTAGATGAATACGGATTGTAGCTCGCCGTTCTGGCGAGGTTGCAGAAGAGACCCCAGGTGTCAGGCAGTTCATGCCGTCAAAAGCCCGCCAATGTCTTTTGAGCAAGATTTTGAGTTCAGTATAAACTTATAACTAATTTATTTATTATTATTATTTAAAACATTTTAGATGAATACGGATTGTAGCTCGCCGTTCTGGCAAGGTTGCAGAAGAGACCCCAGGTGTCAGGCAGTTCATGCCGTCAAAAGCCTGCCAATGTCTTTTGTGCAAGATTTTAGAATTTTCATAATATAACCCATATTATTTGACATTTTGTTATTTATCAGCAATTTTAGTATTGGAAAGTTTTGATTTTACGTAGGTTGCAGAAGAAACCCCAGGTGTCAGGCAGTTCATGCCGTCAAAAGCCCGCCAATGTCTTTTGTGCAAGATTTTGAGTTCAGTATAAACTTATAACTAATTTATTTATTTATTATTATTATTTAAAACATTTTAGATGAATACGGATTGTAGCTCGCCGTTCTGGCGAGGTTGCAGAAGAGACCCCAGGTGTCAGGCAGTTCATGCCGTCAAAAGCCCGCCAATGTCTTTTGTGCATGGTTTTAGAATTTTCATAATATAACCCATATTATTTGACATTTTGTTATTTATCAGCAATTTTAGTATTGGAAAGTTTTGGTTTTACGTAGGTTGCAGAAGAAACCCCAGGTGTCAGGCAGTTCATGCCGTCAAAAGCCCGCCAATGTCTTTTGTGCAAGATTTTGAGTTCAGTATAAACTTATAACTAATTTATTTATTATTATTATTTAAAACATTTTAGATGAATACGGATTGTAGCTCGCCGTTCTGGCGAGGTTGCAGAAGAGACCCCAGGTGTCAGGCAGTTCAAGCCGTCAAAAGCCCGCCAATGTCTTTTGTGCAAGATTTTGAGTTCAGTATAAACTTATAACTAATTTATTTATTTATTATTATTATTTAAAACATTTTAGATGAATACGGATTGTAGCTCGCCGTTCTGGCGAGGTTGCAGAAGAGACCCCAGGTGTCAGGCAATTCATGCCGTCAAAAGCCCGCCAATATCTTTTGTGCAAGATTTTGAGTTCAGTATAAACTTATAACTAATTTATTTATTATTATTATTTAAAACATTTTAGATGAATACAGATTGTAGCTCGCCGTTCTGGCGAGGTTGCAGAAGAGACCCCAGGTGTCAGGCAGTTCATGCCGTCAAAAGCCTGCGAATGTCTTTTGTGCAAGATTTTGAGTTCAGTATAAACTTATAACTTATTTATTTATTATTATTATTTAAAACATTTTAGATGAATACGGATTGTAGCTCGCCGTTCTGGCGAGGTTGCAGAAGAGACCCCAGGTGTCAGGCAGTTCATGCCGTCAAAAGCCCACCAATGTCTTTTGTGCAAGATTTTGAGTTCAGTATAAACTTATAACTAATTTATTTATTATTATTATTTAAAACATTTTAGATGAATACGGATTGTAGCTCGCCGTTCTGGCGAGGTTGCAGAAGAGACCCCAGGTGTCAGACAGTTCATGCCGTCAAAAGCCTGCCAATGTCTTTTGTGCAAGATTTTAGAATTTTCATAATATAACCCATATTATTTGACATTTTGTTATTTATCAGCAATTTTAGTATTGGAAAGTTTTGATTTTACGTAGGTTGCAGAAGAAACCCCAGGTGTCAGGCAGTTCATGCCGTCAAAAGCCCGCCAATGTCTTTTGTGCAAGATTTTGAGTTCAGTATAAATTTATAACTAATTTATTTATTTATTATTATTATTTAAAACATTTTAGATGAATACGGATTGTAGCTCACCGTTCTGGCAAGGTTGCAGAAGAGACCCCAGGTGTCAGGCAGTTCATGCCGTCAAAAGCCCGCCAATGTCTTTTGTGCAAGATTTTAGAATTTTCATAATATAACCCATATTATTTGACATTTTGTTATTTATCAGCAATTTTAGTATTGGAAAGTTTTGGTTTTACGTAGGTTGCAGAAGAAACCCCAGGTGTCAGGCAGTTCATGCCGTCAAAAGCCCGCCAATGTCTTTTGTGCAAGATTTTGAGTTCAGTATAAACTTATAACTAATTTATTTATTATTATTATTTAAAACATTTTAGATGAATACGGATTGTAGCTCGCCGTTCTGGCGAGGTTGCAGAAGAGACCCCAGGTGTCAGGCAGTTCAAGCCGTCAAAAGCCCGCCAATGTCTTTTGTGCAAGATTTTGAGTTCAGTATAAACTTATAACTAATTTATTTATTATTATTATTTAAAACATTTTAGATGAATACGGATTGTAGCTCGCCGTTCTGGCGAGGTTGCAGAAGAGACCCCAGGTGTCAGGCAGTTCATGCCGTCAAAAGCCCGCCAATGTCTTTTGTGCAAGATTTTGAGTTCAGTATAAACTTATAACTAATTTATTTATTATTATTATTTAAAACATTTTAGATGAATACGGATTGTAGCTCGCCGTTCTGGCGAGGTTGCAGAAGAGACCCCAGGTGTCAGGCAGTTCATGCCGTCAAAAGCCCGCCAATGTCTTTTGTGCAAGATTTTGAGTTCAGTATAAACTTATAACTAATTTATTTATTATTATTATTTAAAACATTTTAGATGAATACGGATTGTAGCTCGCCGTTCTGGCGAGGTTGCAGAAGAGACCCCAGGTGTCAGGCAGTTCATGCCGTCAAAAGCCTGCCAATGTCTTTTGTGCAAGATTTTAGAATTTTCATAATATAACCCATATTATTTGACATTTTGTTATTTATCAGCAATTTTAGTATTGGAAAGTTTTGATTTTACGTAGGTTGCAGAAGAAACCCCAGGTGTCAGGCAGTTCATGCCGTCAAAAGCCCGCCAATGTCTTTTGTGCAAGATTTTGAGTTCAGTATAAACTTATAACTAATTTATTTATTTATTATTATTATTTAAAACATTTTAGATGAATACGGATTGTAGCTCGCCGTTCTGGCGAGGTTGCAGAAGAGACCCCAGGTGTCAGGCAGTTCATGCCGTCAAAAGCCCGCCAATGTCTTTTGTGCAAGGTTTTAGAATTTTCATAATATAACCCATATTATTTGACATTTTGTTATTTATCAGCAATTTTAGTATTGGAAAGTTTTGATTTTACGTAGGTTGCAGAAGAAACCCCAGGTGTCAGGCAGTTCATGCCGTCAAAAGCCCGCCAATGTCTTTTGTGCAAGATTTTGAGTTCAGTATAAATTTATAACTAATTTATTTATTTATTATTATTATTTAAAACATTTTAGATGAATACGGATTGTAGCTCACCGTTCTGGCAAGGTTGCAGAAGAGACCCCAGGTGTCAGGCAGTTCATGCCGTCAAAAGCCCGCCAATGTCTTTTGTGCAAGATTTTAGAATTTTCATAATATAACCCATATTATTTGACATTTTGTTATTTATCAGCAATTTTAGTATTGGAAAGTTTTGATTGTACGTAGGTTGCAGAAGAAACCCAGGTGTCAGGCAGTTCATGCCGTCAAAACCCCCCAATGTCTTTTGTGCAAGATTTTGAGTTCAGTATAAACTTATAACTAATTTATTTATTATTATTATTTAAAACATTTTAGATGAATACGGATTGTAGCTCGCCGTTCTGGCGAGGTTGCAGAAGAGACCCCAGGTGTCAGGCAGTTCAAGCCGTCAAAAGCCCGCCAATGTCTTTTGTGCAAGATTTTGAGTTCAGTATAAACTTATAACTAATTTATTTATTATTATTATTTAAAACATTTTAGATGAATACGGATTGTAGCTCGCCGTTCTGGCGAGGTTGCAGAAGAGACCCCAGGTGTCAGGCAGTTCATGCCGTCAAAAGCCCGCCAATGTCTTTTGTGCAAGATTTTGAGTTCAGTATAAACTTATAACTAATTTATTTATTATTATTATTTAAAACATTTTAGATGAATACGGATTGTAGCTCGCCGTTCTGGCGAGGTTGCAGAAGAGACCCCAGGTGTCAGGCAGTTCATGCCGTCAAAAGCCCGCCAATGTCTTTTGAGCAAGATTTTGAGTTCAGTATAAACTTATAACTAATTTATTTATTATTATTATTTAAAACATTTTAGATGAATACGGATTGTAGCTCGCCGTTCTGGCGAGGTTGCAGAAGAGACCCCAGGTGTCAGGCAGTTCATGCCGTCAAAAGCCCGCCAATGTCTTTTGTGCAAGATTTTGAGTTCAGTATAAACTTATAACTAATTTATTTATTATTATTATTTAAAACATTTTAGATGAATACGGATTGTAGCTCGCCGTTCTGGCGAGGTTGCAGAAGAGACCCCAGGTGTCAGGCAGTTCATGCCGTCAAAAGCCTGCCAATGTCTTTTGTGCAAGATTTTAGAATTTTCATAATATAACCCATATTATTTGACATTTTGTTATTTATCAGCAATTTTAGTATTGGAAAGTTTTGATTTTACGTAGGTTGCAGAAGAAACCCCAGGTGTCAGGCAGTTCATGCCGTCAAAAGCCCGCCAATGTCTTTTGTGCAAGATTTTGAGTTCAGTATAAACTTATAACTAATTTATTTATTTATTATTATTATTTAAAACATTTTAGATGAATACGGATTGTAGCTCGCCGTTCTGGCGAGGTTGCAGAAGAGACCCCAGGTGTCAGGCAGTTCATGCCGTCAAAAGCCCGCCAATGTCTTTTGTGCAAGGTTTTAGAATTTTCATAATATAACCCATATTATTTGACATTTTGTTATTTATCAGCAATTTTAGTATTGGAAAGTTTTGGTTTTACGTAGGTTGCAGAAGAAACCCCAGGTGTCAGGCAGTTCATGCCGTCAAAAGCCCGCCAATGTCTTTTGTGCAAGATTTTGAGTTCAGTATAAACTTATAACTAATTTATTTATTATTATTATTTAAAACATTTTAGATGAATACGGATTGTAGCTCGCCGTTCTGGCGAGGTTGCAGAAGAGACACCAGGTGTCAGGCAGTTCAAGCCGTCAAAAGCCCGCCAATGTCTTTTGTGCAAGATTTTGAGTTCAGTATAAACTTATAACTAATTTATTTATTATTATTATTTAAAACATTTTAGATGAATACGGATTGTAGCTCGCCGTTCTGGCGAGGTTGCAGAAGAGACCCCAGGTGTCAGGCAGTTCATGCCGTCAAAAGCCCGCCAATGTCTTTTGTGCAAGATTTTGAGTTCAGTATAAACTTATAACTAATTTATTTATTATTATTATTTAAAACATTTTAGATGAATACGGATTGTAGCTCGCCGTTCTGGCGAGGTTACAGAAGAGACCCCAGGTGTCAGGCAGTTCATGCCGTCAAAAGCCCGCCAATGTCTTTTGTGCAAGATTTTGAGTTCAGTATAAACTTATAACTAATTTATTTATTATTATTATTTAAAACATTTTAGATGAATACGGATTGTAGCTCGCCGTTCTGGCGAGGTTGCAGAAGAGACCCCAGGTGTCAGGCAGTTCATGCCGTCAAAAGCCTGCCAATGTCTTTTGTGCAAGATTTTAGAATTTTCATAATATAACCCATATTATTTGACATTTTGTTATTTATCAGCAATTTTAGTATTGGAAAGTTTTGATTTTACGTAGGTTGCAGAAGAAACCCCAGGTGTCAGGCAGTTCATGCCGTCAAAAGCCCGCCAATGTCTTTTGTGCAAGATTTTGAGTTCAGTATAAACTTATAACTAATTTATTTATTATTATTTAAAACATTTTAGATGAATACGGATTGTAGCTCGCCGTTCTGGCGAGGTTGCAGAAGAGACCCCAGGTGTCAGGCAGTTCATGCCGTCAAAAGCCCGCCAATGTCTTTTGTGCAAGATTTTGAGTTCAGTATAAACTTATAACTAATTTATTTATTATTATTATTTAAAACATTTTAGATGAATACGGATTGTAGCTCGCCGTTCTGGCGAGGTTGCAGAAGAGACCCCAGGTGTCAGGCAGTTCATGCCGTCAAAAGCCTGCCAATGTCTTTTGTGCAAGATTTTAGAATTTTCATAATATAACCCATATTATTTGACATTTTGTTATTTATCAGCAATTTTAGTATTGGAAAGTTTTGATTTTACGTAGGTTGCAGAAGAAACCCCAGGTGTCAGGCAGTTCATGCCGTCAAAAGCCCGCCAATGTATTTTGTGCAAGATTTTGAGTTCAGTATAAACTTATAACTAATTTATTTATTTATTATTATTATTTAAAACATTTTAGATGAATACGGATTGTAGCTCGCCGTTCTGGCGAGGTTGCAGAAGAGACCCCAGGTGTCAGGCAGTTCATGCCGTCAAAAGCCCGCCAATGTCTTTTGTGCAAGATTTTAGAATTTTCATAATATAACCCATATTATTTGACATTTTGTTATTTATCAGCAATTTTAGTATTGGAAAGTTTTGATTTTACGTAGGTTGCAGAAGAAACCCCAGGTGTCAGGCAGTTCATGCCGTCAAAAGCCCCCCAATGTCTTTTGTGCAAGATTTTGAGTTCAGTATAAACTTATAACTAATTTATTTATTATTATTATTAAAACATTTTAGATGAATACGGATTGTAGCTCGCCGTTCTGGCGAGGTTGCAGAAGAGACCCCAGGTGTCAGGCAGTTCATGCCGTGAAAAGCCCACCAATGTCTTTTGTGGAAGATTTTGAGTTCAGTATAAACTTACAACTAATTTATTTATTATTATTATTTAAAACATTTTAGATGAATACGGATTGTAGCTCGCCGTTCTGGCGAGGTTGCAGAAGAGACCCCAGGTGTCAGACAGTTCATGCCGTCAAAAGCCTGCCAATGTCTTTTGTGCAAGATTTTAGAATTTTCATAATATAACCCATATTATTTGACATTTTGTTATTTATCAGCAATTTTAGTATTGGAAAGTTTTGATTTTACGTAGGTTGCAGAAGAAACCCCAGGTGTCAGGCAGTTCATGCCGTCAAAAGCCCGCCAATGTCTTTTGTGCAAGATTTTGAGTTCAGTATAAACTTATAACTAATTTATTTATTTATTATTATTATTTAAAACATTTTAGATGAATACGGATTGTAGCTCACCGTTCTGGCGAGGTTGCAGAAGAGACCCCAGGTGTCAGGCAGTTCATGCCGTCAAAAGCCCGCCAATGTCTTTTGTGCAAGATTTTAGAATTTTCATAATATAACCCATATTATTTGACATTTTGTTATTTATCAGCAATTTTAGTATTGGAAAGTTTTGATTGTACGTAGGTTGCAGAAGAAACCCCAGGTGTCAGGCAGTTCATGCCGTCAAAAGCCCCCCAATATCTTTTGTGCAAGATTTTGAGTTCAGTATAAACTTATAACTAATTTATTTATTATTATTATTTAAAACATTTGAGATGAATACGGATTGTAGCTCGCCGTTCTGGCGAGGTTGCAGAAGAGACCCCAGGTGTCAGGCAGTTCATGCCGTCAAAAGCCCGCCAATGTCTTTTGTGCAAGATTTTGAGTTCAGTATAAACTTATAACTAATTTATTTATTATTATTATTTAAAACATTTTAGATGAATACGGATTGTAGCTCGCCGTTCTGGCGAGGTTGCAGAAGAGACCCCAGGTGTCAGGCAGTTCATGCCGTCAAAAGCCCGCCAATGACTTTTGTGCAAGATTTTGAGTTCAATATAAACTTATAACTAATTTATTTATTATTATTATTTAAAACATTTTAGATGAATACGGATTGTAGCTCGCCGTTCTGGCGAGGTTGCAGAAGAGACCCCAGGTGTCAGGCAGTTCATGCCGTCAAAAGCCTGCCAATGTCTTTTGTGCAAGATTTTAGAATTTTCATAATATAACCCATATTATTTGACATTTTGTTATTTATCAGCAATTTTAGTATTGGAAAGATTTGATTTTACGTAGGTTGCAGAAGAAACCCCAGGTGTCAGGCAGTTCATGCCGTCAAAAGCCCGCCAATGTCTTTTGTGCAAGATTTTGAGTTCAGTATAAACTTATAACTAATTTATTTATTTATTATTATTATTTAAAACATTTTAGATGAATACGGATTGTAGCTCGCCGTTTTGGCGAGGTTGCAGAAGAGACCCCAGGTGTCAGGCAGTTCATGCCGTCAAAAGCCCGCCAATGTCTTTTGTGCAAGGTTTTAGAATTTTCATAACATAACCCATATTATTTGACATTTTGTTATTTATCAGCAATTTTAGTATTGGAAAGTTTTGATTTTACGTAGGTTGCAGAAGAAACCCCAGGTGTCAGGCAGTTCATGCCGTCAAAAGCCCCCCAATGTCTTTTGTGCAAGATTTTGAGTTCAGTATAAACTTATAACTAATTTATTTATTATTATTATTTAAAACATTTTAGATGAATACGGATTGTAGCTCGCCGTTCTGGCGAGGTTGCAGAAGAGACCCCAGGTGTCAGGCAGTTCATGCCGTCAAAAGCCCGCCAATGTCTTTTGTGCAAGATTTTGAGTTCAGTATAAACTTATAACTAATTTATTTATTATTATTATTTAAAACATTTTAGATGAATACGGATTGTAGCTCGCCGTTCTGGCGAGGTTGCAGAAGAGACCCCAGGTGTCAGGCAGTTCATGCCGTCAAAAGCCCGCCAATGTCTTTTGTGCAAGGTTTTAGAATTTTCATAATATAACCCATATTATTTGACATTTTGTGATTTATCAGCAATTTTAGTATTGGAAAGTTTTGATTGTACGTAGGTTGCAGAAGAAACCCCAGGTGTCAGGCAGTTCATGCCGTCAAAAGCCCCCCAATGTCTTTTGTGCAAGATTTTGAGTTCAGTATAAACTTATAACTAATTTATTTATTATTATTATTTAAAACATTTTAGATGAATACGGATTGTAGCTCGCCGTTCTGGCGAGGTTGCAGAAGAGACCCCAGGTGTCAGGCAGTTCATGCCGTCAAAAGCCCGCCAATGTCTTTTGTGCAAGATTTTGAGTTCAGTATAAACTTATAACTAATTTATTTATTATTATTATTTAAAACATTTTAGATGAATACGGATTGTAGCTCGCCGTTCTGGCGAGGTTGGAGAAGAGACCCCAGGTGTCATGCAGTTCATGCCGTCAAAAGCCCGCCAATGTCTTTTGTGCAAGATTTTGAGTTCAGTATAAACTTATAACTAATTTATTTATTATTATTATTTAAAACATTTTAGATGAATACGGATTGTAGCTCGCCGTTCTGGCGAGGTTGCAGAAGAGACCCCAGATGTCAGGCAGTTCATGCCGTCAAAAGCCTGCCAATGTCTTTTGTGCAAGATTTTAGAATTTTCATAATATAACCCATATTATTTGACATTTTTTATTTATCAGCAATTTTAGTATTGGAAAGTTTTGATTTTACGTAGGTTGCAGAAGAAACCCCAGGTGTCAGGCAGTTCATGCCGTCAAAAGCCCGCCAATGTCTTTTGTGCAAGATTTTGAGTTCAGTATAAACTTATAACTAATTTATTTATTATTATTATTTAAAACATTTTAGATGAATACGGATTGTAGCTCGCCGTTCTGGCGAGGTTGCAGAAGAGACCCCAGGTGTCAGGCAGTTCATGCCGTCAAAAGCCCGCCAATGTCTTTTGTGCAAGATTTTGAGTTCAGTATAAACTTATAGCTAATTTATTTATTATTATTATTTAAAACATTTTAGATGAATACGGATTGTAGCTCGCCGTTCTGGCGAGGTTGCAGAAGAGACCCCAGGTGTCAGGCAGTTCATGCCGTCAAAAGCCCGCCAATGTCTTTTGTGCAAGATTTTGTGTTCAGTATAAATTTATAACTAATTTATTTATTATTATTATTTAAAACATTTTCGATGAATACGGATTGTAGCTCGCCGTTCTGGCGAGGTTGCAGAAGAGACCCCAGGTGTCAGGCAGTTCATGCCGTCAAAAGCCCGCCAATGTCTTTTGTGCAAGATTTTGAGTTCAGTATAAACTTATAACTAATTTATTTATTATTATTATTTAAAACATTTTAGATGAATACGGATTGTAGCTCGCCGTTCTGACGAGGTTGCAGAAGAGACCCCAGGTGTCAGGCAGTTCATGCCGTCAAAAGCCTGCCAATGTCTTTTGTGCAAGATTTTAGAATTTTCATAATATAACCCATATTATTTGACATTTTGTTATTTATCAGCAATTTTAGTATTGGAAAGTTTTGATTTTACGTAGGTGGCAGAAGAAACCCCAGGTGTCAGGCAGTTCATGCCGTCAAAAGCCCGCCAATGTCTTTTGTGCAAGATTTTGAGTTCAGTATAAACTTATAACTAATTTATTTATTTATTATTATTATTTAAAACATTTTAGATGAATACGGATTGTAGCTCGCCGTTCTGGCGAGGTTGCAGAAGAGACCCCAGGTGTCAGGCAGTTCATGCCGTCAAAAGCCCGCCAATGTCTTTTGTGCAAGATTTTGAGTTCAGTGTAAACTTATAACTAATTTATTTATTATTATTATTTAAAACATTTTAGATGAATACGGATTGTAGCTCGCCGTTCTGGCGAGGTTGCAGAAGAGACCCCAGGTGTCAGGCAGTTCATGCCGTCAAAAGCCCCCCAATGTCTTTTGTGCAAGATTTTGAGTTCAGTATAAACTTATAACTAATTTATTTATTATTATTATTTAAAACATTTTAGATGAATACGGATTGTAGCTCGCCGTTCTGGCGAGGTTGCAGAAGAGACCCCAGGTGTCAGGCAGTTCATGCCGTCAAAAGCACGCCAATGTCTTTTGTGCAAGATTTTGAGTTCAGTATAAACTTATAACTAATTTATTTATTATTATTATTTAAAACATTTTAGATGAATACGGGTTGTAGCTCGCCGTTCTGGCGAGGTTGCAAAAGAGACCCCAGGTGTCAGGCAGTTCATGCCGTCAAAAGCCTGCCAATGTCTTTTGTGCAAGATTTTAGAATTTTCATAATATAACCCATATTATTTGACATTTTGTTATTTATCAGCAATTTTAGTATTGGAAAGTTTTGATTTTACGTAGGTTGCAGAAGAAACCCCAGGTGTCAGGCAGTTCATGCCGTCAAAAGCCCGCCAATGTCTTTTGTGCAAGATTTTGAGTTCAGTATAAACTTATAACTAATTTATTTATTTATTATTATTATTTAAAACATTTTAGATGAATACGGATTGTAGCTCGCCGTTCTGGCGAGGTTGCAGAAGAGACCCCAGGTGTCAGGCAGTTCATGCCGTCAAAAGCCCGCCAATGTCTTTTGTGCAAGATTTTAGAATTTTCATAATATAACCCATATTATTTGACATTTTGTTATTTATCAGCAATTTTAGTATTGGAAAGTTTTGATTTTACGTACGTTGCAGAAGAAACCCCAGGTGTCAGGCAGTTCATGCCGTCAAAAGCCCCCCAATGTCTTTTGTGCAAGATTTTGAGTTCAGTATAAACTTATAACTAATTTATTTATTATTATTATTTAAAACATTTTAGATGAATACGGATTGTAGCTCGGCGTTCTGGCGAGGTTGCAGAAGAGACCCCAGGTGTCAGGCAGTTCATGCCTTCAAAAGCCCACCAATGTCTTTTGTGCAAGATTTTGAGTTCAGTATAAACTTATAACTAATTTATTTATTATTATTATTTAAAACATTTTAGATGAATACGGATTGTAGCTCGCCATTCTGGCGAGGTTGCAGAAGAGACCCCAGGTGTCAGACAGTTCATGCCGTCAAAAGCCTGCCAATGTCTTTTGTGCAAGATTTTAGAATTTTCATAATATAACCCATATTATTTGACATTTTGTTTTTTATCAGCAATTTTAGTATTGGAAAGTTTTGATTTTACGTAGGTTGCAGAAGAAACCCCAGGTGTCAGGCAGTTCATGCCGTCAAAAGCCCGCCAATGTCTTTTGTGCAAGATTTTGAGTTCAGTATAAACTTATAACTAATTTATTTATTTATTATTATTATTTAAAACATTTTAGATGAATACGGATTGTAGCTCACCGTTCTGGCGAGGTTGCAGAAGAGACCCCAGGTGTCAGGCAGTTCATGCCGTCAAAAGCCCGCCAATGTCTTTTGTGCAAGATTTTAGAATTTTCATAATATAACCCATATTATTTGACATTTTGTTATTTATCAGCAATTTTAGTATTGGAAAGTTTTGATTGTACGTAGGTTGCAGAAGAAACCCCAGGTGTCAGGCAGTTCATGCCGTCAAAAGCCCCCCAATGTCTTTTGTGCAAGATTTTGAGTTCAGTATAAACTTATAACTAATTTATTTATTATTATTATTTAAAACATTTTAGATGAATACGGATTGTAGCTCGCCGTTCTGGCGAGGTTGCAGAAGAGACCCCAGGTGTCAGGCAGTTCATGCCGTCAAAAGCCCGCCAATGTCTTTTGTGCAAGATTTTGAGTTCAGTATAAACTTATAACTAATTTATTTATTATTATTATTTAAAACATTTTAGATGAATACGGATTGTAGCTCGCCGTTCTGGCGAGGTTGCAGAAGAGACCCCAGGTGTCAGGCAGTTCATGCCGTCAAAAGCCCGCCAATGTCTTTTGTGCAAGGTTTTAGAATTTTCATAATATAACCCATATTATTTGACATTTTGTTATTTATCAGCAATTTTAGTATTGGAAAGTTTTGATTTTACGTAGGTTGCAGAAGAAACCCCAGGTGTCAGGCAGTTCATGCCGTCAAAAGCCCGCCAATGTCTTTTGTGCAAGATTTTGAGTTCAGTATAAACTTATAGCTAATTTATTTATTATTATTATTTAAAACATTTTAGATGAATACGGATTGTAGCTCGCCGTTCTGGCGAGGTTGCAGAAGAGACCCCAGGTGTCAGGCAGTTCATGCCGTCAAAAGCCCGCCAATGTCTTTTGTGCAAGATTTTGAGTTCAGTATAAACTTATAACTAATTTATTTATTATTATTATTTAAAATATTTTAGATGAATACGGATTGTAGCTCGGCGTTCTGGCGAGGTTGCAGAAGAGACCCCAGGTGTCAGGCAGTTCATGCCGTCAAAAGCCCGCCAATGTCTTTTGTGCAAGATTTTGAGTTCAGTATAAACTTATAACTAATTTATTTATTATTATTATTTAAAACATTTTAGATGAATACGGATTGTAGCTCGCCGTTCTGGCGAGGTTGCAGAAGAGACCCCAGGTGTCAGGCAGTTCATGCCGTGAAAAGCCCGCCAATGTCTTTTGTGCAAGATTTTGAGTTCAGTATAAACTTATAACTAATTTATTTATTATTATTATTTAAAAAATTTTAGATGAATACGGATTGTAGCTCGCCGTTCTGGCGAGGTTGCAGAAGAGACCCCAGGTGTCAGGCAGTTCATGCCGTCAAAAGCCTGCCAATGTCTTTTGTGCAAGATTTTAGAATTTTCATAATATAACCCATATTATTTGACATTTTGTTATTTATCAGCAATTTTAGTATTGGAAAGTTTTGATTTTACGTAGGTTGCAGAAGAAACCCCAGGTGTCAGGCAGTTCATGCCGTCAAAAGCCCGCCAATGTCTTTTGTGCAAGATTTTGAGTTCAGTATAAACTTATAACTAATTTATTTATTATTATTATTTAAAACATTTTAGATGAATACGGATTGTAGCTCGCCGTTCTGGCGAGGTTGCAGAAGAGACCCCAGGTGTCAGGCAGTTCATGCCGTCAAAAGCCCGCCAATGTCTTTTGTGCAAGATTCTGAGTTCAGTATAAACTTATAACTAATTTATTTATTATTATTATTTAAAACATTTTAGATGAATACGAATTGTAGCTCGCCGTTCTGGCGAGGTTGCAGAAGAGACCCCAGGTGTCAGGCAGTTCATGCCGTCAAAAGCCTGCCAATGTCTTTTGTGCAAGATTTTAGAATTTTCATAATATAACCCATATTATTTGACATTTTGTTATTTATCAGCAATTTTAGTATTGGAAAGTTTTGATTTTACGTAGGTTGCAGAAGAAACCCCAGGTGTCAGGCAGTTCATGCCGTCAAAAGCCCCCCAATGTCTTTTGTGCAAGATTTTGAGTTCAGTATAAACTTATAACTAATTTATTTATTATTATTATTTAAAACATTTTAGATGAATACGGATTGTAGCTCGCCGTTCTGGCGAGGTTGCAGAAGAGACCCCAGGTGTCAGGCAGTTCATGCCGTAAAAAGCCCACCAATGTCTTTTGTGCAAGATTTTGAGTTCAGTATAAACTTATAACTAATTTATTTATTATTATTATTTAAAACATTTTAGATGAATACGGATTGTAGCTCGCCATTCTGGCGAGGTTGCAGAAGAGACCCCAGGTGTCAGGCAGTTCATGCCGTCAAAAGCCTGCCAATGTCTTTTGTGCAAGATTTTAGAATTTTCATAATATAACCCATATTATTTGACATTTTGTTATTTATCAGCAATTTTAGTATTGGAAAGTTTTGATTTTACGTAGGTTGCAGAAGAAACCCCAGGTGTCAGGCAGTTCATGCCGTCAAAAGCCCGCCAATGTCTTTTGTGCAAGATTTTGAGTTCAGTATAAACTTATAACTAATTTATTTATTTATTATTATTATTTAAAACATTTTAGATGAATACGGATTGTAGCTCACCGTTCTGGCGAGGTTGCAGAAGAGACCCCAGGTGTCAGGCAGTTCATGCCGTCAAAAGCCCGCCAATGTCTTTTGTGCAAGATTTTAGAATTTTCATAATATAACCCATATTATTTGACATTTTGTTATTTATCAGCAATTTTAGTATTGGAAAGTTTTGATTGTACGTAGGTTGCAGAAGAAACCCCAGGTGTCAGGCAGTTCATGCCGTCAAAAGCCCCCCAATGTCTTTTGTGCAAGATTTTGAGTTCAGTATAAACTTATAACTAATTTATTTATTATTATTATTTAAAACATTTTAGATGAATACGGATTGTAGCTCGCCGTTCTGGCGAGGTTGCAGAAGAGACCCCAGGTGTCAGGCAGTTCATGCCGTCAAAAGCCCGCCAATGTCTTTTGTGCAAGATTTTGAGTTCAGTATAAACTTATAACTAATTTATTTATTATTATTATTTAAAACATTTTAGATGAATACGGATTGTAGCTCGCCGTTCTGGCGAGGTTGCAGAAGAGACCCCAGGTGTCAGGCAGTTCATGCCGTCAAAAGCCTGCCAATGTCTTTTGTGCAAGCTTTTAGAATTTTCATAATATAACCCATATTATTTGACATTTTGTTATTTATCAGCAATTTTAGTATTGGAAAGTTTTGATTTTACGTAGGTTGCAGAAGAAACCCCAGGTGTCAGGCAGTTCATGCCGTCAAAAGCCCCCCAATGTCTTTTGTGCAAGATTTTGAGTTCAGTATAAACTTATAACTAATTTATTTATTATTATTATTTAAAACATTTTAGATGAATACGGATTGTAGCTCGCCGTTCTGGCGAGGTTGCAGAAGAGACCCCAGGTGTCAGGCAGTTCATGCCGTAAAAAGCCCACCAATGTCTTTTGTGCAAGATTTTGAGTTCAGTATAAACTTATAACTAATTTATTTATTATTATTATTTAAAACATTTTAGATGAATACGGATTGTAGCTCGCCATTCTGGCGAGGTTGCAGAAGAGACCCCAGGTGTCAGGCAGTTCATGCCGTCAAAAGCCTGCCAATGTCTTTTGTGCAAGATTTTAGAATTTTCATAATATAACCCATATTATTTGACATTTTGTTATTTATCAGCAATTTTAGTATTGGAAAGTTTTGATTTTACGTAGGTTGCAGAAGAAACCCCAGGTGTCAGGCAGTTCATGCCGTCAAAAGCCCGCCAATGTCTTTTGTGCAAGATTTTGAGTTCAGTATAAACTTATAACTAATTTATTTATTTATTATTATTATTTAAAACATTTTAGATGAATACGGATTGTAGCTCACCGTTCTGGCGAGGTTGCAGAAGAGACCCCAGGTGTCAGGCAGTTCATGCCGTCAAAAGCCCGCCAATGTCTTTTGTGCAAGATTTTAGAATTTTCATAATATAACCCATATTATTTGACATTTTGTTATTTATCAGCAATTTTAGTATTGGAAAGTTTTGATTGTACGTAGGTTGCAGAAGAAACCCCAGGTGTCAGGCAGTTCATGCCGTCAAAAGCCCCCCAATGTCTTTTGTGCAAGATTTTGAGTTCAGTATAAACTTATAACTAATTTATTTATTATTATTATTTAAAACATTTTAGATGAATACGGATTGTAGCTCGCCGTTCTGGCGAGGTTGCAGAAGAGACCCCAGGTGTCAGGCAGTTCATGCCGTCAAAAGCCCGCCAATGTCTTTTGTGCAAGATTTTGAGTTCAGTATAAACTTATAACTAATTTATTTATTATTATTATTTAAAACATTTTAGATGAATACGGATTGTAGCTCGCCGTTCTGGCGAGGTTGCAGAAGAGACCCCAGGTGTCAGGCAGTTCATGCCGTCAAAAGCCTGCCAATGTCTTTTGTGCAAGCTATTAGAATTTTCATAATATAACCCATATTATTTGACATTTTGTTATTTATCAGCAATTTTAGTATTGGAAAGTTTTGATTTTACGTAGGTTGCAGAAGAAACCCCAGGTGTCAGGCAGTTCATGCCGTCAAAAGCCCCCCAATGTCTTTTGTGCAAGATTTTGAGTTCAGTATAAACTTATAACTAATTTATTTATTATTATTATTTAAAACATTTTAGATGAATACGGATTGTAGCTCGCCGTTCTGGCGAGGTTGCAGAAGAGACCCCAGGTGTCAGGCAGTTCATGCCGTAAAAAGCCCACCAATGTCTTTTGTGCAAGATTTTGAGTTCAGTATAAACTTATAACTAATTTATTTATTATTATTATTTAAAACATTTTAGATGAATACGGATTGTAGCTCGCCATTCTGGCGAGGTTGCAGAAGAGACCCCAGGTGTCAGGCAGTTCATGCCGTCAAAAGCCTGCCAATGTCTTTTGTGCAAGATTTTAGAATTTTCATAATATAACCCATATTATTTGACATTTTGTTATTTATCAGCAATTTTAGTATTGGAAAGTTTTGATTTTACGTAGGTTGCAGAAGAAACCCCAGGTGTCAGGCAGTTCATGCCGTCAAAAGCCCGCCAATGTCTTTTGTGCAAGATTTTGAGTTCAGTATAAACTTATAACTAATTTATTTATTTATTATTATTATTTAAAACATTTTAGATGAATACGGATTGTAGCTCACCGTTCTGGCGAGGTTGCAGAAGAGACCCCAGGTGTCAGGCAGTTCATGCCGTCAAAAGCCCACCAATGTCTTTTGTGCAAGATTTTGAGTTCAGTATAAACTTATAACTAATTTATTTATTATTATTATTTAAAACATTTTAGATGAATACGGATTGTAGCTCGCCATTCTGGCGAGGTTGCAGAAGAGACCCCAGGTGTCAGGCAGTTCATGCCGTCAAAAGCCTGCCAATGTCTTTTGTGCAAGATTTTAGAATTTTCATAATATAACCCATATTATTTGACATTTTGTTCTTTATCAGCAATTTTAGTATTGGAAAGTTTTGATTTTACGTAGGTTGCAGAAGAAACCCCAGGTGTCAGGCAGTTCATGCCGTCAAAAGCCCGCCAATGACTTTTGTGCAAGATTTTGAGTACAGTAGAAACTTATAACTAATTTATTTATTTATTATTATTATTTAAAACATTTTAGATGAATACGGATTGTAGCTCACCGTTCTGGCGAGGTTGCAGAAGAGACCCCAGGTGTCAGGCAGTTCATGCCGTCAAAAGCCCGCCAATGTCTTTTGTGCAAGATTTTAGAATTTTCATAATATAACCCATATTATTTGACATTTTGTTATTTATCAGCAATTTTAGTATTGGAAAGTTTTGATTGTACGTAGGTTGCAGAAGAAACCCCAGGTGTCAGGCAGTTCATGCCGTCAAAAGCCCCCCAATGTCTTTTGTGCAAGATTTTGAGTTCAGTATAAACTTATAACTAATTTATTTATTATTATTATTTAAAACATTTTAGATGAATACGGATTGTAGCTCGCCGTTCTGGCGAGGTTGCAGAAGAGACCCCAGGTGTCAGGCAGTTCATGCCGTCAAAAGCCCGCCAATGTCTTTTGTGCAAGATTTTGAGTTCAGTATAAACTTATAACTAATTTATTTATTATTATTATTTAAAACATTTTAGATGAATACGGATTGTAGCTCGCCGTTCTGGCGAGGTTGCAGAAGAGACCCCAGGTGTCAGGCAGTTCATGCCGTCAAAAGCCTGCCAATGTCTTTTGTGCAAGATTTTAGAATTTTCATAATATAACCCATATTATTTGACATTTTGTTATTTATCAGCAATTTTAGTATTGGAAAGTTTTGATTTTACGTAGGTTGCAGAAGAAACCCCAGATGTCAGGCAGTTCATGCCGTCAAAAGCCCGCCAATGTCTTTTGTGCAAGATTTTGAGTTCAGTATAAACTTATAACTAATTTATTTATTATTATTATTTAAAACATTTTAGATGAATACGGATTGTAGCTCGCCGTTCTGGCGAGGTTGCAGAAGAGACCCCAGGTGTCAGGCAGTTCATGCCGTCAAAAGCCCGCCAATGTCTTTTGTGCAAGATTTTGAGTTCAGTATAAACTTATAACTAATTTATTTATTATTATTATTTAAAACATTTTAGATGAATACGGATTGTAGCTCGCCGTTCTGGCGAGGTTGCAGAAGAGACCCCAGGTGTCAGGCAGTTCATGCCGTCAAAAGCCTGCCAATGTCTTTTGTGCAAGATTTTAGAATTTTCATAATATAACCCATATTATTTGACATTTTGTTATTTATCAGCAATTTTAGTATTGGAAAGTTTTGATTTTACGTAGGTTGCAGAAGAAACCCCAGGTGTCAGGCAGTTCATGCCGTCAAAAGCCCGCCAATGTCTTTTGTGCAAGATTTTGAGTTCAGTATAAACTTATAACTAATTTATTTATTATTATTATTTAAAACATTTTAGATGAATACGGATTGTAGCTCGCCGTTCTGGCGAGGTTGCAGAAGAGACCCCAGGTGTCAGGCAGTTCATGCCGTCAAAAGCCCGCCAATGTCTTTTGTGCAAGATTTTGAGTTCAGTATAAACTTATAACTAATTTATTTATTATTATTATTTAAAACATTTTAGATGAATACGGATTGTAGCTCGCCGTTCTGGCGAGGTTGCAGAAGAGACCCCAGGTGTCAGGCAGTTCATGCCGTCAAAAGCCTGCCAATGTCTTTTGTGCAAGATTTTAGAATTTTCATAATATAACCCATATTATTTGACATTTTGTTATTTATCAGCAATTTTAGTATTGGAAAGTTTTGATTTTACGTAGGTTGCAGAAGAAACCCCAGGTGTCAGGCAGTTCATGCCGTCAAAAGCCCGCCAATGTCTTTTGTGCAAGATTTTGAGTTCAGTATAAACTTATAACTAATTTATTTATTATTATTATTTAAAACATTTTAGATGAATACGGATTGTAGCTCGCCGTTCTGGCGAGGTTGCAGAAGAGACCCCAGGTGTCAGGCAGTTCATGCCGTCAAAAGCCCGCCAATGTCTTTTGTGCAAGATTTTGAGTTCAGTATAAACTTAGAACTAATTTATTTATTATTTTTATTTAAAACATTTTAGATGAATACGAATTGTAGCTCGCCGTTCTGGCGAGGTTGCAGAAGAGACCCCAGGTGTCAGGCAGTTCATGCCGTCAAAAGCCCGCCAATGTCTTTTGTGCAAGATTTTGAGTTCAGTATAAACTTATAACTAATTTATTTATTATTATTATTTAAAACATTTTAGATGAATACGGATTGTAGCTCGCCGTTCTGGCGAGGTTGCAGAAGAGACCCCAGGTGTCAGGCAGTTCATGCCGTCAAAAGCCTGCCAATGTCTTTTGTGCAAGATTTTAGAATTTTCATAATATAACCCATATTATTTGACATTTTGTTATTTATCAGCAATTTTAGTATTGCAAAGTTTTGATTTTACGTAGGTTGCAGAAGAAACCCCAGGTGTCAAGCAGTTCATGCCGTCAAAAGCCCGCCAATGTCTTTTGTGCAAGATTTTGAGTTCAGTATAAACTTATAACTTATTTATTTATTATTATTATTTAAAACATTTTAGATGAATACGGATTGTAGCTCGCCGTTCTGGCGAGGTTGCAGAAGAGACCCCAGGTGTCAGGCAGTTCATGCCGTCAAAAGCCTGCCAATGTCTTTTGTGCAAGATTTTGAGTTCAGTATAAACTTATAACTAATTTATTTATTATTATTATTTAAAACATTTTAGATGAATACGGATTGTAGCTCGCCGTTCTGGCGAGGTTGCAGAAGAGACCCCAGGTGTCAGGCAGTTCAACCGTCAAAAGCCCGCCAATGTCTTTTGTGCAAGATTTTGAGTTCAGTATAAACTTATAACTAATTTATTTATTATTATTATTTAAAACATTTTAGATGAATACGAATTGTAGCTCGCCGTTCTGGCGAGGTTGCAGAAGAGACCCCAGGTGTCAGGCAGTTCATGCCGTCAAAAGCCCGCCAATGTCTTTTGTGCAAGATTTTGAGTTCAGTATAAACTTATAACTAATTTATTTATTATTATTATTTAAAACATTTTAGATGAATACGGATTGTAGCTCGCCGTTCTGGCGAGGTTGCAGAAGAGACCCCAGGTGTCAGGCAGTTCATGCCGTGAAAAGCGCGCCAATGTCTTTTGTGAGAGATTTTGAGTTCAGTATAAACTTATAACTAATTTATTTATTATTATTATTTAAAACATTTTAGATGAATACGGATTGTAGCTCGCCGTTCTGGCGAGGTTGCAGAAGAGACCCCAGGTGTCAGGCAGTTCATGCCGTCAAAAGCCTGCCAATGTCTTTTGTGCAAGATTTTAGAATTTTCATAATATAACCCATATTATTTGACATTTTGTTATTTATCAGCAATTTTAGTATTGGAAAGTTTTGATTTTACGTAGGTTGCAGAAGAAACCCCAGGTGTCAGGCAGTTCATGCCGTCAAAAGCCCGCCAATGTCTTTTGTGCAAGATTTTGAGTTCAGTATAAACTTATAACTAATTTATTTATTATTATTATTTAAAACATTTTAGATGAATACGGATTGTAGCTCGCCGTTCTGGCGAGGTTGCAGAAGAGACCCCAGGTGTCAGGCAGTTCATGCCGTAAAAAGCCCACCAATGTCTTTTGTGCAAGATTTTGAGTTCAGTATAAACTTATAACTAATTTATTTATTATTATTATTTAAAACATTTTAGATGAATACGGATTGTAGCTCGCCATTCTGGCGAGGTTGCAGAAGAGACCCCAGGTGTCAGGCAGTTCATGCCGTCAAAAGCCTGCCAATGTCTTTTGTGCAAGATTTTAGAATTTTCATAATATAACCCATATTATTTGACATTTTGTTATTTATCAGCAATTTTAGTATTGGAAAGTTTTGATTTTACGTAGGTTGCAGAAGAAACCCCAGGTGTCAGGCAGTTCATGCCGTCAAAAGCCCGCCAATGTCTTTTGTGCAAGATTTTGAGTTCAGTATAAACTTATAACTAATTTATTTATTATTATTATTTAAAACATTTTAGATGAATACGGATTGTAGCTCGCCATTCTGGCGAGGTTGCAGAAGAGACCCCAGGTGTCAGGCAGTTCATGCCGTCAAAAGCCTGCCAATGTCTTTTGTGCAAGATTTTAGAATTTTCATAATATAACCCATATTATTTGACATTTTGTTCTTTATCAGCAATTTTAGTATTGGAAAGTTTTGATTTTACGTAGGTTGCAGAAGAAACCCCAGGTGTCAGGCAGTTCATGCCGTCAAAAGCCCGCCAATGACTTTTGTGCAAGATTTTGAGTTCAGTAGAAACTTATAACTAATTTATTTATTTATTATTATTATTTAAAACATTTTAGATGAATACGGATTGTAGCTCACCGTTCTGGCGAGGTTGCAGAAGAGACCCCAGGTGTCAGGCAGTTCATGCCGTCAAAAGCCCGCCAATGTCTTTTGTGCAAGATTTTAGAATTTTCATAATATAACCCATATTATTTGACATTTTGTTATTTATCAGCAATTTTAGTATTGGAAAGTTTTGATTTTACGTAGGTTGCAGAAGAAACCCCAGGTGTCAGGCAGTTCATGCCGTCAAAAGCCCGCCAATGTCTTTTGTGCAATATTTTGAGTTCAGTATAAACTTATAACTAATTTATTTATTATTATTATTTAAAACATTTTAGATGAATACGGATTGTAGCTCGCCGTTCTGGCGAGGTTGCAGAAGAGACCCCAGGTGTCAGGCAGTTCATGCCGTCAAAAGCCTGCCAATGTCTTTTGTGCAAGATTTTAGAATTTTCATAATATAACCCATATTATTTGACATTTTGTTATTTATCAGCAATTTTAGTATTGGAAAGTTTTGATTTTACGTAGGTTGCAGAAGAAACCCCAGGTGTCAGGCAGTTCATGCCGTCAAAAGCCCGCCAATGTCTTTTGTGCAAGATTTTGAGTTCAGTATAAACTTATAACTAATTTATTTATTATTATTATTTAAAACATTTTAGATGAATACGGATTGTAGCTCGCCGTTCTGGCGAGGTTGCAGAAGAGACCCCAGGTGTCAGGCAGTTCATGCCGTCAAAAGCCCGCCAATGTCTTTTGTGCAAGATTTTGAGTTCAGTAGAAACTTATAACTAATTTATTTATTATTATTATTTAAAACATTTTAGATGAATACGAATTGTAGCTCGCCGTTCTGGCGAGGTTGCAGAAGAGACCCCAGGTGTCAGGCAGTTCATGCCGTCAAAAGCCCGCCAATGTCTTTTGTGCAAGATTTTGAGTTCAGTATAAACTTATAACTAATTTATTTATTATTATTATTTAAAACATTTTAGATGAATACGGATTGTAGCTCGCCGTTCTGGCGAGGTTGCAGAAGAGACCCCAGGTGTCAGGCAGTTCATGCCGTCAAAAGCCTGCCAATGTCTTTTGTGCAAGATTTTAGAATTTTCATAATATAACCCATATTATTTGACATTTTGTTATTTATCAGCAATTTTAGTATTGGAAAGTTTTGATTTTACGTAGGTTGCAGAAGAAACCCCAGGTGTCAGGCAGTTCATGCCGTCAAAAGCCCGCCAATGTCTTTTGTGCAAGATTTTGAGTTCAGTATAAACTTATAACTAATTTATTTATTATTATTATTTAAAACATTTTAGATGAATACGGATTGTAGCTCGCCGTTCTGGCGAGGTTGCAGAAGAGACCCCAGGTGTCAGGCAGTTCATGCCGTCAAAAGCCCGCCAATGTCTTTTGTGCAAGATTTTGAGTTCAGTATAAACTTAGAACTAATTTATTTATTATTTTTATTTAAAACATTTTAGATGAATACGAATTGTAGCTCGCCGTTCTGGCGAGGTTGCAGAAGAGACCCCAGGTGTCAGGCAGTTCATGCCGTCAAAAGCCCGCCAATGTCTTTTGTGCAAGGTTTTGAGTTCAGTATAAACTTATAACTAATTTATTTATTATTATTATTTAAAACATTTTAGATGAATACGGATTGTAGCTCGCCGTTCTGGCGAGGTTGCAGAAGAGACCCCAGGTGTCAGGCAGTTCATGCCGTCAAAAGCCTGCCAATGTCTTTTGTGCAAGATTTTAGAATTTTCATAATATAACCCATATTATTTGACATTTTGTTATTTATCAGCAATTTTAGTATTGGAAAGTTTTGATTTTACGTAGGTTGCAGAAGAAACCCCAGGTGTCAGGCAGTTCATGCCGTCAAAAGCCCGCCAATGTCTTTTGTGCAAGATTTTGAGTTCAGTATAAACTTATAACTAATTTATTTATTATTATTATTTAAAACATTTTAGATGAATACGGATTGTAGCTCGCCGTTCTGGCGAGGTTGCAGAAGAGACCCCAGGTGTCAGGCAGTTCATGCCGTCAAAAGCCCGCCAATGTCTTTTGTGCAAGATTTTGAGTTCAGTATAAACTTATAACTAATTTATTTATTATTATTATTTAAAACATTTTAGATGAATACGGATTGTAGCTCGCCGTTCTGGCGAGGTTGCAGAAGAGACCCCAGGTGTCAGGCAGTTCATGCCGTGAAAAGCGCGCCAATGTCTTTTGTGCAAGGTTTTGAGTTCAGTATAAACTTATAACTAATTTATTTATTATTATTATTTAAAACATTTTAGATGAATACGGATTGTAGCTCGCCGTTCTGGCGAGGTTGCAGAAGAGACCCCAGGTGTCAGGCAGTTCATGCCGTCAAAAGCCTGCCAATGTCTTTTGTGCAAGATTTTAGAATTTTCATAATATAACCCATATTATTTGACATTTTGTTATTTATCAGCAATTTTAGTATTGGAAAGTTTTGATTTTACGTAGGTTGCAGAAGAAACCCCAGGTGTCAAGCAGTTCATGCCGTCAAAAGCCCGCCAATGTCTTTTGTGCAAGATTTTGAGTTCAGTATAAACTTATAACTAATTTATTTATTATTATTATTTAAAACATTTTAGATGAATACGGATTGTAGCTCGCCGTTCTGGCGAGGTTGCAGAAGAGACCCCAGGTGTCAGGCAGTTCATGCCGTCAAAAGCCTGCTAGTGTCTTTTGTGCAAGATTTTGAGTTCAGTATAAACTTATAACTAATTTATTTATTATTATTATTTAAAACATTTTAGATGAATACGGATTGTAGCTCGCCGTTCTGGCGAGGTTGCAGAAGAGACCCCAGGTGTCAGGCAGTTCATGCCGTCAAAAGCCCGCCAATGTCTTTTGTGGAAGATTTCAGAATTTTCATAATATAACCCATATTTTTTGACATTTTGTTATTTATCAGCAATTTTAGTATTGGAAAGTTTTGATTTTACGTAGGTTGCAGAAGAAACCCCAGGTGTCAGGCAGTTCATGCCGTCAAAAGCCCCCCAATGTCTTTTGTGCAAGATTTTGAGTTCAGTATAAACTTATAACTAATTTATTTATTATTATTATTTAAAACATTTTAGATGAATACGGATTGTAGCTCGCCGTTCTGGCGAGGTTGCAGAAGAGACCCCAGGTGTCAGGCAGTTCATGCCGTAAAAAGCCCACCAATGTCTTTTGTGCAAGATTTTGAGTTCAGTATAAACTTATAACTAATTTATTTATTATTATTATTTAAAACATTTTAGATGAATACGGATTGTAGCTCGCCATTCTGGCGAGGTTGCAGAAGAGACCCCAGGTGTCAGGCAGTTCATGCCGTCAAAAGCCTGCCAATGTCTTTTGTGCAAGATTTTAGAATTTTCATAATATAACCCATATTATTTGACATTTTGTTATTTATCAGCAATTTTAGTATTGGAAAGTTTTGATTTTACGTAGGTTGCAGAAGAAACCCCAGGTGTCAGGCAGTTCATGCCGTCAAAAGCCCGCCAATGTCTTTTGTGCAAGATTTTGAGTTCAGTATAAACTTATAACTAATTTATTTATTATTATTATTTAAAACATTTTAGATGAATACGGATTGTAGCTCGCCATTCTGGCGAGGTTGCAGAAGAGACCCCAGGTGTCAGGCAGTTCATGCCGTCAAAAGCCCGCCAATGTCTTTTGTGCAAGATTTTGAGTTCAGTATAAACTTATAACTAATTTATTTATTATTATTATTTAAAACATTTTAGATGAATACGGATTGTAGCTCGCCGTTCTGGCGAGGTTGCAGAAGAGACCCCAGGTGTCAGGCAGTTCATGCCGTCAAAAGCCTGCCAATGTCTTTTGTGCAAGATTTTGAGTTCAGTATAAACTTATAACTAATTTATTTATTATTATTATTTAAAACATTTTAGATGAATACGGATTGTAGCTCGCCGTTCTGGCGAGGTTGCAGAAGAGACCCCAGGTGTCAGGCAGTTCATGCCGTCAAAAGCCTGCCAATGTCTTTTGTGCAAGATTTTAGAATTTTCATAATATAACCCATATTATTTGACATTTTGTTATTTATCAGCAATTTTAGTATTGGAAAGTTTTGATTTTACGTAGGTTGCAGAAGAAACCCCAGGTGTCAGGCAGTTCATGCCGTCAAAAGCCCGCCAATGTCTTTTGTGCAAGATTTTGAGTTCAGTATAAACTTATAACTAATTTATTTATTATTATTATTTAAAACATTTTAGATGAATACGGATTGTAGCTCGCCGTTCTGGCGAGGTTGCAGAAGAGACCCCAGGTGTCAGGCAGTTCATGCCGTCAAAAGCCCGCCAATGTCTTTTGTGCAAGATTTTGAGTTCAGTATAAACTTATAACTAATTTATTTATTATTATTATTTAAAACATTTTAGATGAATACGGATTGTAGCTCGCCGTTCTGGCGAGGTTGCAGAAGAGACCCCAGGTGTCAGGCAGTTCATGCCGTGAAAAGCGCGCCAATGTCTTTTGTGCAAGGTTTTGAGTTCAGTATAAACTTATAACTAATTTATTTATTATTATTATTTAAAACATTTTAGATGAATACGGATTGTAGCTCGCCGTTCTGGCGAGGTTGCAGAAGAGACCCCAGGTGTCAGGCAGTTCATGCCGTCAAAAGCCTGCCAATGTCTTTTGTGCAAGATTTTAGAATTTTCATAATATAACCCATATTATTTGACATTTTGTTATTTATCAGCAATTTTAGTATTGGATAGTTTTGATTTTACGTAGGTTGCAGAAGAAACCCCAGGTGTCAAGCAGTTCATGCCGTCAAAAGCCCGCCAATGTCTTTTGTGCAAGATTTTGAGTTCAGTATAAACTTATAACTAATTTATTTATTATTATTATTTAAAACATTTTAGATGAATACGGATTGTAGCTCGCCGTTCTGGCGAGGTTGCAGAAGAGACCCCAGGTGTCAGGCAGTTCATGCCGTCAAAAGCCTGCTAGTGTCTTTTGTGCAAGATTTTGAGTTCAGTATAAACTTATAACTAATTTATTTATTATTATTATTTAAAACATTTTAGATGAATACGGATTGTAGCTCGCCGTTCTGGCGAGGTTGCAGAAGAGACCCCAGGTGTCAGGCAGTTCATGCCGTCAAAAGCCTGCCAATGTCTTTTGTGCAAGATTTTAGAATTTTCATAATATAACCCATATTATTTGACATTTTGTTATTTATCAGCAATTTTAGTATTGGAAAGTTTTGATTTTACGTAGGTTGCAGAAGAAACCCCAGGTGTCAGGCAGTTCATGCCGTCAAAAGCCCGCCAATGTCTTTTGTGCAAGATTTTGAGTTCAGTATAAACTTATAACTAATTTATTTATTATTATTATTTAAAACATTTTAGATGAATACGGATTGTAGCTCGCCGTTCTGGCGAGGTTGCAGAAGAGACCCCAGGTGTCAGGCAGTTCATGCCGTAAAAAGCCCACCAATGTCTTTTGTGCAAGATTTTGAGTTCAGTATAAACTTATAACTAATTTATTTATTATTATTATTTAAAACATTTTAGATGAATACGGATTGTAGCTCGCCATTCTGGCGAGGTTGCAGAAGAGACCCCAGGTGTCAGGCAGTTCATGCCGTCAAAAGCCTGCCAATGTCTTTTGTGCAAGATTTTAGAATTTTCATAATATAACCCATATTATTTGACATTTTGTTATTTATCAGCAATTTTAGTATTGGAAAGTTTTGATTTTACGTAGGTTGCAGAAGAAACCCCAGGTGTCAGGCAGTTCATGCCGTCAAAAGCCCGCCAATGTCTTTTGTGCAAGATTTTGAGTTCAGTATAAACTTATAACTAATTTATTTATTATTATTATTTAAAACATTTTAGATGAATACGGATTGTAGCTCGCCATTCTGGCGAGGTTGCAGAAGAGACCCCAGGTGTCAGGCAGTTCATGCCGTCAAAAGCCTGCCAATGTCTTTTGTGCAAGATTTTAGAATTTTCATAATATAACCCATATTATTTGACATTTTGTTCTTTATCAGCAATTTTAGTATTGGAAAGTTTTGATTTTACGTAGGTTGCAGAAGAAACCCCAGGTGTCAGGCAGTTCATGCCGTCAAAAGCCCGCCAATGACTTTTGTGCAAGATTTTGAGTTCAGTAGAAACTTATAACTAATTTATTTATTTATTATTATTATTTAAAACATTTTAGATGAATACGGATTGTAGCTCACCGTTCTGGCGAGGTTGCAGAAGAGACCCCAGGTGTCAGGCAGTTCATGCCGTCAAAAGCCCGCCAATGTCTTTTGTGCAAGATTTTAGAATTTTCATAATATAACCCATATTATTTGACATTTTGTTATTTATCAGCAATTTTAGTATTGGAAAGTTTTGATTGTACGTAGGTTGCAGAAGAAACCCCAGGTGTCAGGCAGTTCATGCCGTCAAAAGCCCCCCAATGTCTTTTGTGCAAGATTTTGAGTTCAGTATAAACTTATAACTTATTTATTTATTATTATTATTTAAAACATTTTAGATGAATACGGATTGTAGCTCGCCGTTCTGGCGAGGTTGCAGAAGAGACCCCAGGTGTCAGGCAGTTCATGCCGTCAAAAGCCCGCCAATGTCTTTTGTGCAAGATTTTGAGTTCAGTATAAACTTATAACTAATTTATTTATTATTATTATTTAAAACATTTTAGATGAATACGGATTGTAGCTCGCCGTTCTGGCGAGGTTGCAGAAGAGACCCCAGGTGTCAGGCAGTTCATGCCGTCAAAAGCCTGCCAATGTCTTTTGTGCAAGATTTTAGAATTTTCATAATATAAACCATATTATTTGACATTTTGTTATTTATCAGCAATTTTAGTATTGGAAAGTTTTGATTTTACGTAGGTTGCAGAAGAAACCCCAGATGTCAGGCAGTTCATGCCGTCAAAAGCCCGCCAATGTCTTTTGTGCAAGATTTTGAGTTCAGTATAAACTTATAACTAATTTATTTATTATTATTATTTAAAACATTTTAGATGAATACGGATTGTAGCTCGCCGTTCTGGCGAGGTTGCAGAAGAGACCCCAGGTGTCAGGCAGTTCATGCCGTCAAAAGCCCGCCAATGTCTTTTGTGCAAGATTTTGAGTTCAGTATAAACTTATAACTAATTTATTTATTATTATTATTTAAAACATTTTAGATGAATACGGATTGTAGCTCGCCGTTCTGGCGAGGTTGCAGAAGAGACCCCAGGTGTCAGGCAGTTCATGCCGTCAAAAGCCTGCCAATGTCTTTTGTGCAAGATTTTAGAATTTTCATAATATAACCCATATTATTTGACATTTTGTTATTTATCAGCAATTTTAGTATTGGAAAGTTTTGATTTTACGTAGGTTGCAGAAGAAACCCCAGGTGTCAGGCAGTTCATGCCGTCAAAAGCCCGCCAATGTCTTTTGTGCAAGATTTTGAGTTCAGTATAAACTTATAACTAATTTATTTATTATTATTATTTAAAACATTTTAGATGAATACGGATTGTAGCTCGCCGTTCTGGCGAGGTTGCAGAAGAGACCCCAGGTGTCAGGCAGTTCATGCCGTCAAAAGCCCGCCAATGTCTTTTGTGCAAGATTTTGAGTTCAGTAGAAACTTATAACTAATTAATTGTTATTATTATTTAAAACATTTTAGATGAATACGAATTGTAGCTCGCCATTCTGGCGAGGTTGCAGAAGAGACCCCAGGTGTCAGGCAGTTCATGCCGTCAAAAGCCTGCCAATGTCTTTTGTGCAAGATTTTAGAATTTTCATAATATAACCCATATTATTTGACATTTTGTTATTTATCAGCAATTTTAGTATTGGAAAGTTTTGATTTTACGTAGGTTGCAGAAGAAACCCCAGGTGTCAGGCAGTTCATGCCGTCAAAAGCCCGCCAATGTCTTTTGTGCAAGATTTTGAGTTCAGTATAAACTTATAACTAATTTATTTATTATTATTATTTAAAACATTTTAGATGAATACGGATTGTAGCTCGCCATTCTGGCGAGGTTGCAGAAGAGACCCCAGGTGTCAGGCAGTTCATGCCGTCAAAAGCCTGCCAATGTCTTTTGTGCAAGATTTTAGAATTTTCATAATATAACCCATATTATTTGACATTTTGTTCTTTATCAGCAATTTTAGTATTGGAAAGTTTTGATTTTACGTAGGTTGCAGAAGAAACCCCAGGTGTCAGGCAGTTCATGCCGTCAAAAGCCCGCCAATGACTTTTGTGCAAGATTTTGAGTTCAGTAGAAACTTATAACTAATTTATTTATTTATTATTATTATTTAAAACATTTTAGATGAATACGGATTGTAGCTCACCGTTCTGGCGAGGTTGCAGAAGAGACCCCAGGTGTCAGGCAGTTCATGCCGTCAAAAGCCCGCCAATGTCTTTTGTGCAAGATTTTAGAATTTTCATAATATAACCCATATTATTTGACATTTTGTTATTTATCAGCAATTTTAGTATTGGAAAGTTTTGATTGTACGTAGGTTGCAGAAGAAACCCCAGGTGTCAGGCAGTTCATGCCGTCAAAAGCCCCCCAATGTCTTTTGTGCAAGATTTTGAGTTCAGTATAAACTTATAACTAATTTATTTATTATTATTATTTAAAACATTTTAGATGAATACGGATTGTAGCTCGCCGTTCTGGCGAGGTTGCAGAAGAGACCCCAGGTGTCAGGCAGTTCATGCCGTCAAAAGCCCGCCAATGTCTTTTGTGCAAGATTTTGAGTTCAGTATAAACTTATAACTAATTTATTTATTATTATTATTTAAAACATTTTAGATGAATACGGATTGTAGCTCGCCGTTCTGGCGAGGTTGCAGAAGAGACCCCAGGTGTCAGGCAGTTCATGCCGTCAAAAGCCTGCCAATGTCTTTTGTGCAAGATTTTAGAATTTTCATAATATAACCCATATTATTTGACATTTTGTTATTTATCAGCAATTTTAGTATTGGAAAGTTTTGATTTTACGTAGGTTGCAGAAGAAACCCCAGATGTCAGGCAGTTCATGCCGTCAAAAGCCCGCCAATGTCTTTTGTGCAAGATTTTGAGTTCAGTATAAACTTATAACTAATTTATTTATTATTATTATTTAAAACATTTTAGATGAATACGGATTGTAGCTCGCCGTTCTGGCGAGGTTGCAGAAGAGACCCCAGGTGTCAGGCAGTTCATGCCGTCAAAAGCCCGCCAATGTCTTTTGTGCAAGATTTTGAGTTCAGTATAAACTTATAACTAATTTATTTATTATTATTATTTAAAACATTTTAGATGAATACGGATTGTAGCTCGCCGTTCTGGCGAGGTTGCAGAAGAGACCCCAGGTGTCAGGCAGTTCATGCCGTCAAAAGCCTGCCAATGTCTTTTGTGCAAGATTTTAGAATTTTCATAATATAACCCATATTATTTGACATTTTGTTATTTATCAGCAATTTTAGTATTGGAAAGTTTTGATTTTACGTAGGTTGCAGAAGAAACCCCAGGTGTCAGGCAGTTCATGCCGTCAAAAGCCCGCCAATGTCTTTTGTGCAAGATTTTGAGTTCAGTATAAACTTATAACTAATTTATTTATTATTATTATTTAAAACATTTTAGATGAATACGGATTGTAGCTCGCCGTTCTGGCGAGGTTGCAGAAGAGACCCCAGGTGTCAGGCAGTTCATGCCGTCAAAAGCCCGCCAATGTCTTTTGTGCAAGATTTTGAGTTCAGTAGAAACTTATAACTAATTTATTTATTATTATTATTTAAAACATTTTAGATGAATACGAATTGTAGCTCGCCGTTCTGGCGAGGTTGCAGAAGAGACCCCAGGTGTCAGGCAGTTCATGCCGTCAAAAGCCCGCCAATGTCTTTTGTGCAAGATTTTGAGTTCAGTATAAACTTATAACTAATTTATTTATTATTATTATTTAAAACATTTTAGATGAATACGGATTGTAGCTCGCCGTTCTGGCGAGGTTGCAGAAGAGACCCCAGGTGTCAGGCAGTTCATGCCGTCAAAAGCCTGCCAATGTCTTTTGTGCAAGATTTTAGAATTTTCATAATATAACCCATATTATTTGACATTTTGTTATTTATCAGCAATTTTAGTATTGGAAAGTTTTGATTTTACGTAGGTTGCAGAAGAAACCCCAGGTGTCAGGCAGTTCATGCCGTCAAAAGCCCGCCAATGTCTTTTGTGCAAGATTTTGAGTTCAGTATAAACTTATAACTAATTTATTTATTATTATTATTTAAAACATTTTAGATGAATACGGATTGTAGCTCGCCGTTCTGGCGAGGTTGCAGAAGAGACCCCAGGTGTCAGGCAGTTCATGCCGTCAAAAGCCCGCCAATGTCTTTTGTGCAAGATTTTGAGTTCAGTATAAACTTAGAACTAATTTATTTATTATTTTTATTTAAAACATTTTAGATGAATACGAATTGTAGCTCGCCGTTCTGGCGAGGTTGCAGAAGAGACCCCAGGTGTCAGGCAGTTCATGCCGTCAAAAGCCCGCCAATGTCTTTTGTGCAAGATTTTGAGTTCAGTATAAACTTATAACTAATTTATTTATTATTATTATTTAAAACATTTTAGATGAATACGGATTGTAGCTCGCCGTTCTGGCGAGGTTGCAGAAGAGACCCCAGGTGTCAGGCAGTTCATGCCGTCAAAAGCCTGCCAATGTCTTTTGTGCAAGATTTTAGAATTTTCATAATATAACCCATATTATTTGACATTTTGTTATTTATCAGCAATTTTAGTATTGGAAAGTTTTGATTTTACGTAGGTTGCAGAAGAAACCCCAGGTGTCAGGCAGTTCATGCCGTCAAAAGCCCGCCAATGTCTTTTGTGCAAGATTTTGAGTTCAGTATAAACTTATAACTAATTTATTTATTATTATTATTTAAAACATTTTAGATGAATACGGATTGTAGCTCGCCGTTCTGGCGAGGTTGCAGAAGAGACCCCAGGTGTCAGGCAGTTCATGCCGTCAAAAGCCCGCCAATGTCTTTTGTGCAAGATTTTGAGTTCAGTATAAACTTATAACTAATTTATTTATTATTATTATTTAAAACATTTTAGATGAATACGGATTGTAGCTCGCCGTTCTGGCGAGGTTGCAGAAGAGACCCCAGGTGTCAGGCAGTTCATGCCGTGAAAAGCGCGCCAATGTCTTTTGTGCAAGGTTTTGAGTTCAGTATAAACTTATAACTAATTTATTTATTATTATTATTTAAAACATTTTAGATGAATACGGATTGTAGCTCGCCGTTCTGGCGAGGTTGCAGAAGAGACCCCAGGTGTCAGGCAGTTCATGCCGTCAAAAGCCTGCCAATGTCTTTTGTGCAAGATTTTAGAATTTTCATAATATAACCCATATTATTTGACATTTTGTTATTTATCAGCAATTTTAGTATTGGAAAGTTTTGATTTTACGTAGGTTGCAGAAGAAACCCCAGGTGTCAAGCAGTTCATGCCGTCAAAAGCCCGCCAATGTCTTTTGTGCAAGATTTTGAGTTCAGTATAAACTTATAACTAATTTATTTATTATTATTATTTAAAACATTTTAGATGAATACGGATTGTAGCTCGCCGTTCTGGCGAGGTTGCAGAAGAGACCCCAGGTGTCAGGCAGTTCATACCGTCAAAAGCCTGCTAGTGTCTTTTGTGCAAGATTTTGAGTTCAGTATAAACTTATAACTAATTTATTTATTATTATTATTTAAAACATTTTAGATGAATACGGATTGTAGCTCGCCGTTCTGGCGAGGTTGCAGAAGAGACCCCAGGTGTCAGGCAGTTCATGCCGTCAAAAGCCCGCCAATGTCTTTTGTGGAAGATTTTAGAATTTTCATAATATAACCCATATTTTTTGACATTTTGTTATTTATCAGCAATTTTAGTATTGGAAAGTTTTGATTTTACGTAGGTTGCAGAAGAAACCCCAGGTGTCAGGCAGTTCATGCCGTCAAAAGCCCCCCAATGTCTTTTGTGCAAGATTTTGAGTTCAGTATAAACTTATAACTAATTTATTTATTATTATTATTTAAAACATTTTAGATGAATACGGATTGTAGCTCGCCGTTCTGGCGAGGTTGCAGAAGAGACCCCAGGTGTCAGGCAGTTCATGCCGTCAAAAGCCCACCAATGTCTTTTGTGCAAGATTTTAGAATTTTCATAATATAACCCATATTATTTGACATTTTGTTATTTATCAGCAATTTTAGTATTGGAAAGTTTTGATTTTACGTAGGTTGCAGAAGAAGCCCCAGGTGTCAGGCAGTTCATGCCGTCAAAAGCCCGCCAATGTCTTTTGTGCAAGATTTTGAGTTCAGTATAAACTTATAACTAATTTATTTATTATTATTATTTAAAACATTTTAGATGAATACGGATTGTAGCTCGCCGTTCTGGCGAGGTTGCAGAAGAGACCCCAGGTGTCAGGCAGTTCATGCCGTCAAAAGCCCGCCAATGTCTTTTGTGCAAGATTTTGAGTTCAGTATAAACTTATAACTAATTTATTTATTATTATTATTTAAAACATTTTAGATGAATACGGATTGTAGCTCGCCGTTCTGGCGAGGTTGCAGAAGAGACCCCAGGTGTCAGGCAGTTCATGCCGTCAAAAGCCTGCCAATGTCTTTTGTGCAAGATTTTGAGTTCAGTATAAACTTATAACTAATTTATTTATTATTATTATTTAAAACATTTTAGATGAATACGGATTGTAGCTCGCCGTTCTGGCGAGGTTGCAGAAGAGACCCCAGGTGTCAGGCAGTTCATGCCGTCAAAAGCCCGCCAATGTCTTTTGTGCAAGATTTTAGAATTTTCATAATATAACCCATATTATTTGACATTTTGTTATTTATCAGCAATTTTAGTATTGGAAAGTTTTGATTGTACGTAGGTTGCAGAAGAAACCCCAGGTGTCAGGCAGTTCATGCCGTCAAAAGCCCCCCAATGTCTTTTGTGCAAGATTTTGAGTTCAGTATAAACTTATAACTAATTTATTTATTATTATTATTTAAAACATTTTAGATGAATACGGATTGTAGCTCGCCGTTCTGGCGAGGTTGCAGAAGAGACCCCAGGTGTCAGGCAGTTCATGCCGTCAAAAGCCCGCCAATGTCTTTTGTGCAAGATTTTGAGTTCAGTATAAACTTATAACTAATTTATTTATTATTATTATTTAAAACATTTTAGATGAATACGGATTGTAGCTCGCCGTTCTGGCGAGGTTGCAGAAGAGACCCCAGGTGTCAGGCAGTTCATGCCGTCAAAAGCCTGCCAATGTCTTTTGTGCAAGATTTTAGAATTTTCATAATATAACCCATATTATTTGACATTTTGTTATTTATCAGCAATTTTAGTATTGGAAAGTTTTGATTTTACGTAGATTGCAGAAGAAACCCCAGATGTCAGGCAGTTCATGCCGTCAAAAGCCCGCCAATGTCTTTTGTGCAAGATTTTGAGTTCAGTATAAACTTATAACTAATTTATTTATTATTATTATTTAAAATATTTTAGATGAATACGGATTGTAGCTCGCCGTTCTGGCGAGGTTGCAGAAGAGACCCCAGGTGTCAGGCAGTTCATGCCGTCAAAAGCCCGCCAATGTCTTTTGTGCAAGATTTTGAGTTCAGTATAAACTTATAACTAATTTATTTATTATTATTATTTAAAACATTTTAGATGAATACGGATTGTAGCTCGCCGTTCTGGCGAGGTTGCAGAAGAGACCCCAGGTGTCAGGCAGTTCATGCCGTCAAAAGCCTGCCAATGTCTTTTGTGCAAGATTTTAGAATTTTCATAATATAACCCATATTATTTGACATTTTGTTATTTATCAGCAATTTTAGTATTGGAAAGTTTTGATTTTACGTAGGTTGCAGAAGAAACCCCAGGTGTCAGGCAGTTCATGCCGTCAAAAGCCCGCCAATGTCTTTTGTGCAAGATTTTGAGTTCAGTATAAACTTATAACTAATTTATTTATTATTATTATTTAAAACATTTTAGATGAATACGGATTGTAGCTCGCCGTTCTGGCGAGGTTGCAGAAGAGACCCCAGGTGTCAGGCAGTTCATGCCGTCAAAAGCCCGCCAATGTCTTTTGTGCAAGATTTTGAGTTCAGTAGAAACTTATAACTAATTTATTTATTATTATTATTTAAAACATTTTAGATGAATACGGATTGTAGCTCGCCGTTCTGGCGAGGTTGCAGAAGAGACCCCAGGTGTCAGGCAGTTCATGCCGTCAAAAGCCCGCCAATGTCTTTTGTGCAAGATTTTGAGTTCAGTATAAACTTATAACTAATTTATTTATTATTATTATTTAAAACATTTTAGATGAATACGGATTGTAGCTCGCCGTTCTGGCGAGGTTGCAGAAGAGACCCCAGGTGTCAGGCAGTTCATGCCGTCAAAAGCCTGCCAATGTCTTTTGTGCAAGATTTTAGAATTCTCATAATATAACCCATATTATTTGACATTTTGTTATTTATCAGCAATTTTAGTATTGGAAAGTTTTGATTTTACGTAGGTTGCAGAAGAAACCCCAGGTGTCAGGCAGTTCATGCCGTCAAAAGCCCGCCAATGTCTTTTGTGCAAGATTTTGAGTTCAGTATAAACTTATAACTAATTTATTTATTATTATTATTTAAAACATTTTAGATGAATACGGATTGTAGCTCGCCGTTCTGGCGAGGTTGCAGAAGAGACCCCAGGTGTCAGGCAGTTCATGCCGTCAAAAGCCCGCCAATGTCTTTTGTGCAAGATTTTGAGTTCAGTATAAACTTAGAACTAATTTATTTATTATTTTTATTTAAAACATTTTAGATGAATACGAATTGTAGCTCGCCGTTCTGGCGAGGTTGCAGAAGAGACCCCAGGTGTCAGGCAGTTCATGCCGTCAAAAGCCCGCCAATGTCTTTTGTGCAAGGTTTTGAGTTCAGTATAAACTTATAACTAATTTATTTATTATTATTATTTAAAACATTTTAGATGAATACGGATTGTAGCTCGCCGTTCTGGCGAGGTTGCAGAAGAGACCCCAGGTGTCAGGCAGTTCATGCCGTCAAAAGCCTGCCAATGTCTTTTGTGCAAGATTTTAGAATTTTCATAATATAACCCATATTATTTGACATTTTGTTATTTATCAGCAATTTTAGTATTGGAAAGTTTTGATTTTACGTAGGTTGCAGAAGAAACCCCAGGTGTCAGGCAGTTCATGCCGTCAAAAGCCCGCCAATGTCTTTTGTGCAAGATTTTGAGTTCAGTATAAACTTATAACTAATTTATTTATTATTATTATTTAAAACATTTTAGATGAATACGGATTGTAGCTCGCCGTTCTGGCGAGGTTGCAGAAGAGACCCCAGGTGTCAGGCAGTTCATGCCGTCAAAAGCCCGCCAATGTCTTTTGTGCAAGATTTTGAGTTCAGTATAAACTTATAACTAATTTATTTATTATTATTATTTAAAACATTTTAGATGAATACGGATTGTAGCTCGCCGTTCTGGCGAGGTTGCAGAAGAGACCCCAGGTGTCAGGCAGTTCATGCCGTCAAAAGCCCGCCAATGTCTTTTGTGCAAGATTTTGAGTTCAGTATAAACTTATAACTAATTTATTTATTATTATTATTTAAAACATTTTAGATGAATACGGATTGTAGCTCGCCGTTCTGGCGAGGTTGCAGAAGAGACCCCAGGTGTCAGGCAGTTCATGCCGTCAAAAGCCTGCCAATGTCTTTTGTGCAAGATTTTGAGTTCAGTATAAACTTATAACTAATTTATTTATTATTATTATTTAAAACATTTTAGATGAATACGGATTGTAGCTCGCCGTTCTGGCGAGGTTGCAGAAGAGACCCCAGGTGTCAGGCAGTTCATGCCGTCAAAAGCCCGCCAATGTCTTTTGTGCAAGATTTTAGAATTTTCATAATATAACCCATATTATTTGACATTTTGTTATTTATCAGCAATTTTAGTATTGGAAAGTTTTGATTGTACGTAGGTTGCAGAAGAAACCCCAGGTGTCAGGCAGTTCATGCCGTCAAAAGCCCCCCAATGTCTTTTGTGCAAGATTTTGAGTTCAGTATAAACTTATAACTAATTTATTTATTATTATTATTTAAAACATTTTAGATGAATACGGATTGTAGCTCGCCGTTCTGGCGAGGTTGCAGAAGAGACCCCAGGTGTCAGGCAGTTCATGCCGTCAAAAGCCCGCCAATGTCTTTTGTGCAAGATTTTGAGTTCAGTATAAACTTATAACTAATTTATTTATTATTATTATTTCAAACATTTTAGATGAATACGGATTGTAGCTCGCCGTTCTGGCGAGGTTGCAGAAGAGACCCCAGGTGTCAGGCAGTTCATGCCGTCAAAAGCCTGCCAATGTCTTTTGTGCAAGATTTTAGAATTTTCATAATATAACCCATATTATTTGACATTTTGTTATTTATCAGCAATTTTAGTATTGGAAAGTTTTGATTTTACGTAGATTGCAGAAGAAACCCCAGATGTCAGGCAGTTCATGCCGTCAAAAGCCCGCCAATGTCTTTTGTGCAAGATTTTGAGTTCAGTATAAACTTATAACTAATTTATTTATTATTATTATTTAAAATATTTTAGATGAATACGGATTGTAGCTCGCCGTTCTGGCGAGGTTGCAGAAGAGACCCCAGGTGTCAGGCAGTTCATGCCGTCAAAAGCCCGCCAATGTCTTTTGTGCAAGATTTTGAGTTCAGTATAAACTTATAACTAATTTATTTATTATTATTATTTAAAACATTTTAGATGAATACGGATTGTAGCTCGCCGTTCTGGCGAGGTTGCAGAAGAGACCCCAGGTGTCAGGCAGTTCATGCCGTCAAAAGCCTGCCAATGTCTTTTGTGCAAGATTTTAGAATTTTCATAATATAACCCATATTATTTGACATTTTGTTATTTATCAGCAATTTTAGTATTGGAAAGTTTTGATTTTACGTAGGTTGCAGAAGAAACCCCAGGTGTCAGGCAGTTCATGCCGTCAAAAGCCCGCCAATGTCTTTTGTGCAAGATTTTGAGTTCAGTATAAACTTATAACTAATTTATTTATTATTATTATTTAAAACATTTTAGATGAATACGGATTGTAGCTCGCCGTTCTGGCGAGGTTGCAGAAGAGACCCCAGGTGTCAGGCAGTTCATGCCGTCAAAAGCCCGCCAATGTCTTTTGTGCAAGATTTTGAGTTCAGTAGAAACTTATAACTAATTTATTTATTATTATTATTTAAAACATTTTAGATGAATACGGATTGTAGCTCGCCGTTCTGGCGAGGTTGCAGAAGAGACCCCAGGTGTCAGGCAGTTCATGCCGTCAAAAGCCCGCCAATGTCTTTTGTGCAAGATTTTGAGTTCAGTATAAACTTATAACTAATTTATTTATTATTATTATTTAAAACATTTTAGATGAATACGGATTGTAGCTCGCCGTTCTGGCGAGGTTGCAGAAGAGACCCCAGGTGTCAGGCAGTTCATGCCGTCAAAAGCCTGCCAATGTCTTTTGTGCAAGATTTTAGAATTCTCATAATATAACCCATATTATTTGACATTTTGTTATTTATCAGCAATTTTAGTATTGGAAAGTTTTGATTTTACGTAGGTTGCAGAAGAAACCCCAGGTGTCAGGCAGTTCATGCCGTCAAAAGCCCGCCAATGTCTTTTGTGCAAGATTTTGAGTTCAGTATAAACTTATAACTAATTTATTTATTATTATTATTTAAAACATTTTAGATGAATACGGATTGTAGCTCGCCGTTCTGGCGAGGTTGCAGAAGAGACCCCAGGTGTCAGGCAGTTCATGCCGTCAAAAGCCCGCCAATGTCTTTTGTGCAAGATTTTGAGTTCAGTATAAACTTAGAACTAATTTATTTATTATTTTTATTTAAAACATTTTAGATGAATACGAATTGTAGCTCGCCGTTCTGGCGAGGTTGCAGAAGAGACCCCAGGTGTCAGGCAGTTCATGCCGTCAAAAGCCCGCCAATGTCTTTTGTGCAAGATTTTGAGTTCAGTATAAACTTATAACTAATTTATTTATTATTATTATTTAAAACATTTTAGATGAATACGGATTGTAGCTCGCCGTTCTGGCGAGGTTGCAGAAGAGACCCCAGGTGTCAGGCAGTTCATGCCGTCAAAAGCCTGCCAATGTCTTTTGTGCAAGATTTTAGAATTTTCATAATATAACCCATATTATTTGACATTTTGTTATTTATCAGCAATTTTAGTATTGGAAAGTTTTGATTTTACGTAGGTTGCAGAAGAAACCCCAGGTGTCAGGCAGTTCATGCCGTCAAAAGCCCGCCAATGTCTTTTGTGCAAGATTTTGAGTTCAGTATAAACTTATAACTAATTTATTTATTATTATTATTTAAAACATTTTAGATGAATACGGATTGTAGCTCGCCGTTCTGGCGAGGTTGCAGAAGAGACCCCAGGTGTCAGGCAGTTCATGCCGTCAAAAGCCCGCCAATGTCTTTTGTGCAAGATTTTGAGTTCAGTATAAACTTATAACTAATTTATTTATTATTATTATTTAAAACATTTTAGATGAATACGGATTGTAGCTCGCCGTTCTGGCGAGGTTGCAGAAGAGACCCCAGGTGTCAGGCAGTTCATGCCGTCAAAAGCCCGCCAATGTCTTTTGTGCAAGATTTTGAGTTCAGTATAAACTTATAACTAATTTATTTATTATTATTATTTAAAACATTTTAGATGAATACGGATTGTAGCTCGCCGTTCTGGCGAGGTTGCAGAAGAGACCCCAGGTGTCAGGCAGTTCATGCCGTCAAAAGCCTGCCAATGTCTTTTGTGCAAGATTTTGAGTTCAGTATAAACTTATAACTAATTTATTTATTATTATTATTTAAAACATTTTAGATGAATACGGATTGTAGCTCGCCGTTCTGGCGAGGTTGCAGAAGAGACCCCAGGTGTCAGGCAGTTCATGCCGTCAAAAGCCCGCCAATGTCTTTTGTGCAAGATTTTAGAATTTTCATAATATAACCCATATTATTTGACATTTTGTTATTTATCAGCAATTTTAGTATTGGAAAGTTTTGATTGTACGTAGGTTGCAGAAGAAACCCCAGGTGTCAGGCAGTTCATGCCGTCAAAAGCCCCCCAATGTCTTTTGTGCAAGATTTTGAGTTCAGTATAAACTTATAACTAATTTATTTATTATTATTATTTAAAACATTTTAGATGAATACGGATTGTAGCTCGCCGTTCTGGCGAGGTTGCAGAAGAGACCCCAGGTGTCAGGCAGTTCATGCCGTCAAAAGCCCGCCAATGTCTTTTGTGCAAGATTTTGAGTTCAGTATAAACTTATAACTAATTTATTTATTATTATTATTTAAAACATTTTAGATGAATACGGATTGTAGCTCGCCGTTCTGGCGAGGTTGCAGAAGAGACCCCAGGTGTCAGGCAGTTCATGCCGTCAAAAGCCTGCCAATGTCTTTTGTGCAAGATTTTAGAATTTTCATAATATAACCCATATTATTTGACATTTTGTTATTTATCAGCAATTTTAGTATTGGAAAGTTTTGATTTTACGTAGGTTGCAGAAGAAACCCCAGATGTCAGGCAGTTCATGCCGTCAAAAGCCCGCCAATGTCTTTTGTGCAAGATTTTGAGTTCAGTATAAACTTATAACTAATTTATTTATTATTATTATTTAAAACATTTTAGATGAATACGGATTGTAGCTCGCCGTTCTGGCGAGGTTGCAGAAGAGACCCCAGGTGTCAGGCAGTTCATGCCGTCAAAAGCCCGCCAATGTCTTTTGTGCAAGATTTTGAGTTCAGTATAAACTTATAACTAATTTATTTATTATTATTATTTAAAACATTTTAGATGAATACGGATTGTAGCTCGCCGTTCTGGCGAGGTTGCAGAAGAGACCCCAGGTGTCAGGCAGTTCATGCCGTCAAAAGCCTGCCAATGTCTTTTGTGCAAGATTTTAGAATTTTCATAATATAACCCATATTATTTGACATTTTGTTATTTATCAGCAATTTTAGTATTGGAAAGTTTTGATTTTACGTAGGTTGCAGAAGAAACCCCAGGTGTCAGGCAGTTCATGCCGTCAAAAGCCCGCCAATGTCTTTTGTGCAAGATTTTGAGTTCAGTATAAACTTATAACTAATTTATTTATTATTATTATTTAAAACATTTTAGATGAATACGGATTGTAGCTCGCCGTTCTGGCGAGGTTGCAGAAGAGACCCCAGGTGTCAGGCAGTTCATGCCGTCAAAAGCCCGCCAATGTCTTTTGTGCAAGATTTTGAGTTCAGTAGAAACTTATAACTAATTTATTTATTATTATTATTTAAAACATTTTAGATGAATACGGATTGTAGCTCGCCGTTCTGGCGAGGTTGCAGAAGAGACCCCAGGTGTCAGGCAGTTCATGCCGTCAAAAGCCCTCCAATGTCTTTTGTGCAAGATTTTGAGTTCAGTATAAACTTATAACTAATTTATTTATTATTATTATTTAAAACATTTTAGATGAATACGGATTGTAGCTCGCCGTTCTGGCGAGGTTGCAGAAGAGACCCCAGGTGTCAGGCAGTTCATGCCGTCAAAAGCCTGCCAATGTCTTTTGTGCAAGATTTTAGAATTCTCATAATATAACCCATATTATTTGACATTTTGTTATTTATCAGCAATTTTAGTATTGGAAAGTTTTGATTTTACGTAGGTTGCAGAAGAAACCCCAGGTGTCAGGCAGTTCATGCCGTCAAAAGCCCGCCAATGTCTTTTGTGCAAGATTTTGAGTTCAGTATAAACTTATAACTAATTTATTTATTATTATTATTTAAAACATTTTAGATGAATACGGATTGTAGCTCGCCGTTCTGGCGAGGTTGCAGAAGAGACCCCAGGTGTCAGGCAGTTCATGCCGTCAAAAGCCCGCCAATGTCTTTTGTGCAAGATTTTGAGTTCAGTATAAACTTAGAACTAATTTATTTATTATTTTTATTTAAAACATTTTAGATGAATACGAATTGTAGCTCGCCGTTCTGGCGAGGTTGCAGAAGAGACCCCAGGTGTCAGGCAGTTCATGCCGTCAAAAGCCCGCCAATGTCTTTTGTGCAAGATTTTGAGTTCAGTATAAACTTATAACTAATTTATTTATTATTATTATTTAAAACATTTTAGATGAATACGGATTGTAGCTCGCCGTTCTGGCGAGGTTGCAGAAGAGACCCCAGGTGTCAGGCAGTTCATGCCGTCAAAAGCCTGCCAATGTCTTTTGTGCAAGATTTTAGAATTTTCATAATATAACCCATATTATTTGACATTTTGTTATTTATCAGCAATTTTAGTATTGGAAAGTTTTGATTTTACGTAGGTTGCAGAAGAAACCCCAGGTGTCAGGCAGTTCATGCCGTCAAAAGCCCGCCAATGTCTTTTGTGCAAGATTTTGAGTTCAGTATAAACTTATAACTAATTTATTTATTATTATTATTTAAAACATTTTAGATGAATACGGATTGTAGCTCGCCGTTCTGGCGAGGTTGCAGAAGAGACCCCAGGTGTCAGGCAGTTCATGCCGTCAAAAGCCCGCCAATGTCTTTTGTGCAAGATTTTGAGTTCAGTATAAACTTATAACTAATTTATTTATTATTATTATTTAAAACATTTTAGATGAATACGGATTGTAGCTCGCCGTTCTGGCGAGGTTGCAGAAGAGACCCCAGGTGTCAGGCAGTTCATGCCGTGAAAAGCGCGCCAATGTCTTTTGTGCAAGGTTTTGAGTTCAGTATAAACTTATAACTAATTTATTTATTATTATTATTTAAAACATTTTAGATGAATACGGATTGTAGCTCGCCGTTCTGGCGAGGTTGCAGAAGAGACCCCAGGTGTCAGGCAGTTCATGCCGTCAAAAGCCTGCCAATGTCTTTTGTGCAAGATTTTAGAATTTTCATAATATAACCCATATTATTTGACATTTTGTTATTTATCAGCAATTTTAGTATTGGAAAGTTTTGATTTTACGTAGGTTGCAGAAGAAACCCCAGGTGTCAAGCAGTTCATGCCGTCAAAAGCCCGCCAATGTCTTTTGTGCAAGATTTTGAGTTCAGTATAAACTTATAACTAATTTATTTATTATTATTATTTAAAACATTTTAGATGAATACGGATTGTAGCTCGCCGTTCTGGCGAGGTTGCAGAAGAGACCCCAGGTGTCAGGCAGTTCATGCCGTCAAAAGCCTGCTAGTGTCTTTTGTGCAAGATTTTGAGTTCAGTATAAACTTATAACTAATTTATTTATTATTATTATTTAAAACATTTTAGATGAATACGGATTGTAGCTCGCCGTTCTGGCGAGGTTGCAGAAGAGACCCCAGGTGTCAGGCAGTTCATGCCGTCAAAAGCCCGCCAATGTCTTTTGTGGAAGATTTTAGAATTTTCATAATATAACCCATATTTTTTGACATTTTGTTATTTATCAGCAATTTTAGTATTGGAAAGTTTTGATTTTACGTAGGTTGCAGAAGAAACCCCAGGTGTCAGGCAGTTCATGCCGAAAATGGCCCCCCAATGTCTTTTGTGCAAGATTTTGAGTTCAGTATAAACTTATAACTAATTTATTTATTATTATTATTTAAAACATTTTAGATGAATACGGATTGTAGCTCGCCGTTCTGGCGAGGTTGCAGAAGAGACCCCAGGTGTCAGGCAGTTCATGCCGTCAAAAGCCCACCAATGTCTTTTGTGCAAGATTTTAGAATTTTCATAATATAACCCATATTATTTGACATTTTGTTATTTATCAGCAATTTTAGTATTGGAAAGTTTTGATTTTACGTAGGTTGCAGAAGAAGCCCCAGGTGTCAGGCAGTTCATGCCGTCAAAAGCCCGCCAATGTCTTTTGTGCAAGATTTTGAGTTCAGTATAAACTTATAACTAATTTATTTATTATTATTATTTAAAACATTTTAGATGAATACGGATTGTAGCTCGCCGTTCTGGCGAGGTTGCAGAAGAGACCCCAGGTGTCAGGCAGTTCATGCCGTCAAAAGCCCGCCAATGTCTTTTGTGCAAGATTTTGAGTTCAGTATAAACTTATAACTAATTTATTTATTATTATTATTTAAAACATTTTAGATGAATACGGATTGTAGCTCGCCGTTCTGGCGAGGTTGCAGAAGAGACCCCAGGTGTCAGGCAGTTCATGCCGTCAAAAGCCTGCCAATGTCTTTTGTGCAAGATTTTGAGTTCAGTATAAACTTATAACTAATTTATTTATTATTATTATTTAAAACATTTTAGATGAATACGGATTGTAGCTCGCCGTTCTGGCGAGGTTGCAGAAGAGACCCCAGGTGTCAGGCAGTTCATGCCGTCAAAAGCCCGCCAATGTCTTTTGTGCAAGATTTTAGAATTTTCATAATATAACCCATATTATTTGACATTTTGTTATTTATCAGCAATTTTAGTATTGGAAAGTTTTGATTTTACGTAGGTTGCAGAAGAAACCCTAGGTGTCAGGCAGTTCATGCCGTCAAAAGCCCGCCAATGTCTTTTGTGCAAGATTTTGAGTTCAGTATAAACTTATAACTAATTTATTTATTATTATTATTTAAAACATTTTAGATGAATACGGATTGTAGCTCGCCGTTCTGGCGAGGTTGCAGAAGAGACCCCAGGTGTCAGGCAGTTCATGCCGTCAAAAGCCCGCCAATGTCTTTTGTGCAAGATTTTGAGTTCAGTATAAACTTATAACTAATTTATTTATTATTATTATTTAAAACATTTTAGATGAATACGGATTGTAGCTCGCCGTTCTGGCGAGGTTGCAGAAGAGACCCCAGGTGTCAGGCAGTTCATGCCGTCAAAAGCCTGCCAATGTCTTTTGTGCAAGATTTTAGAATTTTCATAATATAACCCATATTATTTGACATTTTGTTATTTATGAGCAATTTTAGTATTGGAAAGTTTTGATTTTACGTAGGTTGCAGAAGAAACCCCAGGTGTCAGGCAGTTCATGCCGTCAAAAGCCCGCCAATGTCTTTTGTGCAAGATTTTGAGTTCAGTATAAACTTATAACTAATTTATTTATTATTATTATTTAAAACATTTTAGATGAATACGGATTGTAGCTCGCCGTTCTGGCGAGGTTGCAGAAGAGACCCCAGGTGTCAGGCAGTTCATGCCGTCAAAAGCCCGCCAATGTCTTTTGTGCAAGATTTTGAGTTCAGTATAAACTTATAACTAATTTATTTATTATTATTATTTAAAACATTTTAGATGAATACGAATTGTAGCTCGCCGTTCTGGCGAGGTTGCAGAAGAGACCCCAGGTGTCAGGCAGTTCATGCCGTCAAAAGCCCACCAATGTCTTTTGTGCAAGATTTTAGAATTTTCATAATATAACCCATATTATTTGACATTTTGTTATTTATCAGCAATTTTAGTATTGGAAAGTTTTGATTTTACGTAGGTTGCAGAAGAAACCCCAGGTGTCAGGCAGTTCATGCCGTCAAAAGCCCCCCAATGTCTTTTGTGCAAGATTTTGAGTTCAGTATAAACTTATAACTAATTTATTTATTATTATTATTTAAAACATTTTAGATGAATACGGATTGTAGCTCGCCGTTCTGGCGAGGTTGCAGAAGAGACCCCAGGTGTCAGGCAGTTCATGCCGTCAAAAGCCCACCAATGTCTTTTGTGCAAGATTTTAGAATTTTCATAATATAACCCATATTATTTGACATTTTGTTATTTATGAGCAATTTTAGTATTGGAAAGTTTTGATTTTACGTAGGTTGCAGAAGAAGCCCCAGGTGTCAGGCAGTTCATGCCGTCAAAAGCCCGCCAATGTCTTTTGTGCAAGATTTTGAGTTCAGTATAAACTTATAACTAATTTATTTATTATTATTATTTAAAACATTTTAGATGAATACGGATTGTAGCTCGCCGTTCTGGCGAGGTTGCAGAAGAGACCCCAGGTGTCAGGCAGTTCATGCCGTCAAAAGCCCGCCAATGTCTTTTGTGCAAGATTTTGAGTTCAGTATAAACTTATAACTAATTTATTTATTATAATTATTTAAAACATTTTAGATGAATACGGATTGTAGCTCGCCGTTCTGGCGAGGTTGCAGAAGAGACCCCAGGTGTCAGGCAGTTCCTGCCGTCAAAAGCCTGCCAATGTCTTTTGTGCAAGATTTTGAGTTCAGTATAAACTTATAACTAATTTATTTATTATTATTATTTAAAACATTTTAGATGAATACGGATTGTAGCTCGCCGTTCTGGCGAGGTTGCAGAAGAGACCCCAGGTGTCAGGCAGTTCATGCCGTCAAAAGCCCGCCAATGTCTTTTGTGCAAGATTTTAGAATTTTCATAATATAACCCATATTATTTGACATTTTGTTATTTATCAGCAATTTTAGTATTGGAAAGTTTTGATTTTACGTAGGTTGCAGAAGAAACCCTAGGTGTCAGGCAGTTCATGCCGTCAAAAGCCCGCCAATGTCTTTTGTGCAAGATTTTGAGTTCAGTATAAACTTATAACTAATTTATTTATTATTATTATTTAAAACATTTTAGATGAATACGGATTGTAGCTCGCCGTTCTGGCGAGGTTGCAGAAGAGACCCCAGGTGTCAGGCAGTTCATGCCGTCAAAAGCCCGCCAATGTCTTTTGTGCAAGATTTTGAGTTCAGTATAAACTTATAACTAATTTATTTATTATTATTATTTAAAACATTTTAGATGAATACGGATTGTAGCTCGCCGTTCTGGCGAGGTTGCAGAAGAGACCCCAGGTGTCAGGCAGTTCATGCCGTCAAAAGCCTGCCAATGTCTTTTGTGCAAGATTTTAGAATTTTCATAATATAACCCATATTATTTGACATTTTGTTATTTATGAGCAATTTTAGTATTGGAAAGTTTTGATTTTACGTAGGTTGCAGAAGAAACCCCAGGTGTCAGGCAGTTCATGCCGTCAAAAGCCCGCCAATGTCTTTTGTGCAAGATTTTGAGTTCAGTATAAACTTATAACTAATTTATTTATTATTATTATTTAAAACATTTTAGATGAATACGGAATGTAGCTCGCCGTTCTGGCGAGGTTGCAGAAGAGACCCCAGGTGTCAGGCAGTTCATGCCGTCAAAAGCCCGCCAATGTCTTTTGTGCAAGATTTTGAGTTCAGTATAAACTTATAACTAATTTATTTATTATTATTATTTAAAACATTTTAGATGAATACGAATTGTAGCTCGCCGTTCTGGCGAGGTTGCAGAAGAGACCCCAGGTGTCAGGCAGTTCATGCCGTGAAAAGCCCGCCAATGTCTTTTGTGCAAGATTTTGAGTTCAGTATAAACTTATAACTAATTTATTTATTATTATTATTTAAAACATTTTAGATGAATACGGATTGTAGCTCGCCGTTCTGGCGAGGTTGCAGAAGAGACCCCAGGTGTCAGGCAGTTCATGCCGTCAAAAGCCTGCCAATGTCTTTTGTGCAAGATTTTAGAATTTTCATAATATAACCCATATTATTTGACATTTTGTTATTTATCAGCAATTTTAGTATTGGAAAGTTTTGATTTTACGTAGGTTGCAGAAGAAACCCCAGGTGTCAGGCAGTTCATGCCGTCAAAAGCCCGCCAATGTCTTTTGTGCAAGATTTTGTGTTCAGTATAAACTTATAACTAATTTATTTATTATTATTATTTAAAACATTTTAGATGAATACGGATTGTAGCTCGCCGTTCTGGCGAGGTTGCATAAGAGACCCCAGGTGTCAGGCAGTTCATGCCGTCAAAAGCCTGCCAATGTCTTTTGTGCAAGATTTTGAGTTCAGTATAAACTTATAACTAATTTATTTATTATTATTATTTAAAACATTTTAGATGAATACGGATTGTAGCTCGCCGTTCTGGCGAGGTTGCAGAAGAGACCCCAGGTGTCAGGCAGTTCATGCCGTCAAAAGCCCGCCAATGTCTTTTGTGCAAGATTTTAGAATTTTCATAATATAACCCATATTTTTTGACATTTTGTTATTTATCAGCAATTTTAGTATTGGAAAGTTTTGATTTTACGTAGGTTGCAGAAGAAACCCCAGGTGTCAGGCAGTTCATGCCGTCAAAAGCACCCCAATGTCTTTTGTGCAAGATTTTGAGTTCAGTATAAACTTATAACTAATTTATTTATTATTATTATTTAAAACATTTTAGATGAATACGGATTGTAGCTCGCCGTTCTGGCGAGGTTGCAGAAGAGACCCCAGGTGTCAGGCAGTTCATGCCGTCAAAAGCCCACCAATGTCTTTTGTGCAAGGTTTTGAGTTCAGTATAAACTTATAACTAATTTATTTATTATTATTATTTAAAACATTTTAGATGAATACGGATTGTAGCTCGCCGTTCTGGCGAGGTTGCAGAAGAGACCCCAGGTGTCAGGCAGTTCATGCCGTCAAAAGCCTGCCAATGTCTTTTGTGCAAGATTTTAGAATTTTCATAATATAACCCATATTATTTGACATTTTGTTATTTATCAGCAATTTTAGTATTGGAAAGTTTTGATTTTACGTAGGTTGCAGAAGAAACCCCAGGTGTCAGGCAGTTCATGCCGTCAAAAGCCCGCCAATGTCTTTTGTGCAAGATTTTGAGTTCAGTATAAACTTATAACTAATTTATTTATTATTATTATTTAAAACATTTTAGATGAATACGGATTGTAGCTCGCCGTTCTGGCGAGTTGCAGAAGAGACCCCAGGTGTCAGGCAGTTCATGCCGTCAAAAGCCCGCCAATGTCTTTTGTGCAAGATTTTGAGTTCAGTATAAACTTATAACTAATTTATTTATTATTATTATTTAAAACATTTTAGATGAATACGGATTGTAGCTCGCCGTTCTGGCGAGGTTGCAGAAGAGACCCCAGGTGTCAGGCAGTTCATGCCGTCAAAAGCCTGCCAATGTCTTTTGTGCAAGATTTTAGAATTTTCATAATATAACCCATATTATTTGACATTTTGTTATTTATCAGCAATTTTAGTATTGGAAAGTTTTGATTTTACGTAGGTTGCAGAAGAAACCCCAGGTGTCAGGCAGTTCATGCCGTCAAAAGCCCGCCAATGTCTTTTCTGCAAGATTTTGAGTTCAGTATAAACTTATAACTAATTTATTTATTATTATTATTTAAAACATTTTAGATGAATACGGATTGTAGCTCGCCGTTCTGGCGAGGTTGCAGAAGAGACCCCAGGTGTCAGGCAGTTCATGCCGTCAAAAGCCCGCCAATGTCTTTTGTGCAAGATTTTGAGTTCAGTATAAACTTATAACTAATTTATTTATTATTATTATTTAAAACATTTTAGATGAATACGGATTGTAGCTCGCCGTTCTGGCGAGGTTGCAGAAGAGACCCCAGGTGTCAGGCAGTTCATGCCGTCAAAAGCCTGCCAATGTCATTTGTGCAAGATTTTAGAATTTTCATAATATAACCCATATTATTTGACATTTTGTTATTTATCAGCAATTTTAGTATTGGAAAGTTTTGATTTTACGTAGGTTGCAGAAGAAACCCCAGGTGTCAGGCAGTTCATGCCGTCAAAAGCCCGCCAATGTCTTTTGTGCAAGATTTTGAGTTCAGTATAAACTTATAACTAATTTATTTATTATTATTATTTAAAACATTTTAGATGAATACGGATTGTAGCTCGCCGTTCTGGCGAGGTTGCAGAAGAGACCCCAGGTGTCAGGCAGTTCATGCCGTCAAAAGCCCGCCAATGTCTTTTGTGCAAGATTTTGAGTTCAGTATAAACTTATAACTAATTTATTTATTATTATTATTTAAAACATTTTAGATGAATACGGATTGTAGCTCGCCGTTCTGGCGAGGTTGCAGAAGAGACCCCAGGTGTCAGGCAGTTCATGCCGTCAAAAGCCTGCCAATGTCATTTGTGCAAGATTTTAGAATTTTCATAATATAACCCATATTATTTGACATTTTGTTATTTATCAGCAATTTTAGTATTGGAAAGTTTTGATTTTACGTAGGTTGCAGAAGAAACCCCAGGTGTCAGGCAGTTCATGCCGTCAAAAGCCCGCCAATGTCTTTTGTGCAAGATTTTGAGTTCAGTATAAACTTATAACTAATTTATTTATTATTATTATTTAAAACATTTTAGATGAATACGGATTGTAGCTCGCCGTTCTGGCGAGGTTGCAGAAGAGACCCCAGGTGTCAGGCAGTTCATGCCGTCAAAAGCCTGCCAATGTCATTTGTGCAAGATTTTAGAATTTTCATAATATAACCCATATTATTTGACATTTTGTTATTTATCAGCAATTTTAGTATTGGAAAGTTTTGATTTTACGTAGGTTGCAGAAGAAACCCCAGGTGTCAGGCAGTTCATGCCGTCAAAAGCCCGCCAATGTCTTTTGTGCAAGATTTTGAGTTCAGTATAAACTTATAACTAATTTATTTATTATTATTATTTAAAACATTTTAGATGAATACGGATTGTAGCTCGCCGTTCTGGCGAGGTTGCAGAAGAGACCCCAGGTGTCAGGCAGTTCATGCCGTCAAAAGCCCGCCAATGTCTTTTGTGCAAGATTTTGAGTTCAGTATAAACTTATAACTAATTTATTTATTATTATTATTTAAAACATTTTAGATGAATACGGATTGTAGCTCGCCGTTCTGGCGAGGTTGCAGAAGAGACCCCAGGTGTCAGGCAGTTCATGCCGTCAAAAGCCTGCCAATGTCATTTGTGCAAGATTTTAGAATTTTCATAATATAACCCATATTATTTGACATTTTGTTATTTATCAGCAATTTTAGTATTGGAAAGTTTTGATTTTACGTAGGTTGCAGAAGAAACCCCAGGTGTCAGGCAGTTCATGCCGTCAAAAGCCCGCCAATGTCTTTTGTGCAAGATTTTGAGTTCAGTATAAACTTATAACTAATTTATTTATTATTATTATTTAAAACATTTTAGATGAATACGGATTGTAGCTCGCCGTTCTGGCGAGGTTGCAGAAGAGACCCCAGGTGTCAGGCAGTTCATGCCGTCAAAAGCCCGCCAATGTCTTTTGTGCAAGATTTTGAGTTCAGTATAAACTTATAACTAATTTATTTATTATTATTATTTAAAACATTTTAGATGAATACGGATTGTAGCTCGCCGTTCTGGCGAGGTTGCAGAAGAGACCCCAGGTGTCAGGCAGTTCATGCCGTCAAAAGCCTGCCAATGTCTTTTGTGCAAGATTTTGAGTTCAGTATAAACTTATAACTAATTTATTTATTATTATTATTTAAAACATTTTAGATGAATACGGATTGTAGCTCGCCGTTCTGGCGAGGTTGCAGAAGAGACCCCAGGTGTCAGGCAGTTCATGCCGTCAAAAGCCTGCCAATGTCTTTTGTGCAAGATTTTAGAATTTTCATAATATAACCCATATTATTTGACATTTTGTTATTTATCAGCAATTTTAATATTGGAAAGTTTTGATTTTACGTAGGTTGCAGAAGAAACCCCAGGTGTCAGGCAGTTCATGCCGTCAAAAGCCCGCCAATGTCTTTTGTGCAAGATTTTGAGTTCAGTATAAACTTATAACTAATTTATTTATTATTATTATTTAAAACATTTTAGATGAATACGGATTGTAGCTCGCCGTTCTGGCGAGGTTGCAGAAGAGACCCCAGGTGTCAGGCAGTTCATGCCGTCAAAAGCCTGCCAATGTCTTTTGTGCAAGATTTTGAGTTCAGTATAAAGTTATAACTAATTTATTTATTATTATTATTTAAAACATTTTAGATGAATACGGATTGTAGCTCGCCGTTCTGGCGAGGTTGCAGAAGAGACCCCAGGTGTCAGGCAGTTCATGCCGTCAAAAGCCCGCCAATGTCTTTTGTGGAAGATTTTAGAATTTTCATAATATAACCCATATTTTTTGACATTTTGTTATTTATCAGCAATTTTAGTATTGGAAAGTTTTGATTTTACGTAGGTTGCAGAAGGAACCCCAGGTGTCAGGCAGTTCATGCCGTCAAAAGCCCCCCAATGTCTTTTGTGCAAGATTTTGAGTTCAGTATAAACTTATAACTAATTTATTTATTATTATTATTTAAAACATTTTAGATGAATACGGATTGTAGCTCGCCGTTCTGGCGAGGTTGCAGAAGAGACCCCAGGTGTCAGGCAGTTCATGCCGTCAAAAGCCCACCAATGTCTTTTGTGCAAGATTTTGAGTTCAGTATAAACTTATAACTAATTTATTTATTATTATTATTTAAAACATTTTAGATGAATACGGATTGTAGCTCGCCGTTCTGGCGAGGTTGCAGAAGAGACCTCAGGTGTCAGGCAATTCATGCCGTCAAAAGCCTGCCAATGTCTTTTGTGCAAGATTTTAGAATTTTCATAATATAACCCATATTATTTGACATTTTGTTATTTATCAGCAATTTTAGTATTGGAAAGTTTTGATTTTACGTAGGTTGCAGAAGAAGCCCCAGGTGTCAGGCAGTTCATGCCGTCAAAAGCCCGCCAATGTCTTTTGTGCAAGATTTTGAGTTCAGTATAAACTTATAACTAATTTATTTATTATTATTATTTAAAACATTTTAGATGAATACGGATTGTAGCTCGCCGTTCTGGCGAGGTTGCAGAAGAGACCCCAGGTGTCAGGCAGTTCATGCCGTCAAAAGCCCGCCAATGTCTTTTGTGCAAGATTTTGAGTTCAGTATAAACTTATAACTAATTTATTTATTATTATTATTTAAAACATTTTAGATGAATACGGATTGTAGCTCGCCGTTCTGGCGAGGTTGCAGAAGAGACCCCAGGTGTCAGGCAGTTCATGCCGTCAAAAGCCTGCCAATGTCATTTGTGCAAGATTTTAGAATTTTCATAATATAACCCATATTATTTGACATTTTGTTATTTATCAGCAATTTTAGTATTGGAAAGTTTTGATTTTACGTAGGTTGCAGAAGAAACCCCAGGTGTCAGGCAGTTCATGCCGTCAAAAGCCCGCCAATGTCTTTTGTGCAAGATTTTGAGTTCAGTATAAACTTATAACTAATTTATTTATTATTATTATTTAAAACATTTTAGATGAATACGGATTGTAGCTCGCCGTTCTGGCGAGGTTGCAGAAGAGACCCCAGGTGTCAGGCAGTTCATGCCGTCAAAAGCCCGCCAATGTCTTTTGTGCAAGATTTTGAATTCAGTATAAACTTATAACTAATTTATTTATTATTATTATTTAAAACATTTTAGATGAATACGGATTGTAGCTCGCCGTTCTGGCGAGGTTGCAGAAGAGACCCCAGGTGTCAGGCAGTTCATGCCGTGAAAAGCCCGCCAATGTCTTTTGTGCAAGATTTTGAGTTCAGTATAATCTTATAACTAATTTATTTATTATTATTATTTAAAACATTTTAGATGAATACGGATTGTAGCTCGCCGTTCTGGCGAGGTTGCAGAAGAGACCCCAGGTGTCAGGCAGTTCATGCCGTGAAAAGCGCGCCAATGTCTTTTGTGCAAGGTTTTGAGTTCAGTATAAACTTATAACTAATTTATTTATTATTATTATTTAAAACATTTTAGATGAATACGGATTGTAGCTCGCCGTTCTGGCGAGTTGCAGAAGAGACCCCAGGTGTCAGGCAGTTCATGCCGTCAAAAGCCCGCCAATGTCTTTTGTGCAAGATTTTGAGTTCAGTATAAACTTATAACTAATTTATTTATTATTATTATTTAAAACATTTTAGATGAATACGGATTGTAGCTCGCCGTTCTGGCGAGGTTGCAGAAGAGACCCCAGGTGTCAGGCAGTTCATGCCGTCAAAAGCCTGCCAATGTCTTTTGTGCAAGATTTTAGAATTTTCATAATATAACCCATATTATTTGACATTTTGTTATTTATCAGCAATTTTAGTATTGGAAAGTTTTGATTTTACGTAGGTTGCAGAAGAAACCCCAGGTGTCAGGCAGTTCATGCCGTCAAAAGCCCGCCAATGTCTTTTCTGCAAGATTTTGAGTTCAGTATAAACTTATAACTAATTTATTTATTATTATTATTTAAAACATTTTAGATGAATACGGATTGTAGCTCGCCGTTCTGGCGAGGTTGCAGAAGAGACCCCAGGTGTCAGGCAGTTCATGCCGTCAAAAGCCCGCCAATGTCTTTTGTGCAAGATTTTGAGTTCAGTATAAACTTATAACTAATTTATTTATTATTATTATTTAAAACATTTTAGATGAATACGGATTGTAGCTCGCCGTTCTGGCGAGGTTGCAGAAGAGACCCCAGGTGTCAGGCAGTTCATGCCGTCAAAAGCCTGCCAATGTCATTTGTGCAAGATTTTAGAATTTTCATAATATAACCCATATTATTTGACATTTTGTTATTTATCAGCAATTTTAGTATTGGAAAGTTTTGATTTTACGTAGGTTGCAGAAGAAACCCCAGGTGTCAGGCAGTTCATGCCGTCAAAAGCCCGCCAATGTCTTTTGTGCAAGATTTTGAGTTCAGTATAAACTTATAACTAATTTATTTATTATTATTATTTAAAACATTTTAGATGAATACGGATTGTAGCTCGCCGTTCTGGCGAGGTTGCAGAAGAGACCCCAGGTGTCAGGCAGTTCATGCCGTCAAAAGCCCGCCAATGTCTTTTGTGCAAGATTTTGAGTTCAGTATAAACTTATAACTAATTTATTTATTATTATTATTTAAAACATTTTAGATGAATACGGATTGTAGCTCGCCGTTCTGGCGAGGTTGCAGAAGAGACCCCAGGTGTCAGGCAGTTCATGCCGTCAAAAGCCTGCCAATGTCATTTGTGCAAGATTTTAGAATTTTCATAATATAACCCATATTATTTGACATTTTGTTATTTATCAGCAATTTTAGTATTGGAAAGTTTTGATTTTACGTAGGTTGCAGAAGAAACCCCAGGTGTCAGGCAGTTCATGCCGTCAAAAGCCCGCCAATGTCTTTTGTGCAAGATTTTGAGTTCAGTATAAACTTATAACTAATTTATTTATTATTATTATTTAAAACATTTTAGATGAATACGGATTGTAGCTCGCCGTTCTGGCGAGGTTGCAGAAGAGACCCCAGGTGTCAGGCAGTTCATGCCGTCAAAAGCCCGCCAATGTCTTTTGTGCAAGATTTTGAGTTCAGTATAAACTTATAACTAATTTATTTATTATTATTATTTAAAACATTTTAGATGAATACGGATTGTAGCTCGCCGTTCTGGCGAGGTTGCAGAAGAGACCCCAGGTGTCAGGCAGTTCATGCCGTCAAAAGCCTGCCAATGTCTTTTGTGCAAGATTTTGAGTTCAGTATAAACTTATAACTAATTTATTTATTATTATTATTTAAAACATTTTAGATGAATACGGATTGTAGCTCGCCGTTCTGGCGAGGTTGCAGAAGAGACCCCAGGTGTCAGGCAGTTCATGCCGTCAAAAGCCTGCCAATGTCTTTTGTGCAAGATTTTAGAATTTTCATAATATAACCCATATTATTTGACATTTTGTTATTTATCAGCAATTTTAATATTGGAAAGTTTTGATTTTACGTAGGTTGCAGAAGAAACCCCAGGTGTCAGGCAGTTCATGCCGTCAAAAGCCCGCCAATGTCTTTTGTGCAAGATTTTGAGTTCAGTATAAACTTATAACTAATTTATTTATTATTATTATTTAAAACATTTTAGATGAATACGGATTGTAGCTCGCCGTTCTGGCGAGGTTGCAGAAGAGACCCCAGGTGTCAGGCAGTTCATGCCGTCAAAAGCCTGCCAATGTCTTTTGTGCAAGATTTTGAGTTCAGTATAAAGTTATAACTAATTTATTTATTATTATTATTTAAAACATTTTAGATGAATACGGATTGTAGCTCGCCGTTCTGGCGAGGTTGCAGAAGAGACCCCAGGTGTCAGGCAGTTCATGCCGTCAAAAGCCCGCCAATGTCTTTTGTGGAAGATTTTAGAATTTTCATAATATAACCCATATTTTTTGACATTTTGTTATTTATCAGCAATTTTAGTATTGGAAAGTTTTGATTTTACGTAGGTTGCAGAAGGAACCCCAGGTGTCAGGCAGTTCATGCCGTCAAAAGCCCCCCAATGTCTTTTGTGCAAGATTTTGAGTTCAGTATAAACTTATAACTAATTTATTTATTATTATTATTTAAAACATTTTAGATGAATACGGATTGTAGCTCGCCGTTCTGGCGAGGTTGCAGAAGAGACCCCAGGTGTCAGGCAGTTCATGCCGTCAAAACCCCACCAATGTCTTTTGTGCAAGATTTTGAGTTCAGTATAAACTTATAACTAATTTATTTATTATTATTATTTAAAACATTTTAGATGAATACGGATTGTAGCTCGCCGTTCTGGCGAGGTTGCAGAAGAGACCTCAGGTGTCAGGCAATTCATGCCGTCAAAAGCCTGCCAATGTCTTTTGTGCAAGATTTTAGAATTTTCATAATATAACCCATATTATTTGACATTTTGTTATTTATCAGCAATTTTAGTATTGGAAAGTTTTGATTTTACGTAGGTTGCAGAAGAAGCCCCAGGTGTCAGGCAGTTCATGCCGTCAAAAGCCCGCCAATGTCTTTTGTGCAAGATTTTGAGTTCAGTATAAACTTATAACTAATTTATTTATTATTATTATTTAAAACATTTTAGATGAATACGGATTGTAGCTCGCCGTTCTGGCGAGGTTGCAGAAGAGACCCCAGGTGTCAGGCAGTTCATGCCGTCAAAAGCCCGCCAATGTCTTTTGTGCAAGATTTTGAGTTCAGTATAAACTTATAACTAATTTATTTATTATTATTATTTAAAACATTTTAGATGAATACGGATTGTAGCTCGCCGTTCTGGCGAGGTTGCAGAAGAGACCCCAGGTGTCAGGCAGTTCATGCCGTCAAAAGCCTGCCAATGTCATTTGTGCAAGATTTTAGAATTTTCATAATATAACCCATATTATTTGACATTTTGTTATTTATCAGCAATTTTAGTATTGGAAAGTTTTGATTTTACGTAGGTTGCAGAAGAAACCCCAGGTGTCAGGCAGTTCATGCCGTCAAAAGCCCGCCAATGTCTTTTGTGCAAGATTTTGAGTTCAGTATAAACTTATAACTAATTTATTTATTATTATTATTTAAAACATTTTAGATGAATACGGATTGTAGCTCGCCGTTCTGGCGAGGTTGCAGAAGAGACCCCAGGTGTCAGGCAGTTCATGCCGTCAAAAGCCCGCCAATGTCTTTTGTGCAAGATTTTGAATTCAGTATAAACTTATAACTAATTTATTTATTATTATTATTTAAAACATTTTAGATGAATACGGATTGTAGCTCGCCGTTCTGGCGAGGTTGCAGAAGAGACCCCAGGTGTCAGGCAGTTCATGCCGTGAAAAGCCCGCCAATGTCTTTTGTGCAAGATTTTGAGTTCAGTATAATCTTATAACTAATTTATTTATTATTATTATTTAAAACATTTTAGATGAATACGGATTGTAGCTCGCCGTTCTGGCGAGGTTGCAGAAGAGACCCCAGGTGTCAGGCAGTTCATGCCGTCAAAAGCCTGCCAATGTCTTTTGTGCAAGATTTTGAGTTCAGTATAAACTTATAACTAATTTATTTATTATTATTATTTAAAACATTTTAGATGAATACGGATTGTAGCTCGCCGTTCTGGCGAGGTTGCAGAAGAGACCCCAGGTGTCAGGCAGTTCATGCCGTCAAAAGCCTGCCAATGTCTTTTGTGCAAGATTTTAGAATTTTCATAATATAACCCATATTATTTGACATTTTGTTATTTATCAGCAATTTTAGTATTGGAAAGTTTTGATTTTACGTAGGTTGCAGAAGAAACCCCAGGTGTCAGGCAGTTCATGCCGTCAAAAGCCCGCCAATGTCTTTTGTGCAAGATTTTGAGTTCAGTATAAACTTATAACTAATTTATTTATTATTATTATTTAAAACATTTTAGATGAATACGGATTGTAGCTCGCCGTTCTGGCGAGGTTGCAGAAGAGACCCCAGGTGTCAGGCAGTTCATGCCGTCAAAAGCCTGCCAATGTCTTTTGTGCAAGATTTTGAGTTCAGTATAAACTTATAACTAATTTATTTATTATTATTATTTAAAACATTTTAGATGAATACGGATTGTAGCTCGCCGTTCTGGCGAGGTTGCAGAAGAGACCCCAGGTGTCAGGCAGTTCATGCCGTCAAAAGCCCGCCAATGTCTTTTGTGGAAGATTTTAGAATTTTCATAATATAACCCATATTTTTTGACATTTTGTTATTTATCAGCAATTTTAGTATTGGAAAGTTTTGATTTTACGTAGGTTGCAGAAGGAACCCCAGGTGTCAGGCAGTTCATGCCGTCAAAAGCCCCCCAATGTCTTTTGTGCAAGATTTTGAGTTCAGTATAAACTTATAAATAATTTATTTATTATTATTATTTAAAACATTTTAGATGAATACGGATTGTAGCTCGCCGTTCTGGCGAGGTTGCAGAAGAGACCCCAGGTGTCAGGCAGTTCATGCCGTCAAAAGCCCACCAATGTCTTTTGTGCAAGATTTTGAGTTCAGTATAAACTTATAACTAATTTATTTATTATTATTATTTAAAACATTTTAGATGAATACGGATTGTAGCTCGCCGTTCTGGCGAGGTTGCAGAAGAGACCTCAGGTGTCAGGCAGTTCATGCCGTCAAAAGCCTGCCAATGTCTTTTGTGCAAGATTTTAGAATTTTCATAATATAACCCATATTATTTGACATTTTGTTATTTATCAGGAATTTTAGTATTGGAAAGTTTTGATTTTACGTAGGTTGCAGAAGAAGCCCCAGGTGTCAGGCAGTTCATGCCGTCAAAAGCCCGCCAATGTCTTTTGTGCAAGATTTTGAGTTCAGTATAAACTTATAACTAATTTATTTATTATTATTATTTAAAACATTTTAGATGAATACGGATTGTAGCTCGCCGTTCTGGCGAGGTTGCAGAAGAGACCCCAGGTGTCAGGCAGTTCATGCCGTCAAAAGCCTGCCAATGTCTTTTGTGCAAGATTTTAGAATTTTCATAATATAACCCATATTATTTGACATTTTGTTATTTATCAGCAATTTTAGTATTGGAAAGTTTTGATTTTACGTAGGTTGCAGAAGAAACCCCAGGTGTCAGGCAGTTCATGCCGTCAAAAGCCCGCCAATGTCTTTTGTGCAAGATTTTGAGTTCAGTATAAACTTATAACTAATTTATTTATTATTATTATTTAAAACATTTTAGATGAATACGGATTGTAGCTCGCCGTTCTGGCGAGGTTGCAGAAGAGACCCCAGGTGTCAGGCAGTTCATGCCGTCAAAAGCCCGCCAATGTCTTTGTGCAAGATTTTGAGTTCAGTATAAACTTATAACTAATTTATTTATTATTATTATTTAAAACATTTTAGATGAATACGGATTGTAGCTCGCCGTTCTGGCGAGGTTGCAGAAGAGACCCCAGGTGTCAGGCAGTTCATGCCGTCAAAAGCCTGCCAATGTCTTTTGTGCAAGGTTTTAGAATTTTCATAATATAACCCATATTATTTGACATTTTTTTATTTATCAGCAATTTTAGTATTGGAAAGTTTTGATTTTACGTAGGTTGCAGAAGAAACCCCAGGTGTCAGGCAGTTCATGCCGTCAAAAGCCCGCCAATGTCTTTTGTGCAAGATTTTGAGTTCAGTATAAACTTATAACTAATTTATTTATTATTATTATTTAAAACATTTTAGATGAATACGGATTGTAGCTCGCCGTTCTGGCGAGGTTGCAGAAGAGACCCCAGGTGTCAGGCAGTTCATGCCGTCAAAAGCCCGCCAATGTCTTTTGTGCAAGATTTTGAGTTCAGTATAAACTTATAACTAATTTATTTATTATTATTATTTAAAACATTTTAGATGAATACGGATTGTAGCTCGCCGTTCTGGCGAGGTTGCAGAAGAGACCCCAGGTGTCAGGCAGTTCATGCCGTCAAAAGCCTGCCAATGTCATTTGTGCAAGATTTTAGAATTTTCATAATATAACCCATATTATTTGACATTTTGTTATTTATCAGCAATTTTAGTATTGGAAAGTTTTGATTTTACGTAGGTTGCAGAAGAAACCCCAGGTGTCAGGCAGTTCATGCCGTCAAATGCCCGCCAATGTCTTTTGTGCAAGATTTTGAGTTCAGTATAAACTTATAACTAATTTATTTATTATTATTATTTAAAACATTTTAGATGAATACGGATTGTAGCTCGCCGTTCTGGCGAGGTTGCAGAAGAGACCCCAGGTGTCAGGCAGTTCATGCCGTCAAAAGCCTGCCAATGTCTTTTGTGCAAGATTTTGAGTTCAGTATAAACTTATAACTAATTTATTTATTATTATTATTTAAAACATTTTAGATGAATACGGATTGTAGCTCGCCGTTCTGGCGAGGTTGCAGAAGAGACCCCAGGTGTCAGGCAGTTCATGCCGTCAAAAGCCTGCCAATGTCTTTTGTGCAAGATTTTGAGTTCAGTATAAACTTATAACTAATTTATTTATTATTATTATTTAAAACATTTTAGATGAATACGGATTGTAGCTCGCCGTTCTGGCGAGGTTGCAGAAGAGACCCCAGGTGTCAGGCAGTTCATGCCGTCAAAAGCCTGCCAATGTCTTTTGTGCAAGATTTTAGAATTTTCATAATATAACCCATATTATTTGACATTTTGTTATTTATCAGCAATTTTAGTATTGGAAAGTTTTGATTTTACGTAGGTTGCAGAAGAAACCCCAGGTGTCAGGCAGTTCATGCCGTCAAAAGCCCGCCAATGTCTTTTGCGCAAGATTTTGAGTTCAGTATAAACTTATAACTAATTTATTTATTATTATTATTTAAAACATTTTAGATGAATACGGATTGTAGCTCGCCGTTCTGGCGAGGTTGCAGAAGAGACCCCAGGTGTCAGGCAGTTCATGCCGTCAAAAGCCTGCCAATGTCTTTTGTGCAAGATTTTGAGTTCAGTATAAACTTATAACTAATTTATTTATTATTATTATTTAAAACATTTTAGATGAATACGGATTGTATCTCGCCGTTCTGGCGAGGTTGCAGAAGAGACCCCAGGTGTCAGGCAGTTCATGCCGTCAAAAGCCCGCCAATGTCTTTTGTGGAAGATTTTAGAATTTTCATAATATAACCCATATTTTTTGACATTTTGTTATTTATCAGCAATTTTAGTATTGGAAAGTTTTGATTTTACGTAGGTTGCAGAAGGAACCCCAGGTGTCAGGCAGTTCATGCCGTCAAAAGCCCCCCAATGTCTTTTGTGCAAGATTTTGAGTTCAGTATAAACTTATAACTAATTTATTTATTATTATTATTTAAAACATTTTAGATGAATACGGATTGTAGCTCGCCGTTCTGGCGAGGTTGCAGAAGAGACCCCAGGTGTCAGGCAGTTCATGCCGTCAAAAGCCCACTAATGTCTTTTGTGCAAGATTTTGAGTTCAGTATAAACTTATAACTAATTTATTTAGTATTATTATTTAAAACATTTTAGATGAATACGGATTGTAGCTCGCCGTTCTGGCGAGGTTGCAGAAGAGACCTCAGGTGTCAGGCAGTTCATGCCGTCAAAAGCCTGCCAATGTCTTTTGTGCAAGATTTTAGAATTTTCATAATATAACCCATATTATTTGACATTTTGTTATTTATCAGCAATTTTAGTATTGGAAAGTTTTGATTTTACGTAGGTTGCAGAAGAAGCCCCAGGTGTCAGGCAGTTCATGCCGTCAAAAGCCCGCCAATGTCTTTTGTGCAAGATTTTGAGTTCAGTATAAACTTATAACTAATTTATTTATTATTATTATTTAAAACATTTTAGATGAATACGGATTGTAGCTCGCCGTTCTGGCGAGGTTGCAGAAGAGACCCCAGGTGTCAGGCAGTTCATGCCGTCAAAAGCCTGCCAATGTCTTTTGTGCAAGATTTTAGAATTTTCAAAATATAACCCATATTATTTGACATTTTGTTATTTATCAGCAATTTTAGTATTGGAAAGTTTTGATTTTACGTAGGTTGCAGAAGAAACCCCAGGTGTCAGGCAGTTCATGCCGTCAAAAGCCTGCCAATGTCTTTTGTGCAAGATTTTGAGTTCAGTATAAACTTATAACTAATTTATTTATTATTATTATTTAAAACATTTTAGATGAATACGGATTGTAGCTCGCCGTTCTGGCGAGGTTGCAGAAGAGACCCCAGGTGTCAGGCAGTTCATGCCGTCAAAAGCCCGCCAATGTCTTTGTGCAAGATTTTGAGTTCAGTATAAACTTATAACTAATTTATTTATTATTATTATTTAAAACATTTTAGATGAATACGAATTGTAGCTCGCCGTTCTGGCGAGGTTGCAGAAGAGACCCCAGGTGTCAGGCAGTTCATGCCGTCAAAAGCCCGCCAATGTCTTTTGTGCAAGATTTTGAGTTCAGTATAAACTTATAACTAATTTATTTATTATTATTATTTAAAACATTTTAGATGAATACGGATTGTAGCTCGCCGTTCTGGCGAGGTTGCAGAAGAGACCCCAGGTGTCAGGCAGTTCATGCCGTCAAAAGCCTGCCAATGTCTTTTGTGCAAGGTTTTAGAATTTTCATAATATATCCCATATTATTTGACATTTTGTTATTTATCAGCAATTTTAGTATTGGAAAGTTTTGATTTTACGTAGGTTGCAGAAGAAACCCCAGGTGTCAGGCAGTTCATGCCGTCAAAAGCCCGCCAATGACTTTTGTGCAAGATTTTGAGTTCAGTATAAACTTATAACTAATTTATTTATTATTATTATTTAAAACATTTTAGATGAATACGGATTGTAGCTCGCCGTTCTGGCGAGGTTTCAGAAGAGACCCCAGGTGTCAGGCAGTTCATGCCGTCAAAAGCCCGCCAATGTCTTTTGTGCAAAATTTTGAGTTCAGTATAAACTTATAACTAATTTATTTATTATTATTATTTAAAACATTTTAGATGAATACGGATTGTAGCTCGCCGTTCTGGCGAGGTTGCAGAAGAGACCCCAGGTGTCAGGCAGTTCATGCCGTCAAAAGCCTGCCAATGTCATTTGTGCAAGATTTTAGAATTTTCATAATATAACCCATATTATTTGACATTTTGTTATTTATCAGCAATTTTAGTATTGGAAAGTTTTGATTTTACGTAGGTTGCAGAAGAAACCCCAGGTGTCAGGCAGTTCATGCCGTCAAAAGCCCGCCAATGTCTTTTGTGCAAGATTTTGAGTTCAGTATAAACTTATAACTAATTTATTTATTATTATTATTTAAAACATTTTAGATGAATACGGATTGTAGCTCGCCGTTCTGGCGAGGTTGCAGAAGAGACCCCAGGTGTCAGGCAGTTCATGCCGTCAAAAGCCTGCCAATGTCTTTTGTGCAAGATTTTGAGTTCAGTATAAACTTATAACTAATTTATTTATTATTATTATTTAAAACATTTTAGATGAATACGGATTGTAGCTCGCCGTTCTGGCGAGGTTGCAGAAGAGACCCCAGGTGTCAGGCAGTTCATGCCGTCAAAAGCCCGCCAATGTCTTTGTGCAAGATTTTGAGTTCAGTATAAACTTATAACTAATTTATTTATTATTATTATTTAAAACATTTTAGATGAATACGAATTGTAGCTCGCCGTTCTGGCGAGGTTGCAGAAGAGACCCCAGGTGTCAGGCAGTTCATGCCGTCAAAAGCCCGCCAATGTCTTTTGTGCAAGATTTTGAGTTCAGTATAAACTTATAACTAATTTATTTATTATTATTATTTAAAACATTTTAGATGAATACGGATTGTAGCTCGCCGTTCTGGCGAGGTTGCAGAAGAGACCCCAGGTGTCAGGCAGTTCATGCCGTCAAAAGCCTGCCAATGTCTTTTGTGCAAGGTTTTAGAATTTTCATAATATATCCCATATTATTTGACATTTTGTTATTTATCAGCAATTTTAGTATTGGAAAGTTTTGATTTTACGTAGGTTGCAGAAGAAACCCCAGGTGTCAGGCAGTTCATGCCGTCAAAAGCCCGCCAATGACTTTTGTGCAAGATTTTGAGTTCAGTATAAACTTATAACTAATTTATTTATTATTATTATTTAAAACATTTTAGATGAATACGGATTGTAGCTCGCCGTTCTGGCGAGGTTTCAGAAGAGACCCCAGGTGTCAGGCAGTTCATGCCGTCAAAAGCCCGCCAATGTCTTTTGTGCAAAATTTTGAGTTCAGTATAAACTTATAACTAATTTATTTATTATTATTATTTAAAACATTTTAGATGAATACGGATTGTAGCTCGCCGTTCTGGCGAGGTTGCAGAAGAGACCCCAGGTGTCAGGCAGTTCATGCCGTCAAAAGCCTGCCAATGTCATTTGTGCAAGATTTTAGAATTTTCATAATATAACCCATATTATTTGACATTTTGTTATTTATCAGCAATTTTAGTATTGGAAAGTTTTGATTTTACGTAGGTTGCAGAAGAAACCCCAGGTGTCAGGCAGTTCATGCCGTCAAAAGCCCGCCAATGTCTTTTGTGCAAGATTTTGAGTTCAGTATAAACTTATAACTAATTTATTTATTATTATTATTTAAAACATTTTAGATGAATACGGATTGTAGCTCGCCGTTCTGGCGAGGTTGCAGAAGAGACCCCAGGTGTCAGGCAGTTCATGCCGTCAAAAGCCTGCCAATGTCTTTTGTGCAAGATTTTGAGTTCAGTATAAACTTATAACTAATTTATTTATTATTATTATTTAAAACATTTTAGATGAATACGGATTGTAGCTCGCCGTTCTGGCGAGGTTGCAGAAGAGACCCCAGGTGTCAGGCAGTTCATGCCGTCAAAAGCCTGCCAATGTCTTTTGTGCAAGATTTTAGAATTTTCATAATATAACCCATATTATTTGACATTTTGTTATTTATCAGCAATTTTAGTATTGGAAAGTTTTGATTTTACGTAGGTTGCAGAAGAAACCCCAGGTGTCAGGCAGTTCATGCCGTCAAAAGCCCGCCAATGTCTTTTGTGCAAGATTTTGAGTTCAGTATAAACTTATAACTAATTTATTTATTATTATTATTTAAAACATTTTAGATGAATACGGATTGTAGCTCGCCGTTCTGGCGAGGTTGCAGAAGAGACCCCAGGTGTCAGGCAGTTCATGCCGTCAAAAGCCCGCCAATGTCTTTTGTGCAAGATTTTGAGTTCAGTATAAACTTATAACTAATTTATTTATTATTATTATTTAAAACATTTTAGATGAATACGAATTGTAGCTCGCCGTTCTGGCGAGGTTGCAGAAGAGACCCCAGGTGTCAGGCAGTTCATGCCGTGAAAAGCCCGCCAATGTCTTTTGTGCAAGATTTTGAGTTCAGTATAAACTTATAACTAATTTATTTATTATTATTATTTAAAACATTTTAGATGAATACGGATTGTAGCTCGCCGTTCTCTCGAGGTTGCAGAAGAGACCCCAGGTGTCAGGCAGTTCATGCCGTCAAAAGCCTGCCAATGTCTTTTGTGCAAGATTTTAGAATTTTCATAATATAACCCATATTATTTGACATTTTGTTATTTATCAGCAATTTTAGTATTGGAAAGTTTTGATTTTACGTAGGTTGCAGAAGAAACCCCAGGTGTCAGGCAGTTCATGCCGTCAAAAGCCCGCCAATGTCTTTTGTGCAAGATTTTGAGTTCAGTATAAACTTATAACTAATTTATTTATTATTATTATTTAAAACATTTTAGATGAATACGGATTGTAGCTCGCCGTTCTGGCGAGGTTGCAGAAGAGACCCCAGGTGTCAGGCAGTTCATGCCGTCAAAAGCCTGCCAATGTCTTTTGTGCAAGATTTTGAGTTCAGTATAAACTTATAACTAATTTATTTATTATTATTATTTAAAACATTTTAGATGAATACGGATTGTAGCTCGCCGTTCTGGCGAGGTTGCAGAAGAGACCCCAGGTGTCAGGCAGTTCATGCCGTCAAAAGCCCGCCAATGTCTTTTGTGCAAGATTTTAGAATTTTCATAATATAACCCATATTTTTTGACATTTTGTTATTTATCAGCAATTTTAGTATTGGAAAGTTTTGATTTTACGTAGGTTGCAGAAGAAACCCCAGGTGTCAGGCAGTTCATGCCGTCGAAAGCCCCCCAATGTCTTTTGTGCAAGATTTTGAGTTCAGTATAAACTTATAACTAATTTATTTATTATTATTATTTAAAACATTTTAGATGAATACGGATTGTAGCTCGCCGTTCTGGCGAGGTTGCAGAAGAGACCCCAGGTGTCAGGCAGTTCATGCCGTCAAAAGCCTGCCAATGTCTTTTGTGCAAGATTTTGAGTTCAGTATAAACTTATAACTAATTTATTTATTATTATTATTTAAAACATTTTAGATGAATACGGATTGTAGCTCGCCGTTCTGGCGAGGTTGCAGAAGAGACCCCAGGTGTCAGGCAGTTCATGCCGTCAAAAGCCCACCAATGTCTTTTGTGCAAGATTTTGAGTTCAGTATAAACTTATAACTAATTTATTTATTATTATTATTTAAAACATTTTAGATGAATACGGATTGTAGCTCGCCGTTCTGGCGAGGTTGCAGAAGAGACCCCAGGTGTCAGGCAGTTCATGCCGTCAAAAGCCTGCCAATGTCTTTTGTGCAAGATTTTAGAATTTTCATAATATAACCCATATTATTTGACATTTTGTTATTTATCAGCAATTTTAGTATTGGAAAGTTTTGATTTTACGTAGGTTGCAGAAGAAACCCCAGGTGTCAGGCAGTTCATGCCGTCAAAAGCCCGCCAATGTCTTTTGTGCAAGATTTTGAGTTCAGTATAAACTTATAACTAATTTATTTATTATTATTATTTAAAACATTTTAGATGAATACGGATTGTAGCTCGCCGTTCTGGCGAGGTTGCAGAAGAGACCCCAGGTGTCAGGCAGTTCATGCCGTCAAAAGCCCGCCAATGTCTTTTGTGCAAGATTTTGAGTTCAGTATAAACTTATAACTAATTTATTTATTATTATTATTTAAAACATTTTAGATGAATACGAATTGTAGCTCGCCGTTCTGGCGTGGTTGCAGAAGAGACCCCAGGTGTCAGGCAGTTCATGCCGTGAAAAGCCCGCCAATGTCTTTTGTGCAAGATTTTGAGTTCAGTATAAACTTATAACTAATTTATTTATTATTATTATTTAAAACATTTTAGATGAATACGGATTGTAGCTCGCCGTTCTCTCGAGGTTGCAGAAGAGACCCCAGGTGTCAGGCAGTTCATGCCGTCAAAAGCCTGCCAATGTCTTTTGTGCAAGATTTTAGAATTTTCATAATATAACCCATATTATTTGACATTTTGTTATTTATCAGCAATTTTAGTATTGGAAAGTTTTGATTTTACGTAGTTTGCAGAAGAAACCCCAGGTGTCAGGCAGTTCATGCCGTCAAAAGCCCGCCAATGTCTTTTGTGCAAGATTTTGAGTTCAGTATAAACTTATAACTAATTTATTTATTATTATTATTTAAAACATTTTAGATGAATACGGATTGTAGCTCGCCGTTCTGGCGAGGTTGCAGAAGAGACCCCAGGTGTCAGGCAGTTCATGCCGTCAAAAGCCCACCAATGTCTTTTGTGCAAGATTTTGAGTTTAGTATAAACTTATAACTAATTTATTTATTATTATTATTTAAAACATTTTAGATGAATACGGATTGTAGCTCGCCGTTCTGGCGAGGTTGCAGAAGAGACCCCAGGTGTCAGGCAGTTCATGCCGTCAAAAGCCTGCCAATGTCTTTTGTGCAAGATTTTAGAATTTTCATAATATAACCCATATTATTTGACATTTTGTTATTTATCAGCAATTTTAGTATTGGAAAGTTTTGATTTTACGTAGGTTGCAGAAGAAACCCCAGGTGTCAGGCAGTTCATGCCGTCAAAAGCCCGCCAATGTCTTTTGTGCAAGATTTTGAGTTCAGTATAAACTTATAACTAATTTATTTATTATTATTATTTAAAACATTTTAGATGAATACGGATTGTAGCTCGCCGTTCTGGCGAGGTTGCAGAAGAGACCCCAGGTGTCAGGCAGTTCATGCCGTCAAAAGCCCGCCAATGTCTTTTGTGCAAGATTTTAGAATTTTCATAATATAACCCATATTTTTTGACATTTTGTTATTTATCAGCAATTTTAGTATTGGAAAGTTTTGATTTTACGTAGGTTGCAGAAGAAACCCCAGGTGTCAGGCAGTTCATGCCGTCAAAAGCCCCCCAATGTCTTTTGTGCAAGATTTTGAGTTCAGTATAAACTTATAACTAATTTATTTATTATTATTATTTAAAACATTTTAGATGAATACGGATTGTAGCTCGCCGTTCTGGCGAGGTTGCAGAAGAGACCCCAGGTGTCAGGCAGTTCATGCCGTCAAAAGCCCACCAATGTCTTTTGTGCAAGATTTTGAGTTCAGTATAAACTTATAACTAATTTATTTATTATTATTATTTAAAACATTTTAGATGAATACGGATTGTAGCTCGCCGTTCTGGCGAGGTTGCAGAAGAGACCCCAGGTGTCAGGCAGTTCATGCCGTCAAAAGCCTGCCAATGTCTTTTGTGCAAGATTTTAGAATTTTCATAATATAACCCATATTATTTGACATTTTGTTATTTATCAGCAATTTTAGTATTGGAAAGTTATGATTTTACATAGGTTGCAGAAGAAACCCCAGGTGTCAGGCAGTTCATGCCGTCAAAAGCCCGCCAATGTCTTTTGTGCAAGATTTTGAGTTCAGTATAAACTTATAACTAATTTATTTATTATTATTATTTAAAACATTTTAGATGAATACGGATTGTATCTCGCCGTTCTGGCGAGGTTGCAGAAGAGACCCCAGGTGTCAGGCAGTTCATGCCGTCAAAAGCCCGCCAATGTCTTTTGTGCAAGATTTTGAGTTCAGTATAAACTTATAACTAATTTATTTATTATTATTATTTAAAACATTTTAGATGAATACGGATTGTAGCTCGCCGTTCTGGCGAGGTTGCAGAAGAGACCCCAGGTGTCAGGCAGTTCATGCCGTCAAAAGCCTGCCAATGTCTTTTGTGCAAGATTTTAGAATTTTCATAATATAACCCATATTATTTGACATTTTGTTATTTATCAGCAATTTTAGTATTGGAAAGTTTTGATTTTACGTAGGTTGCAGAAGAAACCCCAGGTGTCAGGCAGTTCATGCCGTCAAAAGCCCGCCAATGTCTTTTGTGCAAGATTTTGAGTTCAGTATAAACTTATAACTAATTTATTTATTATTATTATTTAAAACATTTTAGATGAATACGGATTGTAGCTCGCCGTTCTGGCGAGGTTGCAGAAGAGACCCCAGGTGTCAGGCAGTTCATGCCGTCAAAAGCCCACCAATGTCTTTTGTGCAAGATTTTGAGTTCAGTATAAACTTATAACTAATTTATTTATTATTATTATTTAAAACATTTTAGATGAATACGGATTGTAGCTCGCCGTTCTGGCGAGGTTGCAGAAGAGACCTCAGGTGTCAGGCAGTTCATGCCGTCAAAAGCCTGCCAATGTCTTTTGTGCAAGATTTTAGAATTTTCATAATATAACCCATATTATTTGACATTTTGTTATTTATCAGCAATTTTAGTATTGGAAAGTTTTGATTTTACGTAGGTTGCAGAAGAAGCCCCAGGTGTCAGGCAGTTCATGCCGTCAAAAGCCCGCCAATGTCTTTTGTGCAAGATTTTGAGTTCGGTATAAACTTATAACTAATTTATTTATTATTATTATTTAAAACATTTTAGATGAATACGGATTGTAGATCGCCGTTCTGGCGAGGTTGCAGAAGAGACCCCAGGTGTCAGGCAGTTCATGCCGTCAAAAGCCCGCCAATGTCTTTTGTGCAAGATTTTGAGTTCAGTATAAACTTATAACTAATTTATTTATTATTATTATTTAAAACATTTTAGATGAATACGGATTGTAGCTCGCCGTTCTGGCGAGGTTGCAGAAGAGACCCCAGGTGTCAGGCAGTTCATGCCGTCAAAAGCCTGCCAATGTCTTTTGTGCAAGATTTTAGAATTTTCATAATATAACCCATATTATTTGACATTTTGTTATTTATCAGCAATTTTAGTATTGGAAAGTTTTGATTTTACGTAGGTTGCAGAAGAAACCCCAGGTGTCAGGCAGTTCATGCCGTCAAAAGCCCGCCAATGTCTTTTGTGCAAGATTTTGAGTTCAGTATAAACTTATAACTAATTTATTTATTATTATTATTTAAAACATTTTAGATGAATACGGATTGTAGCTCGCCGTTCTGGCGAGGTTGCAGAAGAGACCCCAGGTGTCAGGCAGTTCATGCCGTCAAAAGCCCGCCAATGTCTTTTGTGCAAGATTTTGAGTTCAGTATAAACTTATAACTAATTTATTTATTATTATTATTTAAAACATTTTAGATGAATACGAATTGTAGCTCGCCGTTCTGGCGAGGTTGCAGAAGAGACCCCAGGTGTCAGGCAGTTCATGCCGTGAAAAGCCCGCCAATGTCTTTTGTGCAAGATTTTGAGTTCAGTATAAACTTATAACTAATTTATTTATTATTATTATTTAAAACATTTTAGATGAATACGGATTGTAGCTCGCCGTTCTCTCGAGGTTGCAGAAGAGACCCCAGGTGTCAGGCAGTTCATGCCGTCAAAAGCCTGCCAATGTCTTTTGTGCAAGATTTTAGAATTTTCATAATATAACCCATATTATTTGACATTTTGTTATTTATCAGCAATTTTAGTATTGGAAAGTTTTGATTTTACGTAGGTTGCAGAAGAAACCCCAGGTGTCAGGCAGTTCATGCCGTCAAAAGCCCGCCAATGTCTTTTGTGCAAGATTTTGAGTTCAGTATAAACTTATAACTAATTTATTTATTATTATTATTTAAAACATTTTAGATGAATACGGATTGTAGCTCGCCGTTCTGGCGAGGTTGCAGAAGAGACCCCAGGTGTCAGGCAGTTCATGCCGTCAAAAGCCTGCCAATGTCTTTTGTGCAAGATTTTGAGTTCAGTATAAACTTATAACTAATTTATTTATTATTATTATTTAAAACATTTTAGATGAATACGGATTGTAGCTCGCCGTTCTGGCGAGGTTGCAGAAGAGACACCAGGTGTCAGGCAGTTCATGCCGTCAAAAGCCCGCCAATGTCTTTTGTGCAAGATTTTAGAATTTTCATAATATAACCCATATTTTTTGACATTTTGTTATTTATCAGCAATTTTAGTATTGGAAAGTTTTGATTTTACGTAGGTTGCAGAAGAAACCCCAGGTGTCAGGCAGTTCATGCCGTCAAAAGCCCCCCAATGTCTTTTGTGCAAGATTTTGAGTTCAGTATAAACTTATAACTAATTTATTTATTATTATTATTTAAAACATTTTAGATGAATACGGATTGTAGCTCGCCGTTCTGGCGAGGTTGCAGAAGAGACCCCAGGTGTCAGGCAGTTCATGCCGTCAAAAGCCCACCAATGTCTTTTGTGCAAGATTTTGAGTTCAGTATAAACTTATAACTAATTTATTTATTATTATTATTTAAAACATTTTAGATGAATACGGATTGTAGCTCGCCGTTCTGGCGAGGTTGCAGAAGAGACCCCAGGTGTCAGGCAGTTCATGCCGTCAAAAGCCTGCCAATGTCTTTTGTGCAAGATTTTAGAATTTTCATAATATAACCCATATTATTTGACATTTTGTTATTTATCAGCAATTTTAGTATTGGAAAGTTTTGATTTTACGTAGGTTGCAGAAGAAACCCCAGGTGTCAGGCAGTTCATGCCGTCAAAAGCCCGCCAATGTCTTTTGTGCAAGATTTTGAGTTCAGTATAAACTTATAACTAATTTATTTATTATTATTATTTAAAACATTTTAGATGAATACGGATTGTAGCTCGCCGTTCTGGCGAGGTTGCAGAAGAGACCCCAGGTGTCAGGCAGTTCATGCCGTCAAAAGCCCGCCAATGTCTTTTGTGCAAGATTTTGACTTCAGTATAAACTTATAACTAATTTATTTATTATTATTATTTAAAACATTTTAGATGAATACGAATTGTAGCTCGCCGTTCTGGCGAGGTTGCAGAAGAGACCCCAGGTGTCAGGCAGTTCATGCCGTGAAAAGCCCGCCAATGTCTTTTGTGCAAGATTTTGAGTTCAGTATAAACTTATAACTAATTTATTTATTATTATTATTTAAAACATTTTAGATGAATACGGATTGTAGCTCGCCGTTCTGGCGAGGTTGCAGAAGAGACCTCAGGTGTCAGGCAGTTCATGCCGTCAAAAGCCTGCCAATGTCTTTTGTGCAAGATTTTAGAATTTTCATAATATAACCCATATTATTTGACATTTTGTTATTTATCAGCAATTTTAGTATTGGAAAGTTTTGATTTTACGTAGGTTGCAGAAGAAGCCCCAGGTGTCAGGCAGTTCATGCCGTCAAAAGCCCGCCAATGTCTTTTGTGCAAGATTTTGAGTTCGGTATAAACTTATAACTAATTTATTTATTATTATTATTTAAAACATTTTAGATGAATACGGATTGTAGATCGCCGTTCTGGCGAGGTTGCAGAAGAGACCCCAGGTGTCAGGCAGTTCATGCCGTCAAAAGCCCGCCAATGTCTTTTGTGCAAGATTTTGAGTTCAGTATAAACTTATAACTAATTTATTTATTATTATTATTTAAAACATTTTAGATGAATACGGATTGTAGCTCGCCGTTCTGGCGAGGTTGCAGAAGAGACCCCAGGTGTCAGGCAGTTCATGCCGTCAAAAGCCTGCCAATGTCTTTTGTGCAAGATTTTAGAATTTTCATAATATAACCCATATTATTTGACATTTTGTTATTTATCAGCAATTTTAGTATTGGAAAGTTTTGATTTTACGTAGGTTGCAGAAGAAACCCCAGGTGTCAGGCAGTTCATGCCGTCAAAAGCCCGCCAATGTCTTTTGTGCAAGATTTTGAGTTCAGTATAAACTTATAACTAATTTATTTATTATTATTATTTAAAACATTTTAGATGAATACGGATTGTAGCTCGCCGTTCTGGCGAGGTTGCAGAAGAGACCCCAGGTGTCAGGCAGTTCATGCCGTCAAAAGCCCGCCAATGTCTTTTGTGCAAGATTTTGAGTTCAGTATAAACTTATAACTAATTTATTTATTATTATTATTTAAAACATTTTAGATGAATACGAATTGTAGCTCGCCGTTCTGGCGAGGTTGCAGAAGAGACCCCAGGTGTCAGGCAGTTCATGCCGTGAAAAGCCCGCCAATGTCTTTTGTGCAAGATTTTGAGTTCAGTATAAACTTATAACTAATTTATTTATTATTATTATTTAAAACATTTTAGATGAATACGGATTGTAGCTCGCCGTTCTCTCGAGGTTGCAGAAGAGACCCCAGGTGTCAGGCAGTTCATGCCGTCAAAAGCCTGCCAATGTCTTTTGTGCAAGGTTTTAGAATTTTCATAATATAACCCATATTATTTGACATTTTGTTATTTATCAGCAATTTTAGTATTGGAAAGTTTTGATTTTACGTAGGTTGCAGAAGAAACCCCAGGTGTCAGGCAGTTCATGCCGTCAAAAGCCCGCCAATGTCTTTTGTGCAAGATTTTGAGTTCAGTATAAACTTATAACTAATTTATTTATTATTATTATTTAAAACATTTTAGATGAATACGGATTGTAGCTCGCCGTTCTGGCGAGGTTGCAGAAGAGACCCCAGGTGTCAGGCAGTTCATGCCGTCAAAAGCCTGCCAATGTCTTTTGTGCAAGATTTTGAGTTCAGTATAAACTTATAACTAATTTATTTATTATTATTATTTAAAACATTTTAGATGAATACGGATTGTAGCTCGCCGTTCTGGCGAGGTTGCAGAAGAGACACCAGGTGTCAGGCAGTTCATGCCGTCAAAAGCCCGCCAATGTCTTTTGTGCAAGATTTTAGAATTTTCATAATATAACCCATATTTTTTGACATTTTGTTATTTATCAGCAATTTTAGTATTGGAAAGTTTTGATTTTACGTAGGTTGCAGAAGAAACCCCAGGTGTCAGGCAGTTCATGCCGTCAAAAGCCCCCCAATGTCTTTTGTGCAAGATTTTGAGTTCAGTATAAACTTATAACTAATTTATTTATTATTATTATTTAAAACATTTTAGATGAATACGGATTGTAGCTCGCCGTTCTGGCGAGGTTGCAGAAGAGACCCCAGGTGTCAGGCAGTTCATGCCGTCAAAAGCCCACCAATGTCTTTTGTGCAAGATTTTGAGTTCAGTATAAACTTATAACTAATTTATTTATTATTATTATTTAAAACATTTTAGATGAATACGGATTGTAGCTCGCCGTTCTGGCGAGGTTGCAGAAGAGACCCCAGGTGTCAGGCAGTTCATGCCGTCAAAAGCCTGCCAATGTCTTTTGTGCAAGATTTTAGAATTTTCATAATATAACCCATATTATTTGACATTTTGTTATTTATCAGCAATTTTAGTATTGGAAAGTTTTGATTTTACGTAGGTTGCAGAAGAAACCCCAGGTGTCAGGCAGTTCATGCCGTCAAAAGCCCGCCAATGTCTTTTGTGCAAGATTTTGAGTTCAGTATAAACTTATAACTAATTTATTTATTATTATTATTTAAAACATTTTAGATGAATACGGATTGTAGCTCGCCGTTCTGGCGAGGTTGCAGAAGAGACCCCAGGTGTCAGGCAGTTCATGCCGTCAAAAGCCCGCCAATGTCTTTTGTGCAAGATTTTGACTTCAGTATAAACTTATAACTAATTTATTTATTATTATTATTTAAAACATTTTAGATGAATACGAATTGTAGCTCGCCGTTCTGGCGAGGTTGCAGAAGAGACCCCAGGTGTCAGGCAGTTCATGCCGTGAAAAGCCCGCCAATGTCTTTTGTGCAAGATTTTGAGTTCAGTATAAACTTATAACTAATTTATTTATTATTATTATTTAAAACATTTTAGATGAATACGGATTGTAGCTCGCCGTTCTCTCGAGGTTGCAGAAGAGACCCCAGGTGTCAGGCAGTTCATGCCGTCAAAAGCCTGCCAATGTCTTTTGTGCAAGATTTTAGAATTTTCATAATATAACCCATATTATTTGACATTTTGTTATTTATCAGCAATTTTAGTATTGGAAAGTTTTGATTTTACGTAGGTTGCAGAAGAAACCCCAGGTGTCAGGTAGTTCATGCCGTCAAAAGCCCGCCAATGTCTTTTGTGCAAGATTTTGAGTTCAGTATAAACTTATAACTAATTTATTTATTATTATTATTTAAAACATTTTAGATGAATACGGATTGTAGCTCGCCGTTCTGGCGAGGTTGCAGAAGAGACCCCAGGTGTCAGGCAGTTCATGCCGTCAAAAGCCTGCCAATGTCTTTTGTGCAAGATTTTGAGTTCAGTATAAACTTATAACTAATTTATTTATTATTATTATTTAAAACATTTTAGATGAATACGGATTGTAGCTCGCCGTTCTGGCGAGGTTACAGAAGAGACCCCAGGTGTCAGGCAGTTCATGCCGTCAAAAGCCCGCCAATGTCTTTTGTGCAAGATTTTAGAATTTTCATAATATAACCCATATTTTTTGACATTTTGTTATTTATCAGCAATTTTAGTATTGGAAAGTTTTGATTTTACGTAGGTTGCAGAAGAAACCCCAGGTGTCAGGCAGTTCATGCCGTCAAAAGCCCCCCAATGTCTTTTGTGCAAGATTTTGAGTTCAGTATAAACTTATAACTAATTTATTTATTATTATTATTTAAAACATTTTAGATGAATACGGATTGTAGCTCGCCGTTCTGGCGAGGTTGCAGAAGAGTCCCCAGGTGTCAGGCAGTTCATGCCGTCAAAAGCCCACCAATGTCTTTTGTGCAAGATTTTGAGTTCAGTATAAACTTATAACTAATTTATTTATTATTATTATTTAAAACATTTTAGATGAATACGGATTGTAGCTCGCCGTTCTGGCGAGGTTGCAGAAGAGACCCCAGGTGTCAGGCAGTTCATGCCGTCAAAAGCCTGCCAATGTCTTTTGTGCAAGATTTTAGAATTTTCATAATATAACCCATATTATTTGACATTTTGTTATTTATCAGCAATTTTAGTATTGGAAAGTTTTGATTTTACGTAGGTTGCAGAAGAAACCCCAGGTGTCAGGCAGTTCATGCCGTCAAAAGCCCGCCAATGTCTTTTGTGCAAGATTTTGAGTTCAGTATAAACTTATAACTAATTTATTTATTATTATTATTTAAAACATTTTAGATGAATACGGATTGTAGCTCGCCGTTCTGGCGAGGTTGTAGAAGAGACCCCAGGTGTCAGGCAGTTCATGCCGTCAAAAGCCCGCCAATGTCTTTTGTGCAAGATTTTGAGTTCAGTATAAACTTATAACTAATTTATTTATTATTATTATTTAAAACATTTTAGATGAATACGGATTGTAGCTCGCCGTTCTGGCGAGGTTGCAGAAGAGACCCCAGGTGTCAGGCAGTTCATGCCGTCAAAAGCCTGCCAATGTCTTTTGTGCAAGATTTTAGAATTTTCATAATATAACACATATTATTTGACATTTTGTTATTTATCAGCAATTTTAGTATTGGAAAGTTTTGATTTTACGTAGGTTGCAGAAGAAACCCCAGGTGTCAGGCAGTTCATGCCGTCAAAAGCCCGCCAATGTCTTTTGTGCAAGATTTTGAGTTCAGTATAAACTTATAACTAATTTATTTATTATTATTATTTAAAACATTTTAGATGAATACGGATTGTAGCTCGCCGTTCTGGCGAGGTTGCAGAAGAGACCCCAGGTGTCAGGCAGTTCATGCCGTCAAAAGCCTGCCAATGTCTTTTGTGCAAGATTTTGAGTTCAGTATAAACTTATAACTAATTTATTTATTATTATTATTTAAAACATTTTAGATGAATACGGATTGTAGCTCGCCGTTCTGGCGAGGTTGCAGAAGAGACCCCAGGTGTCAGGCAGTTCATGCCGTCAAAAGCCCGCCAATGTCTTTTGTGCAAGATTTTAGAATTTTCATAATATAACCCATATTTTTTGACATTTTGTTATTTATCAGCAATTTTAGTATTGGAAAGTTTTGATTTTACGTAGGTTGCAGAAGAAACCCCAGGTGTCAGGCAGTTCATGCCGTCAAAAGCCCCCCAATGTCTTTTGTGCAAGATTTTGAGTTCAGTATAAACTTATAACTAATTTATTTATTATTATTATTTAAAACATTTTAGATGAATACGGATTGTAGCTCGCCGTTCTGGCGAGGTTGCAGAAGAGACCCCAGGTGTCAGGCAGTTCATGCCGTCAAAAGCCCACCAATGTCTTTTGTGCAAGATTTTGAGTTCAGTATAAACTTATAACTAATTTATTTATTATTATTATTTAAAACATTTTAGATGAATACGGATTGTAGCTCGCCGTTCTGGCGAGGTTGCAGAATAGACCCCAGGTGTCAGGCAGTTCATGCCGTCAAAAGCCTGCCAATGTCTTTTGTGCAAGATTTTAGAATTTTCATAATATAACCCATATTATTTGACATTTTGTTATTTATCAGCAATTTTAGTATTGGAAAGTTTTGATTTTACGTAGGTTGCAGAAGAAACCCCAGGTGTCAGGCAGTTCATGCCGTCAAAAGCCCGCCAATGTCTTTTGTGCAAGATTTTGAGTTCAGTATAAACTTATAACTAATTTATTTATTATTATTATTTAAAACATTTTAGATGAATACGGATTGTAGCTCGCCGTTCTGGCGAGGTTGCAGAAGAGACCCCAGGTGTCAGGCAGTTCATGCCGTCAAAAGCCCGCCAATGTCTTTTGTGCAAGATTTTGAGTTCAGTATAAACTTATAACTAATTTATTTATTATTATTATTTAAAACATTTTAGATGAATACGGATTGTAGCTCGCCGTTCTGGCGAGGTTGCAGAAGAGACCCCAGGTGTCAGGCAGTTCATGCCGTCAAAAGCCTGCCAATGTCTTTTGTGCAAGATTTTAGAATTTTCATAATATAACCCATATTATTTGACATTTTGTTATTTATCAGCAATTTTAGTATTGGAAAGTTTTGATTTTACGTAGTTTGCAGAAGAAACCCCAGGTGTCAGGCAGTTCATGCCGTCAAAAGCCCGCCAATGTCTTTTGTGCAAGATTTTGAGTTCAGTATAAACTTATAACTAATTTATTTATTATTATTATTTAAAACATTTTAGATGAATACGGATTGTAGCTCGCCGTTCTGGCGAGGTTGCAGAAGAGACCCCAGGTGTCAGGCAGTTCATGCCGTCAAAAGCCTGCCAATGTCTTTTGTGCAAGATTTTAGAATTTTCATAATATAACCCATATTATTTGACATTTTGTTATTTATCAGCAATTTTAGTATTGGAAAGTTTTGATTTTACGTAGGTTGCAGAAGAAACCCCAGGTGTCAGGCAGTTCATGCCGTCAAAAGCCCGCCAATGTCTTTTGTGCAAGATTTTGAGTTCAGTATAAACTTATAACTAATTTATTTATTATTATTATTTAAAACATTTTAGATGAATACGGATTGTAGCTCGCCGTTCTGGCGAGGTTGCAGAAGAGACCCCAGGTGTCAGGCAGTTCATGCCGTCAAAAGCCCGCCAAAGTCTTTTGTGCAAGATTTTGAGTTCAGTATAAACTTATAACTAATTTATTTATTATTATTATTTAAAACATTTTAGATGAATACGGATTGTAGCTCGCCGTTCTGGCGAGGTTGCAGAAGAGACCCCAGGTGTCAGGCAGTTCATGCCGTCAAAAGCCTGCCAATGTCTTTTGTGCAAGATTTTAGAATTTTCATAATATAACCCATATTATTTGACATTTTGTTATTTATCAGCAATTTTAGTATTGGAAAGTTTTGATTTTACGTAGGTTGCAGAAGAAACCCCAGGTGTCAGGCAGTTCATGCCGTCAAAAGCCCGCCAATGTCTTTTTTGCAAGATTTTGAGTTCAGTATAAACTTATAACTAATTTATTTATTATTATTATTTAAAACATTTTAGATGAATACGGATTGTAGCTCGCCGTTCTGGCGAGGTTGCAGAAGAGACCCCAGGTGTCAGGCAGTTCATGCCGTCAAAAGCCCGCCAATGTCTTTTGTGCAAGATTTTGAGTTCAGTATAAACTTATAACTAATTTATTTATTATTATTATTTAAAACATTTTAGATGAATACGGATTGTAGCTCGCCGTTCTGGCGAGGTTGCAGAAGAGACCCCAGGTGTCAGGCAGTTCATGCCGTCAAAAGCCTGCCAATGTCATTTGTGCAAGATTTTAGAATTTTCATAATATAACCCATATTATTTGACATTTTGTTATTTATCAGCAATTTTAGTATTGGAAAGTTTTGATTTTACGTAGGTTGCAGAAGAAACCCCAGGTGTCAGGCAGTTCATGCCGTCAAAAACCCGCCAATGTCTTTTGTGCAAGATTTTGAGTTCAGTATAAACTTATAACTAATTTATTTATTATTATTATTTAAAACATTTTAGATGAATACGGATTGTAGCTCGCCGTTCTGGCGAGGTTGCAGAAGAGACCCCAGGTGTCAGGCAGTTCATGCCGTCAAAAGCCCACCAATGTCTTTTGTGCAAGATTTTGAGTTCAGTATAAACTTATAACTAATTTATTTATTATTATTATTTAAAACATTTTAGATGAATACGGATTGTAGCTCGCCGTTCTGGCGAGGTTGCAGAAGAGACCCCAGGTGTCAGGCAGTTCATGCCGTCAAAAGCCTGCCAATGTCTTTTGTGCAAGATTTTAGAATTTTCATAATATAACCCATATTATTTGACATTTTGTTATTTATCAGCAATTTTAGTATTGGAAAGTTTTGATTTTACGTAGGTTGCAGAAGAAACCCCAGGTGTCAGGCAGTTCATGCCGTCAAAAGCCCGCCAATGTCTTTTGTGCAAGATTTTGAGTTCAGTATAAACTTATAACTAATTTATTTATTATTATTATTTAAAACATTTTAGATGAATACGGATTGTAGCTCGCCGTTCTGGCGAGGTTGTAGAAGAGACCCCAGGTGTCAGGCAGTTCATGCCGTCAAAAGCCCGCCAATGTCTTTTGTGCAAGATTTTGAGTTCAGTATAAACTTATAACTAATTTATTTATTATTATTATTTAAAACATTTTAGATGAATACGGATTGTAGCTCGCCGTTCTGGCGAGGTTGCAGAAGAGACCCCAGGTGTCAGGCAGTTCATGCCGTCAAAAGCCTGCCAATGTCTTTTGTGCAAGATTTTAGAATTTTCATAATATAACACATATTATTTGACATTTTGTTATTTATCAGCAATTTTAGTATTGGAAAGTTTTGATTTTACGTAGGTTGCAGAAGAAACCCCAGGTGTCAGGCAGTTCATGCCGTCAAAAGCCCGCCAATGTCTTTTGTGCAAGATTTTGAGTTCAGTATAAACTTATAACTAATTTATTTATTATTATTATTTAAAACATTTTAGATGAATACGGATTGTAGCTCGCCGTTCTGGCGAGGTTGCAGAAGAGACCCCAGGTGTCAGGCAGTTCATGCCGTCAAAAGCCTGCCAATGTCTTTTGTGCAAGATTTTGAGTTCAGTATAAACTTATAACTAATTTATTTATTATTATTATTTAAAACATTTTAGATGAATACGGATTGTAGCTCGCCGTTCTGGCGAGGTTGCAGAAGAGACCCCAGGTGTCAGGCAGTTCATGCCGTCAAAAGCCCGCCAATGTCTTTTGTGCAAGATTTTAGAATTTTCATAATATAACCCATATTTTTTGACATTTTGTTATTTATCAGCAATTTTAGTATTGGAAAGTTTTGATTTTACGTAGGTTGCAGAAGAAACCCCAGGTGTCAGGCAGTTCATGCCGTCAAAAGCCCGCCAATGTCTTTTGTGCAAGATTTTGAGTTCAGTATAAACTTATAACTAATTTATTTATTATTATTATTTAAAACATTTTAGATGAATACGGATTGTAGCTCGCCGTTCTGGCGAGGTTGCAGAAGAGACCCCAGGTGTCAGGCAGTTCATGCCGTCAAAAGCCCACCAATGTCTTTTGTGCAAGATTTTGAGTTCAGTATAAACTTATAACTAATTTATTTATTATTATTATTTAAAACATTTTAGATGAATACGGATTGTAGCTCGCCGTTCTGGCGAGGTTGCAGAAGAGACCTCAGGTGTCAGGCAGTTCATGCCGTCAAAAGCCTGCCAATGTCTTTTGTGCAAGATTTTAGAATTTTCATAATATAACCCATATTATTTGACATTTTGTTATTTATCAGCAATTTTAGTATTGGAAAGTTTTGATTTTACGTAGGTTGCAGAAGAAGCCCCAGGTGTCAGGCAGTTCATGCCGTCAAAAGCCCGCCAATGTCTTTTGTGCAAGATTTTGAGTTCGGTATAAACTTATAACTAATTTATTTATTATTATTATTTAAAACATTTTAGATGAATACGGATTGTAGCTCGCCGTTCTGGCGAGGTTGCAGAAGAGACCCCAGGTGTCAGGCAGTTCATGCCGTCAAAAGCCCGCCAATGTCTTTTGTGCAAGATTTTGAGTTCAGTATAAACTTATAACTAATTTATTTATTATTATTATTTAAAACATTTTAGATGAATACGGATTGTAGCTCGCCGTTCTGGCGAGGTTGCAGAAGAGACCCCAGGTGTCAGGCAGTTCATGCCGTCAAAAGCCTGCCAATGTCTTTTGTGCAAGATTTTAGAATTTTCATAATATAACCCATATTATTTGACATTTTGTTATTTATCAGCAATTTTAGTATTGGAAAGTTTTGATTTTACGTAGGTTGCAGAAGAAACCCCAGGTGTCAGGCAGTTCATGCCGTCAAAAGCCCGCCAATGTCTTTTGTGCAAGATTTTGAGTTCAGTATAAACTTATAACTAATTTATTTATTATTATTATTTAAAACATTTTAGATGAATACGAATTGTAGCTCGCCGTTCTGGCGAGGTTGCAGAAGAGACCCCAGGTGTCAGGCAGTTCATGCCGTGAAAAGCCCGCCAATGTCTTTTGTGCAAGATTTTGAGTTCAGTATAAACTTATAACTAATTTATTTATTATTATTATTTAAAACATTTTAGATGAATACGGATTGTAGCTCGCCGTTCTCTCGAGGTTGCAGAAGAGACCCCAGGTGTCAGGCAGTTCATGCCGTCAAAAGCCTGCCAATGTCTTTTGTGCAAGATTTTAGAATTTTCATAATATAACCCATATTATTTGACATTTTGTTATTTATCAGCAATTTTAGTATTGGAAAGTTTTGATTTTACGTAGGTTGCAGAAGAAACCCCAGGTGTCAGGCAGTTCATGCCGTCAAAAGCCCGCCAATGTCTTTTGTGCAAGGTTTTAGAATTTTCATAATATAACCCATATTTTTTGACATTTTGTTATTTATCAGCAATTTTAGTATTGGAAAGTTTTGATTTTACGTAGGTTGCAGAAGAAACCCCAGGTGTCAGGCAGTTCATGCCGTCAAAAGCCCCCCAATGTCTTTTGTGCAAGATTTTGAGTTCAGTATAAACTTATAACTAATTTATTTATTATTATTATTTAAAACATTTTAGATGAATACGGATTGTAGCTCGCCGTTCTGGCGAGGTTGCAGAAGAGACCCCAGGTGTCAGGCAGTTCATGCCGTCAAAAGCCCACCAATGTCTTTTGTGCAAGATTTTGAGTTCAGTATAAACTTATAACTAATTTATTTATTATTATTATTTAAAACATTTTAGATGAATACGGATTGTAGCTCGCCGTTCTGGCGAGGTTGCAGAAGAGACCCCAGGTGTCAGGCAGTTCATGCCGTCAAAAGCCTGCCAATGTCTTTTGTGCAAGATTTTAGAATTTTCATAATATAACCCATATTATTTGACATTTTGTTATTTATCAGCAATTTTAGTATTGGAAAGTTTTGATTTTACGTAGGTTGCAGAAGAAACCCCAGGTGTCAGGCAGTTCATGCCGTCAAAAGCCCGCCAATGTCTTTTGTGCAAGATTTTGAGTTCAGTATAAACTTATAACTAATTTATTTATTATTATTATTTAAAACATTTTAGATGAATACGGATTGTAGCTCGCCGTTCTGGCGAGGTTGCAGAAGAGACCCCAGGTGTCAGGCAGTTCATGCCGTCAAAAGCCCGCCAATGTCTTTTGTGCAAGATTTTGACTTCAGTATAAACTTATAACTAATTTATTTATTATTATTATTTAAAACATTTTAGATGAATACGAATTGTAGCTCGCCGTTCTGGCGAGGTTGCAGAAGAGACCCTAGGTGTCAGGCAGTTCATGCCGTGAAAAGCCCGCCAATGTCTTTTGTGCAAGATTTTGAGTTCAGTATAAACTTATAACTAATTTATTTATTATTATTATTTAAAACATTTTAGATGAATACGGATTGTAGCTCGCCGTTCTCTCGAGGTTGCAGAAGAGACCCCAGGTGTCAGGCAGTTCATGCCGTCAAAAGCCTGCCAATGTCTTTTGTGCAAGATTTTAGAATTTTCATAATATAACCCATATTTTTTGACATTTTGTTATTTATCAGCAATTTTAGTATTGGAAAGTTTTGATTTTACGTAGGTTGCAGAAGAAACCCCAGGTGTCAGGCAGTTCATGCCGTCAAAAGCCCCCCAATGTCTTTTGTGCAAGATTTTGAGTTCAGTATAAACTTATAACTAATTTATTTATTATTATTATTTAAAACATTTTAGATGAATACGGATTGTAGCTCGCCGTTCTGGCGAGGTTGCAGAAGAGACCCCAGGTGTCAGGCAGTTCATGCCGTCAAAAGCCCACCAATGTCTTTTGTGCAAGATTTTGAGTTCAGTATAAACTTATAACTAATTTATTTATTATTATTTTTTAAAACATTTTAGATGAATACGGATTGTAGCTCGCCGTTCTGGCGAGGTTGCAGAAGAGACCCCAGGTGTCAGGCAGTTCATGCCGTCAAAAGCCTGCCAATGTCTTTTGTGCAAGATTTTAGAATTTTCATAATATAACCCATATTATTTGACATTTTGTTATTTATCAGCAATTTTAGTATTGGAAAGTTTTGATTTTACGTAGGTTGCAGAAGAAACCCCAGGTGTCAGGCAGTTCATGCCGTCAAAAGCCCGCCAATGTCTTTTGTGCAAGATTTTGAGTTCAGTATAAACTTATAACTAATTTATTTATTATTATTATTTAAAACATTTTAGATGAATACGGATTGTAGCTCGCCGTTCTGGCGAGGTTGCAGAAGAGACCCCAGGTGTCAGGCAGTTCATGCCGTCAAAAGCCCGCCAATGTCTTTTGTGCAAGATTTTGACTTCAGTATAAACTTATAACTAATTTATTTATTATTATTATTTAAAACATTTTAGATGAATACGAATTGTAGCTCGCCGTTCTGGCGAGGTTGCAGAAGAGACCCCAGGTGTCAGGCAGTTCATGCCGTGAAAAGCCCGCCAATGTCTTTTGTGCAAGATTTTGAGTTCAGTATAAACTTATAACTAATTTATTTATTATTATTATTTAAAACATTTTAGATGAATACGGATTGTAGCTCGCCGTTCTCTCGAGGTTGCAGAAGAGACCCCAGGTGTCAGGCAGTTCATGCCGTCAAAAGCCTGCCAATGTCTTTTGTGCAAGATTTTAGAATTTTCATAATATAACCCATATTATTTGACATTTTGTTATTTATCAGCAATTTTAGTATTGGAAAGTTTTGATTTTACGTAGGTTGCAGAAGAAACCCCAGGTGTCAGGTAGTTCATGCCGTCAAAAGCCCGCCAATGTCTTTTGTGCAAGATTTTGAGTTCAGTATAAACTTATAACTAATTTATTTATTATTATTATTTAAAACATTTTAGATGAATACGGATTGTAGCTCGCCGTTCTGGCGAGGTTGCAGAAGAGACCCCAGGTGTCAGGCAGTTCATGCCGTCAAAAGCCTGCCAATGTCTTTTGTGCAAGATTTTGAGTTCAGTATAAACTTATAACTAATTTATTTATTATTATTATTTAAAACATTTTAGATGAATACGGATTGTAGCTCGCCGTTCTGGCGAGGTTGCAGAAGAGACCCCAGGTGTCAGGCAGTTCATGCCGTCAAAAGCCCGCCAATGTCTTTTGTGCAAGATTTTAGAATTTTCATAATATAACCCATATTTTTTGACATTTTGTTATTTATCAGCAATTTTAGTATTGGAAAGTTTTGATTTTACGTAGGTTGCAGAAGAAACCCCAGGTGTCAGGCAGTTCATGCCGTCAAAAGCCCCCCAATGTCTTTTGTGCAAGATTTTGAGTTCAGTATAAACTTATAACTAATTTATTTATTATTATTATTTAAAACATTTTAGATGAATACGGATTGTAGCTCGCCGTTCTGGCGAGGTTGCAGAAGAGACCCCAGGTGTCAGGCAGTTCATGCCGTCAAAAGCCCACCAATGTCTTTTGTGCAAGATTTTGAGTTCAGTATAAACTTATAACTAATTTATTTATTATTATTATTTAAAACATTTTAGATGAATACGGATTGTAGCTCGCCGTTCTGGCGAGGTTGCAGAAGAGACCCCAGGTGTCAGGCAGTTCATGCCGTCAAAAGCCTGCCAATGTCTTTTGTGCAAGATTTTAGAATTTTCATAATATAACCCATATTATTTGACATTTTGTTATTTATCAGCAATTTTAGTATTGGAAAGTTTTGATTTTACGTAGGTTGCAGAAGAAACCCCAGGTGTCAGGCAGTTCATGCCGTCAAAAGCCCGCCAATGTCTTTTGTGCAAGATTTTGAGTTCAGTATAAACTTATAACTAATTTATTTATTATTATTATTTAAAACATTTTAGATGAATACGGATTGTAGCTCGCCGTTCTGGCGAGGTTGTAGAAGAGACCCCAGGTGTCAGGCAGTTCATGCCGTCAAAAGCCCGCCAATGTCTTTTGTGCAAGATTTTGAGTTCAGTATAAACTTATAACTAATTTATTTATTATTATTATTTAAAACATTTTAGATGAATACGGATTGTAGCTCGCCGTTCTGGCGAGGTTGCAGAAGAGACCCCAGGTGTCAGGCAGTTCATGCCGTCAAAAGCCTGCCAATGTCTTTTGTGCAAGATTTTAGAATTTTCATAATATAACACATATTATTTGACATTTTGTTATTTATCAGCAATTTTAGTATTGGAAAGTTTTGATTTTACGTAGGTTGCAGAAGAAACCCCAGGTGTCAGGCAGTTCATGCCGTCAAAAGCCCGCCAATGTCTTTTGTGCAAGATTTTGAGTTCAGTATAAACTTATAACTAATTTATTTATTATTATTATTTAAAACATTTTAGATGAATACGGATTGTAGCTCGCCGTTCTGGCGAGGTTGCAGAAGAGACCCCAGGTGTCAGGCAGTTCATGCCGTCAAAAGCCTGCCAATGTCTTTTGTGCAAGATTTTGAGTTCAGTATAAACTTATAACTAATTTATTTATTATTATTATTTAAAACATTTTAGATGAATACGGATTGTAGCTCGCCGTTCTGGCGAGGTTGCAGAAGAGACCCCAGGTGTCAGGCAGTTCATGCCGTCAAAAGCCCGCCAATGTCTTTTGTGCAAGATTTTAGAATTTTCATAATATAACCCATATTTTTTGACATTTTGTTATTTATCAGCAATTTTAGTATTGGAAAGTTTTGATTTTACGTAGGTTGCAGAAGAAACCCCAGGTGTCAGGCAGTTCATGCCGTCAAAAGCCCCCCAATGTCTTTTGTGCAAGATTTTGAGTTCAGTATAAACTTATAACTAATTTATTTATTATTATTATTTAAAACATTTTAGATGAATACGGATTGTAGCTCGCCGTTCTGGCGAGGTTGCAGAAGAGACCCCAGGTGTCAGGCAGTTCATGCCGTCAAAAGCCCACCAATGTCTTTTGTGCAAGATTTTGAGTTCAGTATAAACTTATAACTAATTTATTTATTATTATTATTTAAAACATTTTAGATGAATACGGATTGTAGCTCGCCGTTCTGGCGAGGTTGCAGAATAGACCCCAGGTGTCAGGCAGTTCATGCCGTCAAAAGCCTGCCAATGTCTTTTGTGCAAGATTTTAGAATTTTCATAATATAACCCATATTATTTGACATTTTGTTATTTATCAGCAATTTTAGTATTGGAAAGTTTTGATTTTACGTAGGTTGCAGAAGAAACCCCAGGTGTCAGGCAGTTCATGCCGTCAAAAGCCCGCCAATGTCTTTTGTGCAAGATTTTGAGTTCAGTATAAACTTATAACTAATTTATTTATTATTATTATTTAAAACATTTTAGATGAATACGGATTGTAGCTCGCCGTTCTGGCGAGGTTGCAGAAGTGACCCCAGGTGTCAGGCAGTTCATGCCGTCAAAAGCCCGCCAATGTCTTTTGTGCAAGATTTTGAGTTCAGTATAAACTTATAACTAATTTATTTATTATTATTATTTAAAACATTTTAGATGAATACGGATTGTAGCTCGCCGTTCTGGCGAGGTTGCAGAAGAGACCCCAGGTGTCAGGCAGTTCATGCCGTCAAAAGCCTGCCAATGTCTTTTGTGCAAGATTTTAGAATTTTCATAATATAACCCATTTTATTTGACATTTTGTTATTTATAAGCAATTTTAGTATTCGAAAGTTTTGATTTTACGTAGTTTGCAGAAGAAACCCCAGGTGTCAGGCAGTTCATGCCGTCAAAAGCCCGCCAATGTCTTTTGTGCAAGATTTTGAGTTCAGTATAAACTTATAACTAATTTATTTATTATTATTATTTAAAACATTTTAGATGAATACGGATTGTAGCTCGCCGTTCTGGCGAGGTTGCAGAAGAGACCCCAGGTGTCAGGCAGTTCATGCCGTCAAAAGCCTGCCAATGTCTTTTGTGCAAGATTTTAGAATTTTCATAATATAACCCATATTATTTGACATTTTGTTATTTATCAGCAATTTTAGTATTGGAAAGTTTTGATTTTACGTAGGTTGCAGAAGAAACCCCAGGTGTCAGGCAGTTCATGCCGTCAAAAGCCCGCCAATGTCTTTTGTGCAAGATTTTGAGTTCAGTATAAACTTATAACTAATTTATTTATTATTATTATTTAAAACATTTTAGATGAATACGGATTGTAGCTCGCCGTTCTGGCGAGGTTGCAGAAGAGACCCCAGGTGTCAGGCAGTTCATGCCGTCAAAAGCCCGCCAAAGTCTTTTGTGCAAGATTTTGAGTTCAGTATAAACTTATAACTAATTTATTTATTATTATTATTTAAAACATTTTAGATGAATACGGATTGTAGCTCGCCGTTCTGGCGAGGTTGCAGAAGAGACCCCAGGTGTCAGGCAGTTCATGCCGTCAAAAGCCTGCCAATGTCTTTTGTGCAAGATTTTAGAATTTTCATAATATAACCCATATTATTTGACATTTTGTTATTTATCAGCAATTTTAGTATTGGAAAGTTTTGATTTTACGTAGGTTGCAGAAGAAACCCCAGGTGTCAGGCAGTTCATGCCGTCAAAAGCCCGCCAATGTCTTTTTTGCAAGATTTTGAGTTCAGTATAAACTTATAACTAATTTATTTATTATTATTATTTAAAACATTTTAGATGAATACGGATTGTAGCTCGCCGTTCTGGCGAGGTTGCAGAAGAGACCCCAGGTGTCAGGCAGTTCATGCCGTCAAAAGCCTGCCAATGTCATTTGTGCAAGATTTTAGAATTTTCATAATATAACCCATATTATTTGACATTTTGTTATTTATCAGCAATTTTAGTATTGGAAAGTTTTGATTTTACGTAGGTTGCAGAAGAAACCCCAGGTGTCAGGCAGTTCATGCCGTCAAAAGCCCGCCAATGTCTTTTGTGCAAGATTTTGAGTTCAGTATAAACTTATAACTAATTTATTTATTATTATTATTTAAAACATTTTAGATGAATACGGATTGTAGCTCGCCGTTCTGGCGAGGTTGCAGAAGAGACCCCAGGTGTCAGGCAGTTCATGCCGTCAAAAGCCCACCAATGTCTTTTGTGCAAGATTTTGAGTTCAGTATAAACTTATAACTAATTTATTTATTATTATTATTTAAAACATTTTAGATGAATACGGATTGTAGCTCGCCGTTCTGGCGAGGTTGCAGAAGAGACCCCAGGTGTCAGGCAGTTCATGCCGTCAAAAGCCTGCCAATGTCTTTTGTGCAAGATTTTAGAATTTTCATAATATAACCCATATTATTTGACATTTTGTTATTTATCAGCAATTTTAGTATTGGAAAGTTTTGATTTTACGTAGGTTGCAGAAGAAACCCCAGGTGTCAGGCAGTTCATGCCGTCAAAAGCCCGCCAATGTCTTTTGTGCAAGATTTTGAGTTCAGTATAAACTTATAACTAATTTATTTATTATTATTATTTAAAACATTTTAGATGAATACGGATTGTAGCTCGCCGTTCTGGCGAGGTTGTAGAAGAGACCCCAGGTGTCAGGCAGTTCATGCCGTCAAAAGCCCGCCAATGTCTTTTGTGCAAGATTTTGAGTTCAGTATAAACTTATAACTAATTTATTTATTATTATTATTTAAAACATTTTAGATGAATACGGATTGTAGCTCGCCGTTCTGGCGAGGTTGCAGAAGAGACCCCAGGTGTCAGGCAGTTCATGCCGTCAAAAGCCTGCCAATGTCTTTTGTGCAAGATTTTAGAATTTTCATAATATAACCCATATTATTTGACATTTTGTTATTTATCAGCAATTTTAGTATTGGAAAGTTTTGATTTTACGTAGGTTGCAGAAGAAACCCCAGGTGTCAGGCAGTTCATGCCGTCAAAAGCCCGCCAATGTCTTTTGTGCAAGATTTTGAGTTCAGTATAAACTTATAACTAATTTATTTATTATTATTATTTAAAACATTTTAGATGAATACGGATTGTAGCTCGCCGTTCTGGCGAGGTTGCAGAAGAGACCCCAGGTGTCAGGCAGTTCATGCCGTCAAAAGCCCGCCAAAGTCTTTTGTGCAAGATTTTGAGTTCAGTATAAACTTATAACTAATTTATTTATTATTATTATTTAAAACATTTTAGATGAATACGGATTGTAGCTCGCCGTTCTGGCGAGGTTGCAGAAGAGACCCCAGGTGTCAGGCAGTTCATGCCGTCAAAAGCCTGCCAATGTCTTTTGTGCAAGATTTTAGAATTTTCATAATATAACCCATATTATTTGACATTTTGTTATTTATCAGCAATTTTAGTATTGGAAAGTTTTGATTTTACGTAGGTTGCAGAAGAAACCCCAGGTGTCAGGCAGTTCATGCCGTCAAAAGCCCGCCAATGTCTTTTTTGCAAGATTTTGAGTTCAGTATAAACTTATAACTAATTTATTTATTATTATTATTTAAAACATTTTAGATGAATACGGATTGTAGCTCGCCGTTCTGGCGAGGTTGCAGAAGAGACCCCAGGTGTCAGGCAGTTCATGCCGTCAAAAGCCCGCCAATGTCTTTTGTGCAAGATTTTGAGTTCAGTATAAACTTATAACTAATTTATTTATTATTATTATTTAAAACATTTTAGATGAATACGGATTGTAGCTCGCCGTTCTCGCGAGGTTGCAGAAGAGACCCCAGGTGTCAGGCAGTTCATGCCGTCAAAAGCCTGCCAATGTCATTTGTGCAAGATTTTAGAATTTTCATAATATAACCCATATTATTTGACATTTTGTTATTTATCAGCAATTTTAGTATTGGAAAGTTTTGATTTTACGTAGGTTGCAGAAGAAACCCCAGGTGTCAGGCAGTTCATGCCGTCAAAAGCCCGCCAATGTCTTTTGTGCAAGATTTTGAGTTCAGTATAAACTTATAACTAATTTATTTATTATTATTATTTAAAACATTTTAGATGAATACGGATTGTAGCTCGCCGTTCTGGCGAGGTTGCAGAAGAGACCCCAGGTGTCAGGCAGTTCATGCCGTCAAAAGCCCGCCAATGTCTTTTGTGCAAGATTTTGAGTTCAGTATAAACTTATAACTAATTTATTTATTATTATTATTTAAAACATTTTAGATGAATACGGATTGTAGCTCGCCGTTCTGGCGAGGTTGCAGAAGAGACCCCAGGTGTCAGGCAGTTCATGCCGTCAAAAGCCCGCCAATGTCTTTTGTGCAAGTTTTTGAGTTCAGTATAAACTTATAACTAATTTATTTATTATTATTATTTAAAACATTTTAGATGAATACGGATTGTAGCTCGCCGTTCTGGCGAGGTTGCAGAAGAGACCCCAGGTGTCAGGCAGTTCATGCCGTCAAAAGCCTGCCAATGTCTTTTGTGCAAGATTTTAGAATTTTCATAATATAACCCATATTATTTGACATTTTGTTATTTATCAGCAATTTTAGTATTGGAAAGTTTTGATTTTACGTAGGTTGCAGATGAAACCCCAGGTGTCAGGCAGTTCATGCCGTCAAAAGCCCGCCAATGTCTTTTGTGCAAGATTTTGAGTTCAGTATAAACTTATAACTAATTTATTTATTATTATTATTTAAAACATTTTAGATGAATACGGATTGTAGCTCGCCGTTCTGGCGAGGTTGCAGAAGAGACCCCAGGTGTCAGGCAGTTCATGCCGTCAAAAGCCCGCCAATGTCTTTTGTGCAAGATTTTGAGTTCAGTATAAACTTATAACTAATTTATTTATTATTATTATTTAAAACATTTTAGATGAATACGGATTGTAGCTCGCCGTTCTGGCGAGGTTGCAGAAGAGACCCCAGGTGTCAGGCAGTTCATGCCGTCAAAAGCCTGCCAATGTCTTTTGTGCAAGATTTTAGAATTTTCATAATATAACCCATATTATTTGACATTTTGTTATTTATCAGCAATTTTAGTATTGGAAAGTTTTGATTTTACGTAGGTTGCAGAAGAAACCCCAGGTGTCAGGCAGTTCATGCCGTCAAAAGCCCGCCAATGTCTTTTGTGCAAGATTTTGAGTTCAGTATAAACTTATAACTAATTTATTTATTATTATTATTTAAAACATTTTAGATGAATACGGATTGTAGCTCGCCGTTCTGGCGAGGTTGCAGAAGAGACCCCAGGTGTCAGGCAGTTCATGCCGTCAAAAGCCTGCCAATGTCTTTTGTGCAAGATTTTGAGTTCAGTATAAACTTATAACTAATTTATTTATTATTATTATTTAAAACATTTTAGATGAATACGGATTGTAGCTCGCCGTTCTGGCGAGGTTGCAGAAGAGACCCCAGGTGTCAGGCAGTTCATGCCGTCAAAAGCCCGCCAATGTCTTTTGTGCAAGATTTTAGAATTTTCATAATATAACCCATATTTTTTGACATTTTGTTATTTATCAGCAATTTTAGTATTGGAAAGTTTTGATTTTACGTAGGTTGCAGAAGAAACCCCAGGTGTCAGGCAGTTCATGCCGTCAAAAGCCCCCCAATGTCTTTTGTGCAAGATTTTGAGTTCAGTATAAACTTATAACTAATTTATTTATTATTATTATTTAAAACATTTTAGATGAATACGGACTGTAGCTCGCCGTTCTGGCGAGGTTGCAGAAGAGACCCCAGGTGTCAGGCAGTTCATGCCGTCAAAAGCCCACCAATGTCTTTTGTGCAAGATTTTGAGTTCAGTATAAACTTATAACTAATTTATTTATTATTATTATTTAAAACATTTTAGATGAATACGGATTGTAGCTCGCCGTTCTGGCGAGGTTGCAGAAGAGACCCCAGGTGTCAGGCAGTTCATGCCGTCAAAAGCCTGCCAATGTCTTTTGTGCAAGATTTTAGAATTTTCATAATATAACCCATATTATTTGACATTTTGTTATTTATCAGCAATTTTAGTATTGGAAAGTTTTGATTTTACGTAGGTTGCAGAAGAAACCCCAGGTGTCAGGCAGTTCATGCCGTCAAAAGCCCGCCAATGTCTTTTGTGCAAGATTTTGAGTTCAGTATAAACTTATAACTAATTTATTTATTATTATTATTTAAAACATTTTAGATGAATACGGATTGTAGCTCGCCGTTCTGGCGAGGTTGCAGAAGAGACCCCAGGTGTCAGGCAGTTCATGCCGTCAAAAGCCCGCCAATGTCTTTTGTGCAAGATTTTGAGTTCAGTATAAACTTATAACTAATTTATTTATTATTATTATTTAAAACATTTTAGATGAATACGGATTGTAGCTCGCCGTTCTGGCGAGGTTGCAGAAGAGACCCCAGGTGTCAGGCAGTTCATGCCGTCAAAAGCCTGCCAATGTCTTTTGTGCAAGATTTTAGAATTTTCATAATATAACCCATATTATTTGACATTTTGTTATTTATCAGCAATTTTAGTATTGGAAAGTTTTGATTTTACGTAGTTTGCAGAAGAAACCCCAGGTGTCAGGCAGTTCATGCCGTCAAAAGCCCGCCAATGTCTTTTGTGCAAGATTTTGAGTTCAGTATAAACTTATAACTAATTTATTTATTATTATTATTTAAAACATTTTAGATGAATACGGATTGTAGCTCGCCGTTCTGGCGAGGTTGCAGAAGAGACCCCAGGTGTCAGGCAGTTCATGCCGTCAAAAGCCTGCCAATGTCTTTTGTGCAAGATTTTAGAATTTTCATAATATAACCCATATTATTTGACATTTTGTTATTTATCAGCAATTTTAGTATTGGAAAGTTTTGATTTTACGTAGGTTGCAGAAGAAACCCCAGGTGTCAGGCAGTTCATGCCGTCAAAAGCCCGCCAATGTCTTTTGTGCAAGATTTTGAGTTCAGTATAAACTTATAACTAATTTATTTATTATTATTATTTAAAACATTTTAGATGAATACGGATTGTAGCTCGCCGTTCTGGCGAGGTTGCAGAAGAGACCCCAGGTGTCAGGCAGTTCATGCCGTCAAAAGCCCGCCAATGTCTTTTGTGCAAGATTTTGAGTTCAGTATAAACTTATAACTAATTTATTTATTATTATTATTTAAAACATTTTAGATGAATACGGATTGTAGCTCGCCGTTCTGGCGAGGTTGCAGAAGAGACCCCAGGTGTCAGGCAGTTCATGCCGTCAAAAGCCTGCCAATGTCTTTTGTGCAAGATTTTAGAATTTTCATAATATAACCCATATTATTTGACATTTTGTTATTTATCAGCAATTTTAGTATTGGAAAGTTTTGATTTTACGTAGGTTGCAGAAGAAACCCCAGGTGTCAGGCAGTTCATGCCGTCAAAAGCCCGCCAATGTCTTTTTTGCAAGATTTTGAGTTCAGTATAAACTTATAACTAATTTATTTATTATTATTATTTAAAACATTTTAGATGAATACGGATTGTAGCTCGCCGTTCTGGCGAGGTTGCAGAAGAGACCCCAGGTGTCAGGCAGTTCATGCCGTCAAAAGCCCGCCAATGTCTTTTGTGCAAGATTTTGAGTTCAGTATAAACTTATAACTAATTTATTTATTATTATTATTTAAAACATTTTAGATGAATACGGATTGTAGCTCGCCGTTCTGGCGAGGTTGCAGAAGAGACCCCAGGTGTCAGGCAGTTCATGCCGTCAAAAGCCCACCAATGTCTTTTGTGCAAGATTTTGAGTTCAGTATAAACTTATAACTAATTTATTTATTATTATTATTTAAAACATTTTAGATGAATACGGATTGTAGCTCGCCGTTCTGGCGAGGTTGCAGAAGAGACCCCAGGTGTCAGGCAGTTCATGCCGTCAAAAGCCTGCTAATGTCTTTTGTGCAAGATTTTAGAATTTTCATAATATAACCCATATTATTTGACATTTTGTTATTTATCAGCAATTTTAGTATTGGAAAGTTTTGATTTTACGTAGGTTGCAGAAGAAACCCCAGGTGTCAGGCAGTTCATGCCGTCAAAAGCCCGCCAATGTCTTTTGTGCAAGATTTTGAGTTCAGTATAAACTTATAACTAATTTATTTATTATTATTATTTAAAACATTTTAGATGAATACGGATTGTAGCTCGCCGTTCTGGCGAGGTTGCAGAAGAGACCCCAGGTGTCAGGCAGTTCATGCCGTCAAAAGCCCGCCAATGTCTTTTGTGCAAGATTTTGAGTTCAGTATAAACTTATAACTAATTTATTTATTATTATTATTTAAAACATTTTAGATGAATACGAATTGTAGCTCGCCGTTCTGGCGAGGTTGCAGAAGAGACCCCAGATGTCAGGCAGTTCATGCCGTGAAAAGCCCGCCAATGTCTTTTGTGCAAGATTTTGAGTTCAGTATAAACTTATAACTAATTTATTTATTATTATTATTTAAAACATTTTAGATGAATACGGATTGTAGCTCGCCGTTCTCTCGAGGTTGCAGAAGAGACCCCAGGTGTCAGGCAGTTCATGCCGTCAAAAGCCTGCCAATGTCTTTTGTGCAAGATTTTAGAATTTTCATAATATAACCCATATTATTTGACATTTTGTTATTTATCAGCAATTTTAGTATTGGAAAGTTTTGATTTTACGTAGGTTGCAGAAGAAACCCCAGGTGTCAGGCAGTTCATGCCGTCAAAAGCCCGCCAATGTCTTTTGTGCAAGATTTTGAGTTCAGTATAAACTTATAACTAATTTATTTATTATTATTATTTAAAACATTTTAGATGAATACGGATTGTAGCTCGCCGTTCTGGCGAGGTCGCAGAAGAGACCCCAGGTGTCAGGCAGTTCAGGCCGTCAGAAGCCCGCCAATGTCTTTTGTGCAAGATTTTGAGTTCAGTATAAACTTATAACTAATTTATTTATTATTATTATTTAAAACATTTTAGATGAATACGGATTGTAGCTCGCCGTTCTCTCGAGGTTGCAGAAGAGACCCCAGGTGTCAGGCAGTTCATGCCGTCAAAAGCCTGCCAATGTCTTTTGTGCAAGATTTTAGAATTTTCATAATATAACCCATATTATTTGACATTTTGTTATTTATCAGCAATTTTAGTATTGGAAAGTTTTGATTTTACGTAGGTTGCAGAAGAAACCCCAGGTGTCAGGCAGTTCATGCCGTCAAAAGCCCGCCAATGTCTTTTGTGCAAGATTTTGAGTTCAGTATAAACTTATAACTAATTTATTTATTATTATTATTTAAAACATTTTAGATGAATACGGATTGTAGCTCGCCGTTCTGGCGAGGTTGCAGAAGAGACCCCAGGTGTCAGGCAGTTCATGCCGTCAAAAGCCCGCCAATGTCTTTTGTGCAAGATTTTGAGTTCAGTATAAACTTATAACTAATTTATTTATTATTATTATTTAAAACATTTTAGATGAATACGGATTGTAGCTCGCCGTTCTGGCGAGGTTGCAGAAGAGAGCCCAGGTGTCAGGCAGTTCATGCCGTCAAAAGCCCGCCAATGTCTTTTGTGCAAGATTTTAGAATTTTCATAATATATCCCATATTTTTTGACATTTTGTTATTTATCAGCAATTTTAGTATTGGAAAGTTTTGATTTTACGTAGGTTGCAGAAGAAACCCCAGGTGTCAGGCAGTTCATGCCGTCAAAAGCCCCCCAATGTCTTTTGTGCAAGATTTTGAGTTCAGTATAAACTTATAACTAATTTATTTATTATTATTATTTAAAACATTTTAGATGAATACGGATTGTAGCTCGCCGTTCTGGCGAGGTTGCAGAAGAGACCCCAGGTGTCAGGCAGTTCATGCCGTCAAAAGCCCACCAATGTCTTTTGTGCAAGATTTTGAGTTCAGTATAAACTTATAACTAATTTATTTATTATTATTATTTAAAACATTTTAGATGAATACGGATTGTAGCTCGCCGTTCTGGCGAGGTTGCAGAAGAGACCCCAGGTGTCAGGCAGTTCATGCCGTCAAAAGCCTGCCAATGTCTTTTGTGCAAGATTTTAGAATTTTCATAATATAACCCATATTATTTGACATTTTGTTATTTATCAGCAATTTTAGTATTGGAAAGTTTTGATTTTACGTAGGTTGCAGAAGAAACCCCAGGTGTCAGGCAGTTCATGCCGTCAAAAGCCCGCCAATGTCTTTTGTGCAAGATTTTGAGTTCAGTATAAACTTATAACTAATTTATTTATTATTATTATTTAAAACATTTTAGATGAATACGGATTGTAGCTCGCCGTTCTGGCGAGGTTGCAGAAGAGACCCCAGGTGTCAGGCAGTTCATGCCGTCAAAAGCCCGCCAATGTCTTTTGTGCAAGATTTTGAGTTCAGTATAAACTTATAACTAATTTATTTATTATTATTATTTAAAACATTTTAGATGAATACGGATTGTAGCTCGCCGTTCTGGCGAGGTTGCAGAAGAGACCCCAGGTGTCAGGCAGTTCATGCCGTCAAAAGCCTGCCAATGTCTTTTGTGCAAGATTTTAGAATTTTCATAATATAACCCATATTATTTGACATTTTGTTATTTATCAGCAATTTTAGTATTGGAAAGTTTTGATTTTACGTAGTTTGCAGAAGAAACCCCAGGTGTCAGGCAGTTCATGCCGTCAAAAGCCCGCCAATGTCTTTTGTACAAGATTTTGAGTTCAGTATAGACTTATAACTAATTTATTTATTATTATTATTTAAAACATTTTAGATGAATACGGATTGTAGCTCGCCGTTCTGGCGAGGTTGCAGAAGAGACCCCAGGTGTCAGGCAGTTCATGCCGTCAAAAGCCCGCCAATGTCTTTTGTGCAAGATTTTGAGTTCAGTATAAACTTATAACTAATTTATTTATTATTATTATTTAAAACATTTTAGATGAATACGGATTGTAGCTCGCCGTTCTGGCGAGGTTGCAGAAGAGACCCCAGGTGTCAGGCAGTTCATGCCGTCAAAAGCCTGCCAATGTCTTTTGTGCAAGATTTTAGAATTTTCATAATATAACCCATATTATTTGACATTTTGTTATTTATCAGCAATTTTAGTATTGGAAAGTTTTGATTTTACGTAGTTTGCAGAAGAAACCCCAGGTGTCAGGCAGTTCATGCCGTCAAAAGCCCGCCAATGTCTTTTGTACAAGATTTTGAGTTCAGTATAGACTTATAACTAATTTATTTATTATTATTATTTAAAACATTTTAGATGAATACGGATTGTAGCTCGCCGTTCTGGCGAGGTTGCAGAAGAGACCCCAGGTGTCAGGCAGTTCATGCCGTCAAAAGCCCGCCAATGTCTTTTGTGCAAGATTTTGAGTTCAGTATAAACTTATAACTAATTTATTTATTATTATTATTTAAAACATTTTAGATGAATACGGATTGTAGCTCGCCGTTCTGGCGAGGTTGCAGAAGAGACCCCAGGTGTCAGGCAGTTCATGCCGTCAAAAGCCTGCCAATGTCTTTTGTGCAAGATTTTAGAATTTTCATAATATAACCCATATTACTTGACATTTTGTTATTTATCAGCAATTTTAGTATTGGAAAGTTTTGATTTTACGTAGGTTGCAGAAGAAACCCCAGGTGTCAGGCAGTTCATGCCGTCAAAAGCCCGCCAATGTCTTTTGTGCAAGATTTTGTGTTCAGTATAAACTTATAACTAATTTATTTATTATTATTATTTAAAACATTTTAGATGAATACGGATTGTAGCTCGCCGTTCTGGCGAGGTTGCAGAAGAGACCCCAGGTGTCAGGCAGTTCATGCCGTCAAAAGCCCGCCAATGTCTTTTGTGCAAGATTTTGAGTTCAGTATAAATTTATAACTAATTTATTTATTATTATTATTTAAAACATTTTAGATGAATACGGATTGTAGCTCGCCGTTCTGGCGAGGTTGCAGAAGAGACCCCAGGTGTCAGGCAGTTCATGCCGTCAAAAGCCTGCCAATGTCTTTTGTGCAAGATTTTAGAATTTTCATAATATAACCCATATTATTTGACATTTTGTTATTTATCAGCAATTTTAGTATTGGAAAGTTTTGATTTTACGTAGGTTGCAGAAGAAACCCCAGGTGTCAGGCAGTTCATGCCGTCAAAAGCCCGCCAATGTCTTTTGTGCAAGATTTTGAGTTCAGTATAAACTTATAACTAATTTATTTATTATTATTATTTAAAACATTTTAGATGAATACGGATTGTAGCTCGCCGTTCTGGCGAGGTTGCAGAAGAGACCCCAGGTGTCAGGCAGTTCATGCCGTCAAAAGCCCGCCAATGTCTTTTGTGCAAGATTTTGAGTTCAGTATAAACTTATAACTAATTTATTTATTATTATTATTTAAAACATTTTAGATGAATACGGATTGTAGCTCGCCGTTCTGGCGAGGTTGCAGAAGAGACCCCAGGTGTCAGGCAGTTCATGCCGTCAAAAGCCTGCCAATGTCATTTGTGCAAGATTTTAGAATTTTCATAATATAACCCATATTATTTGACATTTTGTTATTTATCAGCAATTTTAGTATTGGAAAGTTTTGATTTTACGTAGGTTGCAGAAGAAACCCCAGGTGTCAGGCAGTTCATGCCGTCAAAAGCCCGCCAATGTCTTTTGTGCAAGATTTTGAGTTCAGTATAAACTTATAACTAATTTATTTATTATTATTATTTAAAACATTTTAGATGAATACGGATTGTAGCTCGCCGTTCTGGCGAGGTTGCAGAAGAGACCCCAGGTGTCAGGCAGTTCATGCCGTCAAAAGCCCGCCAATGTCTTTTGTGCAAGATTTTGAGTTCAGTATAAACTTATAACTAATTTATTTATTATTATTATTTAAAACATTTTAGATGAATACGGATTGTAGCTCGCCGTTCTGGCGAGGTTGCAGAAGAGACCCCAGGTGTCAGGCAGTTCATGCCGTGAAAAGCCCGCCAATGTCTTTTGTGCAAGTTTTTGAGTTCAGTATAAACTTATAACTAATTTATTTATTATTATTATTTAAAACATTTTAGATGAATACGGATTGTAGCTCGCCGTTCTGGCGAGGTTGCAGAAGAGACCCCAGGTGTCAGGCAGTTCATGCCGTCAAAAGCCTGCCAATGTCTTTTGTGCAAGATTTTAGAATTTTCATAATATAACCCATATTATTTGACATTTTGTTATTTATCAGCAATTTTAGTATTGGAAAGTTTTGATTTTACGTAGGTTGCAGAAGAAACCCCAGGTGTCAGGCAGTTCATGCCGTCAAAAGCCCGCCAATGTCTTTTGTGCAAGATTTTGAGTTCAGTATAAACTTATAACTAATTTATTTATTATTATTATTTAAAACATTTTAGATGAATACGGATTGTAGCTCGCCGTTCTGGCGAGGTTGCAGAAGAGACCCCAGGTGTCAGGCAGTTCATGCCGTCAAAAGCCCGCCAATGTCTTTTGTGCAAGATTTTGAGTTCAGTATAAACTTATAACTAATTTATTTATTATTATTATTTAAAACATTTTAGATGAATACGGATTGTAGCTCGCCGTTCTGGCGAGGTTGCAGAAGAGACCCCAGGTGTCAGGCAGTTCATGCCGTCAAAAGCCTGCCAATGTCTTTTGTGCAAGATTTTAGAATTTTCATAATATAACCCATATTATTTGACATTTTGTTATTTATCAGCAATTTTAGTATTGGAAAGTTTTGATTTTACGTAGGTTGCAGAAGAAACCCCAGGTGTCAGGCAGTTCATGCCGTCAAAAGCCCGCCAATGTCTTTTGTGCAAGATTTTGAGTTCAGTATAAACTTATAACTAATTTATTTATTTATTATTATTATTTAAAACATTTTAGATGAATACGGATTGTAGCTCGCCGTTCTGGCGAGGTTGCAGAAGAGACCCCAGGTGTCAGGCAGTTCATGCCGTCAAAAGCCCGCCAATGTCTTTTGTGCAAGATTTTGAGTTCAGTATAAACTTATAACTAATTTATTTATTATTATTATTTAAAACATTTTAGATGAATACGGATTGTAGCTCGCCGTTCTGGCGAGGTTGCAGAAGAGACCCCAGGTGTCAGGCAGTTCATGCCGTCAAAAGCCCACCAATGTCTTTTGTGCAAGATTTTGAGTTCAGTATAAACTTATAACTAATTTATTTATTATTATTATTTAAAACATTTTAGATGAATACGGATTGTAGCTCGCCGTTCTGGCGAGGTTGCAGAAGAGACCCCAGGTGTCAGGCAGTTCATGCCGTCAAAAGCCTGCCAATGTCTTTTGTGCAAGATTTTAGAATTTTCATAATATAACCCATATTATTTGACATTTTGTTATTTATCAGCAATTTTAGTATTGGAAAGTTTTGATTTTACGTAGGTTGCAGAAGAAACCCCAGGTGTCAGGCAGTTCATGCCGTCAAAAGCCCGCCAATGTCTTTTGTGCAAGATTTTGAGTTCAGTATAAACTTATAACTAATTTATTTATTATTATTATTTAAAACATTTTAGATGAATACGGATTGTAGCTCGCCGTTCTGGCGAGGTTGCAGAAGAGACCCCAGGTGTCAGGCAGTTCATGCCGTCAAAAGCCTGCCAATGTCTTTTGTGCAAGATTTTAGAATTTTCATAATATAACCCATATTATTTGACATTTTGTTATTTATCAGCAATTTTAGTATTGGAAAGTTTTGATTTTACGTAGTTTGCAGAAGAAACCCCAGGTGTCAGGCAGTTCATGCCGTCAAAAGCCCGCCAATGTCTTTTGTGCAAGATTTTGAGTTCAGTATAAACTTATAACTAATTTATTTATTATTATTATTTAAAACATTTTAGATGAATACGGATTGTAGCTCGCCGTTCTGGCGAGGTTGCAGAAGAGACCCCAGGTGTCAGGCAGTTCATGCCGTCAAAAGCCCGCCAATGTCTTTTGTGCAAGATTTTGAGTTCAGTATAAACTTATAACTAATTTATTTATTATTATTATTTAAAACATTTTAGATGAATACGGATTGTAGCTCGCCGTTCTGGCGAGGTTGCAGAAGAGACCCCAGGTGTCAGGCAGTTCATGCCGTCAAAAGCCTGCCAATGTCTTTTGTGCAAGATTTTAGAATTTTCATAATATAACCCATATTATTTGACATTTTGTTATTTATCAGCAATTTTAGTATTGGAAAGTTTTGATTTTACGTAGGTTGCAGAAGAAACCCCAGGTGTCAGGCAGTTCATGCCGTCAAAAGCCCGCCAATGTCTTTTGTGCAAGATTTTGAGTTCAGTATAAACTTATAACTAATTTATTTATTATTATTATTTAAAACATTTTAGATGAATACGGATTGTAGCTCGCCGTTCTGGCGAGGTTGCAGAAGAGACCCCAGGTGTCAGGCAGTTCATGCCGTCAAAAGCCCGCCAATGTCTTTTGTGCAAGATTTTGAGTTCAGTATAAACTTATAACTAATTTATTTATTATTATTATTTAAAACATTTTAGATGAATACGGATTGTAGCTCGCCGTTCTGGCGAGGTTGCAGAAGAGACCCCAGGTGTCAGGCAGTTCATGCCGTCAAAAGCCTGCCAATGTCATTTGTGCAAGATTTTAGAATTTTCATAATATAACCCATATTATTTGACATTTTGTTATTTATCAGCAATTTTAGTATTGGAAAGTTTTGATTTTACGTAGGTTGCAGAAGAAACCCCAGGTGTCAGGCAGTTCATGCCGTCAAAAGCCCGCCAATGTCTTTTGTGCAAGATTTTGAGTTCAGTATAAACTTATAACTAATTTATTTATTATTATTATTTAAAACATTTTAGATGAATACGGATTGTAGCTCGCCGTTCTGGCGAGGTTGCAGAAGAGACCCCAGGTGTCAGGCAGTTCATGCCGTCAAAAGCCCGCCAATGTCTTTTGTGCAAGATTTTGAGTTCAGTATAAACTTATAACTAATTTATTTATTATTATTATTTAAAACATTTTAGATGAATACGGATTGTAGCTCGCCGTTCTGGCGAGGTTGCAGAAGAGACCCCAGGTGTCAGGCAGTTCATGCCGTGAAAAGCCCGCCAATGTCTTTTGTGCAAGTTTTTGAGTTCAGTATAAACTTATAACTAATTTATTTATTATTATTATTTAAAACATTTTAGATGAATACGGATTGTAGCTCGCCGTTCTGGCGAGGTTGCAGAAGAGACCCCAGGTGTCAGGCAGTTCATGCCGTCAAAAGCCTGCCAATGTCTTTTGTGCAAGATTTTAGAATTTTCATAATATAACCCATATTATTTGACATTTTGTTATTTATCAGCAATTTTAGTATTGGAAAGTTTTGATTTTACGTAGGTTGCAGAAGAAACCCCAGGTGTCAGGCAGTTCATGCGGTCAAAAGCCCGCCAATGTCTTTTCTGCAAGATTTTGAGTTCAGTATAAACTTATAACTAATTTATTTATTATTATTATTTAAAACATTTTAGATGAATACGGATTGTAGCTCGCCGTTCTGGCGAGGTTGCAGAAGAAACCCCAGGTGTCAGGCAGTTCATGCCGTCAAAAGCCCGCCAATGTCTTTTGTGCAAGATTTTGAGTTCAGTATAAACTTATAACTAATTTATTTATTATTATTATTTAAAACATTTTAGATGAATACGGATTGTAGCTCGCCGTTCTGGCGAGGTTGCAGAAGAGACCCCAGGTGTCAGGCAGTTCATGCCGTCAAAAGCCTGCCAATGTCTTTTGTGCAAGATTTTAGAATTTTCATAATGTAACCCATATTATTTGACATTTTGTTATTTATCAGCAATTTTAGTATTGGAAAGTTTTGATTTTACGTAGGTTGCAGAAGAAACCCCAGGTGTCAGGCAGTTCATGCCGTCAAAAGCCCGCCAATGTCTTTTGTGCAAGATTTTGAGTTCAGTATAAACTTATAACTAATTTATTTATTTATTATTATTATTTAAAACATTTTAGATGAATACGGATTGTAGCTCGCCGTTCTGGCGAGGTTGCAGAAGAGACCCCAGGTGTCAGGCAGTTCATGCCGTCAAAAGCCCGCCAATGTCTTTTGTGCAAGATTTTGAGTTCAGTATAAACTTATAACTAATTTATTTATTATTATTATTTAAAACATTTTAGATGAATACGGATTGTAGCTCGCCGTTCTGGCGAGGTTGCAGAAGAGACCCCAGGTGTCAGGCAGTTCATGCCGTCAAAAGCCCACCAATGTCTTTTGTGCAAGATTTTGAGTTCAGTATAAACTTATAACTAATATATTTATTATTATTATTTAAAATATTTTAGATGAATACGGATTGTAGCTCGCCGTTCTGGCGAGGTTGCAGAAGAGACCCCAGGTGTCAGGCAGTTCATGCCGTCAAAAGCCTGCCAATGTCTTTTGTGCAAGATTTTAGAATTTTCATAATATAACCCATATTATTTGACATTTTGTTATTTATCAGCAATTTTAGTATTGGAAAGTTTTGATTTTACGTAGGTTGCAGAAGAAACCCCAGGTGTCAGGCAGTTCATGCCGTCAAAAGCCCGCCAATGTCTTTTGTGCAAGATTTTGAGTTCAGTATAAACTTATAACTAATTTATTTATTATTATTATTTAAAACATTTTAGATGAATACGGATTGTAGCTCGCCGTTCTGGCGAGGTTGCAGAAGAGACCCCAGGTGTCAGGCAGTTCATGCCGTCAAAAGCCCGCCAATGTCTTTTGTGCAAGATTTTGAGTTCAGTATAAACTTATAACTAATTTATTTATTATTATTATTTAAAACATTTTAGATGAATACGGATTGTAGCTCGCCGTTCTGGCGAGGTTGCAGAAGAGACCCCAGGTGTCAGGCAGTTCATGCCGTCAAAAGCCTGCCAATGTCTTTTGTGCAAGATTTTAGAATTTTCATAATAAAACCATATTATTTGACATTTTGTTATTTATCAGCAATTTTAGTATTGGAAAGTTTTGATTTTACGTAGGTTGCAGAAGAAACCCCAGGTGTCAGGCAGTTCATGCCGTCAAAAGCCCGCCAATGTCTTTTGTGCAAGATTTTGAGTTCAGTATAAACTTATAACTAATTTATTTATTATTATTATTTAAAACATTTTAGATGAATACGGATTGTAGCTCGCCGTTCTGGCGAGGTTGCAGAAGAGACCCCAGGTGTCAGGCAGTTCATGCCGTCAAAAGCCTGCCAATGTCTTTTGTGCAAGATTTTAGAATTTTCATAATATAACCCATATTATTTGACATTTTGTTATTTATCAGCAATTTTAGTATTGGAAAGTTTTGATTTTACGTAGGTTGCAGAAGAGACCCCAGGTGTCAGGCAGTTCATGCCGTCAAAAGCCCACCAATGTCTTTTGTGCAAGATTTTGAGTTCAGTATAAACTTATAACTAATTTATTTATTATTATTATTTAAAACATTTTAGATGAATACGGATTGTAGCTCGCCGTTCTGGCGAGGTTGCAGAAGAGACCCCAGGTGTCAGGCAGTTCATGCCGTCAAAAGCCTGCCAATGTCTTTTGTGCAAGATTTTAGAATTTTCATAATATAACCCATATTATTTGACATTTTGTTATTTATCAGCAATTTTAGTATTGGAAAGTTTTGATTTTACGTAGGTTGCAGAAGAAACCCCAGGTGTCAGGCAGTTCATGCCGTCAAAAGTCCGCCAATGTCTTTTGTGCAAGATTTTGAGTTCAGTATAAACTTATAACTAATTTATTTATTATTATTATTTAAAACATTTTAGATGAATACGGATTATAGCTCGCCGTTCTGGCGAGGTTGCAGAAGAGACCCCAGGTGTCAGGCAGTTCATGCCGTCAAAAGCCCGCCAATGTCTTTTGTGCAAGATTTTGAGTTCAGTATAAACTTATAACTAATTTATTTATTATTATTATTTAAAACATTTTAGATGAATACGGATTGTAGCTCGCCGTTCTGGCGAGGTTGCAGAAGAGACCCCAGGTGTCAGGCAGTTCATGCCGTCAAAAGCCTGCCAATGTCTTTTGTGCAAGATTTTAGAATTTTCATAATATAACCCATATTATTTGACATTTTGTTATTTATCAGCAATTTTAGTATTGGAAAGTTTTGATTTTATGTAGGTTGCAGAAGAGACCCCAGGTGTCAGGCAGTTCATGCCGTCAAAAGCCCACCAATGTCTTTTGTGCAAGATTTTGAGTTCAGTATAAACTTATAACTAATTTATTTATTATTATTATTTAAAACATTTTAGATGAATACGGATTGTAGCTCGCCGTTCTGGCGAGGTTGCAGAAGAGACCCCAGGTGTCAGGCAGTTCATGCCGTCAAAAGCCTGCCAATGTCTTTTGTGCAAGATTTTAGAATTTTCATAATATAACCCATATTATTTGACATTTTGTTATTTATCAGCAATTTTAGTATTGGAAAGTTTTGATTTTACGTAGGTTGCAGAAGAAACCCCAGGTGTCAGGCAGTTCATGCCGTCAAAAGTCCGCCAATGTCTTTTGTGCAAGATTTTGAGTTCAGTATAAACTTATAACTAATTTATTTATTATTATTATTTAAAACATTTTAGATGAATACGGATTGTAGCTCGCCGTTCTGGCGAGGTTGCAGAAGAGACCCCAGGTGTCAGGCAGTTCATGCCGTCAAAAGCCCGCCAATGTCTTTTGTGCAAGATTTTGAGTTCAGTATAAACTTATAACTAATTTATTTATTATTATTATTTAAAACATTTTAGATGAATACGGATTGTAGCTCGCCGTTCTGGCGAGGTTGCAGAAGAGACCCCAGGTGTCAGGCAGTTCATGCCGTCAAAAGCCCGCCAATGTCTTTTGTGCAAGATTTTGAGTTCAGTATAAACTTATAACTAATTTATTTATTATTATTATTTAAAACATTTTAGATGAATACGGATTGTAGCTCGCCGTTCTGGCGAGGTTGCAGAAGAGACCCCAGGTGTCAGGCAGTTCATGCCGTCAAAAGCCCGCCAATGTCTTTTGTGCAAGATTTTGAGTTCAGTATAAACTTATAACTAATTTATTTATTATTATTATTTAAAACATTTTAGATGAATACGGATTGTAGCTCGCCGTTCTGGCGAGGTTGCAGAAGAGACCCCAGGTGTCAGGCAGTTCATGCCGTCAAAAGCCTGCCAATGTCTTTTGTGCAAGATTTTAGAATTTTCATAATATAACCCATATTATTTGACATTTTGTTATTTATCAGCAATTTTAGTATTGGAAAGTTTTGATTTTACGTAGGTTGCAGAAGAAACCCCAGGTGTCAGGCAGTTCATGCCGTCAAAAGCCCGCCAATGTCTTTTGTGCAAGATTTTGAGTTCAGTATAAACTTATAACTAATTTATTTATTATTATTATTTAAAACATTTTAGATGAATACGGATTGTAGCTCGCCGTTCTGGCGAGGTTGCAGAAGAGACCCCAGGTGTCAGGCAGTTCATGCCGTCAAAAGCCCGCCAATGTCTTTTGTGCAAGATTTTGAGTTCAGTATAAACTTATAACTAATTTATTTATTATTATTATTTAAAACATTTTAGATGAATACGGATTGTAGCTCGCCGTTCTGGCGAGGTTGCAGAAGAGACCCCAGGTGTCAGGCAGTTCATGCCGTCAAAAGCCTGCCAATGTCTTTTGTGCAAGATTTTAGAATTTTCATAATATAACCCATATTATTTGACATTTTGTTATTTATCAGCAATTTTAGTATTGGAAAGTTTTGATTTTACGTAGGTTGCAGAAGAAACCCCAGGTGTCAGGCAGTTCATGCCGTCAAAAGCCCGCCAATGTCTTTTGTGCAAGATTTTGAGTTCAGTATAAACTTATAACTAATTTATTTATTATTATTATTTAAAACATTTTAGATGAATACGGATTGTAGCTCGCCGTTCTGGCGAGGTTGCAGAAGAGACCCCAGGTGTCAGGCAGTTCATGCCGTCAAAAGCCTGCCAATGTCTTTTGTGCAAGATTTTAGAATTTTCATAATATAACCCATATTATTTGACATTTTGTTATTTATCAGCAATTTTAGTATTGGAAAGTTTTGATTTTACGTAGGTTGCAGAAGAAACCCCAGGTGTCAGGCAGTTCATGCCGTCAAAAGCCCGCCAATGTCTTTTGTGCAAGATTTTGAGTTCAGTATAAACTTATAACTAATTTATTTATTATTATTATTTAAAACATTTTAGATGAATACGGATTGTAGCTCGCCGTTCTGGCGAGGTTGCAGAAGAGACACCAGGTGTCAGGCAGTTCATGCCGTCAAAAGCCCGCCAATGTCTTTTGTGCAAGATTTTGAGTTCAGTATAAACTTATAACTAATTTATTTATTATTATTATTTAAAACATTTTAGATGAATACGGATTGTAGCTCGCCGTTCTGGCGAGGTTGCAGAAGAGACCCCAGGTGTCAGGCAGTTCATGCCGTCAAAAGCCTGCCAATGTCATTTGTGCAAGATTTTAGAATTTTCATAATATAACCCATATTATTTGACATTTTGTTATTTATCAGCAATTTTAGTATTGGAAAGTTTTGATTTTACGTAGGTTGCAGAAGAAACCCCAGGTGTCAGGCAGTTCATGCCGTCAAAAGCCCGCCAATGTCTTTTGTGCAAGATTTTGAGTTCAGTATAAACTTATAACTAATTTATTTATTATTATTATTTAAAACATTTTAGATGAATACGGATTGTAGCTCGCCGTTCTGGCGAGGTTGCAGAAGAGACCCCAGGTGTCAGGCAGTTCATGCCGTCAAAAGCCTGCCAATGTCTTTTGTGCAAGATTTTAGAATTTTCATAATATAACCCATATTATTTGACATTTTGTTATTTATCAGCAATTTTAGTATTGGAAAGTTTTGATTTTACGTAGGTTGCAGAAGAAACCCCAGGTGTCAGGCAGTTCATGCCGTCAAAAGCCCGCCAATGTCTTTTGTGCAAGATTTTGAGTTCAGTATAAACTTATAACTAAATTATTTATTATTATTATTTAAAACATTTTAGATGAATACGGATTGTAGCTCGCCGTTCTGGCGAGGTTGCAGAAGAGACCCCAGGTGTCAGGCAGTTCATGCCGTCAAAAGCCCGCCAATGTCTTTTGTGCAAGATTTTGAGTTCAGTATAAACTTATAACTAATTTATTTATTATTATTATTTAAAACATTTTAGATGAATACGGATTGTAGCTCGCCGTTCTGGCGAGGTTGCAGAAGAGACCCCAGGTGTCAGGCAGTTCATGCCGTCAAAAGCCTGCCAATGTCTTTTGTGCAAGATTTTAGAATTTTCATAATATAACCCATATTATTTGACATTTTGTTATTTATCAGCAATTTTAGTATTGGAAAGTTTTGATTTTACGTAGGTTGCAGAAGAAACCCCAGGTGTCAGGCAGTTCATGCCGTCAAAAGCCCGCCAATGTCTTTTGTGCAAGATTTTGAGTTCAGTATAAACTTATAACTAATTTATTTATTATTATTATTTAAAACATTTTAGATGAATACGGATTGTAGCTCGCCGTTCTGGCGAGGTTGCAGAAGAGACACCAGGTGTCAGGCAGTTCATGCCGTCAAAAGCCCGCCAATGTCTTTTGTGCAAGATTTTGAGTTCAGTATAAACTTATAACTAATTTATTTATTATTATTATTTAAAACATTTTAGATGAATACGGATTGTAGCTCGCCGTTCTGGCGAGGTTGCAGAAGAGACCCCAGGTGTCAGGCAGTTCATGCCGTCAAAAGCCTGCCAATGTCATTTGTGCAAGATTTTAGAATTTTCATAATATAACCCATATTATTTGACATTTTGTTATTTATCAGCAATTTTAGTATTGGAAAGTTTTGATTTTACGTAGGTTGCAGAAGAAACCCCAGGTGTCAGGCAGTTCATGCCGTCAAAAGCCCGCCAATGTCTTTTGTGCAAGATTTTGAGTTCAGTATAAACTTATAACTAATTTATTTATTATTATTATTTAAAACATTTTAGATGAATACGGATTGTAGCTCGCCGTTCTGGCGAGGTTGCAGAAGAGACCCCAGGTGTCAGGCAGTTCATGCCGTCAAAAGCCTGCCAATGTCTTTTGTGCAAGATTTTAGAATTTTCATAATATAACCCATATTATTTGACATTTTGTTATTTATCAGCAATTTTAGTATTGGAAAGTTTTGATTTTACGTAGGTTGCAGAAGAAACCCCAGGTGTCAGGCAGTTCATGCCGTCAAAAGCCCGCCAATGTCTTTTGTGCAAGATTTTGAGTTCAGTATAAACTTATAACTAAATTATTTATTATTATTATTTAAAACATTTTAGATGAATACGGATTGTAGCTCGCCGTTCTGGCGAGGTTGCAGAAGAGACCCCAGGTGTCAGGCAGTTCATGCCGTCAAAAGCCCGCCAATGTCTTTTGTGCAAGATTTTGAGTTCAGTATAAACTTATAACTAATTTATTTATTATTATTATTTAAAACATTTTAGATGAATACGGATTGTAGCTCGCCGTTCTGGCGAGGTTGCAGAAGAGACCCCAGGTGTCAGGCAGTTCATGCCGTCAAAAGCCTGCCAATGTCTTTTGTGCAAGATTTTAGAATTTTCATAATATAACCCATATTATTTGACATTTTGTTATTTATCAGCAATTTTAGTATTGGAAAGTTTTGATTTTACGTAGGTTGCAGAAGAAACCCCAGGTGTCTGGCAGTTTATGCCGTCAAAAGCCCGCCAATGTCTTTTGTGCAAGATTTTGAGTTCAGTATAAACTTATAACTAATTTATTTATTATTATTATTTAAAACATTTTAGATGAATACGGATTGTAGCTCGCCGTTCTGGCGAGGTTGCAGAAGAGACCCCAGGTGTCAGGCAGTTCATGCCGTCAAAAGCCCACCAATGTCTTTTGTGCAAGATTTTGAGTTCAGTATAAACTTATAACTAATTTATTTATTATTATTATTTAAAACATTTTAGATGAATACGGATTGTAGCTCGCCGTTCTGGCGAGGTTGCAGAAGAGACCCCAGGTGTCAGGCAGTTCATGCCGTCAAAAGCCTGCCAATGTCTTTTGTGCAAGATTTTAGAATTTTCATAATATAACCCATATTATTTGACATTTTGTTATTTATCAGCAATTTTAGTATTGGAAAGTTTTGATTTTACGTAGGTTGCAGAAGAAACCCCAGGTGTCAGGCAGTTCATGCCGTCAAAAGCCCGCCAATGTCTTTTGTGCAAGATTTTGAGTTCAGTATAAACTTATAACTAATTTATTTATTATTATTATTTAAAACATTTTAGATGAATACGGATTGTAGCTCGCCGTTCTGGCGAGGTTGCAGAAGAGACCCCAGGTGTCAGGCAGTTCATGCCGTCAAAAGCCCGCCAATGTCTTTTGTGCAAGATTTTGAGTTCAGTATAAACTTATAACTAATTTATTTATTATTATTATTTAAAACATTTTAGATGAATACGGATTGTAGCTCGCCGTTCTGGCGAGGTTGCAGAAGAGACCCCAGGTGTCAGGCAGTTCATGCCGTCAAAAGCCTGCCAATGTGTTTTGTGCAAGATTTTAGAATTTTCATAATATAACCCATATTATTTGACATTTTGTTATTTATCAGCAATTTTAGTATTGGAAAGTTTTGATTTTACGTAGGTTGCAGAAGAAACCCCAGGTGTCAGGCAGTTCATGCCGTCAAAAGCCCGCCAATGTCTTTTCTGCAAGATTTTGAGTTCAGTATAAACTTATAACTAATTTATTTATTATTATTATTTAAAACATTTTAGATGAATACGGATTGTAGCTCGCCGTTCTGGCGAGGTTGCAGAAGAGACCCCAGGTGTCAGGCAGTTCATGCCGTCAAAAGCCCGCCAATGTCTTTTGTGCAAGATTTTGAGTTCAGTATAAACTTATAACTAATTTATTTATTATTATTATTTAAAACATTTTAGATGAATACGGATTGTAGCTCGCCGTTCTGGCGAGGTTGCAGAAGAGACCCCAGGTGTCAGGCAGTTCATGCCGTCAAAAGCCTGCCAATGTCTTTTGTGCAAGATTTTAGAATTTTCATAATATAACCCATATTATTTGACATTTTGTTATTTATCAGCAATTTTAGTATTGGAAAGTTTTAATTTTACGTAGGTTGCAGAAGAAACCCCAGGTGTCTGGCAGTTCATGCCGTCAAAAGCCCGCCAATGTCTTTTGTGCAAGATTTTGAGTTCAGTATAAACTTATAACTAATTTATTTATTATTATTATTTAAAACATTTTAGATGAATACGGATTGTAGCTCGCCGTTCTGGCGAGGTTGCAGAAGAGACCCCAGGTGTCAGGCAGTTCATGCCGTCAAAAGCCCACCAATGTCTTTTGTGCAAGATTTTGAGTTCAGTATAAACTTATAACTAATTTATTTATTATTATTATTTAAAACATTTTAGATGAATACGGATTGTAGCTCGCCGTTCTGGCGAGGTTGCAGAAGAGACCCCAGGTGTCAGGCAGTTCATGCCGTCAAAAGCCTGCCAATGTCTTTTGTGCAAGATTTTAGAATTTTCATAATATAACCCATATTATTTGACATTTTGTTATTTATCACCAATTTTAGTATTGGAAAGTTTTGATTTTACGTAGGTTGCAGAAGAAACCCCAGGTGTCTGGCAGTTTATGCCGTCAAAAGCCCGCCAATGTCTTTTGTGCAAGATTTTGAGTTCAGTATAAACTTATAACTAATTTATTTATTATTATTATTTAAAACATTTTAGATGAATACGGATTGTAGCTCGCCGTTCTGGCGAGGTTGCAGAAGAGACCCCAGGTGTCAGGCAGTTCATGCCGTCAAAAGCCCACCAATGTCTTTTGTGCAAGATTTTGAGTTCAGTATAAACTTATAACTAATTTATTTATTATTATTATTTAAAACATTTTAGATGAATACGGATTGTAGCTCGCCGTTCTGGCGAGGTTGCAGAAGAGACCCCAGGTGTCAGGCAGTTCATGCCGTCAAAAGCCTGCCAATGTCTTTTGTGCAAGATTTTAGAATTTTCATAATATAACCCATATTATTTGACATTTTGTTATTTATCAGCAATTTTAGTATTGGAAAGTTTTGATTTTACGTAGGTTGCAGAAGAAACCCCAGGTGTCAGGCAGTTCATGCCGTCAAAAGCCCGCCAATGTCTTTTGTGCAAGATTTTAGAATTTTCATAATATAACCCATATTATTTGACATTTTGTTATTTATCAGCAATTTTAGTATTGGAAAGTTTTAATTTTACGTAGGTTGCAGAAGAAACCCCAGGTGTCTGGCAGTTCATGCCGTCAAAAGCCCGCCAATGTCTTTTGTGCAAGATTTTGAGTTCAGTATAAACTTATAACTAATTTATTTATTATTATTATTTAAAACATTTTAGATGAATACGGATTGTAGCTCGCCGTTCTGGCGAGGTTGCAGAAGAGACCCCAGGTGTCAGGCAGTTCATGCCGTCAAAAGCCCACCAATGTCTTTTGTGCAAGATTTTGAGTTCAGTATAAACTTATAACTAATTTATTTATTATTATTATTTAAAACATTTTAGATGAATACGGATTGTAGCTCGCCGTTCTGGCGAGGTTGCAGAAGAGACCCCAGGTGTCAGGCAGTTCATGCCGTCAAAAGCCTGCCAATGTCTTTTGTGCAAGATTTTAGAATTTTCATAATATAACCCATATTATTTGACATTTTGTTATTTATCAGCAATTTTAGTATTGGAAAGTTTTGATTTTACGTAGGTTGCAGAAGAAACCCCAGGTGTCTGGCAGTTTATGCCGTCAAAAGCCCGCCAATGTCTTTTGTGCAAGATTTTGAGTTCAGTATAAACTTATAACTAATTTATTTATTATTATTATTTAAAACATTTTAGATGAATACGGATTGTAGCTCGCCGTTCTGGCGAGGTTGCAGAAGAGACCCCAGGTGTCAGGCAGTTCATGCCGTCAAAAGCCCACCAATGTCTTTTGTGCAAGATTTTGAGTTCAGTATAAACTTATAACTAATTTATTTATTATTATTATTTAAAACATTTTAGATGAATACGGATTGTAGCTCGCCGTTCTGGCGAGGTTGCAGAAGAGACCCCAGGTGTCAGGCAGTTCATGCCGTCAAAAGCCCACCAATGTCTTTTGTGCAAGATTTTGAGTTCAGTATAAACTTATAACTAATTTATTTATTATTATTATTTAAAACATTTTAGATGAATACGGATTGTAGCTCGCCGTTCTGGCGAGGTTGCAGAAGAGACCCCAGGTGTCAGGCAGTTCATGCCGTCAAAAGCCTGCCAATGTCTTTTGTGCAAGATTTTAGAATTTTCATAATATAACCCATATTATTTGACATTTTGTTATTTATCAGCAATTTTAGTATTGGAAAGTTTTGATTTTACGTAGGTTGCAGAAGAAACCCCAGGTGTCTGGCAGTTTATGCCGTCAAAAGCCCGCCAATGTCTTTTGTGCAAGATTTTGAGTTCAGTATAAACTTATAACTAATTTATTTATTATTATTATTTAAAACATTTTAGATGAATACGGATTGTAGCTCGCCGTTCTGGCGAGGTTGCAGAAGAGACCCCAGGTGTCAGGCAGTTCATGCCGTCAAAAGCCCACCAATGTCTTTTGTGCAAGATTTTGAGTTCAGTATAAACTTATAACTAATTTATTTATTATTATTATTTAAAACATTTTAGATGAATACGGATTGTAGCTCGCCGTTCTGGCGAGGTTGCAGAAGAGACCCCAGGTGTCAGGCAGTTCATGCCGTCAAAAGCCTGCCAATGTCTTTTGTGCAAGATTTTAGAATTTTCATAATATAACCCATATTATTTGACATTTTGTTATTTATCAGCAATTTTAGTATTGGAAAGTTTTGATTTTACGTAGGTTGCAGAAGAAACCCCAGGTGTCAGGCAGTTCATGCCGTCAAAAGCCCGCCAATGTCTTTTGTGCAAGATTTTGAGTTCAGTATAAACTTATAACTAATTTATTTATTATTATTATTTAAAACATTTTAGATGAATACGGATTGTAGCTCGCCGTTCTGGCGAGGTTGCAGAAGAGACCCCAGGTGTCAGGCAGTTCATGCCGTCAAAAGCCCGCCAATGTCTTTTGTGCAAGATTTTGAGTTCAGTATAAACTTATAACTAATTTATTTATTATTATTATTTAAAACATTTTAGATGAATACGGATTGTAGCTCGCCGTTCTGGCGAGGTTGCAGAAGAGACCCCAGGTGTCAGGCAGTTCATGCCGTCAAAAGCCTGCCAATGTGTTTTGTGCAAGATTTTAGAATTTTCATAATATAACCCATATTATTTGACATTTTGTTATTTATCAGCAATTTTAGTATTGGAAAGTTTTGATTTTACGTAGGTTGCAGAAGAAACCCCAGGTGTCAGGCAGTTCATGCCGTCAAAAGCCCGCCAATGTCTTTTCTGCAAGATTTTGAGTTCAGTATAAACTTATAACTAATTTATTTATTATTATTATTTAAAACATTTTAGATGAATACGGATTGTAGCTCGCCGTTCTGGCGAGGTTGCAGAAGAGACCCCAGGTGTCAGGCAGTTCATGCCGTCAAAAGCCCGCCAATGTCTTTTGTGCAAGATTTTGAGTTCAGTATAAACTTATAACTAATTTATTTATTATTATTATTTAAAACATTTTAGATGAATACGGATTGTAGCTCGCCGTTCTGGCGAGGTTGCAGAAGAGACCCCAGGTGTCAGGCAGTTCATGCCGTCAAAAGCCTGCCAATGTCTTTTGTGCAAGATTTTAGAATTTTCATAATATAACCCATATTATTTGACATTTTGTTATTTATCAGCAATTTTAGTATTGGAAAGTTTTAATTTTACGTAGGTTGCAGAAGAAACCCCAGGTGTCTGGCAGTTCATGCCGTCAAAAGCCCGCCAATGTCTTTTGTGAAAGATTTTGAGTTCAGTATAAACTTATAACTAATTTATTTATTATTATTATTTAAAACATTTTAGATGAATACGGATTGTAGCTCGCCGTTCTGGCGAGGTTGCAGAAGAGACCCCAGGTGTCAGGCAGTTCATGCCGTCAAAAGCCCACCAATGTCTTTTGTGCAAGATTTTGAGTTCAGTATAAACTTATAACTAATTTATTTATTATTATTATTTAAAACATTTTAGATGAATACGGATTGTAGCTCGCCGTTCTGGCGAGGTTGCAGAAGAGACCCCAGGTGTCAGGCAGTTCATGCCGTCAAAAGCCTGCCAATGTCTTTTGTGCAAGATTTTAGAATTTTCATAATATAACCCATATTATTTGACATTTTGTTATTTATCAGCAATTTTAGTATTGGAAAGTTTTGATTTTACGTAGGTTGCAGAAGAAACCCCAGGTGTCAGGCAGTTCATGCCGTCAAAAGCCCGCCAATGTCTTTTGTGCAAGATTTTGAGTTCAGTATAAACTTATAACTAATTTATTTATTATTATTATTTAAAACATTTTAGATGAATACGGATTGTAGCTCGCCGTTCTGGCGAGGTTGCAGAAGAGACCCCAGGTGTCAGGCAGTTCATGCCGTCAAAAGCCCGCCAATGTCTTTTGTGCAAGATTTTGAGTTCAGTATAAACTTATAACTAATTTATTTATTATTATTATTTAAAACATTTTAGATGAATACGGATTGTAGCTCGCCGTTCTGGCGAGGTTGCAGAAGAGACCCCAGGTGTCAGGCAGTTCATGCCGTCAAAAGCCTGCCAATGTCTTTTGTGCAAGATTTTAGAATTTTCATAATATAACCCATATTATTTGACATTTTGTTATTTATCAGCAATTTTAGTATTGGAAAGTTTTGATTTTACGTAGGTTGCAGAAGAAACCCCAGGTGTCAGGCAGTTCATGCCGTCAAAAGCCCGCCAATGTCTTTTGTGCAAGATTTTGAGTTCAGTATAAACTTATAACTAATTTATTTATTATTATTATTTAAAACATTTTAGATGAATACGGATTGTAGCTCGCCGTTCTGGCGAGGTTGCAGAAGAGACCCCAGGTGTCAGGCAGTTCATGCCGTCAAAAGCCCGCCAATGTCTTTTGTGCAAGATTTTGAGTTCAGTATAAACTTATAACTAATTTATTTATTATTATTATTTAAAACATTTTAGATGAATACGAATTGTAGCTCGCCGTTCTGGCGAGGTTGCAGAAGAGACCCCAGGTGTCAGGCAGTTCATGCCGTCAAAAGCCCGCCAATGTCTTTTGTGCAAGATTTTGAGTTCAGTATAAACTTATAACTAATTTATTTATTATTATTATTTAAAACATTTTAGATGAATACGGAGTGTAGCTCGCCGTTCTGGCGAGGTTGCAGAAGAGACCCCAGGTGTCAGGCAGTTCATGCCGTCAAAAGCCCACCAATGTCTTTTGTGCAAGATTTTGAGTTCAGTATAAACTTATAACTAATTTATTTATTTATTATTATTTAAAACATTTTAGATGAATACGGATTGTAGCTCGCCGTTCTGGCGAGGTTGCAGAAGAGACCCCAGGTGTCAGGCAGTTCATGCCGTCAAAAGCCTGCCAATGTCTTTTGTGCAAGATTTTAGAATTTTCATAATATAACCCATATTATTTGACATTTTGTTATTTATCAGCAATTTTAGTATTGGAAAGTTTTGATTTTACGTAGGTTGCAGAAGAAACCCCAGGTGTCAGGCAGTTCATGCCGTCAAAAGCCCGCCAATGTCTTTTGTGCAAGATTTTGAGTTCAGTATAAACTTATAACTAATTTATTTATTTATTATTATTATTTAAAACATTTTAGATGAATACGGATTGTAGCTCACCGTTCTGGCGAGGTTGCAGAAGAGACCTCAGGTGTCAGGCAGTTCATGCCGTCAAAAGCCCGCCAATGTCTTTTGTGCAAGATTTTAGAATTTTCATAATATAACCCATATTATTTGACATTTTGTTATTTATCAGCAATTTTAGTATTGGAAAGTTTTGATTGTACGTAGGTTGCAGAAGAAACCCCAGGTGTCAGGCAGTTCATGCCGTCAAAAGCCCGCCAATGTCTTTTGTGCAAGATTTTGAGTTCGGTATAAACTTATAACTAATTTATTTATTTATTATTATTTAAAACATTTTAGATGAATACGGATTGTAGCTCGCCGTTCTGGCGAGGTTGCAGAAGAGACCCCAGGTGTCAGGCAGTTCATGCCGTCAAAAGCCCGCCAATGTCTTTTGTGCAAGATTTTGAGTTCAGTATAAACTTATAACTAATTTATTTATTATTATTATTTAAAACATTTTAGATGAATACGGTTTGTAGCTCGCCGTTCTGGCGAGGTTGCAGAAGAGACCCCAGGTGTCAGGCAGTTCATGCCGTCAAAAGCCTGCCAATGTCTTTTGTGCAAGATTTTAGAATTTTCATAATATAACCCATATTATTTGACATTTTGTTATTTATCAGCAATTTTAGTATTGGAAAGTTTTGATTTTACGTAGGTTGCAGAAGAAACCCCAGGTGTCAGGCAGTTCATGCCGTCAAAAGCCCGCCAATGTCTTTTGTGCAAGATTTTGAGTTCAGTATAAACTTATAACTAATTTATTTATTATTATTATTTAAAACATTTTAGATGAATACGGATTGTAGCTCGCCGTTCTGGCGAGGTTGCAGAAGAGACCCCAGGTGTCAGGCAGTTCATGCCGTCAAAAGCCCACCAATGTCTTTTGTGCAAGATTTTGAGTTCAGTATAAACTTATAACTAATTTATTTATTATTATTATTTAAAACATTTTAGATGAATACGGATTGTAGCTCGCCGTTCTGGCGAGGTTGCAGAAGAGACCCCAGGTGTCAGGCAGTTCATGCCGTCAAAAGCCTGCCAATGTCTTTTGTGCAAGATTTTAGAATTTTCATAATATAACCCATATTATTTGACATTTTGTTATTTATCAGCAATTTTAGTATTGGAAAGTTTTGATTTTACGTAGGTTGCAGAAGAAACCCCAGGTGTCAGGCAGTTCATGCCGTCAAAAGCCCGCCAATGTCTTTTGTGCAAGATTTTGAGTTCAGTATAAACTTATAACTAATTTATTTATTATTATTATTTAAAACATTTTAGATGAATACGAATTGTAGCTCGCCGTTCTGGCGAGGTTGCAGAAGAGACCCCAGGTGTCAGGCAGTTCATGCCGTCAAAAGCCCGCCAATGTCTTTTGTGCAAGATTTTGAGTTCAGTATAAACTTATAACTAATTTATTTATTATTATTATTTAAAACATTTTAGATGAATACGGAGTGTAGCTCGCCGTTCTGGCGAGGTTGCAGAAGAGACCCCAGGTGTCAGGCAGTTCATGCCGTCAAAAGCCCACCAATGTCTTTTGTGCAAGATTTTGAGTTCAGTATAAACTTATAACTAATTTATTTATTTATTATTATTTAAAACATTTTAGATGAATACGGATTGTAGCTCGCCGTTCTGGCGAGGTTGCAGAAGAGACCCCAGGTGTCAGGCAGTTCATGCCGTCAAAAGCCTGCCAATGTCTTTTGTGCATGATTTTAGAATTTTCATAATATAACCCATATTATTTGACATTTTGTTATTTATCAGCAATTTTAGTATTGGAAAGTTTTGATTTTACGTAGGTTGCAGAAGAAACCCCAGGTGTCAGGCAGTTCATGCCGTCAAAAGCCCGCCAATGTCTTTTGTGCAAGATTTTGAGTTCAGTATAAACTTGTAACTAATTTATTTATTTATTATTATTATTTAAAACATTTTAGATGAATACGGATTGTAGCTCACCGTTCTGGCGAGGTTGCAGAAGAGACCTCAGGTGTCAGGCAGTTCATGCCGTCAAAAGCCCGCCAATGTCTTTTGTGCAAGATTTTAGAATTTTCATAATATAACCCATATTATTTGACATTTTGTTATTTATCAGCAATTTTAGTATTGGAAAGTTTTGATTGTACATAGGTTGCAGAAGAAACCCCAGGTGTCAGGCAGTTCATGCCGTCAAAAGCCCGCCAATGTCTTTTGTGCAAGATTTTGAGTTCGGTATAAACTTATAACTAATTTATTTATTTATTATTATTTAAAACATTTTAGATGAATACGGATTGTAGCTCGCCGTTCTGGCGAGGTTGCAGAAGAGACCCCAGGTGTCAGGCAGTTCATGCCGTCAAAAGCCCGCCAATGTCTTTTGTGCAAGATTTTGAGTTCAGTATAAACTTATAACTAATTTATTTATTATTATTATTTAAAACATTTTAGATGAATACGGATTGTAGCTCGCCGTTCTGGCGAGGTTGCAGAAGAGACCCCAGGTGTCAGGCAGTTCATGCCGTCAAAAGCCTGCCAATGTCTTTTGTGCAAGATTTTAGAATTTTCATAATATAACCCATATTATTTGACATTTTGTTATTTATCAGCAATTTTAGTATTGGAAAGTTTTGATTTTACGTAGGTTGCAGAAGAAACCCCAGGTGTCAGGCAGTTCATGCCGTCAAAAGCCCGCCAATGTCTTTTGTGCAAGATTTTGAGTTCAGTATAAACTTATAACTAATTTATTTATTATTATTATTTAAAACATTTTAGATGAATACGGATTGTAGCTCGCCGTTCTGGCGAGGTTGCAGAAGAGACCCCAGGTGTCAGGCAGTTCATGCCGTCAAAAGCCCACCAATGTCTTTTGTGCAAGATTTTGAGTTCAGTATAAACTTATAACTAATTTATTTATTATTATTATTTAAAACATTTTAGATGAATACGGATTGTAGCTCGCCGTTCTGGCGAGGTTGCAGAAGAGACCCCAGGTGTCAGGCAGTTCATGCCGTCAAAAGCCTGCCAATGTCTTTTGTGCAAGATTTTAGAATTTTCATAATATAACCCATATTATTTGACATTTTGTTATTTATCAGCAATTTTAGTATTGGAAAGTTTTGATTTTACGTAGGTTGCAGAAGAAACCCGAGGTGTCAGGCAGTTCATGCCGTCAAAAGCCCGCCAATGTCTTTTGTGCAAGATTTTGAGTTCAGTATAAACTTATAACTAATTTATTTATTATTATTATTTAAAACATTTTAGATGAATACGGATTGTAGCTCGCCGTTCTGGCGAGGTTGCAGAAGAGACCCCAGGTGTCAGGCAGTTCATGCCGTCAAAAGCCCGCCAATGTCTTTTGTGCAAGATTTTGAGTTCAGTATAAACTTATAACTATTTATTTATTATTATTATTTAAAACATTTTAGATGAATACGGATTGTAGCTCGCCGTTCTGGCGAGGTTGCAGAAGAGACCCCAGGTGTCAGGCAGTTCATGCCGTCAAAAGCCTGCCAATGTCTTTTGTGCAAGATTTTAGAATTTTCATAATATAACCCATATTATTTGACATTTTGTTATTTATCAGCAATTTTAGTATTGGAAAGTTTTGATTTTACGTAGGTTGCAGAAGAAACCCCAGGTGTCAGGCAGTTCTTGCCGTCAAAAGCCCGCCAATGTCTTTTGTGCAAGATTTTGAGTTCAGTATAAACTTATAACTAATTTATTTATTATTATTATTTAAAACATTTTAGATGAATACGGATTGTAGCTCGCCGTTCTGGCGAGGTTGCAGAAGAGACCCCAGGTGTCAGGCAGTTCATGCCGTCAAAAGCCCGCCAATGTCTTTTGTGCAAGATTTTGAGTTCAGTATAAACTTATAACTAATTTATTTATTATTATTATTTAAAACATTTTAGATGAATACGGATTGTAGCTCGCCGTTCTGGCGAGGTTGCAGAAGAGACCCCAGGTGTCAGGCAGTTCATGCCGTCAAAAGCCCACCAATGTCTTTTGTGCAAGATTTTGAGTTCAGTATAAACTTATAACTAATTTATTTATTATTATTATTTAAAACATTTTAGATGAATACGGATTGTAGCTCGCCGTTCTGGCGAGGTTGCAGAAGAGACCCCAGGTGTCAGGCAGTTCATGCCGTCAAAAGCCTGCCAATGACTTTTGTGCAAGATTTTAGAATTTTCATAATATAACCCATATTATTTGACATTTTGTTATTTATCAGCAATTTTAGTATTGGAAAGTTTTGATTTTACGTAGGTTGCAGAAGAAACCCCAGGTGTCAGGCAGTTCATGCCGTCAAAAGCCCGCCAATGTCTTTTGTGCAAGATTTTGAGTTCAGTATAAACTTATAACTAATTTATTTATTTATTATTATTATTTAAAACATTTTAGATGAATACGGATTGTAGCTCGCCGTTCTGGCGAGGTTGCAGAAGAGACCCCAGGTGTCAGGCAGTTCATGCCGTCAAAAGCCCGCCAATGTCTTTTGTGCAAGATTTTGAGTTCAGTATAAACTTATAACTAATTTATTTATTATTATTATTTAAAACATTTTAGATGAATACGAATTGTAGCTCGCCGTTCTGGCGAGGTTGCAGAAGAGACCCCAGGTGTCAGGCAGTTCATGCCGTCAAAAGCCCGCCAATGTCTTTTGTGCAAGATTTTGAGTTCAGTATAAACTTATAACTAATTTATTTATTATTATTATTTAAAACATTTTAGATGAATACGGATTGTAGCTCGCCGTTCTGGCGAGGTTGCAGAAGAGACCCCAGGTGTCAGGCAGTTCATGCCGTCAAAAGCCTGCCAATGTCTTTTGTGCAAGATTTTAGAATTTTCATAATATAACCCATATTATTTGACATTTTGTTATTTATCAGCAATTTTAGTATTGGAAAGTTTTGATTTTACGTAGGTTGCAGAAGAAACCCCAGGTGTCAGGCAGTTCATGCCGTCAAAAGCCCGCCAATGTCTTTTGTGCAAGATTTTGAGTTCAGTATAAACTTATAACTAATTTATTTATTATTATTATTTAAAACATTTTAGATGAATACGGATTGTAGCTCGCCGTTCTGGCGAGGTTGCAGAAGAGACCCCAGGTGTCAGGCAGTTCATGCCGTCAAAAGCCCACCAATGTCTTTTGTGCAAGATTTTGAGTTCAGTATAAACTTATAACTAATTTATTTATTATTATTATTTAAAACATTTTAGATGAATACGGATTGTAGCTAGCCGTTCTGTCGAGGTTGCAGAAGAGACCCCAGGTGTCAGGCAGTTCATGCCGTCAAAAGCCTGCCAATGACTTTTGTGCAAGATTTTAGAATTTTCATAATATAACCCATATTATTTGACATTTTGTTATTTATCAGCAATTTTAGTATTGGAAAGTTTTGATTTTACGTAGGTTGCAGAAGAAACCCCAGGTGTCAGGCAGTTCATGCCGTCAAAAGCCCGCCAATGTCTTTTGTGCAAGATTTTGAGTTCAGTATAAACTTATAACTAATTTATTTATTTATTATTATTATTTAAAACATTTTAGATGAATACGGATTGTAGCTCGCCGTTCTGGCGAGGTTGCAGAAGAGACCCCAGGTGTCAGGTAGTTCATGCCGTCAAAAGCCCGCCAATGTCTTTTGTGCAAGATTTTGAGTTCAGTATAAAGTTATAACTAATTTATTTATTATTATTATTTAAAACATTTTAGATGAATACGAATTGTAGCTCGCCGTTCTGGCGAGGTTGCAGAAGAGACCCCAGGTGTCAGGCAGTTCATGCCGTCAAAAGCCCGCCAATGTCTTTTGTGCAAGATTTTGAGTTCAGTATAAACTTATAACTAATTTATTTATTATTATTATTTAAAACATTTTAGATGAATACGGATTGTAGCTCGCCGTTCTGGCGAGGTTGCAGAAGAGACCCCAGGTGTCAGGCAGTTCATGCCGTCAAAAGCCCACCAATGTCTTTTGTGCAAGATTTTGAGTTCAGTATAAACTTATAACTAATTTATTTATTATTATTATTTAAAACATTTTAGATGAATACGGATTGTAGCTCGCCGTTCTGGCGAGGTTGCAGAAGAGACCCCAGGTGTCAGGCAGTTCATGCCGTCAAAAGCCTGCCAATGTCTTTTGTGCAAGATTTTAGAATTTTCATAATATAACCCATATTATTTGACATTTTGTTATTTATCAGCAATTTTAGTATTGGAAAGTTTTGATTTTACGTAGGTTGCAGAAGAAACCCCAGGTGTCAGGCAGTTCATGCCGTCAAAAGCCCGCCAATGTCTTTTGTGCAAGATTTTGAGTTCAGTATAAACTTATAACTAATTTATTTATTTATTATTATTATTTAAAACATTTTAGATGAATACGGATTGTAGCTCGCCGTTCTGGCGAGGTTGCAGAAGAGACCCCAGGTGTCAGGTAGTTCATGCCGTCAAAAGCCCGCCAATGTCTTTTGTGCAAGATTTTGAGTTCAGTATAAAGTTATAACTAATTTATTTATTATTATTATTTAAAACATTTTAGATGAATACGAATTGTAGCTCGCCGTTCTGGCGAGGTTGCAGAAGAGACCCCAGGTGTCAGGCAGTTCATGCCGTCAAAAGCCCGCCAATGTCTTTTGTGCAAGATTTTGAGTTCAGTATAAACTTATAACTAATTTATTTATTATTATTATTTAAAACATTTTAGATGAATACGGATTGTAGCTCGCCGTTCTGGCGAGGTTGCAGAAGAGACCCCAGGTGTCAGGCAGTTCATGCCGTCAAAAGCCCACCAATGTCTTTTGTGCAAGATTTTGAGTTCAGTATAAACTTATAACTAATTTATTTATTATTATTATTTAAAACATTTTAGATGAATACGGATTGTAGCTCGCCGTTCTGGCGAGGTTGCAGAAGAGACCCCAGGTGTCAGGCAGTTCATGCCGTCAAAAGCCTGCCAATGTCTTTTGTGCAAGATTTTAGAATTTTCATAATATAACCCATATTATTTGACATTTTGTTATTTATCAGCAATTTTAGTATTGGAAAGTTTTGATTTTACGTAGGTTGCAGAAGAAACCCCAGGTGTCAGGCAGTTCATGCCGTCAAAAGCCCGCCAATGTCTTTTGTGCAAGATTTTGAGTTCAGTATAAACTTATAACTAATTTATTTATTTATTATTATTATTTAAAACATTTTAGATGAATACGGATTGTAGCTCGCCGTTCTGGCGAGGTTGCAGAAGAGACCCCAGGTGTCAGGCAGTTCATGCCGTCAAAAGCTCACCAATGTCTTTTGTGCAAGATTTTGAGTTCAGTATAAACTTATAACTAATTTATTTATTATTATTATTTAAAACATTTTAGATGAATACGGATTGTAGCTCGCCGTTCTGGCGAGGTTGCAGAAGAGACCCCAGGTGTCAGGCAGTTCATGCCGTCAAAAGCCTGCCAATGTCTTTTGTGCAAGATTTTAGAATTTTCATAATATAACCCATATTATTTGACATTTTGTTATTTATCAGCAATTTTAGTATTGGAAAGTTTTGATTTTACGTAGGTTGCAGAAGAAACCCCAGGTGTCAGGCAGTTCATGCCGTCAAAAGCCCGCCAATGTCTTTTGTGCAAGATTTTGAGTTCAGTATAAACTTATAACTAATTTATTTATTTATTATTATTATTTAAAACATTTTAGATGAATACGGATTGTAGCTCACCGTTCTGGCGAGGTTGCAGAAGAGACCCCAGGTGTCAGGCAGTTCATGCCGTCAAAAGCCCGCCAATGTCTTTTGTGCAAGATTTTAGAATTTTCATAATATAACCCATATTATTTGACATTTTGTTTTTTATCAGCAATTTTAGTATTGGAAAGTTTTGATTGTACGTAGGTTGCAGAAGAAACCCCAGGTGTCAGGCAGTTCATGCCGTCAAAAGCCCCCCAATGTCTTTTGTGCAAGATTTTGAGTTCAGTATAAACTTATAACTAATTTATTTATTATTATTATTTAAAACATTTTAGATGAATACGGATTGTAGCTCGCCGTTCTGGCGAGGTTGCAGAAGAGACCCCAGGTGTCAGGCAGTTCATGCCGTCAAAAGCCCGCCAATGTCTTTTGTGCAAGATTTTGAGTTCAGTATAAACTTATAACTAATTTATTTATTATTATTATTTAAAACATTTTAGATGAATACGGATTGTAGCTCGCCGTTCTGGCGAGGTTGCAGAAGAGACCCCAGGTGTCAGGCAGTTCATGCCGTCAAAAGCCCGCCAATGTCTTTTGTGCAAGATTTTGAGTTCAGTATAAACTTATAACTAATTTATTTATTATTATTATTTAAAACATTTTAGATGAATACGGATTGTAGCTCGCCGTTCTGGCGAGGTTGCAGAAGAGACCCCAGGAGTCAGGCAGTTCATGCCGTCAAAAGCCTGCCAATGTCTTTTGTGCAAGATTTTAGAATTTTCATAATATAACCCATATTATTTGACATTTTGTTATTTATCAGCAATTTTAGTATTGGAAAGTTTTGATTTTACGTAGGTTGCAGAAGAAACCCCAGGTGTCAGGCAGTTCATGCCGTCAAAAGCCCGCCAATGTCTTTTGTGCAAGATTTTGAGTTCGGTATAAACTTATAACTAATTTATTTATTTATTATTATTATTTAAAACATTTTAGATGAATACGGATTGTAGCTCGCCGTTCTGGCGAGGTTGCAGAAGAGACCCCAGGTGTCAGGCAGTTCATGCCGTCAAAAGATTGCCAATGTCTTTTGTGCAAGATTTTAGAATTTTCATAATATAACCCGTATTATTTGACATTTTGTTATTTATCAGATATTTTGTATTGGAAAGTTTTGATTTTACGTAGGTTGCAGAAGAAACCCCAGGTGTCAGGCAGTTCATGCCGTCAAAAGCCCGCCAATGTCTTTTGTGCAAGATTTTGAGTTCAGTATAAAATTATAACTAATTTATTTATTTATTATTATTATTTAAAACATTTTAGATGAATACGGATTGTAGCTCACCGTTCTGGCGAGGTTGCAGAAGAAACCCCAGGTGTCAGGCAGTTCATGCCGTCAAAAGCCCGCCAATGTCTTTTGTGCAAGATTTTAGAATTTTCATAATATAACCCATATTATTTGACATTTTGTTATTTATCAGCAATTTTAGTATTGGAAAGTTTTGATTTTACGTAGGTTGCAGAAGAAACCCCAGGTGTCAAGCAGTTCATGCCGTCAAAAGCCCCCCAATGTCTTTTGTGCAAGATTTTGAGTTCAGTATAAACTTATAACTAATTTATTTATTATTATTATTTAAAACATTTTAGATGAATACGGATTGTAGCTCGCCGTTCTGGCGAGGTTGCAGAAGAGACCCCAGGTGTCAGGCAGTTCATGCCGTCAAAAGCCCGCCAATGTCTTTTCTGCAAGATTTTGAGTTCAGTATAAACTTATAACTAATTTATTTATTATTATTATTTAAAACATTTTAGATGAATACGGATTGTAGCTCGCCGTTCTGGCGAGGTTGCAGAAGAGACCCCAGGTGTCAGGCAGTTCATGCCGTCAAAAGCCTGCCAATGTCTTTTGTGCAAGATTTTAGAATTTTCATAATATAACCCATATTATTTGACATTTTGTTATTTATCAGCAATTTTAGTATTGGAAAGTTTTGATTTTACGTAGGTTGCAGAAGAAACCCCAGGTGTCAGGCAGTTCATGCCGTCAAAAGCCCGCCAATGTCTTTTGTGCAAGATTTTGAGTTCAGTATAAACTTATAACTAATTTATTTATTATTATTATTTAAAACATTTTAGATGAATACGGATTGTAGCTCGCCGTTCTGGCGAGGTTGCAGAAGAGACCCCAGGTGTCAGGCAGTTCATGCCGTCAAAAGCCCGCCAATGTCTTTTGTGCAAGATTTTGAGTTCAGTATAAACTTATAACTAATTTATTTATTATTATTATTTAAAACATTTTAGATGAATACGGATTGTAGCTCGCCGTTCTGGCGAGGTTGCAGAAGAGACCCCAGGTGTCAGGCAGTTCATGCCGTCAAAAGCCTGCCAATGTCTTTTGTGCAAGATTTTAGAATTTTCATAATATAACCCATATTATTTGACATTTTGTTATTTATCAGCAATTTTAGTATTGGAAAGTTTTGATTTTACGTAGGTTGCAGAAGAAACCCCAGGTGTCAGGCAGTTCATGCCGTCAAAAGCCCGCCAATGTCTTTTGTGCAAGATTTTGAGTTCAGTATAAACTTATAACTAATTTATTTATTTATTATTATTATTTAAAACATTTTAGATGAATACGGATTGTTGCTCGCCGTTCTGGCGAGGTTGCAGAAGAGACCCCAGGTGTCAGGCAGTTCATGCCGTCAAAAGCCCGCCAATGTCTTTTGTGCAAGATTTTAGAATTTTCATAATATAACCCATATTATTTGACATTTTGTTATTTATCAGCAATTTTAGTATTGGAAAGTTTTGATTTTACGTAGGTTGCAGAAGAAACCCCAGGTGTCAGGCAGTTCATGCCGTCAAAAGCCCCCCAATGTCTTTTGTGCAAGATTTTGAGTTCAGTATAAACTTATAACTAATTTATTTATTATTATTATTTAAAACATTTTAGATGAATACGGATTGTAGCTCGCCGTTTTGGCGAGGTTGCAGAAGAGACCCCAGGTGTCAGGCAGTTCATGCCGTCAAAAGCCCACCAATGTCTTTTGTGCAAGATTTTGAGTTCAGTATAAACTTATAACTAATTTATTTATTATTATTATTTAAAACATTTTAGATGAATACGGATTGTAGCTCGCCGTTCTGGCGAGGTTGCAGAAGAGACCCCAGGTGTCAGGCAGTTCATGCCGTCAAAAGCCTGCCAATGTCTTTTGTGCAAGATTTTAGAATTTTCATAATATAACCCATATTATTTGACATTTTGTTATTTATCAGCAATTTTAGTATTGGAAAGTTTTGATTTTACGTAGGTTGCAGAAGAAACCCCAGGTGTCAGGCAGTTCATGCCGTCAAAAGCCCGCCAATGTCTTTTGTGCAAGATTTTGAGTTCAGTATAAACTTATAACTAATTTATTTATTTATTATTATTATTTAAAACATTTTAGATGAATACGGATTGTAGCTCGCCGTTCTGGCGAGGTTGCAGAAGAGACCCCAGGTGTCAGGCAGTTCATGCCGTCAAAAGCCCGCCAATGTCTTTTGTGCAAGATTTTAGAATTTTCATAATATAACCCATATTATTTGACATTTTGTTATTTATCAGCAATTTTAGTATTGGAAAGTTTTGATTTTACGTAGGTTGCAGAAGAAACCCCAGGTGTCAGGCAGTTCATGCCGTCAAAAGCCCCCCAATGTCTTTTGTGCAAGATTTTGAGTTCAGTATAAACTTATAACTAATTTATTTATTATTATTATTTAAAACATTTTAGATGAATACGGATTGTAGCTCGCCGTTCTGGCGAGGTTGCAGAAGAGACCCCAGGTGTCAGGCAGTTCATGCCGTCAAAAGCCCGCCAATGTCTTTTGTGCAAGATTTTGAGTTCAGTATAAACTTATAACTAATTTATTTATTATTATTATTTAAAACATTTTAGATGAATACGGATTGTAGCTCGCCGTTCTGGCGAGGTTGCAGAAGAGACCCCAGGTGTCAGGCAGTTCATGCCGTCAAAAGCCCGCCAATGTCTTTTGTGCAAGATTTTGAGTTCAGTATAAACTTATAACTAATTTATTTATTATTATTATTTAAAACATTTTAGATGAATACGGATTGTAGCTCGCCGTTCTGGCGAGGTTGCAGAAGAGACCCCAGGAGTCAGGCAGTTCATGCCGTCAAAAGCCTGCCAATGTCTTTTGTGCAAGATTTTAGAATTTTCATAATATAACCCATATTATTTGACATTTTGTTATTTATCAGCAATTTTAGTATTGGAAAGTTTTGATTTTACGTAGGTTGCAGAAGAAACCCCAGGTGTCAGGCAGTTCATGCCGTCAAAAGCCCGCCAATGTCTTTTGTGCAAGATTTTGAGTTCAGTATAAACTTATAACTAATTTATTTATTATTATTATTTAAAACATTTTAGATGAATACGGATTGTAGCTCGCCGTTCTGGCGAGGTCGCAGAAGAGACCCCAGGTGTCAGGCAGTTCATGCCGTCAAAAGCCCGCCAATGTCTTTTGTGCAAGATTTTGAGTTCAGTATAAACTTATAACTAATTTATTTATTATTATTATTTAAAACATTTTAGATGAATACGAATTGTAGCTCGCCGTTCTGGCGAGGTTGCAGAAGAGACCCCAGGTGTCAGGCAGTTCATGCCGTCAAAAGCCTGCCAATGTCTTTTGTGCAAGATTTTAGAATTTTCATAATATAACCCATATTATTTGACATTTTGTTATTTATCAGCAATTTTAGTATTGGAAAGTTTTGATTTTACGTAGGTTGCAGAAGAAACCCCAGGTGTCAGGCAGTTCATGCCGTCAAAAGCCCGCCAATGTCTTTTGTGCAAGATTTTGAGTTCGGTATAAACTTATAACTAATTTATTTATTTATTATTATTATTTAAAACATTTTAGATGAATACGGATTGTAGCTCGCCGTTCTGACGAGGTTGCAGAAGAGACCCCAGGTGTCAGGCAGTTCATGCCGTCAAAAGATTGCCAATGTCTTTTGTGCAAGATTTTAGAATTTTCATAATATAACCCGTATTATTTGACATTTTGTTATTTATCAGCAATTTTGTATTGGAAAGTTTTGATTTTACGTAGGTTGCAGAAGAAACCCCAGGTGTCAGGCAGTTCATGCCGTCAAAAGCCCGCCAATGTCTTTTGTGCAAGATTTTGAGTTCAGTATAAAATTATAACTAATTTATTTATTTATTATTATTATTTAAAACATTTTAGATGAATACGGATTGTAGCTCACCGTTCTGGCGAGGTTGCAGAAGAAACCCCAGGTGTCAGGCAGTTCATGCCGTCAAAAGCCCGCCAATGTCTTTTGTGCAAGATTTTAGAATTTTCATAATATAACCCATATTATTTGACATTTTGTTATTTATCAGCAATTTTAGTATTGGAAAGTTTTGATTTTACGTAGGTTGCAGAAGAAACCCCAGGTGTCAAGCAGTTCATGCCGTCAAAAGCCCCCCAATGTCTTTTGTGCAAGATTTTGAGTTCAGTATAAACTTATAACTAATTTATTTATTATTATTATTTAAAACATTTTAGATGAATACGGATTGTAGCTCGCCGTTCTGGCGAGGTTGCAGAAGAGACCCCAGGTGTCAGGCAGTTCATGCCGTCAAAAGCCCGCCAATGTCTTTTCTGCAAGATTTTGAGTTCAGTATAAACTTATAACTAATTTATTTATTATTATTATTTAAAACATTTTAGATGAATACGGATTGTAGCTCGCCGTTCTGGCGAGGTTGCAGAAGAGACCCCAGGTGTCAGGCAGTTCATGCCGTCAAAAGCCTGCCAATGTCTTTTGTGCAAGATTTTAGAATTTTCATAATATAACCCATATTATTTGACATTTTGTTATTTATCAGCAATTTTAGTATTGGAAAGTTTTGATTTTACGTAGGTTGCAGAAGAAACCCCAGGTGTCAGGCAGTTCATGCCGTCAAAAGCCCGCCAATGTCTTTTGTGCAAGATTTTGAGTTCAGTATAAACTTATAACTAATTTATTTATTATTATTATTTAAAACATTTTAGATGAATACGGATTGTAGCTCGCCGTTCTGGCGAGGTTGCAGAAGAGACCCCAGGTGTCAGGCAGTTCATGCCGTCAAAAGCCCGCCAATGTCTTTTGTGCAAGATTTTGAGTTCAGTATAAACTTATAACTAATTTATTTATTATTATTATTTAAAACATTTTAGATGAATACGGATTGTAGCTCGCCGTTTTGGCGAGGTTGCAGAAGAGACCCCAGGTGTCAGGCAGTTCATGCCGTCAAAAGCCCACCAATGTCTTTTGTGCAAGATTTTGAGTTCAGTATAAACTTATAACTAATTTATTTATTATTATTATTTAAAACATTTTAGATGAATACGGATTGTAGCTCGCCGTTCTGGCGAGGTTGCAGAAGAGACCCCAGGTGTCAGGCAGTTCATGCCGTCAAAAGCCCGCCAATGTCTTTTGTGCAAGATTTTAGAATTTTCATAATATAACCCATATTATTTGACATTTTGTTATTTATCAGCAATTTTAGTATTGGAAAGTTTTGATTTTACGTAGGTTGCAGAAGAAACCCCAGGTGTCAGGCAGTTCATGCCGTCAAAAGCCCCCCAATGTCTTTTGTGCAAGATTTTGAGTTCAGTATAAACTTATAACTAATTTATTTATTATTATTATTTAAAACATTTTAGATGAATACGGATTGTAGCTCGCCGTTCTGGCGAGGTTGCAGAAGAGACCCCAGGTGTCAGGCAGTTCATGCCGTCAAAAGCCCGCCAATGTCTTTTGTGCAAGATTTTGAGTTCAGTATAAACTTATAACTAATTTATTTATTATTATTATTTAAAACATTTTAGATGAATACGGATTGTAGCTCGCCGTTCTGGCGAGGTTGCAGAAGAGACCCCAGGTGTCAGGCAGTTCAGGCCGTCAAAAGCCCGCCAATGTCTTTTGTGCAAGATTTTGAGTTCAGTATAAACTTATAACTAATTTATTTATTATTATTATTTAAAACATTTTAGATGAATACGGATTGTAGCTCGCCGTTCTGGCGAGGTTGCAGAAGAGACCCCAGGAGTCAGGCAGTTCATGCCGTCAAAAGCCTGCCAATGTCTTTTGTGCAAGATTTTAGAATTTTCATAATATAACCCATATTATTTGACATTTTGTTATTTATCAGCAATTTTAGTATTGGAAAGTTTTGATTTTACGTAGGTTGCAGAAGAAACCCCAGGTGTCAGGCAGTTCATGCCGTCAAAAGCCCGCCAATGTCTTTTGTGCAAGATTTTGAGTTCAGTATAAACTTATAACTAATTTATTTATTATTATTATTTAAAACATTTTAGATGAATACGGATTGTAGCTCGCCGTTCTGGCGAGGTCGCAGAAGAGACCCCAGGTGTCAGGCAGTTCATGCCGTCAAAAGCCCGCCAATGTCTTTTGTGCAAGATTTTGAGTTCAGTATAAACTTATAACTAATTTATTTATTATTATTATTTAAAACATTTTAGATGAATACGAATTGTAGCTCGCCGTTCTGGCGAGGTTGCAGAAGAGACCCCAGGTGTCAGGCAGTTCATGCCGTCAAAAGCCTGCCAATGTCTTTTGTGCAAGATTTTAGAATTTTCATAATATAACCCATATTATTTGACATTTTGTTATTTATCAGCAATTTTAGTATTGGAAAGTTTTGATTTTACGTAGGTTGCAGAAGAAACCCCAGGTGTCAGGCAGTTCATGCCGTCAAAAGCCCGCCAATGTCTTTTGTGCAAGATTTTGAGTTCGGTATAAACTTATAACTAATTTATTTATTTATTATTATTATTTAAAACATTTTAGATGAATACGGATTGTAGCTCGCCGTTCTGGCGAGGTTGCAGAAGAGACCCCAGGTGTCAGGCAGTTCATGCCGTCAAAAGATTGCCAATGTCTTTTGTGCAAGATTTTAGAATTTTCATAATATAACCCGTATTATTTGACATTTTGTTATTTATCAGCAATTTTGTATTGGAAAGTTTTGATTTTACGTAGGTTGCAGAAGAAACCCCAGGTGTCAGGCAGTTCATGCCGTCAAAAGCCCGCCAATGTCTTTTGTGCAAGATTTTGAGTTCAGTATAAAATTATAACTAATTTATTTATTTATTATTATTATTTAAAACATTTTAGATGAATACGGATTGTAGCTCACCGTTCTGGCGAGGTTGCAGAAGAAACCCCAGGTGTCAGGCAGTTCATGCCGTCAAAAGCCCGCCAATGTCTTTTGTGCAAGATTTTAGAATTTTCATAATATAACCCATATTATTTGACATTTTGTTATTTATCAGCAATTTTAGTATTGGAAAGTTTTGATTTTACGTAGGTTGCAGAAGAAACCCCAGGTGTCAAGCAGTTCATGCCGTCAAAAGCCCCCCAATGTCTTTTGTGCAAGATTTTGAGTTCAGTATAAACTTATAACTAATTTATTTATTATTATTATTTAAAACATTTTAGATGAATACGGATTGTAGCTCGCCGTTCTGGCGAGGTTGCAGAAGAGACCCCAGGTGTCAGGCAGTTCATGCCGTCAAAAGCCCGCCAATGTCTTTTCTGCAAGATTTTGAGTTCAGTATAAACTTATAACTAATTTATTTATTATTATTATTTAAAACATTTTAGATGAATACGGATTGTAGCTCGCCGTTCTGGCGAGGTTGCAGAAGAGACCCCAGGTGTCAGGCAGTTCATGCCGTCAAAAGCCTGCCAATGTCTTTTGTGCAAGATTTTAGAATTTTCATAATATAACCCATATTATTTGACATTTTGTTATTTATCAGCAATTTTAGTATTGGAAAGTTTTGATTTTACGTAGGTTGCAGAAGAAACCCCAGGTGTCAGGCAGTTCATGCCGTCAAAAGCCCGCCAATGTCTTTTGTGCAAGATTTTGAGTTCAGTATAAACTTATAACTAATTTATTTATTATTATTATTTAAAACATTTTAGATGAATACGGATTGTAGCTCGCCGTTCTGGCGAGGTTGCAGAAGAGACCCCAGGTGTCAGGCAGTTCATGCCGTCAAAAGCCCGCCAATGTCTTTTGTGCAAGATTTTGAGTTCAGTATAAACTTATAACTAATTTATTTATTATTATTATTTAAAACATTTTAGATGAATACGGATTGTAGCTCGCCGTTTTGGCGAGGTTGCAGAAGAGACCCCAGGTGTCAGGCAGTTCATGCCGTCAAAAGCCCACCAATGTCTTTTGTGCAAGATTTTGAGTTCAGTATAAACTTATAACTAATTTATTTATTATTATTATTTAAAACATTTTAGATGAATACGGATTGTAGCTCGCCGTTCTGGCGAGGTTGCAGAAGAGACCCCAGGTGTCAGGCAGTTCATGCCGTCAAAAGCCTGCCAATGTCTTTTGTGCAAGATTTTAGAATTTTCATAATATAACCCATATTATTTGACATTTTGTTATTTATCAGCAATTTTAGTATTGGAAAGTTTTGATTTTACGTAGGTTGCAGAAGAAACCCCAGGTGTCAGGCAGTTCATGCCGTCAAAAGCCCGCCAATGTCTTTTGTGCAAGATTTTGAGTTCAGTATAAACTTATAACTAATTTATTTATTTATTATTATTATTTAAAACATTTTAGATGAATACGGATTGTAGCTCGCCGTTCTGGCGAGGTTGCAGAAGAGACCCCAGGTGTCAGGCAGTTCATGCCGTCAAAAGCCCGCCAATGTCTTTTGTGCAAGATTTTAGAATTTTCATAATATAACCCATATTATTTGACATTTTGTTATTTATCAGCAATTTTAGTATTGGAAAGTTTTGATTTTACGTAGGTTGCAGAAGAAACCCCAGGTGTCAGGCAGTTCATGCCGTCAAAAGCCCCCCAATGTCTTTTGTGCAAGATTTTGAGTTCAGTATAAACTTATAACTAATTTATTTATTATTATTATTTAAAACATTTTAGATGAATACGGATTGTAGCTCGCCGTTCTGGCGAGGTTGCAGAAGAGACCCCAGGTGTCAGGCAGTTCATGCCGTCAAAAGCCTGCCAATGTCTTTTGTGCAAGATTTTAGAATTTTCATAATATAACCCATATTATTTGACATTTTGTTATTTATCAGCAATTTTAGTATTGGAAAGTTTTGATTTTACGTAGGTTGCAGAAGAAACCCCAGGTGTCAGGCAGTTCATGCCGTCAAAAGCCCGCCAATGTCTTTTGTGCAAGATTTTGAGTTCAGTATAAACTTATAACTAATTTATTTATTTATTATTATTATTTAAAACATTTTAGATGAATACGGATTGTAGCTCGCCGTTCTGGCGAGGTTGCAGAAGAGACCCCAGGTGTCAGGCAGTTCATGCCGTCAAAAGCCCGCCAATGTCTTTTGTGCAAGATTTTAGAATTTTCATAATATAACCCATATTATTTGACATTTTGTTATTTATCAGCAATTTTAGTATTGGAAAGTTTTGATTTTACGTAGGTTGCAGAAGAAACCCCAGGTGTCAGGCAGTTCATGCCGTCAAAAGCCCCCCAATGTCTTTTGTGCAAGATTTTGAGTTCAGTATAAACTTATAACTAATTTATTTATTATTATTATTTAAAACATTTTAGATGAATACGGATTGTAGCTCGCCGTTCTGGCGAGGTTGCAGAAGAGACCTCAGGTGTCAGGCAGTTCATGCCGTCAAAAGCCCCCCAATGTCTTTTGTGCAAGATTTTGAGTTCAGTATAAACTTATAACTAATTTATTTATTATTATTATTTAAAACATTTTAGATGAATACGGATTGTAGCTCGCCGTTCTGGCGAGGTTGCAGAAGAGACCCCAGGTGTCAGGCAGTTCATGCCGTCAAAAGCCTGCCAATGTCTTTTGTGCAAGATTTTAGAATTTTCATAATATAACCCATATTATTTGACATTTTGTTATTTATCAGCAATTTTAGTATTGGAAAGTTTTGATTTTACGTAGGTTGCAGAAGAAACCCCAGGTGTCAGGCAGTTCATGCCGTCAAAAGCCCGCCAATGTCTTTTGTGCAAGATTTTGAGTTCAGTATAAACTTATAACTAATTTATTTATTTATTATTATTATTTAAAACATTTTAGATGAATACGGATTGTAGCTCGCCGTTCTGGCGAGGTTGCAGAAGAGACCCCAGGTGTCAGGTAGTTCATGCCGTCAAAAGCCCGCCAATATCTTTTGTGCAAGATTTTAGAATTTTCATAATATAACCCATATTATTTAACATTTTGTTATTTATCAGCAATTTTAGTATTGGAAAGTTTTGATTTTAAGTAGGTTGCAGAAGAGACCCCAGGTGTCAGGCAGTTCATGCCGTCAAAAGCCTGCCAATGTCTTTTGTGCAAGATTTTAGAATTTTCATAATATAACCCATATTATTTGACATTTTGTTATTTATCAGCAATTTTAGTATTGGAAAGTTTTGATTTTACGTAGGTTGCAGAAGAAACCCCAGGTGTCAGGCAGTTCATGCCGTCAAAAGCCCGCCAATGTCTTTTGTGCAAGATTTTGAGTTCAGTATAAACTTATAACTAATTTATTTATTTATTATTATTATTTAAAACATTTTAGATGAATACGGATTGTAGCTCGCCGTTCTGGCGAGGTTGCAGAAGAAACCCCAGGTGTCAGGCAGTTCATGCCGTCAAAAGCCCGCCAATGTCTTTTGTGCAAGATTTTAGAATTTTCATAATATAACCCATATTATTTGACATTTTGTTATTTATCAGCAATTTTAGTATTGGAAAGTTTTGATTTTACGTAGGTTGCAGAAGAAACCCGAGGTGTCAGGCAGTTCATGCCGTCAAAAGCCCCCCAATGTCTTTTGTGCAAGATTTTGAGTTCTGTATAAACTTATAACTAATTTATTTATTATTATTATTTAAAACATTTTAGATGAATACGGATTGTAGCTCGCCGTTCTGGCGAGGTTGCAGAAGAGACCCCAGGTGTCAGGCACTTCATGCCGTCAAAAGCCCACCAATGTCTTTTGTGCAAGATTTTGAGTTCAGTATAAACTTATAACTAATTTATTTATTATTATTATTTAAAACATTTTAGATGAATACGGATTGTAGCTCGCCGTTCTGGCGAGGTTGCAGAAGAGACCCCAGGTGTCAGGCAGTTCATGCCGTCAAAAGCCCGCCAATGTCTTTTGTGCAAGATTTTGAGTTCAGTATAAACTTATAACTAATTTATTTATTATTATTATTTAAAACATTTTAGATGAATACGAATTGTAGCTCGCCGTTCTGGCGAGGTTGCAGAAGAGACCCCAGGTGTCAGGCAGTTCATGCCGTCAAAAGCCTGCCAATGTCTTTTGTGCAAGATTTTAGAATTTTCATAATATAACCCATATTATTTGACATTTTGTTATTTATCAGCAATTTTAGTATTGGAAAGTTTTGATTTTACGTAGGTTGCAGAAGAAACCCCAGGTGTCAGGCAGTTCATGCCGTCAAAAGCCCCCCAATGACTTTTGTGCAAGATTTTGAGTTCAGTATAAACTTATAACTAATTTATTTATTATTATTATTTAAAACATTTTAGATGAATACGGATTGTAGCTCGCCGTTTTGGCGAGGTTGCAGAAGAGACCCCAGGTGTCAGGCAGTTCATGCCGTCAAAAGCCCACCAATGTCTTTTGTGCAAGATTTTGAGTTCAGTATAAACTTATAACTAATTTATTTATTATTATTATTTAAAACATTTTAGATGAATACGGATTGTAGCTCGCCGTTCTGGCGAGGTTGCAGAAGAGACCCTAGGTGTCAGGCAGTTCATGCCGTCAAAAGCCTGCCAATGTCTTTTGTGCAAGATTTTAGAATTTTCATAATATAACCCATATTATTTGACATTTTGTTATTTATCAGCAATTTTAGTATTGGAAAGTTTTGATTTTACGTAGGTTGCAGAAGAAACCCCAGGTGTCAGGCAGTTCATGCCGTCAAAAGCCCCCCAATGTCTTTTGTGCAAGATTTTGAGTTCAGTATAAACTTATAACTAATTTATTTATTATTATTATTTAAAACATTTTAGATGAATACGGATTGTAGCTCGCCGTTCTGGCGAGGTTGCAGAAGAGACCCCAGGTGTCAGGCAGTTCATGCCGTCAAAAGCCCGCCAATGTCTTTTGTGCAAGATTTTAGAATTTTCATAATATAACCCATATTATTTGACATTTTGTTATTTATCAGCAATTTTAGTATTGGAAAGTTTTGATTTTACGTAGGTTGCAGAAGAAACCCCAGGTGTCAGGCAGTTCATGCCGTCAAAAGCACCCCAATGTCTTTTGTGCAAGATTTTGAGTTCAGTATAAACTTATAACTAATTTATTTATTATTATTATTTAAAACATTTTAGATGAATACGGATTGTAGCTCGCCGTTCTGGCGAGGTTGCAGAAGGGACCCCAGGTCTCAGGCAGTTCATGCCGTCAAAAGCCCGCCAATGTCTTTTGTGCAAGATTTTGAGTTCAGTATAAACTTATAACTAATTTATTTATTATTATTATTTAAAACATTTTAGATGAATACGAATTGTAGCTCGCCGTTCTGGCGAGGTTGCAGAAGAGACCCCAGGTGTCAGGCAGTTCATGCCGTCAAAAGCCTGCCAATGTCTTTTGTGCAAGATTTTAGAATTTTCATAATATAACCCATATTATTTGACATTTTGTTATTTATCAGCAATTTTAGTATTGGAAAGTTTTGATTTTACGTAGGTTGCAGAAGAAACCCCAGGTGTCAGGCAGTTCATGCCGTCAAAAGCCCGCCAATGTCTTTTGTGCAAGATTTTGAGTTCAGTATAAACTTATAACTAATTTATTTATTTATTATTATTATTTAAAACATTTTAGATGAATACGGATTGTAGCTCGCCGTTCTGGCGAGGTTGCAGAAGAGACCCCAGGTGTCAGGCAGTTCATGCCGTCAAAAGCCCGCCAATGTCTTTTGTGCAAGATTTTAGAATTTTCATAATATAACCCATATTATTTGACATTTTGTTATTTATCAGCAATTTTAGTATTGGAAAGTTTTGATTTTACGTAGGTTGCAGAAGAAACCCCAGGTGTCAGGCAGTTCATGCCGTCAAAAGCCCCCCAATGTCTTTTGTACAAGATTTTGAGTTCAGTATAAACTTATAACTAATTTATTTATTATTATTATTTAAAACATTTTAGATGAATACGGATTGTAGCTCGCCGTTCTGGCGAGGTTGCAGAAGAGACCCCAGGTGTCAGGCAGTTCATGCCGTCAAAAGCCCACCAATGTCTTTTGTGCAAGATTTTGAGTTCAGTATAAACTTATAACTAATTTATTTATTATTATTATTTAAAACATTTTAGATGAATACGGATTGTAGCTCGCCGTTCTGGCGAGGTTGCAGAAGAGACCCCAGGTGTCAGGCAGTTCATGCCGTCAAAAGCCTGCCAATGTCTTTTGTGCAAGATTTTAGAATTTTCATAATATAACCCATATTATTTGACATTTTGTTATTTATCAGCAATTTTAGTATTGGAAAGTTTTGATTTTACGTAGGTTGCAGAAGAAACCCCAGGTGTCAGGCAGTTCATGCCGTCAAAAGCCCGCCAATGTCTTTTGTGCAAGATTTTGAGTTCAGTATAAACTTATAACTAATTTATTTATTTATTATTATTATTTAAAACATTTTAGATGAATACGGATTGTAGCTCGCCGTTCTGGCGAGGTTGCAGAAGAGACCCCAGGTGTCAGTCAGTTCATGCCGTCAAAAGCCCGCCAATATCTTTTGTGCAAGATTTTAGAATTTTCATAATATAACCCATATTATTTGACATTTTGTTATTTATCAGCAATTTTAGTATTGGAAAGTTTTGATTTTACGTAGGTTGCAGAAGAGACCCCAGGTGTCAGGCAGTTCATGCCGTCAAAAGCCTGCCAATGTCTTTTGTGCAAGATTTTAGAATTTTCATAATATAACCCATATTATTTGACATTTTGTTATTTATCAGCAATTTTAGTATTGGAAAGTTTTGATTTTACGTAGGTTGCAGAAGAAACCCCAGGTGTCAGGCAGTTCATGCCGTCAAAAGCCCGCCAATGTCTTTTGTGCAAGATTTTGAGTTCAGTATAAACTTATAACTAATTTATATATTTATTATTATTATTTAAAACATTTTAGATGAATACGGATTGTAGCTCGCCGTTCTGGCGAGGTTGCAGAAGAAACCCCAGGTGTCAGGCAGTTCATGCCGTCAAAAGCCCGCCAATGTCTTTTGTGCAAGAATTTAGAATTTTCATAATATAACCCATATTATTTGACATTTTGTTATTTATCAGCAATTTTAGTATTGGAAAGTTTTGATTTTACGTAGGTTGCAGAAGAAACCCCAGGTGTCAGGCAGTTCATGCCGTCAAAAGCCCCCCAATGTCTTTTGTGCAAGATTTTGAGTTCAGTATAAACTTATAACTAATTTATTTATTATTATTATTTAAAACATTTTAGATGAATACGGATTGTAGCTCGCCGTTCTGGCGAGGTTGCAGAAGAGACCCCAGGTGTCAGGCACTTCATGCCGTCAAAAGCCCACCAATGTCTTTTGTGCAAGATTTTGAGTTCAGTATAAACTTATAACTAATTTATTTATTATTATTATTTAAAACATTTTAGATGAATACGGATTGTAGCTCGCCGTTCTGGCGAGGTTGCAGAAGAGACCCCAGGTGTCAGGCAGTTCATGCCGTCAAAAGCCCGCCAATGTCTTTTGTGCAAGATTTTGAGTTCAGTATAAACTTATAACTAATTTATTTATTATTATTATTTAAAACATTTTAGATGAATACGAATTGTAGCTCGCCGTTCTGGCGAGGTTGCAGAAGAGACCCCAGGTGTCAGGCAGTTCATGCCGTAAAAAGCCTGCCAATGTCTTTTGTGCAAGATTTTAGAATTTTCATAATATAACCCATATTATTTGACATTTTGTTACTTATCAGCAATTTTAGTATTGGAAAGTTTTGATTTTACGTAGGTTGCAGAAGAAACCCCAGGTGTCAGGCAGTTCATGCCGTCAAAAGCCCGCCAATGTCTTTTGTGCAAGATTTTGAGTTCAGTATAAACTTATAATTAATTTATTTATTTATTATTATTATTTAAAACATTTTAGATGAATACGGATTGTAGCTCGCCGTTCTGGCGAGGTTGCAGAACAGACCCCAGGTGTCAGGCAGTTCATGCCGTCAAAAGCCCGCCAATGTCTTTTGTGCAAGATTTTAGAATTTTCATAATATAACCCATATTATTTGACATTTTGTTATTTATCAGCAATTTTAGTATTGGAAAGTTTTGATTTTACGTAGGTTGCAGAAGAAACCCCAGGTGTCAGGCAGTTCATGCCGTCAAAAGCCCCCCAATGTCTTTTGTGCAAGATTTTGAGTTCAGTATAAACTTATAACTAATTTATTTATTATTATTATTTAAAACATTTTAGATGAATACGGATTGTAGCTCGCCGTTCTGGCGAGGTTGCAGAAGAGACCCCAGGTGTCAGGCAGTTCATGCCGTCAAAAGCCCACCAATGTCTTTTGTGCAAGATTTTGAGTTCAGTATAAACTTATAACTAATTTATTTATTATTATTATTTAAAACATTTTAGAGGAATACGGATTGTAGCTCGCCGTTCTGGCGAGGTTGCAGAAGAGACCCCAGGTGTCAGGCAGTTCATGCCGTCAAAAGCCTGCCAATGTCTTTTGTGCAAGATTTTAGAATTTTCATAATATAACCCATATTATTTGACATTTTGTTATTTATCAGCAATTTTAGTATTGGAAAGTTTTGATTTTACGTAGGTTGCAGAAGAAACCGCAGGTGTCAGGCAGTTCATGCCGTCAAAAGCCCGCCAATGTCTTTTGTGCAAGATTTTGAGTTCAGTATAAACTTATAACTAATTTATTTATTTATTATTATTATTTAAAACATTTTAGATGAATACGGATTGTAGCTCGCCGTTCTGGCGAGGTTGCAGAAGAAACCCCAGGTGTCAGGCAGTTCATGCCGTCAAAAGCCCGCCAATGTCTTTTGTGCAAGAATTTAGAATTTTCATAATATAACCCATATTATTTGACATTTTGTTATTTATCAGCAATTTTAGTATTGGAAAGTTTTGATTTTACGTAGGTTGCAGAAGAAACCCCAGGTGTCAGGCAGTTCATGCCGTCAAAAGCCCCCCAATGTCTTTTGTGCAAGATTTTGAGTTCAGTATAAACTTATAACTAATTTATTTATTATTATTATTTAAAACATTTTAGATGAATACGGATTGTAGCTCGCCGTTCTGGCGAGGTTGCAGAAGAGACCCCAGGTGTCAGGCACTTCATGCCGTCAAAAGCCCACCAATGTCTTTTGTGCAAGATTTTGAGTTCAGTATAAACTTATAACTAATTTATTTATTATTATTATTTAAAACATTTTAGATGAATACGGATTGTAGCTCGCCGTTCTGGCGAGGTTGCAGAAGAGACCCCAGGTGTCAGGCAGTTCATGCCGTCAAAAGCCCGCCAATGTCTTTTGTGCAAGATTTTGAGTTCAGTATAAACTTATAACTAATTTATTTATTATTATTATTTAAAACATTTTAGATGAATACGAATTGTAGCTCGCCGTTCTGGCGAGGTTGCAGAAGAGACCCCAGGTGTCAGGCAGTTCATGCCGTAAAAAGCCTGCCAATGTCTTTTGTGCAAGATTTTAGAATTTTCATAATATAACCCATATTATTTGACATTTTGTTACTTATCAGCAATTTTAGTATTGGAAAGTTTTGATTTTACGTAGGTTGCAGAAGAAACCCCAGGTGTCAGGCAGTTCATGCCGTCAAAAGCCCGCCAATGTCTTTTGTGCAAGATTTTGAGTTCAGTATAAACTTATAACTAATTTATTTATTTATTATTATTATTTAAAACATTTTAGATGAATACGGATTGTAGCTCGCCGTTCTGGCGAGGTTGCAGAAGAGACCCCAGGTGTCAGGCAGTTCATGCCGTCAAAAGCCCGCCAATGTCTTTTGTGCAAGATTTTAGAATTTTCATAATATAACCCATATTATTTGACATTTTGTTATTTATCAGCAATTTTAGTATTGGAAAGTTTTGATTTTACGTAGGTTGCAGAAGAAACCCCAGGTGTCAGGCAGTTCATGCCGTCAAAAGCCCCCCAATGTCTTTTGTGCAAGATTTTGAGTTCAGTATAAACTTATAACTAATTTATTTATTATTATTATTTAAAACATTTTAGATGAATACGGATTGTAGCTCGCCGTTCTGGCGAGGTTGCAGAAGAGACCCCAGGTGTCAGGCAGTTCATGCCGTCAAAAGCCCACCAATGTCTTTTGTGCAAGATTTTGAGTTCAGTATAAACTTATAACTAATTTATTTATTATTATTATTTAAAACATTTTAGAGGAATACGGATTGTAGCTCGCCGTTCTGGCGAGGTTGCAGAAGAGACCCCAGGTGTCAGGCAGTTCATGCCGTCAAAAGCCTGCCAATGTCTTTTGTGCAAGATTTTAGAATTTTCATAATATAACCCATATTATTTGACATTTTGTTATTTATCAGCAATTTTAGTATTGGAAAGTTTTGATTTTACGTAGGTTGCAGAAGAAACCCCAGGTGTCAGGCAGTTCATGCCGTCAAAAGCCCGCCAATGTCTTTTGTGCAAGATTTTGAGTTCAGTATAAACTTATAACTAATTTATTTATTTATTATTATTATTTAAAACATTTTAGATGAATACGGATTGTAGCTCGCCGTTCTGGCGAGGTTGCAGAAGAAACCCCAGGTGTCAGGCAGTTCATGCCGTCAAAAGCCCGCCAATGTCTTTTGTGCAAGATTTTAGAATTTTCATAATATAACCCATATTATTTGACATTTTGTTATTTATCAGCAAATTTAGTATTGGAAAGTTTTGATTTTACGTAGGTTGCAGAAGAAGCCCCAGGTGTCAGGCAGTTCATGCCGTCAAAAGCCCCCCAATGTCTTTTGTGCAAGATTTTGAGTTCAGTATAAACTTATAACTAATTTATTTATTATTATTATTTAAAACATTTTAGATGAATACGGATTGTAGCTCGCCGTTCTGGCGAGGTTGCAGAAGAGACCCCAGGTGTCAGGCAGTTCATGCCGTCAAAAGCCCACCAATGTCTTTTGTGCAAGATTTTGAGTTCAGTATAAACTTATAACTAATTTATTTATTATTATTATTTAAAACATTTTAGATGAATACGGATTGTAGCTCGCCGTTCTGGCGAGGTTGCAGAAGAGACCCCAGGTGTCAGGCAGTTCATGCCGTCAAAAGCCTGCCAATGTCTTTTGTGCAAGATTTTAGAATTTTCATAATATAACCCATATTATTTGACATTTTGTTATTTATCAGCAATTTAATATTGGAAAGTTTTGATTTTACGTAGGTTGCAGAAGAAACCCCAGGTGTCAGGCAGTTCATGCCGTCAAAAGCCCCCCAATGTCTTTTGTGCAAGATTTTGAGTTCAGTATAAACTTATAACTAATTTATTTATTATTATTATTTAAAACATTTTAGATGAATACGGATTGTAGCTCGCCGTTCTGGCGAGGTTGCAGAAGAGACCCCAGGTGTCAGGCAGTTCATGCCGTCAAAAGCCCACCAATGTCTTTTGTGCAAGATTTTGAGTTCAGTATAAACTTATAACTAATTTATTTATTATTATTATTTAAAACATTTTAGATGAATACGGATTGTAGCTCGCCGTTCTGGCGAGGTTGCAGAAGAGACCCCAGGTGTCAGGCAGTTCATGCCGTCAAAAGCCCGCCAATGTCTTTTGTGCAAGACTTTGAGTTCAGTATAAACTTATAACTAATTTATTTATTATTATTATGTAAAACATTTTAGATGAATACGAATTGTAGCTCGCCGTTCTGGCGAGGTTGCAGAAGAGACCCCAGGTGTCAGGCAGTTCATGCCGTCAAAAGCCTGCCAATGTCTTTTGTGCAAGATTTTAGAATTTTCATAATATAACCCATATTATTTGACATTTTGTTATTTATCAGCAATTTTAGTATTGGAAAGTTTTGATTTTACGTAGGTTGCAGAAGAAACCCCAGGTGTCAGGCAGTTCATGCCGTCAAAAGCCCGCCAATGTCTTTTGTGCAAGATTTTGAGTTCAGTATAAACTTATAACTAATTTATTTATTTATTATTATTATTTAAAACATTTTAGATGAATACGGATTGTAGCTCGCCGTTCTGGCGAGGTTGCAGAAGAGACCCCAGGTGTCAGGCAGTTCATGCCGTCAAAAGCCCGCCAATGTCTTTTGTGCAAGATTTTAGAATTTTCATAATATAACCCATATTATTTGACATTTTGTTATTTATCAGCAATTTTAGTATTGGAAAGTTTTGATTTTACGTAGGTTGCAGAAGAAACCCCAGGTGTCAGGCAGTTCATGCCGTCAAAAGCCCCCCAATGTCTTTTGTGCAAGATTTTGAGTTCAGTATAAACTTATAACTAATTTATTTATTATTATTATTTAAAACATTTTAGATGAATACGGATTGTAGCTCGCCGTTCTGGCGAGGTTGCAGAAGAGACCCCAGGTGTCAGGCAGTTCATGCCGTCAAAAGCCCACCAATGTCTTTTGTGCAAGATTTTGAGTTCAGTATAAACTTATAACTAATTTATTTATTATTATTATTTAAAACATTTTAGATGAATACGGATTGTAGCTCGCCGTTCTGGCGAGGTTGCAGAAGAGACCCCAAGTGTCAGGCAGTTCATGCCGTCAAAAGCCTGCCAATGTCTTTTGTGCAAGATTTTAGAATTTTCATAATATAACCCATATTATTTGACATTTTGTTATTTATCAGCAATTTTAGTATTGGAAAGTTTTGATTTTACGTAGGTTGCAGAAGAAACCCCAGGTGTCAGGCAGTTCATGCCGTCAAAAGCCCGCCAAGGTCTTTTGTGCAAGATTTTGAGTTCAGTATAAACTTATAACTAATTTATTTATTTATTATTATTATTTAAAACATTTTAGATGAATACGGATTGTAGCTCGCCGTTCTGGCGAGGTTGCAGAAGAGACCCCAGGTGTCAGGCAGTTCATGCCGTCAAAAGCCCGCCAATGTCTTTTGTGCAAGATTTTAGAATTTTCATAATATAACCCATATTATTTGACATTTTGTTATTTATCAGCAATTTTAGTATTGGAAAGTTTTGATTTTACGTAGGTTGCAGAAGAGACCCCAGGTGTCAGGCAGTTCATGCCGTCAAAAGCCTGCCAATGTCTTTTGTGCAAGATTTTAGAATTTTCATAATATAACCCATATTATTTGACATTTTGTTATTTATCAGCAATTTTAGTATTGGAAAGTTTTGATTTTACGTAGGTTGCAGAAGAAACCCCAGGTGTCAGGCAGTTCATGCCGTCAAAAGCCCGCCAATGTCTTTTGTGCAAGATTTTGAGTTCAGTATAAACTTATAACTAATTTATTTATTTATTATTATTATTTAAAACATTTTAGATGAATACGGATTGTAGCTCACCGTTCTGGCGAGGTTGCAGAAGAGACCCCAGGTGTCAGGCAGTTCATGCCGTCAAAAGCCCGCCAATGTCTTTTGTGCAAGATTTTAGAATTTTCATAATATAACCCATATTATTTGACATTTTGTTATTTATCAGCAATTTTAGTATTGGAAAGTTTTGATTTTACGTAGGTTGCAGAAGAAACCCCAGGTGTCAGGCAGTTCATGCCGTCAAAAGCCCGCCAATGTCTTTTGTGCAAGATTTTGAGTTCAGTATAAACTTATAACTAATTTATTTATTATTATTATTTAAAACATTTTAGATGAATACGGATTGTAGCTCGCCGTTCTGGCGAGGTTGCCGAAGAGACCCCAGGTGTCAGGCAGTTCATGCCGTCAAAAGCCCGCCAATGTCTTTTGTGCAAGATTTTGAGTTCAGTATAAACTTATAACTAATTTATTTATTATTATTATTTAAAACATTTTAGATGAATACGGATTGTAGCTCGCCGTTCTGGCGAGGTTGCAGAAGAGACCCCAGGTGTCAGGCAGTTCATGCCGTCAAAAGCCCGCCAATGTCTTTTGTGCAAGATTTTGAGTTCAGTATAAACTTATAACTAATTTATTTATTATTATTATTTAAAACATTTTAGATGAATACGGATTGTAGCTCGCCGTTCTGGCGAGGTTGCAGAAGAGACCCCAGGTGTCAGGCAGTTCATGCCGTCAAAAGCCTGCCAATGTCTTTTGTGCAAGATTTTAGAATTTTCATAATATAACCCATATTATTTGACATTTTGTTATTTATCAGCAATTTTAGTATTGGAAAGTTTTGATTTTACGTAGGTTGCAGAAGAAACCCCAGGTGTCAGGCAGTTCATGCCGTCAAAAGCCCGCCAATGTCTTTTGTGCAAGATTTTGAGTTCAGTATAAACTTATAACTAATTTATTTATTATTATTATTTAAAACATTTTAGATGAATACGGATTGTAGCTCGCCGTTCTGGCGAGGTTGCAGAAGAGACCCCAGGTGTCAGGCAGTTCATGCCGTCAAAAGCCCGCCAATGTCTTTTGTGCAAGATTTTGAGTTCAGTATAAACTTATAACTAATTTATTTATTATTATTATTTAAAACATTTTAGATGAATACGGATTGTAGCTCGCCGTTCTGGCGAGGTTGCAGAAGAGACCCCAGGTGTCAGGCAGTTCATGCCGTCAAAAGCCCACCAATGTCTTTTGTGCAAGATTTTGAGTTCAGTATAAACTTATAACTAATTTATTTATTATTATTATTTAAAACATTTTAGATGAATACGGATTGTAGCTCGCCGTTCTGGCGAGGTTGCAGAAGAGACCCCAAGTGTCAGGCAGTTCATGCCGTCAAAAGCCTGCCAATGTCTTTTGTGCAAGATTTTAGAATTTTCATAATATAACCCATATTATTTGACATTTTGTTATTTATCAGCAATTTTAGTATTGGAAAGTTTTGATTTTACGTAGGTTGCAGAAGAAACCCCAGGTGTCAGGCAGTTCATGCCGTCAAAAGCCCCCCAATGTCTTTTGTGCAAGATTTTGAGTTCAGTATAAACTTATAACTAATTTATTTATTATTATTATTTAAAACATTTTAGATGAATACGGATTGTAGCTCGCCGTTCTGGCGAGGTTGCAGAAGAGACCCCAGGTGTCAGGCAGTTCATGCCGTCAAAAGCCCACCAATGTCTTTTGTGCAAGATTTTGAGTTCAGTATAAACTTATAACTAATTTATTTATTATTATTATTTAAAACATTTTAGATGAATACGGATTGTAGCTCGCCGTTCTGGCGAGGTTGCAGAAGAGACCCCAAGTGTCAGGCAGTTCATGCCGTCAAAAGCCTGCCAATGTCTTTTGTGCAAGATTTTAGAATTTTCATAATATAACCCATATTATTTGACATTTTGTTATTTATCAGCAATTTTAGTATTGGAAAGTTTTGATTTTACGTAGGTTGCAGAAGAAACCCCAGGTGTCAGGCAGTTCATGCCGTCAAAAGCCCGCCAAGGTCTTTTGTGCAAGATTTTGAGTTCAGTATAAACTTATAACTAATTTATTTATTTATTATTATTATTTAAAACATTTTAGATGAATACGGATTGTAGCTCGCCGTTCTGGCGAGGTTGCAGAAGAGACCCCAGGTGTCAGGCAGTTCATGCCGTCAAAAGCCCGCCAATGTCTTTTGTGCAAGATTTTAGAATTTTCATAATATAACCCATATTATTTGACATTTTGTTATTTATCAGCAATTTTAGTATTGGAAAGTTTTGATTTTACGTAGGTTGCAGAAGAGACCCCAGGTGTCAGGCAGTTCATGCCGTCAAAAGCCTGCCAATGTCTTTTGTGCAAGATTTTAGAATTTTCATAATATAACCCATATTATTTGACATTTTGTTATTTATCAGCAATTTTAGTATTGGAAAGTTTTGATTTTACGTAGGTTGCAGAAGAAACCCCAGGTGTCAGGCAGTTCATGCCGTCAAAAGCCCGCCAATGTCTTTTGTGCAAGATTTTGAGTTCAGTATAAACTTATAACTAATTTATTTATTTATTATTATTATTTAAAACATTTTAGATGAATACGGATTGTAGCTCACCGTTCTGGCGAGGTTGCAGAAGAGACCCCAGGTGTCAGGCAGTTCATGCCGTCAAAAGCCCGCCAATGTCTTTTGTGCAAGATTTTAGAATTTTCATAATATAACCCATATTATTTGACATTTTGTTATTTATCAGCAATTTTAGTATTGGAAAGTTTTGATTTTACGTAGGTTGCAGAAGAAACCCCAGGTGTCAGGCAGTTCATGCCGTCAAAAGCCCGCCAATGTCTTTTGTGCAAGATTTTGAGTTCAGTATAAACTTATAACTAATTTATTTATTATTATTATTTAAAACATTTTAGATGAATACGGATTGTAGCTCGCCGTTCTGGCGAGGTTGCCGAAGAGACCCCAGGTGTCAGGCAGTTCATGCCGTCAAAAGCCCGCCAATGTCTTTTGTGCAAGATTTTGAGTTCAGTATAAACTTATAACTAATTTATTTATTATTATTATTTAAAACATTTTAGATGAATACGGATTGTAGCTCGCCGTTCTGGCGAGGTTGCAGAAGAGACCCCAGGTGTCAGGCAGTTCATGCCGTCAAAAGCCCGCCAATGTCTTTTGTGCAAGATTTTGAGTTCAGTATAAACTTATAACTAATTTATTTATTATTATTATTTAAAACATTTTAGATGAATACGGATTGTAGCTCGCCGTTCTGGCGAGGTTGCAGAAGAGACCCCAGGTGTCAGGCAGTTCATGCCGTCAAAAGCCTGCCAATGTCTTTTGTGCAAGATTTTAGAATTTTCATAATATAACCCATATTATTTGACATTTTGTTATTTATCAGCAATTTTAGTATTGGAAAGTTTTGATTTTACGTAGGTTGCAGAAGAAACCCCAGGTGTCAGGCAGTTCATGCCGTCAAAAGCCCGCCAATGTCTTTTGTGCAAGATTTTGAGTTCAGTATAAACTTATAACTAATTTATTTATTATTATTATTTAAAACATTTTAGATGAATACGGATTGTAGCTCGCCGTTCTGGCGAGGTTGCAGAAGAGACCCCAGGTGTCAGGCAGTTCATGCCGTCAAAAGCCCGCCAATGTCTTTTGTGCAAGATTTTGAGTTCAGTATAAACTTATAACTAATTTATTTATTATTATTATTTAAAACATTTTAGATGAATACGGATTGTAGCTCGCCGTTCTGGCGAGGTTGCAGAAGAGACCCCAGGTGTCAGGCAGTTCATGCCGTCAAAAGCCCACCAATGTCTTTTGTGCAAGATTTTGAGTTCAGTATAAACTTATAACTAATTTATTTATTTATTATTATTTAAAACATTTTAGATGAATACGGATTGTAGCTCACCGTTCTGGCGAGGTTGCAGAAGAGACCCCAGGTGTCAGGCAGTTCATGCCGTCAAAAGCCCGCCAATGTCTTTTGTGCAAGATTTTAGAATTTTCATAATATAACCCATATTATTTGACATTTTGTTATTTATCAGCAATTTTAGTATTGGAAAGTTTTGATTTTACGTAGGTTGCAGAAGAAACCCCAGGTGTCAGGCAGTTCATGCCGTCAAAAGCCCCCCAATGTCTTTTGTGCAAGATTTTGAGTTCAGTATAAACTTATAACTAATTTATTTATTATTATTATTTAAAACATTTTAGATGAATACGGATTGTAGCTCGCCGTTCTGGCGAGGTTGCAGAAGAGACCCCAGGTGTCAGGCAGTTCATGCCGTCAAAAGCCCGCCAATGTCTTTTGTGCAAGATTTTGAGTTCAGTATAAACTTATAACTAATTTATTTATTATTATTATTTAAAACATTTTAGATGAATACGGATTGTAGCTCGCCGTTCTGGCGAGGTTGCAGAAGAGACCCCAGGTGTCAGGCAGTTCATGCCGTCAAAAGCCCGCCAATGTCTTTTGTGCAAGATTTTGAGTTCAGTATAAACTTATAACTAATTTATTTATTATTATTATTTAAAACATATTAGATGAATACGGATTGTAGCTCGCCGTTCTGGCGAGGTTGCAGAAGAGACCCCAGGTGTCAGGCAGTTCATGCCGTCAAAAGCCTGCCAATGTCTTTTGTGCAAGATTTTAGAATTTTCATAATATAACCCATATTATTTGACATTTTGTTATTTATCAGCAATTTTAGTATTGGAAAGTTTTGATTTTACGTAGGTTGCAGAAGAAACCCCAGGTGTCAGGCAGTTCATGCCGTCAAAAGCCCGCCAATGTCTTTTGTGCAAGATTTTGAGTTCAGTATAAACTTATAACTAATTTATTTATTTATTATTATTATTTAAAACATTTTAGATGAATACGGATTGTAGCTCGCCGTTCTGGCGAGGTTGCAGAAGAGACCCCAGGTGTCAGGCAGTTCATGCCGTCAAAAGCCCGCCAATGTCTTTTGTGCAAGATTTTAGAATTTTCATAATATAACCCATATTATTTGACATTTTGTTATTTATCAGCAATTTTAGTATTGGAAAGTTTTGATTTTACGTAGGTTGCAGAAGAAACCCCAGGTGTCAGGCAGTTCATGCCGTCAAAAGCCCCCCAATGTCTTTTGTGCAAGATTTTGAGTTCAGTATAAACTTATAACTAATTTATTTATTATTATTATTTAAAACATTTTAGATGAATACGGATTGTAGCTCGCCGTTCTGGCGAGGTTGCAGAAGAGACCCCAGGTGTCAGGCAGTTCATGCCGTCAAAAGCCCACCAATGTCTTTTGTGCAAGATTTTGAGTTCAGTATAAACTTATAACTAATTTATTTATTATTATTATTTAAAACATTTTAGATGAATACGGATTGTAGCTCGCCGTTCTGGCGAGGTTGCAGAAGAGACCCCAAGTGTCAGGCAGTTCATGCCGTCAAAAGCCTGCCAATGTCTTTTGTGCAAGATTTTAGAATTTTCATAATATAACCCATATTATTTGACATTTTGTTATTTATCAGCAATTTTAGTATTGGAAAGTTTTGATTTTACGTAGGTTGCAGAAGAAACCCCAGGTGTCAGGCAGTTCATGCCGTCAAAAGCCCGCCAATGTCTTTTGTGCAAGATTTTGAGTTCAGTATAAACTTATAACTAATTTATTTATTTATTATTATTATTTAAAACATTTTAGATGAATACGGATTGTAGCTCGCCGTTCTGGCGAGGTTGCAGAAGAGACCCCAGGTGTCAGGCAGTTCATGCCGTCAAAAGCCCGCCAATGTCTTTTGTGCAAGATTTTAGAATTTTCATAATATAACCCATATTCTTTGACATTTTGTTATTTATCAGCAATTTTAGTATTGGAAAGTTTTGATTTTACGTAGGTTGCAGAAGAGACCCCAGGTGTCAGGCAGTTCATGCCGTCAAAAGCCTGCCAATGTCTTTTGTGCAAGATTTTAGAATTTTCATAATATAACCCATATTATTTGACATTTTGTTATTTATCAGCAATTTTAGTATTGGAAAGTTTTGATTTTACGTAGGTTGCAGAAGAAACCCCAGGTGTCAGGCAGTTCATGCCGTCAAAAGCCCGCCAATGTCTTTTGTGCAAGATTTTGAGTTCAGTATAAACTTATAACTAATTTATTTATTTATTATTATTATTTAAAACATTTTAGATGAATACGGATTGTAGCTCACCGTTCTGGCGAGGTTGCAGAAGAGACCCCAGGTGTCAGGCAGTTCATGCCGTCAAAAGCCCGCCAATGTCTTTTGTGCAAGATTTTAGAATTTTCATAATATAACCCATATTATTTGACATTTTGTTATTTATCAGCAATTTTAGTATTGGAAAGTTTTGATTTTACGTAGGTTGCAGAAGAAACCCCAGGTGTCAGGCAGTTCATGCCGTCAAAAGCCCGCCAATGTCTTTTGTGCAAGATTTTGAGTTCAGTATAAACTTATAACTAATTTATTTATTATTATTATTTAAAACATTTTAGATGAATACGGATTGTAGCTCGCCGTTCTGGCGAGGTTGCCGAAGAGACCCCAGGTGTCAGGCAGTTCATGCCGTCAAAAGCCCGCCAATGTCTTTTGTGCAAGATTTTGAGTTCAGTATAAACTTATAACTAATTTATTTATTATTATTATTTAAAACATTTTAGATGAATACGGATTGTAGCTCGCCGTTCTGGCGAGGTTGCAGAAGAGACCCCAGGTGTCAGGCAGTTCATGCCGTCAAAAGCCCGCCAATGTCTTTTGTGCAAGATTTTGAGTTCAGTATAAACTTATAACTAATTTATTTATTATTATTATTTAAAACATTTTAGATGAATACGGATTGTAGCTCGCCGTTCTGGCGAGGTTGCAGAAGAGACCCCAGGTGTCAGGCAGTTCATGCCGTCAAAAGCCTGCCAATGTCTTTTGTGCAAGATTTTAGAATTTTCATAATATAACCCATATTATTTGACATTTTGTTATTTATCAGCAATTTTAGTATTGGAAAGTTTTGATTTTACGTAGGTTGCAGAAGAAACCCCAGGTGTCAGGCAGTTCATGCCGTCAAAAGCCCGCCAATGTCTTTTGTGCAAGATTTTGAGTTCAGTATAAACTTATAACTAATTTATTTATTATTATTATTTAAAACATTTTAGATGAATACGGATTGTAGCTCGCCGTTCTGGCGAGGTTGCAGAAGAGACCCCAGGTGTCAGGCAGTTCATGCCGTCAAAAGCCCGCCAATGTCTTTTGTGCAAGATTTTGAGTTCAGTATAAACTTATAACTAATTTATTTATTATTATTATTTAAAACATTTTAGATGAATACGGATTGTAGCTCGCCGTTCTGGCGAGGTTGCAGAAGAGACCCCAGGTGTCAGGCAGTTCATGCCGTCAAAAGCCCACCAATGTCTTTTGTGCAAGATTTTGAGTTCAGTATAAACTTATAACTAATTTATTTATTTATTATTATTTAACACATTTTAGATGAATACGGATTGTAGCTCACCATTCTGGCGAGGTTGCAGAAGAGACCCCAGGTGTCAGGCAGTTCATGCCGTCAAAAGCCCGCCAATGTCTTTTGTGCAAGATTTTAGAATTTTCATAATATAACCCATATTATTTGACATTTTGTTATTTATCAGCAATTTTAGTATTGGAAAGTTTTGATTTTACGTAGGTTGCAGAAGAAACCCCAGGTGTCAGGCAGTTCATGCCGTCAAAAGCCCGCCAATGTCTTTTGTGCAAGATTTTGAGTTCAGTATAAACTTATAACTAATTTATTTATTATTATTATTTAAAACATTTTAGATGAATACGGATTGTAGCTCGCCGTTCTGGCGAGGTTGCAGAAGAGACCCCAGGTGTCAGGCAGTTCATGCCGTCAAAAGCCCGCCAATGTCTTTTGTGCAAGATTTTGAGTTCAGTATAAACTTATAACTAATTTATTTATTATTATTATTTAAAACATTTTAGATGAATACGGATTGTAGCTCGCCGTTCTGGCGAGGTTGCAGAAGAGACCCCAGGTGTCAGGCAGTTCATGCCGTCAAAAGCCTGCCAATGTCTTTTGTGCAAGATTTTAGAATTTTCATAATATAACCCATATTATTTGACATTTTGTTATTTATCAGCAATTTTAGTATTGGAAAGTTTTGATTTTACGTAGGTTGCAGAAGAAACCCCAGGTGTCAGGCAGTTCATGCCGTCAAAAGCCCGCCAATGTCTTTTGTGCAAGATTTTGAGTTCAGTATAAACTTATAACTAATTTATTTATTTATTATTATTTTTTTAAAACATTTTAGATGAATACGGATTGTAGCTCGCCGTTCTGGCGAGGTTGCAGAAGAGACCCCAGGTGTCAGGCAGTTCATGCCGTCAAAAGCCCGCCAATGTCTTTTGTGCAAGGTTTTAGAATTTTCATAATATAACCCATATTATTTGACATTTTGTTATTTATCAGCAATTTTAGTATTGGAAAGTTTTGATTTTACGTAGGTTGCAGAAGAAACCCCAGGTGTCAGGCAGTTCATGCCGTCAAAAGCCCCCCAATGTCTTTTGTGCAAGATTTTGAGTTCAGTATAAACTTATAACTAATTTATTTATTATTATTATTTAAAACATTTTAGATGAATACGGATTGTAGCTCGCCGTTCTGGCGAGGTTGCAGAAGAGACCCCAGGTGTCAGGCAGTTCATGCCGTCAAAAGCCCACCAATGTCTTTTGTGCAAGATTTTGAGTTCAGTATAAACTTATAACTAATTTATTTATTATTATTATTTAAAACATTTTAGATGAATACGGATTGTAGCTCGCCGTTCTGGCGAGGTTGCAGAAGAGACCCCAGGTGTCAGGCAGTTCATGCCGTCAAAAGCCTGCCAATGTCTTTTGTGCAAGATTTTAGAATTTTCATAATATAACCCATATTATTTGACATTTTGTTATTTATCAGCAATTTTAGTATTGGAAAGTTTTGATTTTACGTAGGTTGCAGAAGAAACCCCAGGTGTCAGGCAGTTCATGCCGTCAAAAGCCCGCCAATGTCTTTTGTGCAAGATTTTGGGTTCAGTATAAATTTATAACTAATTTATTTATTTATTATTATTATTTAAAACATTTTAGATGAATACGGATTGTAGCTCGCCGTTCTGGCGAGGTTGCAGAAGAGACCCCAGGTGTCAGGCAGTTCATGCCGTCAAAAGCCCGCCAATGTCTTTTGTGCAAGATTTTAGAATTTTCATAATATAACCCATATTATTTGACATTTTGTTATTTATCAGCAATTTTAGTATTGGAAAGTTTTGATTTTACGTAGGTTGCAGAAGAAACCCCAGGTGTCAGGCAGTTCATGCCGTCAAAAGCCCCCCAATGTCTTTTGTGCAAGATTTTGAGTTCAGTATAAACTTATAACTAATTTATTTATTATTATTATTTAAAACATTTTAGATGAATACGGATTGTAGCTCGCCGTTCTGGCGAGGTTGCAGAAGAGACCCCAGGTGTCAGGCAGTTCATGCCGTCAAAAGCCCACCAATATCTTTTGTGCAAGATTTTGAGTTCAGTATAAACTTATAACTAATTTATTTATTATTATTATTTAAAACATTTTAGATGAATACGGATTGTAGCTCGCCGTTCTGGCGAGGTTGCAGAAGAGACCCCAGGTGTCAGGCAGTTCATGCCGTCAAAAGCCTGCCAATGTCTTTTGTGCAAGATTTTAGAATTTTCATAATATAACCCATATTATTTGACATTTTGTTATTTATCAGCAATTTTAGTATTGGAAAGTTTTGATTTTACGTAGGTTGCTGAAGAAACCCCAGGTGTCAGGCAGTTCATGCCGTCAAAAGCCCGCCAATGTCTTTTGTGCAAGATTTTGAGTTCAGTATAAACTTATAACTAATTTATTTATTTATTATTATTATTTAAAACATTTTAGATGAATACGGATTGTAGCTCGCCGTTCTGGCGAGGTTGCAGAAGACACCCCAGGTGTCAGGCAGTTCATGCCGTCAAAAGCCCGCCAATGTCTTTTGTGCAAGATTTTAGAATTTTCATAATATAACCCATATTATTTGACATTTTGTTATTTATCAGCAATTTTAGTATTGGAAAGTTTTGATTTTACGTAGGTTGCAGAAGAAACCCCAGGTGTCAGGCAGTTCATGCCGTCAAAAGCCCCCCAATGTCTTTTGTGCAAGATTTTGAGTTCAGTATAAACTTATAACTAATTTATTTATTTATTATTATTATTTAAAACATTTTAGATGAATACGGATTGTAGCTCGCCGTTCTGGCGAGGTTGCAGAAGAGACCCCAGGTGTCAGGCAGGTCATGCCGTCAAAATCCCGCCAATGCCTTTTGTGCAAGATTTTAGAATTTTCATAATATAACCCATATTATTTGACATTTTGTTATTTATCAGCAATTTTAGTATTGGAAAGTTTTGATTTTACGTAGGTTGCAGAAGAAACCCCAGGTGTCAGGCAGTTCATGCCGTCAAAAGCCCCCCAATGTCTTTTGTGCAAGATTTTGAGTTCAGTATAAACTTATAACTAATTTATTTATTATTATTATTTAAAACATTTTAGATGAATACGGATTGTAGCTCGCCGTTCTGGCGAGGTTGCAGAAGAGACCCCAGGTGTCAGGCAGTTCATGCCGTCAAAAGCCCACCAATGTCTTTTGTGCAAGATTTTGAGTTCAGTATAATCCTATAACTAATTTATTTATTATTATTATTTAAAACATTTTAGATGAATACGGATTGTAGCTCGCCGTTCTGGCGAGGTTGCAGAAGAGACCCCAGGTGTCAGGCAGTTCATGCCGTCAAAAGCCTGCCAATGTCTTTTGTGCAAGATTTTAGAATTTTCATAATATAACCCATATTATTTGACATTTTGTTATTTATCAGCAATTTTAGTATTGGAAAGTTTTGATTTTACGTAGGTTGCAGAAGAAACCCCAGGTGTCAGGCAGTTCATGCCGTCAAAAGCCCGCCAATGTCTTTTGTGCAAGATTTTGAGTTCAGTATAAACTTATAACTAATTTATTTATTTATTATTATTATTTAAAACATTTTAGATGAATACGGATTGTAGCTCGCCGTTCTGGCGAGGTTGCAGAAGAAACCCCAGGTGTCAGGCAGTTCATGCCGTCAAAAGCCCGCCAATGTCTTTTGTGCAAGATTTTAGAATTTTCATAATATAACCCATATTATTTGACATTTTGTTATTTATCAGCAATTTTAGTATTGGAAAGTTTTGATTTTACGTAGGTTGCAGAAGAAACACCAGGTGTCAGGCAGTTCATGCCGTCAAAAGCCCCCCAATGTCTTTTGTGCAAGATTTTGAGTTCAGTATAAACTTATAACTAATTTATTTATTATTATTATTTAAAACATTTTAGATGAATACGGATTGTAGCTCGCCGTTCTGGCGAGGTTGCAGAAGAGACCCCAGGTGTCAGGCAGTTCATGCCGTCAAAAGCCCACCAATGTCTTTTGGCAAGATTTTGAGTTCAGTATAAACTTATAACTAATTTATTTATTATTATTATTTAAAACATTTTAGATGAATACGGATTGTAGCTCGCCGTTCTGGCGAGGTTGCAGAAGAGACCCCAGGTGTCAGGCAGTTCATGCCGTCAAAAGCCCGCCAATGTCTTTTGTGCAAGATTTTGAGTTCAGTATAAACTTATAACTAATTTATTTATTATTATTATTTAAAACATTTTAGATGAATACGAATTGTAGCTCGCCGTTCTGGCGAGGTTGCAGAAGAGACCCCAGGTGTCAGGCAGTTCATGCCGTCAAAAGCCTGCCAATGTCTTTTGTGCAAGATTTTAGAATTTTCATAATATAACCCATATTATTTGACATTTTGTTATTTATCAGCAATTTTAGTATTGGAAAGTTTTGATTTTACGTAGGTTGCAGAAGAAACCCCAGGTGTCAGGCAGTTCATGCCGTCAAAAGCCCGCCAATGTCTTTTGTGCAAGATTTTGAGTTCAGTATAAACTTATAACTAATTTATTTATTTATTATTATTATTTAAAACATTTAAATGAATACGGATTGTAGCTCGCCGTTCTGGCGAGGTTGCAGAAGAAACCCCAGGTGTCAGGCAGTTCATGCCGTCAAAAGCCCGCCAATGTCTTTTGTGCAAGATTTTAGAATTTTCATAATATAACCCATATTATTTGACATTTTGTTATTTATCAGCAATTTTAGTATTGGAAAGTTTTGATTTTACGTAGGTTGCAGAAGAAACCCCAGGTGTCAGGCAGTTCATGCCGTCAAAAGCCCCCCAATGTCTTTTGTGCAAGATTTTGAGTTCAGTATAAACTTATAACTAATTTATTTATTATTATTATTTAAAACATTTTAGATGAATACGGATTGTAGCTCGCCGTTCTGGCGAGGTTGCAGAAGAGACCCCAGGTGTCAGGCAGTTCATGCCGTCAAAAGCCCACCAATGTCTTTTGGCAAGATTTTGAGTTCAGTATAAACTTATAACTAATTTATTTATTATTATTATTTAAAACATTTTAGATGAATACGGATTGTAGCTCGCCGTTCTGGCGAGGTTGCAGAAGAGACCCCAGGTGTCAGGCAGTTCATGCCGTCAAAAGCCCGCCAATGTCTTTTGTGCAAGATTTTGAGTTCAGTATAAACTTATAACTAATTTATTTATTATTATTATTTAAAACATTTTAGATGAATACGAATTGTAGCTCGCCGTTCTGGCGAGGTTGCAGAAGAGACCCCAGGTGTCAGGCAGTTCATGCCGTCAAAAGCCTGCCAATGTCTTTTGTGCAAGATTTTAGAATTTTCATAATATAACCCATATTATTTGACATTTTGTTATTTATCAGCAATTTTAGTATTGGAAAGTTTTGATTTTACGTAGGTTGCAGAAGAAACCCCAGGTGTCAGGCAGTTCATGCCGTCAAAAGCCCGCCAATGTCTTTTGTGCAAGATTTTGAGTTCAGTATAAACTTATAACTAATTTATTTATTTATTATTATTATTTAAAACATTTTAGATGAATACGGATTGTAGCTCGCCGTTCTGGCGAAGTTGCAGAAGAGACCCCAGGTGTCAGGCAGTTCATGCCGTCAAAAGCACGCCAATGTCTTTTGTGCAAGATTTTAGAATTTTCATAATATAACCCATATTATTTGACATTTTGTTATTTATCAGCAATTTTAGTATTGGAAAGTTTTGATTTTACGTAGGTTGCAGAAGAAACCCCAGGTGTCAGGCAGTTCATGCCGTCAAAAGCCCCCCAATGTCTTTTGTGCAAGATTTTGAGTTCAGTATAAACTTATAACTAATTTATTTATTTATTATTATTATTTAAAACATTTTAGATGAATACGGATTGTAGCTCGCCGTTCTGGCGAGGTTGCAGAAGAGACCCCAGGTGTCAGGCAGTTCATGCCGTAAAAATCCCGCCAATGTCTTTTGTGCAAGATTTTAGAATTTTCATAATATAACCCATATTATTTGACATTTTGTTATTTATCAGCAATTTTAGTATTGGAAAGTTTTGATTTTACGTAGGTTGCAGAAGAAACCCCAGGTGTCAGGCAGTTCATGCCGTCAAAAGCCCCCCAATGTCTTTTGTGCAAGATTTTGAGTTCAGTATAAACTTATAACTAATTTATTTATTATTATTATTTAAAACATTTTAGATGAATACGGATTGTAGCTCGCCGTTCTGGCGAGGTTGCAGAAGAGACCCCCGGTGTCAGGCAGTTCATGCCGTCAAAAGCCCACCAATGTCTTTTGTGCAAGATTTTGAGTTCAGTATAAACCTATAACTAATTTATTTATTATTATTATTTAAAACATTTTAGATGAATGCGGATTGTAGCTCGCCGTTCTGGCGAGGTTGCAGAAGAGACCCCAGGTGTCAGGCAGTTCATGCCGTCAAAAGCCTGCCAATGTCTTTTGTGCAAGATTTTAGAATTTTCATAATATAACCCATATTATTTGACATTTTGTTATTTATCAGCAATTTTAGTATTGGAAAGTTTTGATTTTACGTAGGTTTCAGAAGAAACCCCAGGTGTCAGGCAGTTCATGCCGTCAAAAGCCCGCCAATGTCTTTTGTGCAAGATTTTGAGTTCAGTATAAACTTATAACTAATTTATTTATTTATTATTATTATTTAAAACATTTTAGATGAATACGGATTGTAGCTCGCCGTTCTGGCGAGGTTGCAGAAGAGACCCCAGGTGTCAGGCAGTTCATGCCGTCAAAAGCCCGCCAATGTCTTTTGTGCAAGATTTTGAGTTCAGTATAAACTTATAACTAATTTATTTATTATTATTATTTAAAACATTTTAGATGAATACGGATTGTAGCTCGCCGTTCTGGCGAGGTTGCAGAAGAGACCCCAGGTGTCAGGCAGTTCATGCCGTCAAAAGCCCGCCAATGTCTTTTGTGCAAGATTTTAGAATTTTCATAATATAACCCATATTATTTGACATTTTGTTATTTATCAGCAATTTTAGTATTGGAAAGTTTTGATTTTACGTAGGTTGCAGAAGAAACCCCAGGTGTCAGGCAGTTCATGCCGTCAAAAGCCCCCCAATGTCTTTTGTGCAAGATTTTGAGTTCAGTATAAACTTATAACGAATTTATTTATTTATTATTATTATTTAAAACATTTTAGATGAATACGGATTGTAGCTCGCCGTTCTGGCGAGGTTGCAGAAGAGACCCCAGGTGTCAGGCAGTTCATGCCGTCAAAATCCCGCCAATGTCTTTTGTGCAAGATTTTAGAATTTTCATAATATAACCCATATTATTTGACATTTTGTTATTTATCAGCAATTTTAGTATTGGAAAGTTTTGATTTTACGTAGGTTGCAGAAGAAACCCCAGGTGTCAGGCAGTTCATGCCGTCAAAAGCCCCCCAATGTCTTTTGTGCAAGATTTTGAGTTCAGTATAAACTTATAACTAATTTATTTATTATTATTATTTAAAACATTTTAGATGAATACGGATTGTAGCTCGCCGTTCTGGCGAGGTTGCAGAAGAGACCCCAGGTGTCAGGCAGTTCATGCCGTCAAAAGCCCACCAATGTCTTTTGTGCAAGATTTTGAGTTCAGTATAAACCTATAACTAATTTATTTATTATTATTATTTAAAACATTTTAGATGAATACGGATTGTAGCTCGCCGTTCTGGCGAGGTTGCAGAAGAGACCCCAGGTGTCAGGCAGTTCATGCCGTCAAAAGCCTGCCAATGTCTTTTGTGCAAGATTTTAGAATTTTCATAATATAACCCATATTATTTGACATTTTGTTATTTATCAGCAATTTTAGTATTGGAAAGTTTTGATTTTACGTAGGTTGCAGAAGAAACCCCAGGTGTCAGGCAGTTCATGCCGTCAAAAGCCCGCCAATGTCTTTTGTGCAAGATTTTGAGTTCAGTATAAACTTATAACTAATTTATTTATTTATTATTATTATTTAAAACATTTTAGATGAATACGGATTGTAGCTCGCCGTTCTGGCGAGGTTGCAGAAGAAACCCCAGGTGTCAGGCAGTTCATGCCGTCAAAAGCCCGCCAATGTCTTTTGTGCAAGATTTTAGAATTTTCATAATATAACCCATATTATTTGACATTTTGTTATTTATCAGCAATTTTAGTATTGGAAAGTTTTGATTTTACGTAGGTTGCAGAAGAAACCCCAGGTGTCAGGCAGTTCATGCCGTCAAAAGCCCCCCAATGTCTTTTGTGCAAGATTTTGAGTTCAGTATAAACTTATAACTAATTTATTTATTATTATTATTTAAAACATTTTAGATGAATACGGATTGTAGCTCGCCGTTCTGGCGAGGTTGCAGAAGAGACCCCAGGTGTCAGGCAGTTCATGCCGTCAAAAGCCCACCAATGTCTTTTGGCAAGATTTTGAGTTCAGTATAAACTTATAACTAATTTATTTATTATTATTATTTAAAACATTTTAGATGAATACGGATTGTAGCTCGCCGTTCTGGCGAGGTTGCAGAAGAGACCCCAGGTGTCAGGCAGTTCATGACGTCAAAAGCCCGCCAATGTCTTTTGTGCAAGATTTTGAGTTCAGTATAAACTTATAACTAATTTATTTATTATTATTATTTAAAACATTTTAGATGAATACGAATTGTAGCTCGCCGTTCTGGCGAGGTTGCAGAAGAGACCCCAGGTGTCAGGCAGTTCATGCCGTCAAAAGCCTGCCAATGTCTTTTGTGCAAGATTTTAGAATTTTCATAATATAACCCATATTATTTGACATTTTGTTATTTATCAGCAATTTTAGTATTGGAAAGTTTTGATTTTACGTAGGTTGCAGAAGAAACCCCAGGTGTCAGGCAGTTCATGCCGTCAAAAGCCCGCCAATGTCTTTTGTGCAAGATTTTGAGTTCAGTATAAACTTATAACTAATTTATTTATTTATTATTATTATTTAAAACATTTTAGATGAATACGGATTGTAGCTCGCCGTTCTGGCGAAGTTGCAGAAGAGACCCCAGGTGTCAGGCAGTTCATGCCGTCAAAAGCCCGCCAATGTCTTTTGTGCAAGATTTTAGAATTTTCATAATATAACCCATATTATTTGACATTTTGTTATTTATCAGCAATTTTAGTATTGGAAAGTTTTGATTTTACGTAGGTTGCAGAAGAAACCCCAGGTGTCAGGCAGTTCATGCCGTCAAAAGCCCGCCAATGTCTTTTGTGGAAGATTTTAGAATTTTCATAATATAACCCATATTATTTGACATTTTGTTATTTATCAGCAATTTTAGTATTGGAAAGTTTTGATTTTACGTAGGTTGCAGAAGAAACCCCAGGTGTCAGGCAGTTCATGCCGTCAAAAGCCCCCCAATGTCTTTTGTGCAAGATTTTGAGTTCAGTATAAACTTATAACTAATTTATTTATTTATTATTATTATTTAAAACATTTTAGATGAATACGGATTGTAGCTCGCCGTTCTGGCGAGGTTGCAGAAGAGACCCCAGGTGTCAGGCAGTTCATGCCGTCAAAATCCCGCCAATGTCTTTTGTGCAAGATTTTAGAATTTTCATAATATAACCCATATTATTTGACATTTTGTTATTTATCAGCAATTTTAGTATTGGAAAGTTTTGATTTTACGTAGGTTGCAGAAGAAACCCCAGGTGTCAGGCAGTTCATGCCGTCAAAAGCCCCCCAATGTCTTTTGTGCAAGATTTTGAGTTCAGTATAAACTTATAACTAATTTATTTATTATTATTATTTAAAACATTTTAGATGAATACGGATTGTAGCTCGCCGTTCTGGCGAGGTTGCAGAAGAGACCCCAGGTGTCAGGCAGTTCATGCCGTCAAAAGCCCACCAATGTCTTTTGTGCAAGATTTTGAGTTCAGTATAAACCTATAACTAATTTATTTATTATTATTATTTAAAACATTTTAGATGAATGCGGATTGTAGCTCGCCGTTCTGGCGAGGTTGCAGAAGAGACCCCAGGTGTCAGGCAGTTCATGCCGTCAAAAGCCTGCCAATGTCTTTTGTGCAAGATTTTAGAATTTTCATAATATAACCCATATTATTTGACATTTTGTTATTTATCAGCAATTTTAGTATTGGAAAGTTTTGATTTTACGTAGGTTGCAGAAGAAACCCCAGGTGTCAGGCAGTTCATGCCGTCAAAAGCCCGCCAATGTCTTTTGTGCAAGATTTTGAGTTCAGTATAAACTTATAACTAATTTATTTATTTATTATTATTATTTAAAACATTTTAGATGAATACGGATTGTAGCTCGCCGTTCTGGCGAGGTTGCAGAAGAAACCCCAGGTGTCAGGCAGTTCATGCCGTCAAAAGCCCGCCAATGTCTTTTGTGCAAGATTTTAGAATTTTCATAATATAACCCATATTATTTGACATTTTGTTATTTATCAGCAATTTTAGTATTGGAAAGTTTTGATTTTACGTAGGTTGCAGAAGAAACCCCAGGTGTCAGGCAGTTCATGCCGTCAAAAGCCCGCCAATGTCTTTTGTGCAAGATTTTAGAATTTTCATAATATAACCCATATTATTTGACATTTTGTTATTTATCAGCAATTTTAGTATTGGAAAGTTTTGATTTTACGTAGGTTGCAGAAGAAACCCCAGGTGTCAGGCAGTTCATGCCGTCAAAAGCCCGCCAATGTCTTTTGTGCAAGATTTTGAGTTCAGTATAAACTTATAACTAATTTATTTATTATTATTATTTAAAACATTTTAGATGAATACGGATTGTAGCTCGCCGTTCTGGCGAGGTTGCCGAAGAGACCCCAGGTGTCAGGCAGTTCATGCCGTCAAAAGCCCGCCAATGTCTTTTGTGCAAGATTTTGAGTTCAGTATAAACTTATAACTAATTTATTTATTATTATTATTTAAAACATTTTAGATGAATACGGATTGTAGCTCGCCGTTCTGGCGAGGTTGCAGAAGAGACCCCAGGTGTCAGGCAGTTCATGCCGTCAAAAGCCCGCCAATGTCTTTTGTGCAAGATTTTGAGTTCAGTATAAACTTATAACTAATTTATTTATTATTATTATTTAAAACATTTTAGATGAATACGGATTGTAGCTCGCCGTTCTGGCGAGGTTGCAGAAGAGACCCCAGGTGTCAGGCAGTTCATGCCGTCAAAAGCCTGCCAATGTCTTTTGTGCAAGATTTTAGAATTTTCATAATATAACCCATATTATTTGACATTTTGTTATTTATCAGCAATTTTAGTATTGGAAAGTTTTGATTTTACGTAGGTTGCAGAAGAAACCCCAGGTGTCAGGCAGTTCATGCCGTCAAAAGCCCGCCAATGTCTTTTGTGCAAGATTTTGAGTTCAGTATAAACTTATAACTAATTTATTTATTATTATTATTTAAAACATTTTAGATGAATACGGATTGTAGCTCGCCGTTCTGGCGAGGTTGCAGAAGAGACCCAGGTGTCAGGCAGTTCATGCCGTCAAAAGCCCGCCAATGTCTTTTGTGCAAGATTTTGAGTTCAGTATAAACTTATAACTAATTTATTTATTATTATTATTTAAAACATTTTAGATGAATACGGATTGTAGCTCGCCGTTCTGGCGAGGTTGCAGAAGAGACCCCAGGTGTCAGGCAGTTCATGCCGTCAAAAGCCCACCAATGTCTTTTGTGCAAGATTTTGAGTTCAGTATAAACTTATAACTAATTTATTTATTTATTATTATTTAAAACATTTTAGATGAATACGGATTGTAGCTCACCGTTCTGGCGAGGTTGCAGAAGAGACCCCAGGTGTCAGGCAGTTCATGCCGTCAAAAGCCCGCCAATGTCTTTTGTGCAAGATTTTAGAATTTTCATAATATAACCCATATTATTTGACATTTTGTTATTTATCAGCAATTTTAGTATTGGAAAGTTTTGATTTTACGTAGGTTGCAGAAGAAACCCCAGGTGTCAGGCAGTTCATGCCGTCAAAAGCCCCCCAATGTCTTTTGTGCAAGATTTTGAGTTCAGTATAAACTTATAACTAATTTATTTATTATTATTATTTAAAACATTTTAGATGAATACGGATTGTAGCTCGCCGTTCTGGCGAGGTTGCAGAAGAGACCCCAGGTGTCAGGCAGTTCATGCCGTCAAAAGCCCGCCAATGTCTTTTGTGCAAGATTTTGAGTTCAGTATAAACTTATAACTAATTTATTTATTATTATTATTTAAAACATTTTAGATGAATACGGATTGTAGCTCGCCGTTCTGGCGAGGTTGCAGAAGAGACCCCAGGTGTCAGGCAGTTCATGCCGTCAAAAGCCCGCCAATGTCTTTTGTGCAAGATTTTGAGTTCAGTATAAACTTATAACTAATTTATTTATTATTATTATTTAAAACATTTTAGATGAATACGGATTGTAGCTCGCCGTTCTGGCGAGGTTGCAGAAGAGACCCCAGGTGTCAGGCAGTTCATGCCGTCAAAAGCCCGCCAATGTCTTTTGTGCAAGATTTTGAGTTCAGTATAAACTTATAACTAATTTATTTATTATTATTATTTAAAACATTTTAGATGAATACGGATTGTAGCTCGCCGTTCTGGCGAGGTTGCAGAAGAGACCCCAGGTGTCAGGCAGTTCATGCCGTCAAAAGCCTGCCAATGTCTTTTGTGCAAGATTTTAGAATTTTCATAATATAACCCATATTATTTGACATTTTGTTATTTATCAGCAATTTTAGTATTGGAAAGTTTTGATTTTACGTAGGTTGCAGAAGAAACCCCAGGTGTCAGGCAGTTCATGCCGTCAAAAGCCCGCCAATGTCTTTTGTGCAAGATTTTGAGTTCAGTATAAACTTATAACTAATTTATTTATTTATTATTATTTTTTTAAAACATTTTAGATGAATACGGATTGTAGCTCGCCGTTCTGGCGAGGTTGCAGAAGAGACCCCAGGTGTCAGGCAGTTCATGCCGTCAAAAGCCCGCCAATGTCTTTTGTGCAAGGTTTTAGAATTTTCATAATATAACCCATATTATTTGACATTTTGTTATTTATCAGCAATTTTAGTATTGGAAAGTTTTGATTTTACGTAGGTTGCAGAAGAAACCCCAGGTGTCAGGCAGTTCATGCCGTCAAAAGCCCCCCAATGTCTTTTGTGCAAGATTTTGAGTTCAGTATAAACTTATAACTAATTTATTTATTATTATTATTTAAAACATTTTAGATGAATACGGATTGTAGCTCGCCGTTCTGGCGAGGTTGCAGAAGAGACCCCAGGTGTCAGGCAGTTCATGCCGTCAAAAGCCCACCAATGTCTTTTGTGCAAGATTTTGAGTTCAGTATAAACTTATAACTAATTTATTTATTATTATTATTTAAAACATTTTAGATGAATACGGATTGTAGCTCGCCGTTCTGGCGAGGTTGCAGAAGAGACCCCAGGTGTCAGGCAGTTCATGCCGTCAAAAGCCTGCCAATGTCTTTTGTGCAAGATTTTAGAATTTTCATAATATAACCCATATTATTTGACATTTTGTTATTTATCAGCAATTTTAGTATTGGAAAGTTTTGATTTTACGTAGGTTGCAGAAGAAACCCCAGGTGTCAGGCAGTTCATGCCGTCAAAAGCCCGCCAATGTCTTTTGTGCAAGATTTTGGGTTCAGTATAAATTTATAACTAATTTATTTATTTATTATTATTATTTAAAACATTTTAGATGAATACGGATTGTAGCTCGCCGTTCTGGCGAGGTTGCAGAAGAGACCCCAGGTGTCAGGCAGTTCATGCCGTCAAAAGCCCGCCAATGTCTTTTGTGCAAGATTTTAGAATTTTCATAATATAACCCATATTATTTGACATTTTGTTATTTATCAGCAATTTTAGTATTGGAAAGTTTTGATTTTACGTAGGTTGCAGAAGAAACCCCAGGTGTCAGGCAGTTCATGCCGTCAAAAGCCCCCCAATGTCTTTTGTGCAAGATTTTGAGTTCAGTATAAACTTATAACTAATTTATTTATTATTATTATTTAAAACATTTTAGATGAATACGGATTGTAGCTCGCCGTTCTGGCGAGGTTGCAGAAGAGACCCCAGGTGTCAGGCAGTTCATGCCGTCAAAAGCCCACCAATATCTTTTGTGCAAGATTTTGAGTTCAGTATAAACTTATAACTAATTTATTTATTATTATTATTTAAAACATTTTAGATGAATACGGATTGTAGCTCGCCGTTCTGGCGAGGTTGCAGAAGAGACCCCAGGTGTCAGGCAGTTCATGCCGTCAAAAGCCTGCCAATGTCTTTTGTGCAAGATTTTAGAATTTTCATAATATAACCCATATTATTTGACATTTTGTTATTTATCAGCAATTTTAGTATTGGAAAGTTTTGATTTTACGTAGGTTGCTGAAGAAACCCCAGGTGTCAGGCAGTTCATGCCGTCAAAAGCCCGCCAATGTCTTTTGTGCAAGATTTTGAGTTCAGTATAAACTTATAACTAATTTATTTATTTATTATTATTATTTAAAACATTTTAGATGAATACGGATTGTAGCTCGCCGTTCTGGCGAGGTTGCAGAAGAGACCCCAGGTGTCAGGCAGTTCATGCCGTCAAAAGCCCGCCAATGTCTTTTGTGCAAGATTTTAGAATTTTCATAATATAACCCATATTATTTGACATTTTGTTATTTATCAGCAATTTTAGTATTGGAAAGTTTTGATTTTACGTAGGTTGCAGAAGAAACCCCAGGTGTCAGGCAGTTCATGCCGTCAAAAGCCCCCCAATGTCTTTTGTGCAAGATTTTGAGTTCAGTATAAACTTATAACTAATTTATTTATTTATTATTATTATTTAAAACATTTTAGATGAATACGGATTGTAGCTCGCCGTTCTGGCGAGGTTGCAGAAGAGACCCCAGGTGTCAGGCAGTTCATGCCGTCAAAATCCCGCCAATGTCTTTTGTGCAAGATTTTAGAATTTTCATAATATAACCCATATTATTTGACATTTTGTTATTTATCAGCAATTTTAGTATTGGAAAGTTTTGATTTTACGTAGGTTGCAGAAGAAACCCCAGGTGTCAGGCAGTTCATGCCGTCAAAAGCCCCCCAATGTCTTTTGTGCAAGATTTTGAGTTCAGTATAAACTTATAACTAATTTATTTATTATTATTATTTAAAACATTTTAGATGAATACGGATTGTAGCTCGCCGTTCTGGCGAGGTTGCAGAAGAGACCCCAGGTGTCAGGCAGTTCATGCCGTCAAAAGCCCACCAATGTCTTTTGTGCAAGATTTTGAGTTCAGTATAAACCTATAACTAATTTATTTATTATTATTATTTAAAACATTTTAGATGAATACGGATTGTAGCTCGCCGTTCTGGCGAGGTTGCAGAAGAGACCCCAGGTGTCAGGCAGTTCATGCCGTCAAAAGCCTGCCAATGTCTTTTGTGCAAGATTTTAGAATTTTCATAATATAACCCATATTATTTGACATTTTGTTATTTATCAGCAATTTTAGTATTGGAAAGTTTTGATTTTACGTAGGTTGCAGAAGAAACCCCAGGTGTCAGGCAGTTCATGCCGTCAAAAGCCCGCCAATGTCTTTTGTGCAAGATTTTGAGTTCAGTATAAACTTATAACTAATTTATTTATTTATTATTATTATTTAAAACATTTTAGATGAATACGGATTGTAGCTCGCCGTTCTGGCGAGGTTGCAGAAGAAACCCCAGGTGTCAGGCAGTTCATGCCGTCAAAAGCCCGCCAATGTCTTTTGTGCAAGATTTTAGAATTTTCATAATATAACCCATATTATTTGACATTTTGTTATTTATCAGCAATTTTAGTATTGGAAAGTTTTGATTTTACGTAGGTTGCAGAAGAAACCCCAGGTGTCAGGCAGTTCATGCCGTCAAAAGCCCCCCAATGTCTTTTGTGCAAGATTTTGAGTTCAGTATAAACTTATAACTAATTTATTTATTATTATTATTTAAAACATTTTAGATGAATACGGATTGTAGCTCGCCGTTCTGGCGAGGTTGCAGAAGAGACCCCAGGTGTCAGGCAGTTCATGCCGTCAAAAGCCCACCAATGTCTTTTGTGCAAGATTTTGAGTTCAGTATAAACTTATAACTAACTTATTTATTTATTATTATTTAAAACATTTTAGATGAATACGGATTGTAGCTCGCCGTTCTGGCGAGGTTGCAGAAGAGACCCCAGGTGTCAGGCAGTTCATGCCGTCAAAAGCCTGCCAATGTCTTTTGTGCAAGATTTTAGAATTTTCATAATATAACCCATATTATTTGACATTTTGTTATTTATCAGCAATTTTAGTATTGGAAAGTTTTGATTTTACGTAGGTTGCAGAAGAAACCCCAGGTGTCAGGCAGTTCATGCCGTCAAAAGCCCGCCAATGTCTTTTGTGCAAGATTTTGAGTTCAGTATAAACTTATAACTAATTTATTTATTATTATTATTTAAAACATTTTAGATGAATACGGATTGTAGCTCGCCGTTCTGGCGAGGTTGCAGAAGAGACCCAGGTGTCAGGCAGTTCATGCCGTCAAAAGCCCGCCAATGTCTTTTGTGCAAGATTTTGAGTTCAGTATAAACTTATAACTAATTTATTTATTATTATTATTTAAAACATTTTAGATGAATACGGATTGTAGCTCGCCGTTCTGGCGAGGTTGCAGAAGAGACCCCAGGTGTCAGGCAGTTCATGCCGTCAAAAGCCCACCAATGTCTTTTGTGCAAGATTTTGAGTTCAGTATAAACTTATAACTAATTTATTTATTTATTATTATTTAAAACATTTTAGATGAATACGGATTGTAGCTCACCGTTCTGGCGAGGTTGCAGAAGAGACCCCAGGTGTCAGGCAGTTCATGCCGTCAAAAGCCCGCCAATGTCTTTTGTGCAAGATTTTAGAATTTTCATAATATAACCCATATTATTTGACATTTTGTTATTTATCAGCAATTTTAGTATTGGAAAGTTTTGATTTTACGTAGGTTGCAGAAGAAACCCCAGGTGTCAGGCAGTTCATGCCGTCAAAAGCCCCCCAATGTCTTTTGTGCAAGATTTTGAGTTCAGTATAAACTTATAACTAATTTATTTATTATTATTATTTAAAACATTTTAGATGAATACGGATTGTAGCTCGCCGTTCTGGCGAGGTTGCAGAAGAGACCCCAGGTGTCAGGCAGTTCATGCCGTCAAAAGCCCGCCAATGTCTTTTGTGCAAGATTTTGAGTTCAGTATAAACTTATAACTAATTTATTTATTATTATTATTTAAAACATTTTAGATGAATACGGATTGTAGCTCGCCGTTCTGGCGAGGTTGCAGAAGAGACCCCAGGTGTCAGGCAGTTCATGCCGTCAAAAGCCCGCCAATGTCTTTTGTGCAAGATTTTGAGTTCAGTATAAACTTATAACTAATTTATTTATTATTATTATTTAAAACATATTAGATGAATACGGATTGTAGCTCGCCGTTCTGGCGAGGTTGCAGAAGAGACCCCAGGTGTCAGGCAGTTCATGCCGTCAAAAGCCTGCCAATGTCTTTTGTGCAAGATTTTAGAATTTTCATAATATAACCCATATTATTTGACATTTTGTTATTTATCAGCAATTTTAGTATTGGAAAGTTTTGATTTTACGTAGGTTGCAGAAGAAACCCCAGGTGTCAGGCAGTTCATGCCGTCAAAAGCCCGCCAATGTCTTTTGTGCAAGATTTTGAGTTCAGTATAAACTTATAACTAATTTATTTATTATTATTATTTAAAACATTTTAGATGAATACGGATTGTAGCTCGCCGTTCTGGCGAGGTTGCAGAAGAGACCCCAGGTGTCAGGCAGTTCATGCCGTCAAAAGCCCGCCAATGTCTTTTGTGCAAGATTTTGAGTTCAGTATAAACTTATAACTAATTTATTTATTATTATTATTTAAAACATTTTAGATGAATACGGATTGTAGCTCGCCGTTCTGGCGAGGTTGCAGAAGAGACCCCAGGTGTCAGGCAGTTCATGCCGTCAAAAGCCTGCCAATGTCTTTTGTGCAAGATTTTAGAATTTTCATAATATAACCCATATTATTTGACATTTTGTTATTTATCAGCAATTTTAGTATTGGAAAGTTTTGATTTTACGTAGGTTGCAGAAGAAACCCCAGGTGTCAGGCAGTTCATGCCGTCAAAAGCCCGCCAATGTCTTTTGTGCAAGATTTTGAGTTCAGTATAAACTTATAACTAATTTATTTATTTATTATTATTTTTTTAAAACATTTTAGATGAATACGGATTGTAGCTCGCCGTTCTGGCGAGGTTGCAGAAGAGACCCCAGGTGTCAGGCAGTTCATGCCGTCAAAAGCCCGCCAATGTCTTTTGTGCAAGGTTTTAGAATTTTCATAATATAACCCATATTATTTGACATTTTGTTATTTATCAGCAATTTTAGTATTGGAAAGTTTTGATTTTACGTAGGTTGCAGAAGAAACCCCAGGTGTCAGGCAGTTCATGCCGTCAAAAGCCCCCCAATGTCTTTTGTGCAAGATTTTGAGTTCAGTATAAACTTATAACTAATTTATTTATTATTATTATTTAAAACATTTTAGATGAATACGGATTGTAGCTCGCCGTTCTGGCGAGGTTGCAGAAGAGACCCCAGGTGTCAGGCAGTTCATGCCGTCAAAAGCCCACCAATGTCTTTTGTGCAAGATTTTGAGTTCAGTATAAACTTATAACTAATTTATTTATTATTATTATTTAAAACATTTTAGATGAATACGGATTGTAGCTCGCCGTTCTGGCGAGGTTGCAGAAGAGACCCCAGGTGTCAGGCAGTTCATGCCGTCAAAAGCCTGCCAATGTCTTTTGTGCAAGATTTTAGAATTTTCATAATATAACCCATATTATTTGACATTTTGTTATTTATCAGCAATTTTAGTATTGGAAAGTTTTGATTTTACGTAGGTTGCAGAAGAAACCCCAGGTGTCAGGCAGTTCATGCCGTCAAAAGCCCGCCAATGTCTTTTGTGCAAGATTTTGGGTTCAGTATAAATTTATAACTAATTTATTTATTTATTATTATTATTTAAAACATTTTAGATGAATACGGATTGTAGCTCGCCGTTCTGGCGAGGTTGCAGAAGAGACCCCAGGTGTCAGGCAGTTCATGCCGTCAAAAGCCCGCCAATGTCTTTTGTGCAAGATTTTAGAATTTTCATAATATAACCCATATTATTTGACATTTTGTTATTTATCAGCAATTTTAGTATTGGAAAGTTTTGATTTTACGTAGGTTGCAGAAGAAACCCCAGGTGTCAGGCAGTTCATGCCGTCAAAAGCCCCCCAATGTCTTTTGTGCAAGATTTTGAGTTCAGTATAAACTTATAACTAATTTATTTATTATTATTATTTAAAACATTTTAGATGAATACGGATTGTAGCTCGCCGTTCTGGCGAGGTTGCAGAAGAGACCCCAGGTGTCAGGCAGTTCATGCCGTCAAAAGCCCACCAATATCTTTTGTGCAAGATTTTGAGTTCAGTATAAACTTATAACTAATTTATTTATTATTATTATTTAAAACATTTTAGATGAATACGGATTGTAGCTCGCCGTTCTGGCGAGGTTGCAGAAGAGACCCCAGGTGTCAGGCAGTTCATGCCGTCAAAAGCCTGCCAATGTCTTTTGTGCAAGATTTTAGAATTTTCATAATATAACCCATATTATTTGACATTTTGTTATTTATCAGCAATTTTAGTATTGGAAAGTTTTGATTTTACGTAGGTTGCAGAAGAAACCCCAGGTGTCAGGCAGTTCATGCCGTCAAAAGCCCCCCAATGTCTTTTGTGCAAGATTTTGAGTTCAGTATAAACTTATAACTAATTTATTTATTATTATTATTTAAAACATTTTAGATGAATACGGATTGTAGCTCGCCGTTCTGGCGAGGTTGCAGAAGAGACCCCAGGTGTCAGGCAGTTCATGCCGTCAAAAGCCCGCCAATGTCTTTTGTGCAAGATTTTGGGTTCAGTATAAATTTATAACTAATTTATTTATTTATTATTATTATTTAAAACATTTTAGATGAATACGGATTGTAGCTCGCCGTTCTGGCGAGGTTGCAGAAGAGACCCCAGGTGTCAGGCAGTTCATGCCGTCAAAAGCCCGCCAATGTCTTTTGTGCAAGATTTTAGAATTTTCATAATATAACCCATATTATTTGACATTTTGTTATTTATCAGCAATTTTAGTATTGGAAAGTTTTGATTTTACGTAGGTTGCAGAAGAAACCCCAGGTGTCAGGCAGTTCATGCCGTCAAAAGCCCCCCAATGTCTTTTGTGCAAGATTTTGAGTTCAGTATAAACTTATAACTAATTTATTTATTATTATTATTTAAAACATTTTAGATGAATACGGATTGTAGCTCGCCGTTCTGGCGAGGTTGCAGAAGAGACCCCAGGTGTCAGGCAGTTCATGCCGTCAAAAGCCCACCAATATCTTTTGTGCAAGATTTTGAGTTCAGTATAAACTTATAACTAATTTATTTATTATTATTATTTAAAACATTTTAGATGAATACGGATTGTAGCTCGCCGTTCTGGCGAGGTTGCAGAAGAGACCCCAGGTGTCAGGCAGTTCATGCCGTCAAAAGCCTGCCAATGTCTTTTGTGCAAGATTTTAGAATTTTCATAATATAACCCATATTATTTGACATTTTGTTATTTATCAGCAATTTTAGTATTGGAAAGTTTTGATTTTACGTAGGTTGCTGAAGAAACCCCAGGTGTCAGGCAGTTCATGCCGTCAAAAGCCCGCCAATGTCTTTTGTGCAAGATTTTGAGTTCAGTATAAACTTATAACTAATTTATTTATTTATTATTATTATTTAAAACATTTTAGATGAATACGGATTGTAGCTCGCCGTTCTGGCGAGGTTGCAGAAGAGACCCCAGGTGTCAGGCAGTTCATGCCGTCAAAAGCCCGCCAATGTCTTTTGTGCAAGATTTTAGAATTTTCATAATATAACCCATATTATTTGACATTTTGTTATTTATCAGCAATTTTAGTATTGGAAAGTTTTGATTTTACGTAGGTTGCAGAAGAAACCCCAGGTGTCAGGCAGTTCATGCCGTCAAAAGCCCCCCAATGTCTTTTGTGCAAGATTTTGAGTTCAGTATAAACTTATAACTAATTTATTTATTTATTATTATTATTTAAAACATTTTAGATGAATTCGGATTGTAGCTCGCCGTTCTGGCGAGGTTGCAGAAGAGACCCCAGGTGTCAGGCAGTTCATGCCGTCAAAATCCCGCCAATGTCTTTTGTGCAAGATTTTAGAATTTTCATAATATAACCCATATTATTTGACATTTTGTTATTTATCAGCAATTTTAGTATTGGAAAGTTTTGATTTTACGTAGGTTGCAGAAGAAACCCCAGGTGTCAGGCAGTTCATGCCGTCAAAAGCCCCCCAATGTCTTTTGTGCAAGATTTTGAGTTCAGTATAAACTTATAACTAATTTATTTATTATTATTATTTAAAACATTTTAGATGAATACGGATTGTAGCTCGCCGTTCTGGCGAGGTTGCAGAAGAGACCCCAGGTGTCAGGCAGTTCATGCCGTCAAAAGCCCACCAATGTCTTTTGTGCAAGATTTTGAGTTCAGTATAAACCTATAACTAATTTATTTATTATTATTATTTAAAACATTTTAGATGAATACGGATTGTAGCTCGCCGTTCTGGCGAGGTTGCAGAAGAGACCCCAGGTGTCAGGCAGTTCATGCCGTCAAAAGCCTGCCAATGTCTTTTGTGCAAGATTTTAGAATTTTCATAATATAACCCATATTATTTGACATTTTGTTATTTATCAGCAATTTTAGTATTGGAAAGTTTTGATTTTACGTAGGTTGCAGAAGAAACCCCAGGTGTCAGGCAGTTCATGCCGTCAAAAGCCCGCCAATGTCTTTTGTGCAAGATTTTGAGTTCAGTATAAACTTATAACTAATTTATTTATTTATTATTATTATTTAAAACATTTTAGATGAATACGGATTGTAGCTCGCCGTTCTGGCGAGGTTGCAGAAGAAACCCCAGGTGTCAGGCAGTTCATGCCGTCAAAAGCCCGCCAATGTCTTTTGTGCAAGATTTTAGAATTTTCATAATATAACCCATATTATTTGACATTTTGTTATTTATCAGCAATTTTAGTATTGGAAAGTTTTGATTTTACGTAGGTTGCAGAAGAAACCCCAGGTGTCAGGCAGTTCATGCCGTCAAAAGCCCCCCAATGTCTTTTGTGCAAGATTTTGAGTTCAGTATAAACTTATAACTAATTTATTTATTATTATTATTTAAAACATTTTAGATGAATACGGATTGTAGCTCGCCGTTCTGGCGAGGTTGCAGAAGAGACCCCAGGTGTCAGGCAGTTCATGCCGTCAAAAGCCCACCAATGTCTTTTGGCAAGATTTTGAGTTCAGTATAAACTTATAACTAATTTATTTATTATTATTATTTAAAACATTTTAGATGAATACGGATTGTAGCTCGCCGTTCTGGCGAGGTTGCAGAAGAGACCCCAGGTGTCAGGCAGTTCATGCCGTCAAAAGCCCGCCAATGTCTTTTGTGCAAGATTTTGAGTTCAGTATAAACTTATAACTAATTTATTTATTATTATTATTTAAAACATTTTAGATGAATACGAATTGTAGCTCGCCGTTCTGGCGAGGTTGCAGAAGAGACCCCAGGTGTCAGGCAGTTCATGCCGTCAAAAGCCTGCCAATGACTTTTGTGCAAGATTTTAGAATTTTCATAATATAACCCATATTATTTGACATTTTGTTATTTATCAGCAATTTTAGTATTGGAAAGTTTTGATTTTACGTAGGTTGCAGAAGAAACCCCAGGTGTCAGGCAGTTCATACCGTCAAAAGCCCGCCAATGTCTTTTGTGCAAGATTTTGAGTTCAGTATAAACTTATAACTAATTTATTTATTTATTATTATTATTTAAAACATTTTAGATGAATACGGATTGTAGCTCGCCGTTCTGGCGAAGTTGCAGAAGAGACCCCAGGTGTCAGGCAGTTCATGCCGTCAAAAGCCCGCCAATGTCTTTTGTGCAAGATTTTAGAATTTTCATAATATAACCCATATTATTTGACATTTTGTTATTTATCAGCAATTTTAGTATTGGAAAGTTTTGATTTTACGTAGGTTGCAGAAGAAACCCCAGGTGTCAGGCAGTTCATGCCGTCAAAAGCCCCCCAATGTCTTTTGTGCAAGATTTTGAGTTCAGTATAAACTTATAACTAATTTATTTATTTATTATTATTATTTAAAACATTTTAGATGAATACGGATTGTAGCTCGCCGTTCTGGCGAGGTTGCAGAAGAGACCCCAGGTGTCAGGCAGTTCATGCCGTCAAAAGCCCACCAATATCTTTTGTGCAAGATTTTGAGTTCAGTATAAACTTATAACTAATTTATTTATTATTATTATTTAAAACATTTTAGATGAATACGGATTGTAGCTCGCCGTTCTGGCGAGGTTGCAGAAGAGACCCCAGGTGTCAGGCAGTTCATGCCGTCAAAAGCCTGCCAATGTCTTTTGTGCAAGATTTTAGAATTTTCATAATATAACCCATATTATTTGACATTTTGTTATTTATCAGCAATTTTAGTATTGGAAAGTTTTGATTTTACGTAGGTTGCTGAAGAAACCCCAGGTGTCAGGCAGTTCATGCCGTCAAAAGCCCGCCAATGTCTTTTGTGCAAGATTTTGAGTTCAGTATAAACTTATAACTAATTTATTTATTTATTATTATTATTTAAAACATTTTAGATGAATACGGATTGTAGCTCGCCGTTCTGGCGAGGTTGCAGAAGAGACCCCAGGTGTCAGGCAGTTCATGCCGTCAAAAGCCCGCCAATGTCTTTTGTGCAAGATTTTAGAATTTTCATAATATAACCCATATTATTTGACATTTTGTTATTTATCAGCAATTTTAGTATTGGAAAGTTTTGATTTTACGTAGGTTGCAGAAGAAACCCCAGGTGTCAGGCAGTTCATGCCGTCAAAAGCCCCCCAATGTCTTTTGTGCAAGATTTTGAGTTCAGTATAAACTTATAACTAATTTATTTATTTATTATTATTATTTAAAACATTTTAGATGAATACGGATTGTAGCTCGCCGTTCTGGCGAGGTTGCAGAAGAGACCCCAGGTGTCAGGCAGTTCATGCCGTCAAAATCCCGCCAATGTCTTTTGTGCAAGATTTTAGAATTTTCATAATATAACCCATATTATTTGACATTTTGTTATTTATCAGCAATTTTAGTATTGGAAAGTTTTGATTTTACGTAGGTTGCAGAAGAAACCCCAGGTGTCAGGCAGTTCATGCCGTCAAAAGCCCCCCAATGTCTTTTGTGCAAGATTTTGAGTTCAGTATAAACTTATAACTAATTTATTTATTATTATTATTTAAAACATTTTAGATGAATACGGATTGTAGCTCGCCGTTCTGGCGAGGTTGCAGAAGAGACCCCAGGTGTCAGGCAGTTCATGCCGTCAAAAGCCCACCAATGTCTTTTGTGCAAGATTTTGAGTTCAGTATAAACCTATAACTAATTTATTTATTATTATTATTTAAAACATTTTAGATGAATACGGATTGTAGCTCGCCGTTCTGGCGAGGTTGCAGAAGAGACCCCAGGTGTCAGGCAGTTCATGCCGTCAAAAGCCTGCCAATGTCTTTTGTGCAAGATTTTAGAATTTTCATAATATAACCCATATTATTTGACATTTTGTTATTTATCAGCAATTTTAGTATTGGAAAGTTTTGATTTTACGTAGGTTGCAGAAGAAACCCCAGGTGTCAGGCAGTTCATGCCGTCAAAAGCCCGCCAATGTCTTTTGTGCAAGATTTTGAGTTCAGTATAAACTTATAACTAATTTATTTATTTATTATTATTATTTAAAACATTTTAGATGAATACGGATTGTAGCTCGCCGTTCTGGCGAGGTTGCAGAAGAAACCCCAGGTGTCAGGCAGTTCATGCCGTCAAAAGCCCGCCAATGTCTTTTGTGCAAGATTTTAGAATTTTCATAATATAACCCATATTATTTGACATTTTGTTATTTATCAGCAATTTTAGTATTGGAAAGTTTTGATTTTACGTAGGTTGCAGAAGAAACCCCAGGTGTCAGGCAGTTCATGCCGTCAAAAGCCCCCCAATGTCTTTTGTGCAAGATTTTGAGTTCAGTATAAACTTATAACTAATTTATTTATTATTATTATTTAAAACATTTTAGATGAATACGGATTGTAGCTCGCCGTTCTGGCGAGGTTGCAGAAGAGACCCCAGGTGTCAGGCAGTTCATGCCGTCAAAAGCCCACCAATGTCTTTTGGCAAGATTTTGAGTTCAGTATAAACTTATAACTAATTTATTTATTATTATTATTTAAAACATTTTAGATGAATACGGATTGTAGCTCGCCGTTCTGGCGAGGTTGCAGAAGAGACCCCAGGTGTCAGGCAGTTCATGCCGTCAAAAGCCCGCCAATGTCTTTTGTGCAAGATTTTGAGTTCAGTATAAACTTATAACTAATTTATTTATTATTATTATTTAAAACATTTTAGATGAATACGAATTGTAGCTCGCCGTTCTGGCGAGGTTGCAGAAGAGACCCCAGGTGTCAGGCAGTTCATGCCGTCAAAAGCCTGCCAATGTCTTTTGTGCAAGATTTTAGAATTTTCATAATATAACCCATATTATTTGACATTTTGTTATTTATCAGCAATTTTAGTATTGGAAAGTTTTGATTTTACGTAGGTTGCAGAAGAAACCCCAGGTGTCAGGCAGTTCATGCCGTCAAAAGCCCGCCAATGTCTTTTGTGCAAGATTTTGAGTTCAGTATAAACTTATAACTAATTTATTTATTTATTATTATTATTTAAAACATTTTAGATGAATACGGATTGTAGCTCGCCGTTCTGGCGAAGTTGCAGAAGAGACCCCAGGTGTCAGGCAGTTCATGCCGTCAAAAGCCCGCCAATGTCTTTTGTGCAAGATTTTAGAATTTTCATAATATAACCCATATTATTTGACATTTTGTTATTTATCAGCAATTTTAGTATTGGAAAGTTTTGATTTTACGTAGGTTGCAGAAGAAACCCCAGGTGTCAGGCAGTTCATGCCGTCAAAAGCCCCCCAATGTCTTTTGTGCAAGATTTTGAGTTCAGTATAAACTTATAACTAATTTATTTATTTATTATTATTATTTAAAACATTTTAGATGAATACGGATTGTAGCTCGCCGTTCTGGCGAGGTTGCAGAAGAGACCCCAGGTGTCAGGCAGTTCATGCCGTCAAAATCCCGCCAATTACTTTTGTGCAAGATTTTAGAATTTTTATAATATAACCCATATTATTTGACATTTTGTTATTTATCAGCAATTTTAGTATTGGAAAGTTTTGATTTTACGTAGGTTGCAGAAGAAACCCCAGGTGTCAGGCAGTTCATGCCGTCAAAAGCCCCCCAATGTCTTTTGTGCAAGATTTTGAGTTCAGTATAAACTTATAACTAATTTATTTATTATTATTATTTAAAACATTTTAGATGAATACGGATTGTAGCTCGCCGTTCTGGCGAGGTTGCAGAAGAGACCCCAGGTGTCAGGCAGTTCATGCCGTCAAAAGCCCACCAATGTCTTTTGTGCAAGATTTTGAGTTCAGTATAAACCTATAACTAATTTATTTATTATTATTATTTAAAACATTTTAGATGAATGCGGATTGTAGCTCGCCGTTCTGGCGAGGTTGCAGAAGAGACCCCAGGTGTCAGGCAGTTCATGCCGTCAAAAGCCTGCCAATGTCTTTTGTGCAAGATTTTAGAATTTTCATAATATAACCCATATTATTTGACATTTTGTTATTTATCAGCAATTTTAGTATTGGAAAGTTTTGATTTTACGTAGGTTGCAGAAGAAACCCCAGGTGTCAGGCAGTTCATGCCGTCAAAAGCCCGCCAATGTCTTTTGTGCAAGATTTTGAGTTCAGTATAAACTTATAACTAATTTATTTATTTATTATTATTATTTAAAACATTTTAGATGAATACGGATTGTAGCTCGCCGTTCTGGCGAGGTTGCAGAAGAAACCCCACGTGTCAGGCAGTTCATGCCGTCAAAAGCCCGCCAATGTCTTTTGTGCAAGATTTTAGAATTTTCATAATATAACCCATATTATTTGACATTTTGTTATTTATCAGCAATTTTAGTATTGGAAAGTTTTGATTTTACGTAGGTTGCAGAAGAAACCCCAGGTGTCAGGCAGTTCATGCCGTCAAAAGCCCCCCAATGTCTTTTGTGCAAGATTTTGAGTTCAGTATAAACTTATAACTAATTTATTTATTATTATTATTTAAAACATTTTAGATGAATACGGATTGTAGCTCGCCGTTCTGGCGAGGTTGCAGAAGAGACCCCAGGTGTCAGGCAGTTCATGCCGTCAAAAGCCCACCAATGTCTTTTGGCAAGATTTTGAGTTCAGTATAAACTTATAACTAATTTATTTATTATTATTATTTAAAACATTTTAGATGAATACGGATTGTAGCTCGCCGTTCTGGCGAGGTTGCAGAAGAGACCCCAGGTGTCAGGCAGTTCATGCCGTCAAAAGCCCGCCAATGTCTTTTGTGCAAGATTTTGAGTTCAGTATAAACTTATAACTAATTTATTTATTATTATTATTTAAAACATTTTAGATGAATACGAATTGTAGCTCGCCGTTCTGGCGAGGTTGCAGAAGAGACCCCAGGTGTCAGGCAGTTCATGCCGTCAAAAGCCTGCCAATGTCTTTTGTGCAAGATTTTAGAATTTTCATAATATAACCCATATTATTTGACATTTTGTTATTTATCAGCAATTTTAGTATTGGAAAGTTTTGATTTTACGTAGGTTGCAGAAGAAACCCCAGGTGTCAGGCAGTTCATGCCGTCAAAAGCCCGCCAATGTCTTTTGTGCAAGATTTTGAGTTCAGTATAAACTTATAACTAATTTATTTATTTATTATTATTATTTAAAACATTTTAGATGAATACGGATTGTAGCTCGCCGTTCTGGCGAGGTTGCAGAAGAGACCCCAGGTGTCAGGCAGTTCATGCCGTCAAAAGCCCGCCAATGTCTTTTGTGCAAGATTTTAGAATTTTCATAATATAACCCATATTATTTGACATTTTGTTATTTATCAGCAATTTTAGTATTGGAAAGTTTTGATTTTACGTAGGTTGCAGAAGAAACCCCAGGTGTCAGGCAGTTCATGCCGTCAAAAGCCCCCCAATGTCTTTTGTGCAAGATTTTGAGTTCAGTATAAACTTATAACTAATTTATTTATTATTATTATTTAAAACATTTTAGATGAATACGGATTGTAGCTCGCCGTTCTGGCGAGGTTGCAGAAGAGACCCCAGGTGTCAGGCAGTTCATGCCGTCAAAAGCCCACCAATGTCTTTTGTGCAAGATTTTGAGTTCAGTATAAACTTTTAACTAATTTATTTATTATTATTATTTAAAACATTTTAGATGAATACGGATTGTAGCTCGCCGTTCTGGCGAGGTTGCAGAAGAGACCCCAGGTGTCAGGCAGTTCATGCCGTCAAAAGCCTGCCAATGTCTTTTGTGCAAGATTTTAGAATTTTCATAATATAACCCATATTATTTGACATTTTGTTATTTATCAGCAATTTTAGTATTGGAAAGTTTTGATTTTACGTAGGTTGCAGAATAAAACCCCAGGTGTCAGGCAGTTAATGCCGTCAAAAGCCCGCCAATGTCTTTTGTGCAAGATTTTGAGTTCAGTATAAACTTATAACTAATTTATTTATTTATTATTATTATTTAAAACATTTTAGATGAATACGGATTGTAGCTCGCCGTTCTGGCGAGGTTGCAGAAGAGACCCCAGGTGTCAGGCAGTTCATGCCGTCAAAAGCCCGCCAATGTCTTTTGTGCAAGATTTTAGAATTTTCATAATATAACCCATATTATTTGACATTTTGTTATTTATCAGCAATTTTAGTATTGGAAAGTTTTGATTTTACGTAGGTTGCAGAAGAGACCCCAGGTGTCAGGCAGTTCATGCCGTCAAAAGCCTGCCAATGTCTTTTGTGCAAGATTTTAGAATTTTCATAATATAACCCATATTATTTGACATTTTGTTATTTATCAGCAATTTTAGTATTGGAAAGTTTTGATTTTACGTAGGTTGCAGAAGAAACCCCAGGTGTCAGGCAGTTCATGCCGTCAAAAGCCCGCCAATGTCTTTTGTGCAAGATTTTGAGTTCAGTATAAACTTATAACTAATTTATTTATTTATTATTATTATTTAAAACATTTTAGATGAATACGGATTGTAGCTCGCCGTTCTGGCGAGGTTGCAGAAGAGACCCCAGGTGTCAGGCAGTTCATGCCGTCAAAAGCCCACCAATGTCTTTTGTGCAAGATTTTGAGTTCAGTATAAACTTATAACTAATTTATTTATTATTATTATTTAAAACATTTTAGATGAATACGGATTGTAGCTCGCCGTTCTGGCGAGGTTGCAGAAGAGACCCCAGGTGTCAGGCAGTTCATGCCGTCAAAAGCCCACCAATGTCTTTTGGCAAGATTTTGAGTTCAGTATAAACTTATAACTAATTTATTTATTATTATTATTTAAAACATTTTAGATGAATACGGATTGTAGCTCGCCGTTCTGGCGAGGTTGCAGAAGAGACCCCAGGTGTCAGGCAGTTCATGCCGTCAAAAGCCCGCCAATGTCTTTTGTGCAAGGTTTTTGAGTTCAGTATAAACTTATAACTAATTTATTTATTATTATTATTTAAAACATTTTAGATGAATACGAATTGTAGCTCGCCGTTCTGGCGAGGTTGCAGAAGAGACCCCAGGTGTCAGGCAGTTCATGCCGTCAAAAGCCTGCCAATGTCTTTTGTGCAAGATTTTAGAATTTTCATAATATAACCCATATTATTTGACATTTTGTTATTTATCAGCAATTTTAGTATTGGAAAGTTTTGATTTTACGTAGGTTGCAGAAGAAACCCCAGGTGTCAGGCAGTTCATGCCGTCAAAAGCCCCCCAATGTCTTTTGTGCAAGATTTTGAGTTCAGTATAAACTTATAACTAATTTATTTATTTATTATTATTATTTAAAACATTTTAGATGAATACGGATTGTAGCTCGCCGTTCTGGCGAGGTTGCAGAAGAGACCCCAGGTGTCAGGCAGTTCATGCCGTCAAAATCCCGCCAATGTCTTTTGTGCAAGATTTTAGAATTTTTATAATATAACCCATATTATTTGACATTTTGTTATTTATCAGCAATTTTAGTATTGGAAAGTTTTGATTTTACGTAGGTTGCAGAAGAAACCCCAGGTGTCAGGCAGTTCATGCCGTCAAAAGCCCCCCAATGTCTTTTGTGCAAGATTTTGAGTTCAGTATAAACTTATAACTAATTTATTTATTATTATTATTTAAAACATTTTAGATGAATACGGATTGTAGCTCGCCGTTCTGGCGAGGTTGCAGAAGAGACCCCAGGTGTCAGGCAGTTCATGCCGTCAAAAGCCCACCAATGTCTTTTGTGCAAGATTTTGAGTTCAGTATAAACCTATAACTAATTTATTTATTATTATTATTTAAAACATTTTAGATGAATGCGGATTGTAGCTCGCCGTTCTGGCGAGGTTGCAGAAGAGACCCCAGGTGTCAGGCAGTTCATGCCGTCAAAAGCCTGCCAATGTCTTTTGTGCAAGATTTTAGAATTTTCATAATATAACCCATATTATTTGACATTTTGTTATTTATCAGCAATTTTAGTATTGGAAAGTTTTGATTTTACGTAGGTTGCAGAAGAAACCCCAGGTGTCAGGCAGTTCATGCCGTCAAAAGCCCGCCAATGTCTTTTGTGCAAGATTTTGAGTTCAGTATAAACTTATAACTAATTTATTTATTTATTATTATTATTTAAAACATTTTAGATGAATACGGATTGTAGCTCGCCGTTCTGGCGAGGTTGCAGAAGAAACCCCAGGTGTCAGGCAGTTCATGCCGTCAAAAGCCCGCCAATGTCTTTTGTGCAAGATTTTAGAATTTTCATAATATAACCCATATTATTTGACATTTTGTTATTTATCAGCAATTTTAGTATTGGAAAGTTTTGATTTTACGTAGGTTGCAGAAGAAACCCCAGGTGTCAGGCAGTTCATGCCGTCAAAAGCCCCCCAATGTCTTTTGTGCAAGATTTTGAGTTCAGTATAAACTTATAACTAATTTATTTATTATTATTATTTAAAACATTTTAGATGAATACGGATTGTAGCTCGCCGTTCTGGCGAGGTTGCAGAAGAGACCCCAGGTGTCAGGCAGTTCATGCCGTCAAAAGCCCACCAATGTCTTTTGGCAAGATTTTGAGTTCAGTATAAACTTATAACTAATTTATTTATTATTATTATTTAAAACATTTTAGATGAATACGGATTGTAGCTCGCCGTTCTGGCGAGGTTGCAGAAGAGACCCCAGGTGTCAGGCAGTTCATGCCGTCAAAAGCCCGCCAATGTCTTTTGTGCAAGATTTTGAGTTCAGTATAAACTTATAACTAATTTATTTATTATTATTATTTAAAACATTTTAGATGAATACGAATTGTAGCTCGCCGTTCTGGCGAGGTTGCAGAAGAGACCCCAGGTGTCAGGCAGTTCATGCCGTCAAAAGCCTGCCAATGTCTTTTGTGCAAGATTTTAGAATTTTCATAATATAACCCATATTATTTGACATTTTGTTATTTATCAGCAATTTTAGTATTGGAAAGTTTTGATTTTACGTAGGTTGCAGAAGAAACCCCAGGTGTCAGGCAGTTCATGCCGTCAAAAGCCCGCCAATGTCTTTTGTGCAAGATTTTGAGTTCAGTATAAACTTATAACTAATTTATTTATTTATTATTATTATTTAAAACATTTTAGATGAATACGGATTGTAGCTCGCCGTTCTGGCGAGGTTGCAGAAGAGACCCCAGGTGTCAGGCAGTTCATGCCGTCAAAAGCCCGCCAATGTCTTTTGTGCAAGATTTTAGAATTTTCATAATATAACCCATATTATTTGACATTTTGTTATTTATCAGCAATTTTAGTATTGGAAAGTTTTGATTTTACGTAGGTTGCAGAAGAAACCCCAGGTGTCAGGCAGTTCATGCCGTCAAAAGCCCCCCAATGTCTTTTGTGCAAGATTTTGAGTTCAGTATAAACTTATAACTAATTTATTTATTATTATTATTTAAAACATTTTAGATGAATACGGATTGTAGCTCGCCGTTCTGGCGAGGTTGCAGAAGAGACCCCAGGTGTCAGGCAGTTCATGCCGTCAAAAGCCCACCAATGTCTTTTGTGCAAGATTTTGAGTTCAGTATAAACTTTTAACTAATTTATTTATTATTATTATTTAAAACATTTTAGATGAATACGGATTGTAGCTCGCCGTTCTGGCGAGGTTGCAGAAGAGACCCCAGGTGTCAGGCAGTTCATGCCGTCAAAAGCCTGCCAATGTCTTTTGTGCAAGATTTTAGAATTTTCATAATATAACCCATATTATTTGACATTTTGTTATTTATCAGCAATTTTAGTATTGGAAAGTTTTGATTTTACGTAGGTTGCAGAATAAAACCCCAGGTGTCAGGCAGTTAATGCCGTCAAAAGCCCGCCAATGTCTTTTGTGCAAGATTTTGAGTTCAGTATAAACTTATAACTAATTTATTTATTTATTATTATTATTTAAAACATTTTAGATGAATACGGATTGTAGCTCGCCGTTCTGGCGAGGTTGCAGAAGAGACCCCAGGTGTCAGGCAGTTCATGCCGTCAAAAGCCCGCCAATGTCTTTTGTGCAAGATTTTAGAATTTTCATAATATAACCCATATTATTTCACATTTTGTTATTTATCAGCAATTTTAGTATTGGAAAGTTTTGATTTTACGTAGGTTGCAGAAGAGACCCCAGGTGTCAGGCAGTTCATGCCGTCAAAAGCCTGCCAATGTCTTTTGTGCAAGATTTTAGAATTTTCATAATATAACCCATATTATTTGACATTTTGTTATTTATCAGCAATTTTAGTATTGGAAAGTTTTGATTTTACGTAGGTTGCAGAAGAAACCCCAGGTGTCAGGCAGTTCATGCCGTCAAAAGCCCGCCAATGTCTTTTGTGCAAGATTTTGAGTTCAGTATAAACTTATAACTAATTTATTTATTTATTATTATTATTTAAAACATTTTAGATGAATACGGATTGTAGCTCACCGTTCTGGCGAGGTTGCAGAAGAGACCCCAGGTGTCAGGCAGTTCATGCCGTCAAAAGCCCGCCAATGTATTTTGTGCAAGATTTTAGAATTTTCATAATATAACCCATATTATTTGACATTTTGTTATTTATCAGCAATTTTAGTATTGGAAAGTTTTGATTTTACGTAGGTTGCAGAAGAAACCCCAGGTGTCAGGCAGTTCATGCCGTCAAAAGCCCCCCAATGTCTTTTGTGCAAGATTTTGAGTTCAGTATAAACTTATAACTAATTTATTTATTATTATTATTTAAAACATTTTAGATGAATACGGATTGTAGCTCGCCGTTCTGCCGAGGTTGCAGAAGAGACCCCAGGTGTCAGGCAGTTCATGCCGTCAAAAGCCCGCCAATGTCTTTTGTGCAAGATTTTGAGTTCAGTATAAACTTATAACTAATTTATTTATTATTATTATTTAAAACATTTTAGATGAATACGGATTGTAGCTCGCCGTTCTGGCGAGGTTGCAGAAGAGACCCCAGGTGTCAGGCAGTTCATGCCGTCAAAAGCCCGCCAATGTCTTTTGTGCAAGATTTTGAGTTCAGTATAAACTTATAACTAATTTATTTATTATTATTATTTAAAACATTTTAGATGAATACGGATTGTAGCTCGCCGTTCTGGCGAGGTTGCAGAAGAGACCCCAGGTGTCAGGCAGTTCATGCCGTCAAAAGCCTGCCAATGTCTTTTGTGCAAGATTTTAGAATTTTCATAATATAACCCATATTATTTGACATTTTGTTATTTATCAGCAATTTTAGTATTGGAAAGTTTTGATTTTACGTAGGTTGCAGAAGAAACCCCAGGTGTCAGGCAGTTCATGCCGTCAAAAGCCCGCCAATGTCTTTTGTGCAAGATTTTGAGTTCAGTATAAACTTATAACTAATTTATTTATTATTATTATTTAAAACATTTTAGATGAATACGGATTGTAGCTCGCCGTTCTGGCGAGGTTGCAGAAGAGACCCCAGGTGTCAGGCAGTTCATGCCGTCAAAAGCCCGCCAATGTCTTTTGTGCAAGATTTTGAGTTCAGTATAAACTTATAACTAATTTATTTATTATTATTATTTAAAACATTTTAGATGAATACGGATTGTAGCTCGCCGTTCTGGCGAGGTTGCAGAAGAGACCCCAGGTGTCAGGCAGTTCATGCCGTCAAAAGCCTGCCAATGTCTTTTGTGCAAGATTTTAGAATTTTCATAATATAACCCATATTATTTGACATTTTGTTATTTATCAGCAATTTTAGTATTGGAAAGTTTTGATTTTACGTAGGTTGCAGAAGAAACCCCAGGTGTCAGGCAGTTCATGCCGTCAAAAGCCCGCCAATGTCTTTTGTGCAAGATTTTGAGTTCAGTATAAACTTATAACTAATTTATTTATTTATTATTATTTTTTTAAAACATTTTAGATGAATACGGATTGTAGCTCGCCGTTCTGGCGAGGTTGCAGAAGAGACCCCAGGTGTCAGGCAGTTCATGCCGTCAAAAGCCCGCCAATGTCTTTTGTGCAAGATTTTAGAATTTTCATAATATAACACATATTATTTGACATTTTGTTATTTATCAGCAATTTTAGTATTGGAAAGTTTTGATTTTACGTAGGTTGCAGAAGAAACCCCAGGTGTCAGGCAGTTCATGCCGTCAAAAGCCCCCCAATGTCTTTTGTGCAAGATTTTGAGTTCAGTATAAACTTATAACTAATTTATTTATTATTATTATTTAAAACATTTTAGATGAATACGGATTGTAGCTCGCCGTTCTGGCGAGGTTGCAGAAGAGACCCCAGGTGTCAGGCAGTTCATGCCGTCAAAAGCCCACCAATGTCTTTTGTGCAAGATTTTGAGTTCAGTATAAACTTATAACTAATTTATTTATTATTATTATTTAAAACATTTTAGATGAATACGGATTGTAGCTCGCCGTTCTGGCGAGGTTGCAGAAGAGACCCCAGATGTCAGGCAGTTCATGCCGTCAAAAGCCTGCCAATGTCTTTTGTGCAAGATTTTAGAATTTTCATAATATAACCCATATTATTTGACATTTTGTTATTTATCAGCAATTTTAGTATTGGAAAGTTTTGATTTTACGTAGGTTGCAGAAGAAACCCCAGGTGTCAGGCAGTTCATGCCGTCAAAAGCCCGCCAATGTCTTTTGTGCAAGATTTTGAGTTCAGTATAAACTTATAACTAATTTATTTATTTATTATTATTATTTAAAACATTTTAGATGAATACGGATTGTAGCTCGCCGTTCTGGCGAGGTTGCAGAAGAGACCCCAGGTGTCAGGCAGTTCACGCCGTCAAAAGCCCGCCAATGTCTTTTGTGCAAGATTTTAGAATTTTCATAATATAACCCATATTATTTGACATTTTGTTATTTACCAGCAATTTTAGTATTGGAAAGTTTTGATTTTACGTAGGTTGCAGAAGAAACCCCAGGTGTCAGGCAGTTCATGCCGTCAAAAGCCCCCCAATGTCTTTTGTGCAAGATTTTGAGTTCAGTATAAACTTATAACTAATTTATTTATTATTATTATTTAAAACATTTTAGATGAATACGGATTGTAGCTCGCCGTTCTGGCGAGGTTGCAGAAGAGACCCCAGGTGTCAGGCAGTTCATGCCGTTAAAGGCCCGCCAATGTCTTTTGTGCAAGATTTTAGAATTTTCATAATATAACCCATATTATTTGACATTTTGTTATTTATCAGCAATTTTAGTATTGGAAAGTTTTGATTTTACGTAGGTTGCAGAAGAAACCCCAGGTGTCAGGCAGTTCATGCCGTCAAAAGCCCCCCAATGTCTTTTGTGCAAGATTTTGAGTTCAGTATAAACTTATAACTAATTTATTTATTATTATTATTTAAAACATTTTAGATGAATACGGATTGTAGCTCGCCGTTCTGGCGAGGTTGCAGAAGAGACCCCAGGTGTCAGGCAGTTCATGCCGTCAAAAGCCCGCCAATGTCTTTTGTGCAAGATTTTGAGTTCAGTATAAACTTATAACTAATTTATTTATTATTATTATTTAAAACATTTTAGATGAATACGGATTGTAGCTCGCCGTTCTGGCGAGGTTGCAGAAGAGACCCCAGGTGTCAGGCAGTTCATGCCGTCAAAAGCCCGCCAATGTCTTTTGTGCAAGATTTTGAGTTCAGTATAAACTTATAACTAATTTATTTATTATTATTATTTAAAACATTTTAGATGAATACGGATTGTAGCTCGCCGTTCTGGCGAGGTTGCAGAAGAGACCCCAGGTGTCAGGCAGTTCATGCCGTCAAAAGCCTGCCAATGTCTTTTGTGCAAGATTTTAGAATTTTCATAATATAACCCATATTATTTGACATTTTGTTATTTATCAGCAATTTTAGTATTGGAAAGTTTTGATTTTACGTAGGTTGCAGAAGAAACCCCAGGTGTCAGGCAGTTCATGCCGTCAAAAGCCCGCCAATGTCTTTTGTGCAAGATTTTGAGTTCAGTATAAACTTATAACTAATTTATTTATTATTATTATTTAAAACATTTTAGATGAATACGGATTGTAGCTCGCCGTTCTGGCGAGGTTGCAGAAGAGATCCCAGGTGTCAGGCAGTTCATGCCGTCAAAAGCCCGCCAATGTCTTTTGTGCAAGATTTTGAGTTCAGTATAAACTTATAACTAATTTATTTATTATTATTATTTAAAACATTTTAGATGAATACGGATTGTAGCTCGCCGTTCTAGCGAGGTTGCAGAAGAGACCCCAGGTGTCAGGCAGTTCATGCCGTCAAAAGCCTGCCAATGTCTTTTGTGCAAGATTTTAGAATTTTCATAATATAACCCATATTATTTGACATTTTGTTATTTATCAGCAATTTTAGTATTGGAAAGTTTTGATTTTACGTAGGTTGCAGAAGAAACCCCAGGTGTCAGGCAGTTCATGCCGTCAAAAGCCCGCCAATGTCTTTTGTGCAAGATTTTGAGTTCAGTATAAACTTATAACTAATTTATTTATTTATTATTATTTTTTTAAAACATTTTAGATGAATACGGATTGTAGCTCGCCGTTCTCGCGAGGTTGCAGAAGAGACCCCAGGTGTCAGGCAGTTCATGCCGTCAAAAGCCCGCCAATGTCTTTTGTGCAAGATTTTAGAATTTTCATAATATAACCCATATTATTTGACATTTTGTTATTTATCAGCAATTTTAGTATTGGAAAGTTTTGATTTTACGTAGGTTGCAGAAGAAACCCCAGGTGTCAGGCAGTTCATGCCGTCAAAAGCCCCCCAATGTCTTTTGTGCAAGATTTTGAGTTCAGTATAAACTTATAACTAATTTATTTATTATTATTATTTAAAACATTTTAGATGAATACGGATTGTAGCTCGCCGTTCTGGCGAGGTTGCAGAAGAGACCCCAGGTGTCAGGCAGTTCATGCCGTCAAAAGCCCACCAATGTCTTTTGTGCAAGATTTTGAGTTCAGTATAAACTTATAACTAATTTATTTATTATTATTATTTAAAACATTTTAGATGAATACGGATTGTAGCTCGCCGTTCTGGCGAGGTTGCAGAAGAGACCCCAGGTGTCAGGCAGTTCATGCCGTCAAAAGCCTGCCAATGTCTTTTGTGCAAGATTTTAGAATTTTCATAATATAATCCATATTATTTGACATTTTGTTATTTATCAGCAATTTTAGTATTGGAAAGTTTTGATTTTACGTAGGTTGCAGAAGAAACCCCAGGTGTCAGGCAGTTCATGCCGTCAAAAGCCCGCCAATGTCTTTTGTGCAAGATTTTGAGTTCAGTATAAACTTATAACTAATTTATTTATTTATTATTATTATTTAAAACATTTTAGATGAATACGGATTGTAGCTCGCCGTTCTGGCGAGGTTGCAGAAGAGACCCCAGGTGTCAGGCAGTTCATGCCGTCAAAAGCCCGCCAATGTCTTTTGTGCAAGATTTTAGAATTTTCATAATATAACCCATATTATTTGTCATTTTGTTATTTACCAGCAATTTTAGTATTGGAAAGTTTTGATTTTACGTAGGTTGCAGAAGAAACCCCAGGTGTCAGGCAGTTCATGCCGTCAAAAGCCCCCCAATGTCTTTTGTGCAAGATTTTGAGTTCAGTATAAACTTATAACTAATTTATTTATTATTATTATTTAAAACATTTTAGATGAATACGGATTGTAGCTCGCCGTTCTGGCGAGGTTGCAGAAGAGACCCCAGGTGTCAGGCAGTTCATGCCGTCAAAAGCCCACCAATATCTTTTGTGCAAGATTTTGAGTTCAGTATAAACTTATAACTAATTTATTTATTATTATTATTTAAAACATTTTAGATGAATACGGATTGTAGCTCGCCGTTCTGGCGAGGTTGCAGAAGAGACCCCAGGTGTCAGGCAGTTCATGCCGTCAAAAGCCTGCCAATGTCTTTTGTGCAAGATTTTAGAATTTTCATAATATAACCCATATTATTTGACATTTTGTTATTTATCAGCAATTTTAGTATTGGAAAGTTTTGATTTTACGTAGGTTGCAGAAGAAACCCCAGGTGTCAGGCAGTTCATGCCGTCAAAAGCCCGCCAATGTCTTTTGTGCAAGATTTTGAGTTCAGTATAAACTTATAACTAATTTATTTATTTATTATTATTATTTAAAACATTTTAGATGAATACGGATTGTAGCTCGCCGTTCTGGCGAGGTTGCAGAAGAGACCCCAGGTGTCAGGCAGTTCATGCCGTCAAAAGCCCGCCAATGTCTTTTGTGCAAGATTTTAGAATTTTCATAATATAACCCATATTATTTGACATTTTGTTATTTATCAGCAATTTTAGTATTGGAAAGTTTTGATTTTACGTAGGTTGCAGAAGAAACCCCAGGTGTCAGGCAGTTCATGCCGTCAAAAGCCCCCCAATGTCTTTTGTGCAAGATTTTGAGTTCAGTATAAACTTATAACTAATTTATTTATTATTATTATTTAAAACATTTTAGATGAATACGGATTGTAGCTCGCCGTTCTGGCGAGGTTGCAGAAGAGACCCCAGGTGTCAGGCAGTTCATGCCGTCAAAAGCCCACCAATGTCTTTTGTGCAAGATTTTGAGTTCAGTATAAACTTATAACTAATTTATTTATTATTATTATTTAAAACATTTTAGATGAATACGGATTGTAGCTCGCCGTTCTGGCGAGGTTGCAGAAGAGACCCCAGGTGTCAGGCAGTTCATGCCGTCAAAAGCCTGCCAATGTCTTTTGTGCAAGATTTTAGAATTTTCATAATATAACCCATATTATTTGACATTTTGTTATTTATCAGCAATTTTAGTATTGGAAAGTTTTGATTTTACGTAGGTTGCAGAAGAAACCCCAGGTGTCAGGCAGTTCATGCCGTCAAAAGCCCGCCAATGTCTTTTGTGCAAGATTTTGAGTTCAGTATAAACTTATAACTAATTTATTTATTATTATTATTTAAAACATTTTAGATGAATACGGATTGTAGCTCGCCGTTCTGGCGAGGTTGCAGAAGAGACCCCAGGTGTCAGGCAATTCATGCCGTCAAAAGCCCGCCAATGTCTTTTGTGCAAGATTTTGAGTTCAGTATAAACTTATAACTAATTTATTTATTATTATTATTTAAAACATTTTAGATGAATACGGATTGTAGCTCGCCGTTCTGGCGAGGTTGCAGAAGAGACCCCAGGTGTCAGGCAGTTCATGCCGTCAAAAGCCTGCCAATGTCTTTTGTGCAAGATTTTAGAATTTTCATAATATAACCCATATTATTTGACATTTTGTTATTTATCAGCAATTTTAGTATTGGAAAGTTTTGATTTTACGTAGGTTGCAGAAGAAACCCCAGGTGTCAGGCAGTTCATGCCGTCAAAAGCCCGCCAATGTCTTTTGTGCAAGATTTTGAGTTCAGTATAAACTTATAACTAATTTATTTATTTATTATTATTATTTAAAACATTTTAGATAAATACGGATTGTAGCTCGCCGTTCTGGCGAGGTTGCAGAAGAGACCCCAGGTGTCAGGCAGTTCATGCCGTCAAAAGCCCGCCAATGTCTTTTGTGCAAGATTTTAGAATTTTCATAATATAACCCATATTATTTGACATTTTGTTATTTATCAGCAATTTTAGTATTGGAAAGTTTTGATTTTACGTAGGTTGCAGAAGAAACCCCAGGTGTCAGGCAGTTCATGCCGTCAAAAGCCCCCCAATGTCTTTTGTGCAAGATTTTGAGTTCAGTATAAACTTATAACTAATTTATTTATTCTTATTATTTAAAACATTTTAGATGAATACGGATTGTAGCTCGCCGTTCTGGCGAGGTTGCAGAAGAGAGCCCAGGTGTCAGGCAGTTCATGCCGTCAAAAGCCCGCCAATGTCTTTTGTGCAAGATTTTGAGTTCAGTATAAACTTATAACTAATTTATTTATTATTATTATTTAAAACATTTTAGATGAATACGGATTGTAGCTCGCCGTTCTGGCGAGGTTGCAGAAGAGACCCCAGGTGTCAGGCAGTTCATGCCGTCAAAAGCCCGCCAATGTCTTTTGTGCAAGATTTTGAGTTCAGTATAAACTTATAACTAATTTATTTATTATTATTATTTAAAACATTTTAGATGAATACGGATTGTAGCTCGCTGTTCTGGCGAGGTTGCAGAAGAGACCCCAGGTGTCAGGCAGTTCATGCCGTCAAAAGCCTGCCAATGTCTTTTGTGCAATATTTTAGAATTTTCATAATATAACCCATATTATTTGACATTTTGTTATTTATCAGCAATTTTAGTATTGGAAAGTTTTGATTTTACGTAGGTTGCAGAAGAAACCCCAGGTGTCAGGCAGTTCATGCCGTCAAAAGCCCGCCAATGTCTTTTGTGCAAGATTTTGAGTTCAGTATAAACTTATAACTAATTTATTTATTATTATTATTTAAAACATTTTAGATGAATACGGATTGTAGCTCGCCGTTCTGGCGAGGTTGCAGAAGAGACCCCAGGTGTCAGGCAGTTCATGCCGTCAAAAGCCCGCCAATGTCTTTTGTGCAAGGTTTTGAGTTCAGTATAAACTTATAACTAATTTATTTATTATTATTATTTAAAACATTTTAGATGAATACGGATTGTAGCTCGCCGTTCTGGCGAGGTTGCAGAAGAGACCCCAGGTGTCAGGCAGTTCATGCCGTCAAAAGCCTGCCAATGTCTTTTGTGCAAGATTTTAGAATTTTCATAATATAACCCATATTATTTGACATTTTGTTATTTATCAGCAATTTTAGTATTGGAAAGTTTTGATTTTACGTAGGTTGCAGAAGAAACCCCAGGTGTCAGGCAGTTCATGCCGTCAAAAGCCCGCCAATGTCTTTTGTGCAAGATTTTGAGTTCAGTATAAACTTATAACTAATTTATTTATTTATTATTATTTTTTTAAAACATTTTAGATGAATACGGATTGTAGCTCGCCGTTCTGGCGAGGTTGCAGAAGAGACCCCAGGTGTCAGGCAGTTCATGCCGTCAAAAGCCCGCCAATGTCTTTTGTGCAAGATTTTAGAATTTTCATAATATAACCCATATTATTTGACATTTTGTTATTTATCAGCAATTTTAGTATTGGAAAGTTTTGATTTTACGTAGGTTGCAGAAGAAACCCCAGGTGTCATGCAGTCCATGCCGTCAAAAGCCCCCCAATGTCTTTTGTGCAAGATTTTGAGTTCAGTATAAACTTATAACTAATTTATTTATTATTATTATTTAAAACATTTTAGATGAATACGGATTGTAGCTCGCCTTTCTGGCGAGGTTGCAGAAGAGACCCCAGGTGTCAGGCAGTTCATGCCGTCAAAAGCCCACCAATGTCTTTTGTGCAAGATTTTGAGTTCAGTATAAACTTATAACTAATTTATTTATTATTATTATTTAAAACATTTTAGATGAATACGGACTGTAGCTCGCCGTTCTGGCGAGGTTGCAGAAGAGACCCCAGGTGTCAGACAGTTCATGCCGTCAAAAGCCTGCCAATGTCTTTTGTGCAAGATTTTAGAATTTTCATAATATAACCCATATTATTTGACATTTTGTTATTTATCAGCAATTTTAGTATTGGAAAGTTTTGATTTTACGTAGGTTGCAGAAGAAACCCCAGGTGTCAGGCAGTTCATGCCGTCAAAAGCCCGCCAATGTCTTTTGTGCAAGATTTTGAGTTCAGTATAAACTTATAACTAATTTATTTATTTATTATTATTATTTAAAACATTTTAGATGAATACGGATTGTAGCTCGCCGTTCTGGCGAGGTTGCAGAAGAGACCCCAGGTGTCAGGCAGTTCATGCCGTCAAAAGCCCGCCAATGTCTTTTGTGCAAGATTTTAGAATTTTCATAATATAACCCATATTATTTGACATTTTGTTATTTATCAGCAATTTTAGTATTGGAAAGTTTTGATTTTACGTAGGTTGCAGAAGAAACCCCAGGTGTCAGGCAGTTCATGCCGTCAAAAGCCCGCCAATGTCTTTTGTGCAAGATTTTGAGTTCAGTATAAACTTATAACTAATTTATTTATTATTATTATTTAAAACATTTTAGATGAATACGGATTGTAGCTCGCCGTTCTGGCGAGGTTGCAGAAGAGATCCCAGGTGTCAGGCAGTTCATGCCGTCAAAAGCCCGCCAATGTCTTTTGTGCAAGATTTTGAGTTCAGTATAAACTTATAACTAATTTATTTATTATTATTATTTAAAACATTTTAGATGAATACGGATTGTAGCTCGCCGTTCTGGCGAGGTTGCAGAAGAGACCCCAGGTGTCAGGCAGTTCATGCCGTCAAAAGCCTGCCAATGTCTTTTGTGCAAGATTTTAGAATTTTCATAATATAACCCATATTATTTGACATTTTGTTATTTATCAGCAATTTTAGTATTGGAAAGTTTTGATTTTACGTAGGTTGCAGAAGAAACCCCAGGTGTCAGGCAGTTCATGCCGTCAAAAGCCCGCCAATGTCTTTTGTGCAAGATTTTGAGTTCAGTATAAACTTATAACTAATTTATTTATTTATTATTATTTTTTTAAAACATTTTAGATGAATACGGATTGTAGCTCGCCGTTCTCGCGAGGTTGCAGAAGAGACCCCAGGTGTCAGGCAGTTCATGCCGTCAAAAGCCCGCCAATGTCTTTTGTGCAAGATTTTAGAATTTTCATAATATAACCCATATTATTTGACATTTTGTTATTTATCAGCAATTTTAGTATTGGAAAGTTTTGATTTTACGTAGGTTGCAGAAGAAACCCCAGGTGTCAGGCAGTTCATGCCGTCAAAAGCCCCCCAATGTCTTTTGTGCAAGATTTTGAGTTCAGTATAAACTTATAACTAATTTATTTATTATTATTATTTAAAACATTTTAGATGAATACGGATTGTAGCTCGCCGTTCTGGCGAGGTTGCAGAAGAGACCCCAGGTGTCAGGCAGTTCATGCCGTCAAAAGCCCACCAATGTCTTTTGTGCAAGATTTTGAGTTCAGTATAAACTTATAACTAATTTATTTATTATTATTATTTAAAACATTTTAGATGAATACGGATTGTAGCTCGCCGTTCTGGCGAGGTTGCAGAAGAGACCCCAGGTGTCAGGCAGTTCATGCCGTCAAAAGCCTGCCAATGTCTTTTGTGCAAGATTTTAGAATTTTCATAATATAATCCATATTATTTGACATTTTGTTATTTATCAGCAATTTTAGTATTGGAAAGTTTTGATTTTACGTAGGTTGCAGAAGAAACCCCAGGTGTCAGGCAGTTCATGCCGTCAAAAGCCCGCCAATGTCTTTTGTGCAAGATTTTGAGTTCAGTATAAACTTATAACTAATTTATTTATTTATTATTATTATTTAAAACATTTTAGATGAATACGGATTGTAGCTCGCCGTTCTGGCGAGGTTGCAGAAGAGACCCCAGGTGTCAGGCAATTCATGCCGTCAAAAGCCCGCCAATGTCTTTTGTGCAAGATTTTAGAATTTTCATAATATAACCCATATTATTTGACATTTTGTTATTTATCAGCAATTTTAGTATTGGAAAGTTTTGATTTTACGTAGGTTGCAGAAGAAACCCCAGGTGTCAGGCAGTTCATGCCGTCAAAAGCCCCCCAATGTCTTTTGTGCAAGATTTTGAGTTCAGTATAAACTTATAACTAATTTATTTATTATTATTATTTAAAACATTTTAGATGAATACGGATTGTAGCTCGCCGTTCTGGCGAGGTTGCAGAAGAGACCCCAGGTGTCAGGCAGTTCATGCCGTCAAAAGCCCACCAATGTCTTTTGTGCAAGATTTTGAGTTCAGTATAAACTTATAACTAATTTATTTATTATTATTATTTAAAACATTTTAGATGAATACGGATTGTAGCTCGCCGTTCTGGCGAGGTTGCAGAAGAGACCCCAGGTGTCAGGCAGTTCATGCCGTCAAAAGCCCGCCAATGTCTTTTGTGCAAGATTTTAGAATTTTCATAATATAACCCATATTATTTGACATTTTGTTATTTATCAGCAATTTTAGTATTGGAAAGTTTTGATTTTACGTAGGTTGCAGAAGAAACCCCAGGTGTCAGGCAGTTCATGCCGTCAAAAGCCCCCCAATGTCTTTTGTGCAAGATTTTGAGTTCAGTATAAACTTATAACTAATTTATTTATTATTATTATTTAAAACATTTTAGATGAATACGGATTGTAGCTCGCCGTTCTGGCGAGGTTGCAGAAGAGACCCCAGGTGTCAGGCAGTTCATGCCGTCAAAAGCCCACCAATGTCTTTTGTGCAAGATTTTGAGTTCAGTATAAACTTATAACTAATTTATTTATTATTATTATTTAAAACATTTTAGATGAATACGGATTGTAGCTCGCCGTTCTGGCGAGGTTGCAGAAGAGACCCCAGGTGTCAGGCAGTTCATGCCGTCAAAAGCCTGCCAATGTCTTTTGTGCAAGATTTTAGAATTTTCATAATATAACCCATATTATTTGACATTTTGTTATTTATCAGCAATTTTAGTATTGGAAAGTTTTGATTTTACGTAGGTTGCAGAAGAAACCCCAGGTGTCAGGCAGTTCATGCCGTCAAAAGCCCGCCAATGTCTTTTGTGCAAGATTTTGAGTTCAGTATAAACTTATAACTAATTTATTTATTATTATTATTTAAAACATTTTAGATGAATACGGATTGTAGCTCGCCGTTCTGGCGAGGTTGCAGAAGAGACCCCAGGTGTCAGGCAATTCATGCCGTCAAAAGCCCGCCAATGTCTTTTGTGCAAGATTTTGAGTTCAGTATAAACTTATAACTAATTTATTTATTATTATTATTTAAAACATTTTAGATGAATACGGATTGTAGCTCGCCGTTCTGGCGAGGTTGCAGAAGAGACCCCAGGTGTCAGGCAGTTCATGCCGTCAAAAGCCTGCCAATGTCTTTTGTGCAAGATTTTAGAATTTTCATAATATAACCCATATTATTTGACATTTTGTTATTTATCAGCAATTTTAGTATTGGAAAGTTTTGATTTTACGTAGGTTGCAGAAGAAACCCCAGGTGTCAGGCAGTTCATGCCGTCAAAAGCCCGCCAATGTCTTTTGTGCAAGATTTTGAGTTCAGTATAAACTTATAACTAATTTATTTATTTATTATTATTATTTAAAACATTTTAGATGAATACGGATTGTAGCTCGCCGTTCTGGCGAGGTTGCAGAAGAGACCCCAGGTGTCAGGCAGTTCATGCCGTCAAAAGCCCGCCAATGTCTTTTGTGCAAGATTTTAGAATTTTCATAATATAACCCATATTATTTGACATTTTGTTATTTATCAGCAATTTTAGTATTGGAAAGTTTTGATTTTACGTAGGTTGCAGAAGAAACCCCAGGTGTCAGGCAGTTCATGCCGTCAAAAGCCCCCCAATGTCTTTTGTGCAAGATTTTGAGTTCAGTATAAACTTATAACTAATTTATTTATTATTATTATTTAAAACATTTTAGATGAATACGGATTGTAGCTCGCCGTTCTGGCGAGGTTGCAGAAGAGAGCCCAGGTGTCAGGCAGTTCATGCCGTCAAAAGCCCGCCAATGTCTTTTGTGCAAGATTTTGAGTTCAGTATAAACTTATAACTAATTTATTTATTATTATTATTTAAAACATTTTAGATGAATACGGATTGTAGCTCGCCGTTCTGGCGAGGTTGCAGAAGAGACCCCAGGTGTCAGGCAGTTCATGCCGTCAAAAGCCCGCCAATGTCTTTTGTGCAAGATTTTGAGTTCAGTATAAACTTATAACTAATTTATTTATTATTATTATTTAAAACATTTTAGATGAATACGGATTGTAGCTCGCTGTTCTGGCGAGGTTGCAGAAGAGACCCCAGGTGTCAGGCAGTTCATGCCGTCAAAAGCCTGCCAATGTCTTTTGTGCAAGATTTTAGAATTTTCATAATATAACCCATATTATTTGACATTTTGTTATTTATCAGCAATTTTAGTATTGGAAAGTTTTGATTTTACGTAGGTTGCAGAAGAAACCCCAGGTGTCAGGCAGTTCATGCCGTCAAAAGCCCGCCAATGTCTTTTGTGCAAGATTTTGAGTTCAGTATAAACTTATAACTAATTTATTTATTATTATTATTTAAAACATTTTAGATGAATACGGATTGTAGCTCGCCGTTCTGGCGAGGTTGCAGAAGAGACCCCAGGTGTCAGGCAGTTCATGCCGTCAAAAGCCCGCCAATGTCTTTTGTGCAAGATTTTGAGTTCAGTATAAACTTATAACTAATTTATTTATTATTATTATTTAAAACATTTTAGATGAATACGGATTGTAGCTCGCCGTTCTGGCGAGGTTGCAGAAGAGACCCCAGGTGTCAGGCAGTTCATGCCGTCAAAAGCCTGCCAATGTCTTTTGTGCAAGATTTTAGAATTTTCATAATATAACCCATATTATTTGACATTTTGTTATTTATCAGCAATTTTAGTATTGGAAAGTTTTGATTTTACGTAGGTTGCAGAAGAAACCCCGGGTGTCAGGCAGTTCATGCCGTCAAAAGCCCGCCAATGTCTTTTGTGCAAGATTTTGAGTTCAGTATAAACTTATAACTAATTTATTTATTTATTATTATTTTTTTAAAACATTTTAGATGAATACGGATTGTAGCTCGCCGTTCTGGCGAGGTTGCAGAAGAGACCCCAGGTGTCAGGCAGTTCATGCCGTCAAAAGCCCGCCAATGTCTTTTGTGCAAGATTTTAGAATTTTCATAATATAACCCATATTATTTGACATTTTGTTATTTATCAGCAATTTTAGTATTGGAAAGTTTTGATTTTACGTAGGTTGCAGAAGAAACCCCAGGTGTCATGCAGTCCATGCCGTCAAAAGCCCCCCAATGTCTTTTGTGCAAGATTTTGAGTTCAGTATAAACTTATAACTAATTTATTTATTATTATTATTTAAAACATTTTAGATGAATACGGATTGTAGCTCGCCGTTCTGGCGAGGTTGCAGAAGAGACCCCAGGTGTCAGGCAGTTCATGCCGTCAAAAGCCCACCAATGTCTTTTGTGCAAGATTTTGAGTTCAGTATAAACTTATAACTAATTTATTTATTATTATTATTTAAAACATTTTAGATGAATACGGACTGTAGCTCGCCGTTCTGGCGAGGTTGCAGAAGAGACCCCAGGTGTCAGACAGTTCATGCCGTCAAAAGCCTGGCAATGTCTTTTGTGCAAGATTTTAGAATTTTCATAATATAACCCATATTATTTGACATTTTGTTATTTATCAGCAATTTTAGTATTGGAAAGTTTTGATTTTACGTAGGTTGCAGAAGAAACCCCAGGTGTCAGGCAGTTCATGCCGTCAAAAGCCCGCCAATGTCTTTTGTGCAAGATTTTGAGTTCAGTATAAACTTATAACTAATTTATTTATTTATTATTATTATTTAAAACATTTTAGATGAATACGGATTGTAGCTCGCCGTTCTGGCGAGGTTGCAGAAGAGACCCCAGGTGTCAGGCAGTTCATGCCGTCAAAAGCCCGCCAATGTCTTTTGTGCAAGATTTTAGAATTTTCATAATATAACCCATATTATTTGACATTTTGTTATTTATCAGCAATTTTAGTATTGGAAAGTTTTGATTTTACGTAGGTTGCAGAAGAAACCCCAGGTGTCAGGCAGTTCATGCCGTCAAAAGCCCGCCAATGTCTTTTGTGCAAGATTTTGAGTTCAGTATAAACTTATAACTAATTTATTTATTATTATTATTTAAAACATTTTAGATGAATACGGATTGTAGCTCGCCGTTCTGGCGAGGTTGCAGAAGAGATCCCAGGTGTCAGGCAGTTCATGCCGTCAAAAGCCCGCCAATGTCTTTTGTGCAAGATTTTGAGTTCAGTATAAACTTATAACTAATTTATTTATTATTATTATTTAAAACATTTTAGATGAATACGGATTGTAGCTCGCCGTTCTGGCGAGGTTGCAGAAGAGACCCCAGGTGTCAGGCAGTTCATGCCGTCAAAAGCCTGCCAATGTCTTTTGTGCAAGATTTTAGAATTTTCATAATATAACCCATATTATTTGACATTTTGTTATTTATCAGCAATTTTAGTATTGGAAAGTTTTGATTTTACGTAGGTTGCAGAAGAAACCCCAGGTGTCAGGCAGTTCATGCCGTCAAAAGCCCGCCAATGTCTTTTGTGCAAGATTTTGAGTTCAGTATAAACTTATAACTAATTTATTTATTTATTATTATTTTTTTAAAACATTTTAGATGAATACGGATTGTAGCTCGCCGTTCTCGCGAGGTTGCAGAAGAGACCCCAGGTGTCAGGCAGTTCATGCCGTCAAAAGCCCGCCAATGTCTTTTGTGCAAGATTTTAGAATTTTCATAATATAACCCATATTATTTGACATTTTGTTATTTATCAGCAATTTTAGTATTGGAAAGTTTTGATTTTACGTAGGTTGCAGAAGAAACCCCAGGTGTCAGGCAGTTCATGCCGTCAAAAGCCCCCCAATGTCTTTTGTGCAAGATTTTGAGTTCAGTATAAACTTATAACTAATTTATTTATTATTATTATTTAAAACATTTTAGATGAATACGGATTGTAGCTCGCCGTTCTGGCGAGGTTGCAGAAGAGACCCCAGGTGTCAGGCAGGTCATGCCGTCAAAAGCCCACCAATGTCTTTTGTGCAAGATTTTGAGTTCAGTATAAACTTATAACTAATTTATTTATTATTATTATTTAAAACATTTTAGATGAATACGGATTGTAGCTCGCCGTTCTGGCGAGGTTGCAGAAGAGACCCCAGGTGTCAGGCAGTTCATGCCGTCAAAAGCCTGCCAATGTCTTTTGTGCAAGATTTTAGAATTTTCATAATATAATCCATATTATTTGACATTTTGTTATTTATCAGCAATTTTAGTATTGGAAAGTTTTGATTTTACGTAGGTTGCAGAAGAAACCCCAGGTGTCAGGCAGTTCATGCCGTCAAAAGCCCGCCAATGTCTTTTGTGCAAGATTTTGAGTTCAGTATAAACTTATAACTAATTTATTTATTTATTATTATTATTTAAAACATTTTAGATGAATACGGATTGTAGCTCGCCGTTCTGGCGAGGTTGCAGAAGAGACCCCAGGTGTCAGGCAGTTCATGCCGTCAAAAGCCCGCCAATGTCTTTTGTGCAAGATTTTAGAATTTTCATAATATAACCCATATTATTTGTCATTTTGTTATTTACCAGCAATTTTAGTATTGGAAAGTTTTGATTTTACGTAGGTTGCAGAAGAAACCCCAGGTGTCAGGCAGTTCATGCCGTCAAAAGCCCCCCAATGTCTTTTGTGCAAGATTTTGAGTTCAGTATAAACTTATAACTAATTTATTTATTATTATTATTTAAAACATTTTAGATGAATACGGATTGTAGCTCGCCGTTCTGGCGAGGTTGCAGAAGAGACCCCAGGTGTCAGGCAGTTCATGCCGTCAAAAGCCCACCAATATCTTTTGTGCAAGATTTTGAGTTCAGTATAAACTTATAACTAATTTATTTATTATTATTATTTAAAACATTTTAGATGAATACGGATTGTAGCTCGCCGTTCTGGCGAGGTTGCAGAAGAGACCCCAGGTGTCAGGCAGTTCATGCCGTCAAAAGCCTGCCAATGTCTTTTGTGCAAGATTTTAGAATTTTCATAATATAACCCATATTATTTGACATTTTGTTATTTATCAGCAATTTTAGTATTGGAAAGTTTTGATTTTACGTAGGTTGCAGAAGAAACCCCAGGTGTCAGGCAGTTCATGCCGTCAAAAGCCCGCCAATGTCTTTTGTGCAAGATTTTGAGTTCAGTATAAACTTATAACTAATTTATTTATTTATTATTATTATTTAAAACATTTTAGATGAATACGGATTGTAGCTCGCCGTTCTGGCGAGGTTGCAGAAGAGACCCCAGGTGTCAGGCAGTTCATGCCGTCAAAAGCCCGCCAATGTCTTTTGTGCAAGATTTTAGAATTTTCATAATATAACCCATATTATTTGACATTTTGTTATTTATCAGCAATTTTAGTATTGGAAAGTTTTGATTTTACGTAGGTTGCAGAAGAAACCCCAGGTGTCAGGCAGTTCATGCCGTCAAAAGCCCCCCAATGTCTTTTGTGCAAGATTTTGAGTTCAGTATAAACTTATAACTAATTTATTTATTATTATTATTTAAAACATTTTAGATGAATACGGATTGTAGCTCGCCGTTCTGGCGAGGTTGCAGAAGAGACCCCAGGTGTCAGGCAGTTCATGCCGTCAAAAGCCCACCAATGTCTTTTGTGCAAGATTTTGAGTTCAGTATAAACTTATAACTAATTTATTTATTATTATTATTTAAAACATTTTAGATGAATACGGATTGTAGCTCGCCGTTCTGGCGAGGTTGCAGAAGAGACCCCAGGTGTCAGGCAGTTCATGCCGTCAAAAGCCTGCCAATGTCTTTTGTGCAAGATTTTAGAATTTTCATAATATAACCCATATTATTTGACATTTTGTTATTTATCAGCAATTTTAGTATTGGAAAGTTTTGATTTTACGTAGGTTGCAGAAGAAACCCCAGGTGTCAGGCAGTTCATGCCGTCAAAAGCCCGCCAATGTCTTTTGTGCAAGATTTTGAGTTCAGTATAAACTTATAACTAATTTATTTATTATTATTATTTAAAACATTTTAGATGAATACGGATTGTAGCTCGCCGTTCTGGCGAGGTTGCAGAAGAGACCCCAGGTGTCAGGCAATTCATGCCGTCAAAAGCCCGCCAATGTCTTTTGTGCAAGATTTTGAGTTCAGTATAAACTTATAACTAATTTATTTATTATTATTATTTAAAACATTTTAGATGAATACGGATTGTAGCTCGCCGTTCTGGCGAGGTTGCAGAAGAGACCCCAGGTGTCAGGCAGTTCATGCCGTCAAAAGCCTGCCAATGTCTTTTGTGCAAGATTTTAGAATTTTCATAATATAACCCATATTATTTGACATTTTGTTATTTATCAGCAATTTTAGTATTGGAAAGTTTTGATTTTACGTAGGTTGCAGAAGAAACCCCAGGTGTCAGGCAGTTCATGCCGTCAAAAGCCCGCCAATGTCTTTTGTGCAAGATTTTGAGTTCAGTATAAACTTATAACTAATTTATTTATTTATTATTATTATTTAAAACATTTTAGATGAATACGGATTGTAGCTCGCCGTTCTGGCGAGGTTGCAGAAGAGACCCCAGGTGTCAGGCAGTTCATGCCGTCAAAAGCCCGCCAATGTCTTTTGTGCAAGATTTTAGAATTTTCATAATATAACCCATATTATTTGACATTTTGTTATTTATCAGCAATTTTAGTATTGGAAAGTTTTGATTTTACGTAGGTTGCAGAAGAAACCCCAGGTGTCAGGCAGTTCATGCCGTCAAAAGCCCCCCAATGTCTTTTGTGCAAGATTTTGAGTTCAGTATAAACTTATAACTAATTTATTTATTATTATTATTTAAAACATTTTAGATGAATACGGATTGTAGCTCGCCGTTCTGGCGAGGTTGCAGAAGAGAGCCCAGGTGTCAGGCAGTTCATGCCGTCAAAAGCCCGCCAATGTCTTTTGTGCAAGATTTTGAGTTCAGTATAAACTTATAACTAATTTATTTATTATTATTATTTAAAACATTTTAGATGAATACGGATTGTAGCTCGCCGTTCTGGCGAGGTTGCAGAAGAGACCCCAGGTGTCAGGCAGTTCATGCCGTCAAAAGCCCGCCAATGTCTTTTGTGCAAGATTTTGAGTTCAGTATAAACTTATAACTAATTTATTTATTATTATTATTTAAAACATTTTAGATGAATACGGATTGTAGCTCGCTGTTCTGGCGAGGTTGCAGAAGAGACCCCAGGTGTCAGGCAGTTCATGCCGTCAAAAGCCTGCCAATGTCTTTTGTGCAAGATTTTAGAATTTTCATAATATAACCCATATTATTTGACATTTTGTTATTTATCAGCAATTTTAGTATTGGAAAGTTTTGATTTTACGTAGGTTGCAGAAGAAACCCCAGGTGTCAGGCAGTTCATGCCGTCAAAAGCCCGCCAATGTCTTTTGTGCAAGATTTTGAGTTCAGTATAAACTTATAACTAATTTATTTATTATTATTATTTAAAACATTTTAGATGAATACGGATTGTAGCTCGCCGTTCTGGCTAGGTTGCAGAAGAGACCCCAGGTGTCAGGCAGTTCATGCCGTCAAAAGCCCGCCAATGTCTTTTGTGCAAGATTTTAGAATTTTCATAATATAACCCATATTATTTGACATTTTGTTATTTATCAGCAATTTTAGTATTGGAAAGTTTTGATTTTACGTAGGTTGCAGAAGAAACCCCAGGTGTCAGGCAGTTCATGCCGTCAAAAGCCCCCCAATGTCTTTTGTGCAAGATTTTGAGTTCAGTATAAACTTATAACTAATTTATTTATTATTATTATTTAAAACATTTTAGATGAATACGGATTGTAGCTCGCCGTTCTGGCGAGGTTGCAGAAGAGAGCCCAGGTGTCAGGCAGTTCATGCCGTCAAAAGCCCGCCAATGTCTTTTGTGCAAGATTTTGAGTTCAGTATAAACTTATAACTAATTTATTTATTATTATTATTTAAAACATTTTAGATGAATACGGATTGTAGCTCGCCGTTCTGGCGAGGTTGCAGAAGAGACCCCAGGTGTCAGGCAGTTCATGCCGTCAAAAGCCCACCAATATCTTTTGTGCAAGATTTTGAGTTCAGTATAAACTTATAACTAATTTATTTATTATTATTATTTAAAACATTTTAGATGAATACGGATTGTAGCTCGCCGTTCTGGCGAGGTTGCAGAAGAGACCCCAGGTGTCAGGCAGTTCATGCCGTCAAAAGCCTGCCAATGTCTTTTGTGCAAGATTTTAGAATTTTCATAATATAACCCATATTATTTGACATTTTGTTATTTATCAGCAATTTTAGTATTGGAAAGTTTTGATTTTACGTAGGTTGCAGAAGAAACCCCAGGTGTCAGGCAGTTCATGCCGTCAAAAGCCCGCCAATGTCTTTTGTGCAAGATTTTAGAATTTTCATAATATAACCCATATTATTTGTCATTTTGTTATTTACCAGCAATTTTAGTATTGGAAAGTTTTGATTTTACGTAGGTTGCAGAAGAAACCCCAGGTGTCAGGCAGTTCATGCCGTCAAAAGCCCCCCAATGTCTTTTGTGCAAGATTTTGAGTTCAGTATAAACTTATAACTAATTTATTTATTATTATTATTTAAAACATTTTAGATGAATACGGATTGTAGCTCGCCGTTCTGGCGAGGTTGCAGAAGAGACCCCAGGTGTCAGGCAGTTCATGCCGTCAAAAGCCCACCAATATCTTTTGTGCAAGATTTTGAGTTCAGTATAAACTTATAACTAATTTATTTATTATTATTATTTAAAACATTTTAGATGAATACGGATTGTAGCTCGCCGTTCTGGCGAGGTTGCAGAAGAGACCCCAGGTGTCAGGCAGTTCATGCCGTCAAAAGCCTGCCAATGTCTTTTGTGCAAGATTTTAGAATTTTCATAATATAACCCATATTATTTGACATTTTGTTATTTATCAGCAATTTTAGTATTGGAAAGTTTTGATTTTACGTAGGTTGCAGAAGAAACCCCAGGTGTCAGGCAGTTCATGCCGTCAAAAGCCCGCCAATGTCTTTTGTGCAAGATTTTGAGTTCAGTATAAACTTATAACTAATTTATTTATTTATTATTATTATTTAAAACATTTTAGATGAATACGGATTGTAGCTCGCCGTTCTGGCGAGGTTGCAGAAGAGACCCCAGGTGTCAGGCAGTTCATGCCGTCAAAAGCCCGCCAATGTCTTTTGTGCAAGATTTTAGAATTTTCATAATATAACCCATATTATTTGACATTTTGTTATTTATCAGCAATTTTAGTATTGGAAAGTTTTGATTTTACGTAGGTTGCAGAAGAAACCCCAGGTGTCAGGCAGTTCATGCCGTCAAAAGCCCCCCAATGTCTTTTGTGCAAGATTTTGAGTTCAGTATAAACTTATAACTAATTTATTTATTATTATTATTTAAAACATTTTAGATGAATACGGATTGTAGCTCGCCGTTCTGGCGAGGTTGCAGAAGAGACCCCAGGTGTCAGGCAGTTCATGCCGTCAAAAGCCCACCAATGTCTTTTGTGCAAGATTTTGAGTTCAGTATAAACTTATAACTAATTTATTTATTATTATTATTTAAAACATTTTAGATGAATACGGATTGTAGCTCGCCGTTCTGGCGAGGTTGCAGAAGAGACCCCAGGTGTCAGGCAGTTCATGCCGTCAAAAGCCCGCCAATGTCTTTTGTGCAAGATTTTAGAATTTTCATAATATAACCCATATTATTTGACATTTTGTTATTTATCAGCAATTTTAGTATTGGAAAGTTTTGATTTTACGTAGGTTGCAGAAGAAACCCCAGGTGTCAGGCAGTTCATGCCGTCAAAAGCCCCCCAATATCTTTTGTGCAAGATTTTGAGTTCAGTATAAACTTATAACTAATTTATTTATTATTATTATTTAAAACATTTTAGATGAATACGGATTGTAGCTCGCCGTTCTGGCGAGGTTGCAGAAGAGAGCCCAGGTGTCAGGCAGTTCATGCCGTCAAAAGCCCGCCAATGTCTTTTGTGCAAGATTTTGAGTTCAGTATAAACTTATAACTAATTTATTTATTATTATTATTTAAAACATTTTAGATGAATACGGATTGTAGCTCGCCGTTCTGGCGAGGTTGCAGAAGAGACCCCAGGTGTCAGGCAGTTCATGCCGTCAAAAGCCCGCCAATGTCTTTTGTGCAAGATTTTGAGTTCAGTATAAACTTATAACTAATTTATTTATTATTATTATTTAAAACATTTTAGATGAATACGGATTGTAGCTCGCTGTTCTGGCGAGGTTGCAGAAGAGACCCCAGGTGTCAGGCAGTTCATGCCGTCAAAAGCCTGCCAATGTCTTTTGTGCAAGATTTTAGAATTTTCATAATATAACCCATATTATTTGACATTTTGTTTTTTATCAGCAATTTTAGTATTGGAAAGTTTTGATTTTACGTAGGTTGCAGAAGAAACCCCAGGTGTCAGGCAGTTCATGCCGTCAAAAGCCCGCCAATGTCTTTTGTGCAAGATTTTGAGTTCAGTATAAACTTATAACTAATTTATTTATTTATTATTATTTTTTTAAAACATTTTAGATGAATACGGATTGTAGCTCGCCGTTCTCGCGAGGTTGCAGAAGAGACCCCAGGTGTCAGGCAGTTCATGCCGTCAAAAGCCCGCCAATGTCTTTTGTGCAAGATTTTAGAATTTTCATAATATAACCCATATTATTTGACATTTTGTTATTTATCAGCAATTTTAGTATTGGAAAGTTTTGATTTTACGTAGGTTGCAGAAGAAACCCCAGGTGTCAGGCAGTTCATGCCGTCAAAAGCCCCCCAATGTCTTTTGTGCAAGATTTTGAGTTCAGTATAAACTTATAACTAATTTATTTATTATTATTATTTAAAACATTTTAGATGAATACGGATTGTAGCTCGCCGTTCTGGCGAGGTTGCAGAAGAGACCCCAGGTGTCAGGCAGTTCATGCCGTCAAAAGCCCACCAATGTCTTTTGTGCAAGATTTTGAGTTCAGTATAAACTTATAACTAATTTATTTATTATTATTATTTAAAACATTTTAGATGAATACGGATTGTAGCTCGCCGTTCTGGCGAGGTTGCAGAAGAGACCCCAGGTGTCAGGCAGTTCATGCCGTCAAAAGCCTGCCAATGTCTTTTGTGCAAGATTTTAGAATTTTCATAATATAATCCATATTATTTGACATTTTGTTATTTATCAGCAATTTTAGTATTGGAAAGTTTTGATTTTACGTAGGTTGCAGAAGAAACCCCAGGTGTCAGGCAGTTCATGCCGTCAAAAGCCCGCCAATGTCTTTTGTGCAAGATTTTGAGTTCAGTATAAACTTATAACTAATTTATTTATTTATTATTATTATTTAAAACATTTTAGATGAATACGGATTGTAGCTCGCCGTTCTGGCGAGGTTGCAGAAGAGACCCCAGGTGTCAGGCAGTTCATGCCGTCAAAAGCCCGCCAATGTCTTTTGTGCAAGATTTTAGAATTTTCATAATATAACCCATATTATTTGTCATTTTGTTATTTACCAGCAATTTTAGTATTGGAAAGTTTTGATTTTACGTAGGTTGCAGAAGAAACCCCAGGTGTCAGGCAGTTCATGCCGTCAAAAGCCCCCCAATGTCTTTTGTGCAAGATTTTGAGTTCAGTATAAACTTATAACTAATTTATTTATTATTATTATTTAAAACATTTTAGATGAATACGGATTGTAGCTCGCCGTTCTGGCGAGGTTGCAGAAGAGACCCCAGGTGTCAGGCAGTTCATGCCGTCAAAAGCCCACCAATATCTTTTGTGCAAGATTTTGAGTTCAGTATAAACTTATAACTAATTTATTTATTATTATTATTTAAAACATTTTAGATGAATACGGATTGTAGCTCGCCGTTCTGGCGAGGTTGCAGAAGAGACCCCAGGTGTCAGGCAGTTCATGCCGTCAAAAGCCTGCCAATGTCTTTTGTGCAAGATTTTAGAATTTTCATAATATAACCCATATTATTTGACATTTTGTTATTTATCAGCAATTTTAGTATTGGAAAGTTTTGATTTTACGTAGGTTGCAGAAGAAACCCCAGGTGTCAGGCAGTTCATGCCGTCAAAAGCCCGCCAATGTCTTTTGTGCAAGATTTTGAGTTCAGTATAAACTTATAACTAATTTATTTATTTATTATTATTATTTAAAACATTTTAGATGAATACGGATTGTAGCTCGCCGTTCTGGCGAGGTTGCAGAAGAGACCCCAGGTGTCAGGCAGTTCATGCCGTCAAAAGCCCGCCAATGTCTTTTGTGCAAGATTTTAGAATTTTCATAATATAACCCATATTATTTGACATTTTGTTATTTATCAGCAATTTTAGTATTGGAAAGTTTTGATTTTACGTAGGTTGCAGAAGAAACCCCAGGTGTCAGGCAGTTCATGCCGTCAAAAGCCCCCCAATGTCTTTTGTGCAAGATTTTGAGTTCAGTATAAACTTATAACTAATTTATTTATTATTATTATTTAAAACATTTTAGATGAATACGGATTGTAGCTCGCCGTTCTGGCGAGGTTGCAGAAGAGACCCCAGGTGTCAGGCAGTTCATGCCGTCAAAAGCCCACCAATGTCTTTTGTGCAAGATTTTGAGTTCAGTATAAACTTATAACTAATTTATTTATTATTATTATTTAAAACATTTTAGATGAATACGGATTGTAGCTCGCCGTTCTGGCGAGGTTGCAGAAGAGACCCCAGGTGTCAGGCAGTTCATGCCGTCAAAAGCCTGCCAATGTCTTTTGTGCAAGATTTTAGAATTTTCATAATATAACCCATATTATTTGACATTTTGTTATTTATCAGCAATTTTAGTATTGGAAAGTTTTGATTTTACGTAGGTTGCAGAAGAAACCCCAGGTGTCAGGCAGTTCATGCCGTCAAAAGCCCGCCAATGTCTTTTGTGCAAGATTTTGAGTTCAGTATAAACTTATAACTAATTTATTTATTATTATTATTTAAAACATTTTAGATGAATACGGATTGTAGCTCGCCGTTCTGGCGAGGTTGCAGAAGAGACCCCAGGTGTCAGGCAATTCATGCCGTCAAAAGCCCGCCAATGTCTTTTGTGCAAGATTTTGAGTTCAGTATAAACTTATAACTAATTTATTTATTATTATTATTTAAAACATTTTAGATGAATACGGATTGTAGCTCGCCGTTCTGGCGAGGTTGCAGAAGAGACCCCAGGTGTCAGGCAGTTCATGCCGTCAAAAGCCTGCCAATGTCTTTTGTGCAAGATTTTAGAATTTTCATAATATAACCCATATTATTTGACATTTTGTTATTTATCAGCAATTTTAGTATTGGAAAGTTTTGATTTTACGTAGGTTGCAGAAGAAACCCCAGGTGTCAGGCAGTTCATGCCGTCAAAAGCCCGCCAATGTCTTTTGTGCAAGATTTTGAGTTCAGTATAAACTTATAACTAATTTATTTATTTATTATTATTATTTAAAACATTTTAGATGAATACGGATTGTAGCTCGCCGTTCTGGCGAGGTTGCAGAAGAGACCCCAGGTGTCAGGCAGTTCATGCCGTCAAAAGCCCGCCAATGTCTTTTGTGCAAGATTTTAGAATTTTCATAATATAACCCATATTATTTGACATTTTGTTATTTATCAGCAATTTTAGTATTGGAAAGTTTTGATTTTACGTAGGTTGCAGAAGAAACCCCAGGTGTCAGGCAGTTCATGCCGTCAAAAGCCCCCCAATGTCTTTTGTGCAAGATTTTGAGTTCAGTATAAACTTATAACTAATTTATTTATTATTATTATTTAAAACATTTTAGATGAATACGGATTGTAGCTCGCCGTTCTGGCGAGGTTGCAGAAGAGAGCCCAGGTGTCAGGCAGTTCATGCCGTCAAAAGCCCGCCAATGTCTTTTGTGCAAGATTTTGAGTTCAGTATAAACTTATAACTAATTTATTTATTATTATTATTTAAAACATTTTAGATGAATACGGATTGTAGCTCGCCGTTCTGGCGAGGTTGCAGAAGAGACCCCAGGTGTCAGGCAGTTCATGCCGTCAAAAGCCCGCCAATGTCTTTTGTGCAAGATTTTGAGTTCAGTATAAACTTATAACTAATTTATTTATTATTATTATTTAAAACATTTTAGATGAATACGGATTGTAGCTCGCTGTTCTGGCGAGGTTGCAGAAGAGACCCCAGGTGTCAGGCAGTTCATGCCGTCAAAAGCCTGCCAATGTCTTTTGTGCAAGATTTTAGAATTTTCATAATATAACCCATATTATTTGACATTTTGTTATTTATCAGCAATTTTAGTATTGGAAAGTTTTGATTTTACGTAGGTTGCAGAAGAAACCCCAGGTGTCAGGCAGTTCATGCCGTCAAAAGCCCGCCAATGTCTTTTGTGCAAGATTTTGAGTTCAGTATAAACTTATAACTAATTTATTTATTATTATTATTTAAAACATTTTAGATGAATACGGATTGTAGCTCGCCGTTCTGGCGAGGTTGCAGAAGAGACCCCAGGTGTCAGGCAGTTCATGCCGTCAAAAGCCCGCCAATGTCTTTTGTGCAAGATTTTGAGTTCAGTATAAACTTATAACTAATTTATTTATTATTATTATTTAAAACATTTTAGATGAATACGGATTGTAGCTCGCCGTTCTGGCGAGGTTGCAGAAGAGACCCCAGGTGTCAGGCAGTTCATGCCGTCAAAAGCCTGCCAATGTCTTTTGTGCAAGATTTTAGAATTTTCATAATATAACCCATATTATTTGACATTTTGTTATTTATCAGCAATTTTAGTATTGGAAAGTTTTGATTTTACGTAGGTTGCAGAAGAAACCCCAGGTGTCAGGCAGTTCATGCCGTCAAAAGCCCGCCAATGTCTTTTGTGCAAGATTTTGAGTTCAGTATAAACTTATAACTAATTTATTTATTTATTATTATTTTTTTAAAACATTTTAGATGAATACGGATTGTAGCTCGCCGTTCTGGCGAGGTTGCAGAAGAGACCCCAGGTGTCAGGCAGTTCATGCCGTCAAAAGCCCGCCAATGTCTTTTGTGCAAGATTTTAGAATTTTCATAATATAACCCATATTATTTGACATTTTGTTATTTATCAGCAATTTTAGTATTGGAAAGTTTTGATTTTACGTAGGTTGCAGAAGAAACCCCAGGTGTCATGCAGTCCATGCCGTCAAAAGCCCCCCAATGTCTTTTGTGCAAGATTTTGAGTTCAGTATAAACTTATAACTAATTTATTTATTATTATTATTTAAAACATTTTAGATGAATACGGATTGTAGCTCGCCGTTCTGGCGAGGTTGCAGAAGAGACCCCAGGTGTCAGGCAGTTCATGCCGTCAAAAGCCCGCCAATGTCTTTTGTGCAAGATTTTGAGTTCAGTATAAACTTATAACTAATTTATTTATTATTATTATTTAAAACATTTTAGATGAATACGGATTGTAGCTCGCCGTTCTGGCGAGGTTGCAGAAGAGACCCCAGGTGTCAGGCAGTTCATGCCGTCAAAAGCCCGCCAATGTCTTTTGTGCAAGATTTTGAGTTCAGTATAAACTTATAACTAATTTATTTATTATTATTATTTAAAACATTTTAGATGAATACGGATTGTAGCTCGCCGTTCTGGCGAGGTTGCAGAAGAGACCCCAGGTGTCAGGCAATTCATGCCGTCAAAAGCCCGCCAATGTCTTTTGTGCAAGATTTTGAGTTCAGTATAAACTTATAACTAATTTATTTATTATTATTATTTAAAACATTTTAGATGAATACGGATTGTAGCTCGCCGTTCTGGCGAGGTTGCAGAAGAGACCCCAGGTGTCAGGCAGTTCATGCCGTCAAAAGCCTGCCAATGTCTTTTGTGCAAGATTTTAGAATTTTCATAATATAACCCATATTATTTGACATTTTGTTATTTATCAGCAATTTTAGTATTGGAAAGTTTTGATTTTACGTAGGTTGCAGAAGAAACCCCAGGTGTCAGGCAGTTCATGCCGTCAAAAGCCCGCCAATGTCTTTTGTGCAAGATTTTGAGTTCAGTATAAACTTATAACTAATTTATTTATTTATTATTATTATTTAAAACATTTTAGATGAATACGGATTGTAGCTCGCCGTTCTGGCGAGGTTGCAGAAGAGACCCCAGGTGTCAGGCAGTTCATGCCGTCAAAAGCCCGCCAATGTCTTTTGTGCAAGATTTTAGAATTTTCATAATATAACCCATATTATTTGACATTTTGTTATTTATCAGCAATTTTAGTATTGGAAAGTTTTGATTTTACGTAGGTTGCAGAAGAAACCCCAGGTGTCAGGCAGTTCATGCCGTCAAAAGCCCCCCAATGTCTTTTGTGCAAGATTTTGAGTTCAGTATAAACTTATAACTAATTTATTTATTATTATTATTTAAAACATTTTAGATGAATACGGATTGTAGCTCGCCGTTCTGGCGAGGTTGCAGAAGAGAGCCCAGGTGTCAGGCAGTTCATGCCGTCAAAAGCCCGCCAATGTCTTTTGTGCAAGATTTTGAGTTCAGTATAAACTTATAACTAATTTATTTATTATTATTATTTAAAACATTTTAGATGAATACGGATTGTAGCTCGCCGTTCTGGCGAGGTTGCAGAAGAGACCCCAGGTGTCAGGCAGTTCATGCCGTCAAAAGCCCGCCAATGTCTTTTGTGCAAGATTTTGAGTTCAGTATAAACTTATAACTAATTTATTTATTATTATTATTTAAAACATTTTAGATGAATACGGATTGTAGCTCGCTGTTCTGGCGAGGTTGCAGAAGAGACCCCAGGTGTCAGGCAGTTCATGCCGTCAAAAGCCTGCCAATGTCTTTTGTGCAAGATTTTAGAATTTTCATAATATAACCCATATTATTTGACATTTTGTTATTTATCAGCAATTTTAGTATTGGAAAGTTTTGATTTTACGTAGGTTGCAGAAGAAACCCCAGGTGTCAGGCAGTTCATGCCGTCAAAAGCCCGCCAATGTCTTTTGTGCAAGATTTTGAGTTCAGTATAAACTTATAACTAATTTATTTATTATTATTATTTAAAACATTTTAGATGAATACGGATTGTAGCTCGCCGTTCTGGCGAGGTTGCAGAAGAGACCCCAGGTGTCAGGCAGTTCATGCCGTCAAAAGCCCGCCAATGTCTTTTGTGCAAGGTTTTGAGTTCAGTATAAACTTATAACTAATTTATTTATTATTATTATTTAAAACATTTTAGATGAATACGGATTGTAGCTCGCCGTTCTGGCGAGGTTGCAGAAGAGACCCCAGGTGTCAGGCAGTTCATGCCGTCAAAAGCCTGCCAATGTCTTTTGTGCAAGATTTTAGAATTTTCATAATATAACCCATATTATTTGACATTTTGTTATTTATCAGCAATTTTAGTATTGGAAAGTTTTGATTTTACGTAGGTTGCAGAAGAAACCCCAGGTGTCAGGCAGTTCATGCCGTGAAAAGCCCGCCAATGTCTTTTGTGCAAGATTTTGAGTTCAGTATAAACTTATAACTAATTTATTTATTTATTATTATTTTTTTAAAACATTTTAGATGAATACGGATTGTAGCTCGCCGTTCTGGCGAGGTTGCAGAAGAGACCCCAGGTGTCAGGCAGTTCATGCCGTCAAAAGCCCGCCAATGTCTTTTGTGCAAGATTTTAGAATTTTCATAATATAACCCATATTATTTGACATTTTGTTATTTATCAGCAATTTTAGTATTGGAAAGTTTTGATTTTACGTAGGTTGCAGAAGAAACCCCAGGTGTCATGCAGTCCATGCCGTCAAAAGCCCCCCAATGTCTTTTGTGCAAGATTTTGAGTTCAGTATAAACTTATAACTAATTTATTTATTATTATTATTTAAAACATTTTAGATGAATACGGATTGTAGCTCGCCGTTCTGGCGAGGTTGCAGAAGAGACCCCAGGTGTCAGGCAGTTCATGCCGTCAAAAGCCCACCAATGTCTTTTGTGCAAGATTTTGAGTTCAGTATAAACTTATAACTAATTTATTTATTATTATTATTTAAAACATTTTAGATGAATACGGACTGTAGCTCGCCGTTCTGGCGAGGTTGCAGAAGAGACCCCAGGTGTCAGACAGTTCATGCCGTCAAAAGCCTGCCAATGTCTTTTGTGCAAGATTTTAGAATTTTCATAATATAACCCATATTATTTGACATTTTGTTATTTATCAGCAATTTTAGTATTGGAAAGTTTTGATTTTACGTAGGTTGCAGAAGAAACCCCAGGTGTCAGGCAGTTCATGCCGTCAAAAGCCCGCCAATGTCTTTTGTGCAAGATTTTGAGTTCAGTATAAACTTATAACTAATTTATTTATTTATTATTATTATTTAAAACATTTTAGATGAATACGGATTGTAGCTCGCCGTTCTGGCGAGGTTGCAGAAGAGACCCCAGGTGTCAGGCAGTTCATGCCGTCAAAAGCCCGCCAATGTCTTTTGTGCAAGATTTTAGAATTTTCATAATATAACCCATATTATTTGACATTTTGTTATTTATCAGCAATTTTAGTATTGGAAAGTTTTGATTTTACGTAGGTTGCAGAAGAAACCCCAGGTGTCAGGCAGTTCATGCCGTCAAAAGCCCCCCAATGTCTTTTCTGCAAGATTTTGAGTTCAGTATAAACTTATAACTCATTTATTTATTATTATTATTTAAAACATTTTAGATGAATACGGATTGTAGCTCGCCGTTCTGGCGAGGTTGCAGAAGAGACCCCAGGTGTCAGGCAGTTCATGCCGTCAAAAGCCCGCCAATGTCTTTTGTGCAAGATTTTGAGTTCAGTATAAACTTATAACTAATTTATTTATTATTATTATTTAAAACATTTTAGATGAATACGGATTGTAGCTCGCCGTTCTGGCGAGGTTGCAGAAGAGACCCCAGGTGTCAGGCAGTTCATGCCGTCAAAAGCCCGCCAATGTCTTTTGTGCAAGATTTTGAGTTCAGTATAAACTTATAACTAATTTATTTATTATTATTATTTAAAACATTTTAGATGAATACGGATTGTAGCTCGCTGTTCTGGCGAGGTTGCAGAAGAGACCCCAGGTGTCAGGCAGTTCATGCCGTCAAAAGCCTGCCAATGTCTTTTGTGCAAGATTTTAGAATTTTCATAATATAACCCATATTATTTGACATTTTGTTATTTATCAGCAATTTTAGTATTGGAAAGTTTTGATTTTACGTAGGTTGCAGAAGAAACCCCAGGTGTCAGGCAGTTCATGCCGTCAAAAGCCCGCCAATGTCTTTTGTGCAAGATTTTGAGTTCAGTATAAACTTATAACTAATTTATTTATTTATTATTATTTTTTTAAAACATTTTAGATGAATACGGATTGTAGCTCGCCGTTCTCGCGAGGTTGCAGAAGAGACCCCAGGTGTCAGGCAGTTCATGCCGTCAAAAGCCCGCCAATGTCTTTTGTGCAAGATTTTAGAATTTTCATAATATAACCCATATTATTTGACATTTTGTTATTTATCAGCAATTTTAGTATTGGAAAGTTTTGATTTTACGTAGGTTGCAGAAGAAACCCCAGGTGTCAGGCAGTTCATGCCGTCAAAAGCCCCCCAATGTCTTTTGTGCAAGATTTTGAGTTCAGTATAAACTTATAACTAATTTATTTATTATTATTATTTAAAACATTTTAGATGAATACGGATTGTAGCTCGCCGTTCTGGCGAGGTTGCAGAAGAGACCCCAGGTGTCAGGCAGTTCATGCCGTCAAAAGCCCACCAATGTCTTTTGTGCAAGATTTTGAGTTCAGTATAAACTTATAACTAATTTATTTATTATTATTATTTAAAACATTTTAGATGAATACGGATTGTAGCTCGCCGTTCTGGCGAGGTTGCAGAAGAGACCCCAGGTGTCAGGCAGTTCATGCCGTCAAAAGCCTGCCAATGTCTTTTGTGCAAGATTTTAGAATTTTCATAATATAATCCATATTATTTGACATTTTGTTATTTATCAGCAATTTTAGTATTGGAAAGTTTTGATTTTACGTAGGTTGCAGAAGAAACCCCAGGTGTCAGGCAGTTCATGCCGTCAAAAGCCCGCCAATGTCTTTTGTGCAAGATTTTGAGTTCAGTATAAACTTATAACTAATTTATTTATTTATTATTATTATTTAAAACATTTTAGATGAATACGGATTGTAGCTCGCCGTTCTGGCGAGGTTGCAGAAGAGACCCCAGGTGTCAGGCAGTTCATGCCGTCAAAAGCCCGCCAATGTCTTTTGTGCAAGATTTTAGAATTTTCATAATATAACCCATATTATTTGTCATTTTGTTATTTACCAGCAATTTTAGTATTGGAAAGTTTTGATTTTACGTAGGTTGCAGAAGAAACCCCAGGTGTCAGGCAGTTCATGCCGTCAAAAGCCCCCCAATGTCTTTTGTGCAAGATTTTGAGTTCAGTATAAACTTATAACTAATTTATTTATTATTATTATTTAAAACATTTTAGATGAATACGGATTGTAGCTCGCCGTTCTGGCGAGGTTGCAGAAGAGACCCCAGGTGTCAGGCAGTTCATGCCGTCAAAAGCCCACCAATATCTTTTGTGCAAGATTTTGAGTTCAGTATAAACTTATAACTAATTTATTTATTATTATTATTTAAAACATTTTAGATGAATACGGATTGTAGCTCGCCGTTCTGGCGAGGTTGCAGAAGAGACCCCAGGTGTCAGGCAGTTCATGCCGTCAAAAGCCTGCCAATGTCTTTTGTGCAAGATTTTAGAATTTTCATAATATAACCCATATTATTTGACATTTTGTTATTTATCAGCAATTTTAGTATTGGAAAGTTTTGATTTTACGTAGGTTGCAGAAGAAACCCCAGGTGTCAGGCAGTTCATGCCGTCAAAAGCCCGCCAATGTCTTTTGTGCAAGATTTTGAGTTCAGTATAAACTTATAACTAATTTATTTATTTATTATTATTATTTAAAACATTTTAGATGAATACGGATTGTAGCTCGCCGTTCTGGCGAGGTTGCAGAAGAGACCCCAGGTGTCAGGCAGTTCATGCCGTCAAAAGCCCGCCAATGTCTTTTGTGCAAGATTTTAGAATTTTCATAATATAACCCATATTATTTGACATTTTGTTATTTATCAGCAATTTTAGTATTGGAAAGTTTTGATTTTACGTAGGTTGCAGAAGAAACCCCAGGTGTCAGGCAGTTCATGCCGTCAAAAGCCCCCCAATGTCTTTTGTGCAAGATTTTGAGTTCAGTATAAACTTATAACTAATTTATTTATTATTATTATTTAAAACATTTTAGATGAATACGGATTGTAGCTCGCCGTTCTGGCGAGGTTGCAGAAGAGACCCCAGGTGTCAGGCAGTTCATGCCGTCAAAAGCCCACCAATGTCTTTTGTGCAAGATTTTGAGTTCAGTATAAACTTATAACTAATTTATTTATTATTATTATTTAAAACATTTTAGATGAATACGGATTGTAGCTCGCCGTTCTGGCGAGGTTGCAGAAGAGACCCCAGGTGTCAGGCAGTTCATGCCGTCAAAAGCCTGCCAATGTCTTTTGTGCAAGATTTTAGAATTTTCATAATATAACCCATATTATTTGACATTTTGTTATTTATCAGCAATTTTAGTATTGGAAAGTTTTGATTTTACGTAGGTTGCAGAAGAAACCCCAGGTGTCAGGCAGTTCATGCCGTCAAAAGCCCGCCAATGTCTTTTGTGCAAGATTTTGAGTTCAGTATAAACTTATAACTAATTTATTTATTATTATTATTTAAAACATTTTAGATGAATACGGATTGTAGCTCGCCGTTCTGGCGAGGTTGCAGAAGAGACCCCAGGTGTCAGGCAATTCATGCCGTCAAAAGCCCGCCAATGTCTTTTGTGCAAGATTTTGAGTTCAGTATAAACTTATAACTAATTTATTTATTATTATTATTTAAAACATTTTAGATGAATACGGATTGTAGCTCGCCGTTCTGGCGAGGTTGCAGAAGAGACCCCAGGTGTCAGGCAGTTCATGCCGTCAAAAGCCTGCCAATGTCTTTTGTGCAAGATTTTAGAATTTTCATAATATAACCCATATTATTTGACATTTTGTTATTTATCAGCAATTTTAGTATTGGAAAGTTTTGATTTTACGTAGGTTGCAGAAGAAACCCCAGGTGTCAGGCAGTTCATGCCGTCAAAAGCCCGCCAATGTCTTTTGTGCAAGATTTTGAGTTCAGTATAAACTTATAACTAATTTATTTATTTATTATTATTATTTAAAACATTTTAGATGAATACGGATTGTAGCTCGCCGTTCTGGCGAGGTTGCAGAAGAGACCCCAGGTGTCAGGCAGTTCATGCCGTCAAAAGCCCGCCAATGTCTTTTGTGCAAGATTTTAGAATTTTCATAATATAACCCATATTATTTGACATTTTGTTATTTATCAGCAATTTTAGTATTGGAAAGTTTTGATTTTACGTAGGTTGCAGAAGAAACCCCAGGTGTCAGGCAGTTCATGCCGTCAAAAGCCCCCCAATGTCTTTTGTGCAAGATTTTGAGTTCAGTATAAACTTATAACTAATTTATTTATTATTATTATTTAAAACATTTTAGATGAATACGGATTGTAGCTCGCCGTTCTGGCGAGGTTGCAGAAGAGAGCCCAGGTGTCAGGCAGTTCATGCCGTCAAAAGCCCGCCAATGTCTTTTGTGCAAGATTTTGAGTTCAGTATAAACTTATAACTAATTTATTTATTATTATTATTTAAAACATTTTAGATGAATACGGATTGTAGCTCGCCGTTCTGGCGAGGTTGCAGAAGAGACCCCAGGTGTCAGGCAGTTCATGCCGTCAAAAGCCCGCCAATGTCTTTTGTGCAAGATTTTGAGTTCAGTATAAACTTATAACTAATTTATTTATTATTATTATTTAAAACATTTTAGATGAATACGGATTGTAGCTCGCTGTTCTGGCGAGGTTGCAGAAGAGACCCCAGGTGTCAGGCAGTTCATGCCGTCAAAAGCCTGCCAATGTCTTTTGTGCAAGATTTTAGAATTTTCATAATATAACCCATATTATTTGACATTTTGTTATTTATCAGCAATTTTAGTATTGGAAAGTTTTGATTTTACGTAGGTTGCAGAAGAAACCCCAGGTGTCAGGCAGTTCATGCCGTCAAAAGCCCGCCAATGTCTTTTGTGCAAGATTTTGAGTTCAGTATAAACTTATAACTAATTTATTTATTATTATTATTTAAAACATTTTAGATGAATACGGATTGTAGCTCGCCGTTCTGGCGAGGTTGCAGAAGAGACCCCAGGTGTCAGGCAGTTCATGCCGTCAAAAGCCCGCCAATGTCTTTTGTGCAAGATTTTGAGTTCAGTATAAACTTATAACTAATTTATTTATTATTATTATTTAAAACATTTTAGATGAATACGGATTGTAGCTCGCCGTTCTGGCGAGGTTGCAGAAGAGACCCCAGGTGTCAGGCAGTTCATGCCGTCAAAAGCCTGCCAATGTCTTTTGTGCAAGATTTTAGAATTTTCATAATATAACCCATATTATTTGACATTTTGTTATTTATCAGCAATTTTAGTATTGGAAAGTTTTGATTTTACGTAGGTTGCAGAAGAAACCCCAGGTGTCAGGCAGTTCATGCCGTCAAAAGCCCGCCAATGTCTTTTGTGCAAGATTTTGAGTTCAGTATAAACTTATAACTAATTTATTTATTTATTATTATTTTTTTAAAACATTTTAGATGAATACGGATTGTAGCTCGCCGTTCTGGCGAGGTTGCAGAAGAGACCCCAGGTGTCAGGCAGTTCATGCCGTCAAAAGCCCGCCAATGTCTTTTGTGCAAGATTTTAGAATTTTCATAATATAACCCATATTATTTGACATTTTGTTATTTATCAGCAATTTTAGTATTGGAAAGTTTTGATTTTACGTAGGTTGCAGAAGAAACCCCAGGTGTCATGCAGTCCATGCCGTCAAAAGCCCCCCAATGTCTTTTGTGCAAGATTTTGAGTTCAGTATAAACTTATAACTAATTTATTTATTATTATTATTTAAAACATTTTAGATGAATACGGATTGTAGCTCGCCGTTCTGGCGAGGTTGCAGAAGAGACCCCAGGTGTCAGGCAGTTCATGCCGTCAAAAGCCCGCCAATGTCTTTTGTGCAAGATTTTGAGTTCAGTATAAACTTATAACTAATTTATTTATTATTATTATTTAAAACATTTTAGATGAATACGGATTGTAGCTCGCCGTTCTGGCGAGGTTGCAGAAGAGACCCCAGGTGTCAGGCAGTTCATGCCGTCAAAAGCCCGCCAATGTCTTTTGTGCAAGATTTTGAGTTCAGTATAAACTTATAACTAATTTATTTATTATTATTATTTAAAACATTTTAGATGAATACGGATTGTAGCTCGCCGTTCTGGCGAGGTTGCAGAAGAGACCCCAGGTGTCAGGCAATTCATGCCGTCAAAAGCCCGCCAATGTCTTTTGTGCAAGATTTTGAGTTCAGTATAAACTTATAACTAATTTATTTATTATTATTATTTAAAACATTTTAGATGAATACGGATTGTAGCTCGCCGTTCTGGCGAGGTTGCAGAAGAGACCCCAGGTGTCAGGCAGTTCATGCCGTCAAAAGCCTGCCAATGTCTTTTGTGCAAGATTTTAGAATTTTCATAATATAACCCATATTATTTGACATTTTGTTATTTATCAGCAATTTTAGTATTGGAAAGTTTTGATTTTACGTAGGTTGCAGAAGAAACCCCAGGTGTCAGGCAGTTCATGCCGTCAAAAGCCCGCCAATGTCTTTTGTGCAAGATTTTGAGTTCAGTATAAACTTATAACTAATTTATTTATTTATTATTATTATTTAAAACATTTTAGATGAATACGGATTGTAGCTCGCCGTTCTGGCGAGGTTGCAGAAGAGACCCCAGGTGTCAGGCAGTTCATGCCGTCAAAAGCCCGCCAATGTCTTTTGTGCAAGATTTTAGAATTTTCATAATATAACCCATATTATTTGACATTTTGTTATTTATCAGCAATTTTAGTATTGGAAAGTTTTGATTTTACGTAGGTTGCAGAAGAAACCCCAGGTGTCAGGCAGTTCATGCCGTCAAAAGCCCCCCAATGTCTTTTGTGCAAGATTTTGAGTTCAGTATAAACTTATAACTAATTTATTTATTATTATTATTTAAAACATTTTAGATGAATACGGATTGTAGCTCGCCGTTCTGGCGAGGTTGCAGAAGAGAGCCCAGGTGTCAGGCAGTTCATGCCGTCAAAAGCCCGCCAATGTCTTTTGTGCAAGATTTTGAGTTCAGTATAAACTTATAACTAATTTATTTATTATTATTATTTAAAACATTTTAGATGAATACGGATTGTAGCTCGCCGTTCTGGCGAGGTTGCAGAAGAGACCCCAGGTGTCAGGCAGTTCATGCCGTCAAAAGCCCGCCAATGTCTTTTGTGCAAGATTTTGAGTTCAGTATAAACTTATAACTAATTTATTTATTATTATTATTTAAAACATTTTAGATGAATACGGATTGTAGCTCGCTGTTCTGGCGAGGTTGCAGAAGAGACCCCAGGTGTCAGGCAGTTCATGCCGTCAAAAGCCTGCCAATGTCTTTTGTGCAAGATTTTAGAATTTTCATAATATAACCCATATTATTTGACATTTTGTTATTTATCAGCAATTTTAGTATTGGAAAGTTTTGATTTTACGTAGGTTGCAGAAGAAACCCCAGGTGTCAGGCAGTTCATGCCGTCAAAAGCCCGCCAATGTCTTTTGTGCAAGATTTTGAGTTCAGTATAAACTTATAACTAATTTATTTATTATTATTATTTAAAACATTTTAGATGAATACGGATTGTAGCTCGCCGTTCTGGCGAGGTTGCAGAAGAGACCCCAGGTGTCAGGCAGTTCATGCCGTCAAAAGCCCGCCAATGTCTTTTGTGCAAGGTTTTGAGTTCAGTATAAACTTATAACTAATTTATTTATTATTATTATTTAAAACATTTTAGATGAATACGGATTGTAGCTCGCCGTTCTGGCGAGGTTGCAGAAGAGACCCCAGGTGTCAGGCAGTTCATGCCGTCAAAAGCCTGCCAATGTCTTTTGTGCAAGATTTTAGAATTTTCATAATATAACCCATATTATTTGACATTTTGTTATTTATCAGCAATTTTAGTATTGGAAAGTTTTGATTTTACGTAGGTTGCAGAAGAAACCCCAGGTGTCAGGCAGTTCATGCCGTCAAAAGCCCGCCAATGTCTTTTGTGCAAGATTTTGAGTTCAGTATAAACTTATAACTAATTTATTTATTTATTATTATTTTTTTAAAACATTTTAGATGAATACGGATTGTAGCTCGCCGTTCTGGCGAGGTTGCAGAAGAGACCCCAGGTGTCAGGCAGTTCATGCCGTCAAAAGCCCGCCAATGTCTTTTGTGCAAGATTTTAGAATTTTCATAATATAACCCATATTATTTGACATTTTGTTATTTATCAGCAATTTTAGTATTGGAAAGTTTTGATTTTACGTAGGTTGCAGAAGAAACCCCAGGTGTCATGCAGTCCATGCCGTCAAAAGCCCCCCAATGTCTTTTGTGCAAGATTTTGAGTTCAGTATAAACTTATAACTAATTTATTTATTATTATTATTTAAAACATTTTAGATGAATACGGATTGTAGCTCGCCGTTCTGGCGAGGTTGCAGAAGAGACCCCAGGTGTCAGGCAGTTCATGCCGTCAAAAGCCCACCAATGTCTTTTGTGCAAGATTTTGAGTTCAGTATAAACTTATAACTAATTTATTTATTATTATTATTTAAAACATTTTAGATGAATACGGACTGTAGCTCGCCGTTCTGGCGAGGTTGCAGAAGAGACCCCAGGTGTCAGACAGTTCATGCCGTCAAAAGCCTGCCAATGTCTTTTGTGCAAGATTTTAGAATTTTCATAATATAACCCATATTATTTGACATTTTGTTATTTATCAGCAATTTTAGTATTGGAAAGTTTTGATTTTACGTAGGTTGCAGAAGAAACCCCAGGTGTCAGGCAGTTCATGCCGTCAAAAGCCCGCCAATGTCTTTTGTGCAAGATTTTGAGTTCAGTATAAACTTATAACTAATTTATTTATTTATTATTATTATTTAAAACATTTTAGATGAATACGGATTGTAGCTCGCCGTTCTGGCGAGGTTGCAGAAGAGACCCCAGGTGTCAGGCAGTTCATGCCGTCAAAAGCCCGCCAATGTCTTTTGTGCAAGATTTTAGAATTTTCATAATATAACCCATATTATTTGACATTTTGTTATTTATCAGCAATTTTAGTATTGGAAAGTTTTGATTTTACGTAGGTTGCAGAAGAAACCCCAGGTGTCAGGCAGTTCATGCCGTCAAAAGCCCCCCAATGTCTTTTCTGCAAGATTTTGAGTTCAGTATAAACTTATAACTCATTTATTTATTATTATTATTTAAAACATTTTAGATGAATACGGATTGTAGCTCGCCGTTCTGGCGAGGTTGCAAAAGAGACCCCAGGTGTCAGGCAGTTCATGCCGTCAAAAGCCCACCAATATCTTTTGTGCAAGATTTTGAGTTCAGTATAAACTTATAACTAATTTATTTATTATTATTATTTAAAACATTTTAGATGAATACGGATTGTAGCTCGCCGTTCTGGCGAGGTTGCAGAAGAGACCCCAGGTCTCAGGCAGTTCATGCCGTCAAAAGCCTGCCAATGTCTTTTGTGCAAGATTTTAGAATTTTCATAATATAACCCATATTATTTGACATTTTGTTATTTATCAGCAATTTTAGTATTGGAAAGTTTTGATTTTACGTAGGTTGCAGAAGAAACCCCAGGTGTCAGGCAGTTCATGCCGTCAAAAGCCCGCCAATGTCTTTTGTGCAAGATTTTGAGTTCAGTATAAACTTATAACTAATTTATTTATTTATTATTATTATTTAAAACATTTTAGATGAATACGGATTGTAGTTCGCCGTTCTGGCGAGGTTGCAGAAGAGACCCCAGGTGTCAGGCAGTTCATGCCGTCAAAAGCCCGCCAATGTCTTTTGTGCAAGATTTTAGAATTTTCATAATATAACCCATATTATTTGACATTTTGTTATTTATCAGCAATTTTAGTATTGGAAAGTTTTGATTTTACGTAGGTTGCAGAAGAAACCCCAGGTGTCAGGCAGTTCATGCCGTCAAAAGCCCCCCAATGTCTTTTGTGCAAGATTTTGAGTTCAGTATAAACTTATAACTAATTTATTTATTATTATTATTTAAAACATTTTAGATGAATACGGATTGTAGCTCGCCGTTCTGGCGAGGTTGCAGAAGAGACCCCAGGTGTCAGGCAGTTCATGCCGTCAAAAGCCCGCCAATGTCTTTTGTGCAAGATTTTGAGTTCAGTATAAACTTATAACTAATTTATGTATTTATTATTATTTTTTTAAAACATTTTAGATGAATACGGATTGTAGCTCGCCGTTCTGGCGAGGTTGCAGAAGAGACCCCAGGTGTCAGGCAGTTCATGCCGTCAAAAGCCCGCCAATGTCTTTTGTGCAAGATTTTAGAATTTTCATAATATAACCCATATTATTTGACATTTTGTTATTTATCAGCAATTTTAGTATTGGAAAGTTTTGATTTTACGTAGGTTGCAGAAGAAACCCCAGGTGTCAGGCAGTCCATGCCGTCAAAAGCCCCCCAATGTCTTTTGTGCAAGATTTTGAGTTCAGTATAAACTTATAACTAATTTCTTTATTATTATTATTTAAAACATTTTAGATGAATACGGATTGTAGCTCGCCGTTCTGGCGAGGTTGCAGAAGAGACCCCAGGTGTCAGGCAGTTCATGCCGTCAAAAGCCCACCAATGTCTTTTGTGCAAGATTTTGAGTTCAGTATAAACTTATAACTAATTTATTTATTATTATTATTTAAAACATTTTAGATGAATACGGATTGTAGCTCGCCGTTCTGGCGAGGTTGCAGAAGAGACCCCAGGTGTCAGGCAGTTCATGCCGTCAAAAGCCTGCCAATGTCTTTTGTGCAAGATTTTAGAATTTTCATAATATAACCCATATTATTTGACATTTTGTTATTTATCAGCAATTTTAGTATTGGAAAGTTTTGATTTTACGTAGGTTGCAGAAGAAACCCCAGGTGTCAGGCAGTTCATGCCGTCAAAAGCCCGCCAATGTCTTTTGTGCAAGATTTTGATTTCAGTATAAACTTATAACTAATTTATTTATTTATTATTATTATTTAAAACATTTTAGATGAATACGGATTGTAGCTCGCCGTTCTGGCGAGGTTGCAGAAGAGACCCCAGGTGTCAGGCAGTTCATGCCGTCAAAAGACCGCCAATGTCTTTTGTGCAAGATTTTAGAATTTTCATAATATAACCCATATTATTTGACATTTTGTTATTTATCAGCAATTTTAGTATTGGAAAGTTTTGATTTTACGTAGGTTGCAGAAGAAACCCCAGGTGTCAGGCAGTTCATGCCGTCAAAAGCCCCCCAATGTCTTTTGTGCAAGATTTTGAGTTCAGTATAAACTTATAACTAATTTATTTATTATTATTATTTAAAACATTTTAGATGAATACGGATTGTAGCTCGCCGTTCTGGCGAGGTTGCAGAAGAGACCCCAGGTGTCAGGCAGTTCATGCCGTCAAAAGCCCACCAATATCTTTTGTGCAAGATTTTGAGTTCAGTATAAACTTATAACTAATTTATTTATTATTATTATTTAAAACATTTTAGATGAATACGGATTGTAGCTCGCTGTTCTGGCGAGGTTGCAGAAGAGACCCCAGGTGTCAGGCAGTTCATGCCGTCAAAAGCCTGCCAATGTCTTTTGTGCAAGATTTTAGAATTTTCATAATATAACCCATATTATTTGACATTTTGTTATTTATCAGCAATTTTAGTACTGGAAAGTTTTGATTTTACGTAGGTTGCAGAAGAAACCCCAGGTGTCAGGCAGTTCATGCCGTCAAAACCCCGCCAATGTCTTTTGTGCAAGATTTTGAGTTCAGTATAAACTTATAACTAATTTATTTATTTATTATTATTATTTAAAACATTTTAGATGAATACGGATTGTAGCTCGCCGTTCTGGCGAGGTTGCAGAAGAGACCCCAGGTGTCAGGCACTTCATGCCGTCAAAAGCCCGCCAATGTCTTTTGTGCAAGATTTTAGAATTTTCATAATATAACCCATATTATTTGACATTTTGTTATTTATCAGCAATTTTAGTATTGGAAAGTTTTGATTTTACGTAGGTTGCAGAAGAAACCCCAGGTGTCAGGCAGTTCATGCCGTCAAAAGCCCCCCAATGTCTTTTGTGCAAGATTTTGAGTTCAGTATAAACTTATAACTAATTTATTTATTATTATTATTTAAAACATTTTAGATGAATACGGATTGTAGCTCGCCGTTCTGGCGAGGTTGCAGAAGAGACCCCAGGTGTCAGGCAGTTCATGCCGTCAAAAGCCCACCAATGTCTTTTGTGCAAGATTTTGAGTTCAGTATAAACTTATAACTAATTTATTTATTATTATTATTTAAAACATTTTAGATGAATACGGATTGTAGCTCGCCGTTCTGGCGAGGTTGCAGAAGAGACCCCAGGTGTCAGGCAGTTCATGCCGTCAAAAGCCTCCCAATGTCTTTTGTGCAAGATTTTAGAATTTTCATAATATAACCCATATTATTTGACATTTTGTTATTTATCAGCAATTTTAGTATTGGAAAGTTTTGATTTTACGTAGGTTGCAGAAGAAACCCCAGGTGTCAGGCAGTTCATGCCGTCAAAAGCCCGCCAATGTCTTTTGTGCAAGATTTTGAGTTCAGTATAAACTTATAATTAATTTATTTATTATTATTATTTAAAACATTTTAGATGAATACGGATTGTAGCTCGCCGTTCTGGCGAGGTTGCAGAAGAGACCCCAGGTGTCAGGCAGTTCATGCCGTCAAAAGCCTGCCAATGACTTTTGTGCAAGATTTTAGAATTTTCTTAATATAACCCATATTATTTGACATTTTGTTATTTATCAGCAATTTTAGTATTGGAAAGTTTTGATTTTACGTAGGTTGCAGAAGAAACCCCAGGTGTCAGGCAGTTCATGCCGTCAAAAGCCCGCCAATGTCTTTTGTGCAAGATTTTGAGTTCAGTATAAACTTATAACTAATTTATTTATTTATTATTATTATTTAAAACATTTTAGATGAATACGGATTATAGCTCGCCGTTCTGGCGAGGTTGCAGAAGAGACCCCAGGTGTCAGGTAGTTCATGCCGTCAAAAGCCCGCCAATGTCTTTTGTGCAAGATTTTAGAATTTTCATAATAAAACCCATATTATTTGACATTTTGTTATTTATCAGCAATTTTAGTATTGGAAAGTTTTGATTTTACGTAGGTTGCAGAAGAAACCCCAGGTGTCAGGCAGTTCATGCCGTCAAAAGCCCCCCAATGTCTTTTGTGCAAGATTTTGAGTTCAGTATAAACTTATAACTAATTTATTTATTATTATTATTTAAAACATTTTAGATGAATACGGATTGTAGCTCGCCGTTCTGGCGAGGTTGCAGAAGAGACCCCAGTTGTCAGGCAGTTCATGCCGTCAAAAGCCCACCAATGTCTTTTGTGCAAGATTTTGAGTTCAGTATAAACTTATAACTAATTTATTTATTATTATTATTTAAAACATTTTAGATGAATACGGATTGTAGCTCGCCGTTCTGGCGAGGTTGCAGAAGAGACCCCAGGTGTCAGGCAGTTCATGCCGTCAAAAGCCCCCCAATGTCTTTTGTGCAAGATTTTGAGTTCAGTATAAACTTATAACTAATTTATTTATTATTATTATTTAAAACATTTTAGATGAATACGGATTGTAGCTCGCCGTTCTGGCGAGGTTGCAAAAGAGACCCCAGTTGTCAGGCAGTTCATGCCGTCAAAAGCCCACCAATGTCTTTTGTGCAAGATTTTGAGTTCAGTATAAACTTATAACTAATTTATTTATTATTATTATTTAAAACATTTTAGATGAATACGGATTGTAGCTCGCCGTTCTGGCGAGGTTGCAGAAGAGACCCCAGGTGTCAGGCAGTTCATGCCGTCAAAAGCCCACCAATGTCTTTTGTGCAAGGTTTTGAGTTCAGTATAAACTTATAACTAATTTATTTATTATTATTATTTAAAACATTTTAGATGAATACGGATTGTAGCTCGCCGTTCTGGCGAGGTTGCAGAAGAGACCCCAGGTGTCAGGCAGTTCATGCCGTCAAAAGCCTGCCAATGTCTTTTGTGCAAGATTTTAGAATTTTCATAATATAACCCATATTATTTGACATTTTGTTATTTATCAGCAATTTTAGTATTGGAAAGTTTTGATTTTACGTAGGTTGCAGAAGAAACCCCAGGTGTCAGGCAGTTCATGCCGTCAAAAGCCCGCCAATGTCTTTTGTGCAAGATTTTGAGTTCAGTATAAACTTATAACTAATTTATTTATTTATTATTATTATTTAAAACATTTTAGATGAATACGGATTGTAGCTCGCCGTTCTGGCGAGGTTGCAGAAGAGACCCCAGGTGTCAGGCAGTTCATGCCGTCAAAAGCCCGCCAATGTCTTTTGTGCAAGATTTTACAATTTTCATAATATAACCCATATTATTTGACATTTTGTTATTTATCAGCAATTTTAGTATTGGAAAGTTTTGATTTTACGTAGGTTGCAGAAGAAACCCCAGGTGTCAGGCAGTTCATGCCGTCAAAAGCCCCCCAATGTCTTTTGTGCAAGATTTTGAGTTCAGTATAAACTTATAACTAATTTATTTATTATTATTATTTAAAACATTTTAGATGAATACGGATTGTAGCTCGCCGTTCTGGCGAGGTTGCAGAACAGACCCCAGGTGTCAGGCAGTTCATGCCGTCAAAAGCCTGCCAATGTCTTTTGTGCAAGATTTTAGAATTTTCATAATATAACCCATATTATTTGACATTTTGTTATTTATCAGCAATTTTAGTATTGGAAAGTTTTGATTTTACGTAGGTTGCAGAAGAAACCCCAGGTGTCAGGCAGTTCATGCCGTCAAAAGCCCGCCAATGTCTTTTGTGCAAGATTTTGAGTTCAGTATAAACTTATAACTAATTTATTTATTTATTATTATTATTTAAAACATTTTAGATGAATACGGATTGTAGCTCGCCGTTCTGGCGAGGTTGCAGAAGAGACCCCAGGTGTCAGGCAGTTCATGCCGTCAAAAGCCCGCCAATGTCTTTTGTGCAAGATTTTAGAATTTTCATAATATAACCCATATTATTTGACATTTTGTTATTTATCAGCAATTTTATTATTGGAAAGTTTTGATTTTACGTAGGTTGCAGAAGAAACCCCAGGTGTCAGGCAGTTCATGCCGTCAAAAGCCCCCCAATGTCTTTTGTGCAAGATTTTGAGTTCAGTATAAACTTATAACTAATTTATTTATTATTATTATTTAAAACATTTTAGATGAATACGGATTGTAGCTCGCCGTTCTGGCGAGGTTGCAGAAGAGACCCCAGGTGTCAGGCAGTTCATGCCGTCAAAAGCCCACCAATGTCTTTTGTGCAAGATTTTGAGTTCAGTATAAACTTATAACTAATTTATTTATTATTATTATTTAAAACATTTTAGATGAATACGGATTGTAGCTCGCCGTTCTGGCGAGGTTGCAGAAGAGACCCCAGGTGTCAGGCAGTTCATGCCGTCAAAAGCCTGCCAATGTCTTTTGTGCAAGATTTTAGAATTTTCATAATATAACCCATATTATTTGACATTTTGTTATTTATCAGCAATTTTAGTATTGGAAAGTTGTGATTTTACGTAGGTTGCAGAAGAAACCCCAGGTGTCAGGCAGTTCATGCCGTCAAAAGCCCGCCAATGTCTTTTGTGCAAGATTTTGAGTTCAGTATAAACTTATAACTAATTTATTTATTTATTATTATTATTTAAAACATTTTAGATGAATACGGATTGTAGCTCGCCGTTCTGGCGAGGTTGCAGAAGACACCCCAGGTGTCAGGCAGTTCATGCCGTCAAAAGCCCGCCAATGTCTTTTGTGCAAGATTTTAGAATTTTCATAATATAACCCATATTATTTGACATTTTGTTATTTATCAGCAATTTTAGTATTGGAAAGTTTTGATTTTACGTAGGTTGCAGAAGAAACCCCAGGTGTCAGGCAGTTCATGCCGTCAAAAGCCCCCCAATGTCTTTTGTGCAAGATTTTGAGTTCAGTATAAACTTATAACTAATTTATTTATTATTATTATTTAAAACATTTTAGATGAATACGGATTGTAGCTCGCCGTTCTGGCGAGGTTGCAGAAGAGACCCCAGGTGTCAGGCAGTTCATGCCGTCAAAAGCCCACCAATGTCTTTTGTGCAAGATTTTGAGTTCAGTATAAACTTATAACTAATTTATTTATTATTATTATTTAAAACATTTTAGATGAATGCGGATTGTAGCTCGCCGTTCTGGCGAGGTTGCAGAAGAGACCCCAGGTGTCAGGCATTTCATGCCGTCAAAAGTCCGCCAATGTCTTTTGTGCAAGATTTTAGAATTTTCATAATATAACCCATATTATTTGACATTTTGTTATTTATCAGCAATTTTAGTATTGGAAAGTTTTGATTTTACGTAGGTTGCAGAAGAAACCCCAGGTGTCAGGCAGTTCATGCCGTCAAAAGCCCCCCAATGTCTTTTGTGCAAGATTTTGAGTTCAGTATAAACTTATAACTAATTTATTTATTATTATTATTTAAAACATTTTAGATGAATACGGATTGTAGCTCGCCGTTCTGGCGAGGTTGCAGAAGAGACCCCAGGTGTCAGGCAGTTCATGCCGTCAAAAGCCCACCAATGTCTTTTGTGCAAGATTTTGAGTTCAGTATAAACTTATAACTAATTTATTTATTATTATTATTTAAAACATTTTAGATGAATACGGATTGAGGCTCGCCGTTCTGGCGAGGTTGCAGAAGAGACCCCAGGTGTCAGGCAGTTCATGCCGTCAAAAGCCTGCCAATGTGTTTTGTGCAAGATTTTAGAATTTTCATAATATAACCCATATTATTTGACATTTTGTTATTTATCAGCAATTTTAGTATTGGAAAGTTTTGATTTTATGTAGGTTGCAGAAGAAACCCCAGGTGTCAGGCAGTTCATGCCGTCAAAAGCCCGCCAATGTCTTTTGTGCAAGATTTTGAGTTCAGTATAAACTTATAACTAATTTATTTATTATTATTATTTAAAACATTTTAGATGAATACGGATTGTAGCTCGCCGTTCTGGCGAGGTTGCCGAAGAGACCCCAGGTGTCAGGCAGTTCATGCCGTCAAAAGCCCGCCAATGTCTTTTGTGCAAGATTTTGAGTTCAGTATAAACTTATAACTAATTTATTTATTATTATTATTTAAAACATTTTAGATGAATAGGGATTGTAGCTCGCCGTTCTGGCGATGTTGCAGAAGAGACCCCAGGTGTCAGGCAGTTCATGCCGTCAAAAGCCCGCCAATGTCTTTTGTGCAAGATTTTAGAATTTTCATAATATAACCCATATTATTTGACATTTTGTTATTTATCAGCAATTTTAGTATTGGAAAGTTTTGATTTTACGTAGGTTGCAGAAGAAACCCCAGGTGTCAGGCAGTTCATGCCGTCAAAAGCCCCCCAATGTCTTTTGTGCAAGATTTTGAGTTCAGTATAAACTTATAACTAATTTATTTATTATTATTATTTAAAACATTTTAGATGAATACGGATTGTAGCTCGCCGTTCTGGCGAGGTTGCAGAAGAGACCCCAGGTGTCAGGCAGTTCATGCCGTCAAAAGCCCGCCAATGTCTTTTGTGCAAGATTTTGAGTTCAGTATAAACTTATAACTAATTTATTTATTATTATTATTTAAAACATTTTAGATGAATACGGATTGTAGCTCGCCGTTCTGGCGAGGTTGCAGAAAAGACCCCAGGTGTCAGGCAGTTCATGCCGTCAAAAGCCCGCCAATGTCTTTTGTGCAAGATTTTGAGTTCAGTATAAACTTATAACTAATTTATTTATTATTATTATTTAAAACATTTTAGATGAATACGGATTGTAGCTCGCCGTTCTGGCGAGGTTGCAGAAGAGACCCCAGGTGTCAGGCAGTTCATGCCGTCAAAAGCCTGCCAATGTCTTTTGTGCAAGATTTTAGAATTTTCATAATATAACCCATATTATTTGACATTTTGTTATTTATCAGCAATTTTAGTATTGGAAAGTTTTGATTTTACGTAGGTTGCAGAAGAAACCCCAGGTGTCAGGCAGTTCATGCCGTCAAAAGCCCGCCAATGTCTTTTGTGCAAGATTTTGAGTTCAGTATAAACTTATAACTAATTTATTTATTATTATTATTTAAAACATTTTAGATGAATACGGATTGTAGCTCGCCGTTCTGGCGAGGTTGCAGAAGAGACCCCAGGTGTCAGGCAGTTCATGCCGTCAAAAGCCCGCCAATGTCTTTTGTGCAAGATTTTGAGTTCAGTATAAACTTATAACTAATTTATTTATTATTATTATTTAAAACATTTTAGATGAATACGGATTGTAGCTCGCCGTTCTGGCGAGGTTGCAGAAGAGACCCCAGGTGTCAGGCAGTTCATGCCGTCAAAAGCCTGCCAATGTCTTTTGTGCAAGATTTTAGAATTTTCATAATATAACCCATATTATTTGACATTTTGTTATTTATCAGCAATTTTAGTATTGGAAAGTTTTGATTTTACGTAGGTTGCAGAAGAAACCCCAGGTGTCAGGCAGTTCATGCCGTCAAAAGCCCGCCAATGTCTTTTGTGCAAGATTTGGAGTTCAGTATAAACTTATAACTAATTTATTTATTTATTATTATTTTTTTAAAACATTTTAGATGAATACGGATTGTAGCTCGCCGTTCTGGCGAGGTTGCAGAAGAGACCCCAGGTGTCAGGCAGTTCATGCCGTCAAAAGCCCGCCAATGTCTTTTTTGCAAGATTTTAGAATTTTCATAATATAACCCATATTATTTGACATTTTGTTATTTATCAGCAATTTTAGTATTGGAAAGTTTTGATTTTACGTAGGTTGCAGAAGAAACCCCAGGTGTCAGGCAGTCCATGCCGTCAAAAGCCCCCCAATGTCTTTTGTGCAAGATTTTGAGTTCAGTATAAACTTATAACTAATTTATTTATTATTATTATTTAAAACATTTTAGATGAATACGGATTGTAGCTCGCCGTTCTGGCGAGGTTGCAGAAGAGACCCCAGGTGTCAGGCAGTTCATGCCGTCAAAAGCCCACCAATGTCTTTTGTGCAAGATTTTGAGTTCAGTATAAACTTATAACTAATTTATTTATTATTATTATTTAAAAAATTTTAGATGAATACGGATTGTAGCTCGCCGTTCTGGCGAGGTTGCAGAAGAGACCCCAGGTGTCAGGCAGTTCATGCCGTCAAAAGCCTGCCAATGTCTTTTGTGCAAGATTTTAGAATTTTCATAATATAACCCATATTATTTGACATTTTGTTATTTATCAGCAATTTTAGTATTGGAAAGTTTTGATTTTACGTAGGTTGCAGAAGAAACCCCAGGTGTCAGGCAGTTCATGCCGTCAAAAGCCCGCCAATGTCTTTTGTGCAAGATTTTGAGTTCAGTATAAACTTATAACTAATTTATTTATTTATTATTATTATTTAAAACATTTTAGATGAATACGGATTGTAGCTCGCCGTTCTGGCGAGGTTGCAGAAGAGACCCCAGGTGTCAGGCAGTTCATGCCGTCAAAAGCCTGCCAATGTCTTTTGTGCAAGATTTTAGAATTTTCATAATATAACCCATATTATTTGACATTTTGTTATTTATCAGCAATTTTAGTATTGGAAAGTTTTGATTTTACGTAGGTTGCAGAAGAAACCCCAGGTGTCAGGCAGTTCATGCCGTCAAAAGCCCGCCAATGTCTTTTGTGCAAGATTTTGAGTTCAGTATAAACTTATAACTAATTTATTTATTATTATTATTTAAAACATTTTAGATGAATACGGATTGTAGCTCGTCGTTCTGGCGAGGTTGCAGAAGAGACCCCAGGTGTCAGGCAGTTCATGCCGTCAAAAGCCCGCCAATGTCTTTTGTGCAAGATTTTGAGTTCAGTATAAACTTATAACTAATTTATTTATTATTATTATTTAAAACATTTTAGATGAATACGGATTGTAGCTCGCCGTTCTGGCGAGGTTGCAGAAGAGACCCCAGGTGTCAGGCAGTTCATGCCGTCAAAAGCCTGCCAATGTCTTTTGTGCAAGATTTTAGAATTTTCATAATATAACCCATATTATTTGACATTTTGTTATTTATCAGCAATTTTAGTATTGGAAAGTTTTGATTTTACGTAGGTTGCAGAAGAAACCCCAGGTGTCAGGCAGTTCATGCCGTCAAAAGCCCGCCAATGTCTTTTGTGCAAGATTTGGAGTTCAGTATAAACTTATAACTAATTTATTAATTTATTATTATTTTTTTAAAACATTTTAGATGAATACGGATTGTAGCTCGCCGTTCTGGCGAGGTTGCAGAAGAGACCCCAGGTGTCAGGCAGTTCATGCCGTCAAAAGCCCGCCAATGTCTTTTTTGCAAGATTTTAGAATTTTCATAATATAACCCATATTATTTGACATTTTGTTATTTATCAGCAATTTTAGTATTGGAAAGTTTTGATTTTACGTAGGTTGCAGAAGAAACCCCAGGTGTCAGGCAGTCCATGCCGTCAAAAGCCCCCCAATGTCTTTTGTGCAAGATTTTGAGTTCAGTATAAACTTATAACTAATTTATTTATTATTATTATTTAAAACATTTTAGATGAATACGGATTGTAGCTCGCCGTTCTGGCGAGGTTGCAGAAGAGACCCCAGGTGTCAGGCAGTTCATGCCGTCAAAAGCCCACCAATGTCTTTTGTGCAAGATTTTGAGTTCAGTATAAACTTATAACTAATTTATTTATTATTATTATTTAAAACATTTTAGATGAATACGGATTGTAGCTCGCCGTTCTGGCGAGGTTGCAGAAGAGACCCCAGGTGTCAGGCAGTTCATGCCGTCAAAAGCCTGCCAATGTCTTTTGTGCAAGATTTTAGAATTTTCATAATATAACCCATATTATTTGACATTTTGTTATTTATCAGCAATTTTAGTATTGGAAAGTTTTGATTTTACGTAGGTTGCAGAAGAAACCCCAGGTGTCAGGCAGTTCATGCCGTCAAAAGCCCGCCAATGTCTTTTGTGCAAGATTTTGAGTTCAGTATAAACTTATAACTAATTTATTTATTATTATTATTTAAAACATTTTAGATGAATACGGATTGTAGCTCGCCGTTCTGGCGAGGTTGCAGAAGAGACCCCAGGTGTCAGGCAGTTCATGCCGTCAAAAGCCCGCCAATGTCTTTTGTGCAAGATTTTGAGTTCAGTATAAACTTATAACTAATTTATTTATTATTATTATTTAAAACATTTTAGATGAATACGGATTGTAGCTCGCCGTTCTGGCGAGGTTGCAGAAGAGACCCCAGGTGTCAGGCAGTTCATGCCGTCAAAAGCCTGCCAATGTCTTTTGTGCAAGATTTTAGAATTTTCATAATATAACCCATATTATTTGACATTTTGTTATTTATCAGCAATTTTAGTATTGGAAAGTTTTGATTTTACGTAGGTTGCAGAAGAAACCCCAGGTGTCAGGCAGTTCATGCCGTCAAAAGCCCGCCAATGTCTTTTGTGCAAGATTTGGAGTTCAGTATAAACTTATAACTAATTTATTTATTTATTATTATTATTTAAAACATTTTAGATGAATACGGATTGTAGCTCGCCGTTCTGGCGAGGTTGCAGAAGAGACCCCAGGTGTCAGGCAGTTCATGCCGTCAAAAGCCCGCCAATGTCTTTTGTGCAAGATTTTAGAATTTTCATAATATAACCCATATTATTTGACATTTTGTTATTTATCAGCAATTTTAGTATTGGAAAGTTTTGATTTTACGTAGGTTGCAGAAGAAACCCCAGGTGTCAGGCAGTTCATGCCGTCAAAAGCCCCCCAATGTCTTTTGTGCAAGATTTTGAGTTCAGTATAAACTTATAACTAATTTATTTATTATTATTATTTAAAACATTTTAGATGAATACGGATTGTAGCTCGCCGTTCTGGCGAGGTTGCAGAAGAGACCCCAGGTGTCAGGCAGTTCATGCCGTCAAAAGCCCACCAATATCTTTTGTGCAAGATTTTGAGTTCAGTATAAACTTATAACTAATTTATTTATTATTATTATTTAAAACATTTTAGATGAATACGGATTGTAGCTCGCCGTTCTGGCGAGGTTGCAGAAGAGACCCCAGGTGTCAGGCAGTTCATGCCGTCAAAAGCCTGCCAATGTCTTTTGTGCAAGATTTTAGAATTTTCATAATATAACCCATATTATTTGACATTTTGTTATTTATCAGCAATTTTAGTATTGGAAAGTTTTGATTTTACGTAGGTTGCAGAAGAAACCCCAGGTGTCAGGCAGTTCATGCCGTCAAAAGCCCGCCAATGTCTTTTGTGCAAGATTTTGAGTTCAGTATAAACTTATAACTAATTTATTTATTTATTATTATTATTTAAAACATTTTAGATGAATACGGATTGTAGCTCGCCGTTCTGGCGAGGTTGCAGAAGAGACCCCAGGTGTGAGGCAGTTCATGCCGTCAAAAGCCCGCCAATGTCTTTTGTGCAAGATTTTAGAATTTTCATAATATAACCCATATTATTTGACATTTTGTTATTTATCAGCAATTTTAGTATTGGAAAGTTTTGATTTTACGTAGGTTGCAGAAGAAACCCCAGGTGTCAGGCAGTTCATGCCGTCAAAAGCCCCCCAATGTCTTTTGTGCAAGATTTTGAGTTCAGTATAAACTTATAACTAATTTATTTATTATTATTATTTAAAACATTTTAGATGAATACGGATTGTAGCTCGCCGTTCTGGCGAGGTTGCAGAAGAGACCCCAGGTGTCAGGCAGTTCATGCCGTCAAAAGCCCACCAATGTCTTTTGTGCAAGATTTTGAGTTCAGTATAAACTTATAACTAATTTATTTATTATTATTATTTAAAACATTTTAGATGAATACGGATTGTAGCTCGCCGTTCTGGCGAGGTTGCAGAAGAGACCCCAGGTGTCAGGCAGTTCATGCCGTCAAAAGCCTGCCAATGTCTTTTGTGCAAGATTTTAGAATTTTCATAATATAACCCATATTATTTGACATTTTGTTATTTATCAGCAATTTTAGTATTGGAAAGTTTTGATTTTACGTAGGTTGCAGAAGAAACCCCAGGTGTCAGGCAGTTCATGCCGTCAAAAGCCCGCCAATGTCTTTTGTGCAAGATTTTGAGTTCAGTATAAACTTATAACTAATTTATTTATTTATTATTATTATTTAAAACATTTTAGATGAATACGGATTGTAGCTCGCCGTTCTGGCGAGGTTGCAGAAGAGACCCCAGGTGTCAGGCAGTTCATGCCGTCAAAAGCCCGCCAATGTCTTTTGTGCAAGATTTTAGAATTTTCATAATATAACCCATATTATTTGACATTTTGTTATTTATCAGCAATTTTAGTATTGGAAAGTTTTGATTTTACGTAGGTTGCAGAAGAAACCCCAGGTGTCAGGCAGTTCATGCCGTCAAAAGCCCCCCAATGTCTTTTGTGCAAGATTTTGAGTTCAGTATAAACTTATAACTAATTTATTTATTATTATTATTTAAAACATTTTAGATGAATACGGATTGTAGCTCGCCGTTCTGGCGAGGTTGCAGAAGAGACCCCAGGTGTCAGGCAGTTCATGCCGTCAAAAGCCCACCAATGTCTTCTGTGCAAGATTTTGAGTTCAGTGTAAACTTATAACTAATTTATTTATTATTATTATTTAAAACATTTTAGATGAATACGGATTGTAGCTCGCCGTTCTGGCGAGTTTGCAGAAGAGACCCCAGGTGTCAGGCAGTTCATGCCGTCAAAAGCCCACCAATGTCTTTTGTGCAAGATTTTGAGTTCAGTATAAACTTATAACTAATTTATTTATTATTATTATTTAAAACATTTTAGATGAATACGGATTGTAGCTCGCCGTTCTGGCGAGGTTGCAGAAGAGACCCCAGGTGTCAGGCAGTTCATGCCGTCAAAAGCCTGCCAATGTCTTTTGTGCAAGATTTTAGAATTTTCATAATATAACCCATATTATTTGACATTTTGTTATTTATCAGCAATTTTAGTATTGGAAAGTTTTGATTTTACGTAGGTTGCAGAAGAAACCCCAGGTGTCAGGCAGTTCATGCCGTCAAAAGCCCGCCAATGTCTTTTGTGCAAGATTTTGAGTTCAGTATAAACTTATAACTAATTTATTTATTATTATTATTTAAAACATTTTAGATGAATACGGATTGTAGCTCGCCGTTCTGGCGAGGTTGCAGAAGAGACCCCAGGTGTCAGGCAGTTCATGCCGTCAAAAGCCTGCAATGTCTTTTGTGCAAGATTTTAGAATTTTCATAATATAACCCATATTATTTGACATTTTGTTATTTATCAGCAATTTTAGTATTGGAAAGTTTTGATTTTACGTAGGTTGCAGAAGAAACCCCAGGTGTCAGGCAGTTCATGCCGTCAAAAGCCCGCCAATGTCTTTTGTGCAAGATTTTGAGTTCAGTATAAACTTATAACTAATTTATTTATTTATTATTATTATTTAAAACATTTTAGATGAATACGGATTGTAGCTCGCCGTTCTGGCGAGGTTGCAGAAGAGACCCCAGGTGTCAGGCAGTTCATGCCGTCAAAAGCACGCCAATGTCTTTTGTGCAAGATTTTAGAATTTTCATAATATAACCCATATTATTTGACATTTTGTTATTTATCAGCAATTTTAGTATTGGAAAGTTTTGATTTTACGTAGGTTGCAGAAGAAACCCCAGGTGTCAGGCAGTTCATGCCGTCAAAAGCCCCCCAATGTCTTTTGTGCAAGATTTTGAGTTCAGTATAAACTTATAACTAATTTATTTATTATTATTATTTAAAACATTTTAGATGAATACGGATTGTAGCTCGCCGTTCTGGCGAGGTTGCAGAAGAGACCCCAGGTGTCAGGCAGTTCATGCCGTCAAAAGCCCACCAATGTCTTCTGTGCAAGATTTTGAGTTCAGTGTAAACTTATAACTAATTTATTTATTATTATTATTTAAAACATTTTAGATGAATACGGATTGTAGCTCGCCGTTCTGGCGAGGTTGCAGAAGAGACCCCAGGTGTCAGGCAGTTCATGCCGTCAAAAGCCCACCAATGTCTTTTGTGCAAGATTTTGAGTTCAGTATAAACTTATAACTAATTTATTTATTATTATTATTTAAAACATTTTAGATGAATACGGATTGTAGCTCGCCGTTCTGGCGAGGTTGCAGAAGAGACCCCAGGTGTCAGGCAGTTCATGCCGTCAAAAGCCTGCCAATGTCTTTTGTGCAAGATTTTAGAATTTTCATAATATAACCCATATTATTTGACATTTTGTTATTTATCAGCAATTTTAGTATTGGAAAGTTTTGATTTTACGTAGGTTGCAGAAGAAACCCCAGGTGTCAGGCAGTTCATGCCGTCAAAAGCCCGCCAATGTCTTTTGTGCAAGATTTTGAGTTCAGTATAAAGTTATAACTAATTTATTTATTTATTATTATTATTTAAAACATTTTAGATGAATACGGATTGTAGCTCGCCGTTCTGGCGAGGTTGCAGAAGAGACCCCAGGTGTCAGGCAGTTCATGCCGTCAAAAGCCCGCCAATGTCTTTTGTGCAAGATTTTAGAATTTTCATAATATAACCCATATTATTTGACATTTTGTTATTTATCAGCAATTTTAGTATTGGAAAGTTTTGATTTTACGTAGGTTGCAGAAGAAACCCCAGGTGTCAGGCAGTTCATGCCGTCAAAAGCCCCCCAATGTCTTTTGTGCAAGATTTTGAGTTCAGTATAAACTTATAACTAATTTATTTATTATTATTATTTAAAACATTTTAGATGAATACGGATTGTAGCTCGCCGTTCTGGCGAGGTTGCAGAAGAGACCCCAGGTGTCAGGCAGTTCATGCCGTCAAAAGCCCACCAATGTCTTTTGTGCAAGATTTTGAGTTCAGTATAAACTTATAACTAATTTATTTATTATTATTATTTAAAACATTTTAGATGAATACGGATTGTAGCTCGCCGTTCTGGCGAGGTTGCAGAAGAGACCCCAGGTGTCAGGCAGTTCATGCCGTCAAAAGCCTGCCAATGTCTTTTGTGCAAGATTTTAGAAATTTCATAATATAACCCATATTATTTGACATTTTGTTATTTATCAGCAATTTTAGTATTGGAAAGTTTTGATTTTACGTAGGTTGCAGAAGAAACCCCAGGTGTCAGGCAGTTCATGCCGTCAAAAGCCCGCCAATGTCTTTTGTGCAAGATTTTGAGTTCAGTATAAACTTATAACTAATTTATTTATTTATTATTATTATTTAAAACATTTTAGATAAATACGGATTGTAGCTCGCCGTTCTGGCGAGGTTGCAGAAGAGACCCCAGGTGTCAGGCAGTTCATGCCGTCAAAAGCCCGCCAATGTCTTTTGTGCAAGATTTTAGAATTTTCATAATATAACCCATATTATTTGACATTTTGTTATTTATCAGCAATTTTAGTATTGGAAAGTTTTGATTTTACGTAGGTTGCAGAAGAAACCCCAGGTGTCAGGCAGTTCATGCCGTCAAAAGCCCCCCAATGTCTTTTGTGCAAGATTTTGAGTTCAGTATAAACTTATAACTAATTTATTTATTATTATTATTTAAAACATTTTAGATGAATACGGATTGTAGCTCGCCGTTCTGGCGAGGTTGCAGAAGAGACCCCAGGTGTCAGGCAGTTCATGCCGTCAAAAGCCCACCAATGTCTTCTGTGCAAGATTTTGAGTTCAGTGTAAACTTATAACTAATTTATTTATTATTATTATTTAAAACATTTTAGATGAATACGGATTGTAGCTCGCCGTTCTGGCGAGGTTGCAGAAGAGACCCCAGGTGTCAGGCAGTTCATGCCGTCAAAAGCCCACCAATGTCTTTTGTGCAAGATTTTGAGTTCAGTATAAACTTATAACTAATTTATTTATTATTATTATTTAAAACATTTTAGATGAATACGGATTGTAGCTCGCCGTTCTGGCGAGGTTGCAGAAGAGACCCCAGGTGTCAGGCAGTTCATGCCGTCAAAAGCCTGCCAATGTCTTTTGTGCAAGATTTTAGAATTTTCATAATATAACCCATATTATTTGACATTTTGTTATTTATCAGCAATTTTAGTATTGGAAAGTTTTGATTTTACGTAGGTTGCAGAAGAAACCCCAGGTGTCAGGCAGTTCATGCCGTCAAAAGCCCGCCAATGTCTTTTGTGCAAGATTTTGAGTTCAGTATAAACTTATAACTAATTTATTTATTTATTATTATTATTTAAAACATTTTAGATGAATACGGATTGTAGCTCGCCGTTCTGGCGAGGTTGCAGAAGAGACCCCAGGTGTCAGGCAGTTCATGCCGTCAAAAGCCCGCCAATGTCTTTTGTGCAAGATTTTAGAATTTTCATAATATAACCCATATTATTTGACATTTTGTTATTTATCAGCAATTTTAGTATTGGAAAGTTTTGATTTTACGTAGGTTGCAGAAGAAACCCCAGGTGTCAGGCAGTTCATGCCGTCAAAAGCCCCCCAATGTCTTTTGTGCAAGATTTTGAGTTCAGTATAAACTTATAACTAATTTATTTATTATTATTATTTAAAACATTTTAGATGAATACGGATTGTAGCTCGCCGTTCTGGCGAGGTTGCAGAAGAGACCCCAGGTGTCAGGCAGTTCATGCCGTCAAAAGCCCACCAATGTCTTTTGTGCAAGATTTTGAGTTCAGTATAAACTTATAACTAATTTATTTATTATTATTATTTAAAACATTTTAGATGAATACGGATTGTAGCTCGCCGTTCTGGCGAGGTTGCAGAAGAGATCCCAGGTGTCAGGCAGTTCATGCCGTCAAAAGCCTGCCAATGTCTTTTGTGCAAGATTTTAGAAATTTCATAATATAACCCATATTATTTGACATTTTGTTATTTATCAGCAATTTTAGTATTGGAAAGTTTTGATTTTACGTAGGTTGCAGAAGAAACCCCAGGTGTCAGGCAGTTCATGCCGTCAAAAGCCCGCCAATGTCTTTTGTGCAAGATTTTGAGTTCAGTATAAACTTATAACTAATTTATTTATTTATTATTATTATTTAAAACATTTTACATGAATACGGATTGTAGCTCGCTGTTCTGGCGAGGTTGCAGAAGAGACCCCAGGTGTCAGGCAGTTCATGCCGTCAAAAGCCCGCCAATGTCTTTTGTGCAAGATTTTAGAATTTTCATAATATAACCCATATTATTTGACATTTTGTTATTTATCAGCAATTTTAGTATTGGAAAGTTTTGATTTTACGTAGGTTGCAGAAGAAACCCCAGGTGTCAGGCAGTTCATGCCGTCAAAAGCCCCCCAATGTCTTTTGTGCAAGATTTTGAGTTCAGTATAAACTTATAACTAATTTATTTATTATTATTATTTAAAACATTTTAGATGAATACGGATTGTAGCTCGCCGTTCTGGCGAGGTTGCAGAAGAGACCCCAGGTGTCAGGCAGTTCATGCCGTCAAAAGCCCACCAATGTCTTTTGTGCAAGATTTTGAGTTCAGTATAAACTTATAACTAATTTATTTATTATTATTATTTAAAACATTTTAGATGAATACGGATTGTAGCTCGCCGTTCTGGCGAGGTTGCAGAAGAGACCCCAGGTGTCAGGCAGTTCATGCCGTCAAAAGCCTGCCAATGTCTTTTGTGCAAGATTTTAGAATTTTCATAATATAACCCATATTATTTGACATTTTGTTATTTATCAGCAATTTTAGTATTGGAAAGTTTTGATTTTACGTAGGTTGCAGAAGAAACCCCAGGTGTCAGGCAGTTCATGCCGTCAAAAGCCCGCCAATGTCTTTTGTGCAAGATTTTGAGTTCAGTATAAACTTATAACTAATTTATTTATTATTATTATTTAAAACATTTTAGATGAATACGGATTGTAGCTCGCCGTTCTGGCGAGGTTGCAGAAGAGACCCCAGGTGTCAGGCAGTTCATGCCGTCAAAAGCCCGCCAATGTCTTTTGTGCAAGATTTTGAGTTCAGTATAAACTTATAACTAATTTATTTATTATTATTATTTAAAACATTTTAGATGAATACGGATTGTAGCTCGCCGTTCTGGCGAGGTTGCAGAAGAGACCCCAGGTGTCAGGCAGTTCATGCCGTCAAAAGCCTGCCAATGTCTTTTGTGCAAGATTTTAGAATTTTCATAATATAACCCATATTATTTGACATTTTGTTATTTATCAGCAATTTTAGTATTGGAAAGTTTTGATTTTACGTAGGTTGCAGAAGAAACCCCAGGTGTCAGGCAGTTCATGCCGTCAAAAGCCCGCCAATGTCTTTTGTGCAAGATTTTGAGTTCAGTATAAACTTATAACTAATTTATTTATTATTATTATTTAAAACATTTTAGATGAATACGGATTGTAGCTCGCCGTTCTGGCGAGGTTGCAGAAGAGACCCCAGGTGTCAGGCAGTTCATGCCGTCAAAAGCCTGCCAATGTCTTTTGTGCAAGATTTTAGAATTTTCATAATATAACCCATATTATTTGACATTTTGTTATTTATCAGCAATTTTAGTATTGGAAAGTTTTGATTTTACGTAGGTTGCAGAAGAAACCCCAGGTGTCAGGCAGTTCATGCCGTCAAAAGCCCGCCAATGTCTTTTGTGCAAGATTTTGAGTTCAGTATAAACTTATAACTAATTTATTTATTATTATTATTTAAAACATTTTAGATGAATACGGATTGTAGCTCGCCGTTCTGGCGAGGTTGCAGAAGAGACCCCAGGTGTCAGGCAGTTCATGCCGTCAAAAGCCCGCCAATGTCTTTTGTGCAAGATTTTGAGTTCAGTATAAACTTATAACTAATTTATTTATTATTATTATTTAAAACATTTTAGATGAATACGGATTGTAGCTCGCCGTTCTGGCGAGGTTGCAGAAGAGACCCCAGGTGTCAGGCAGTTCATGCCGTCAAAAGCCTGCCAATGTCTTTTGTGCAAGATTTTAGAATTTTCATAATATAACCCATATTATTTGACATTTTGTTATTTATCAGCAATTTTAGTATTGGAAAGTTTTGATTTTACGTAGGTTGCAGAAGAAACCCCAGGTGTCAGGCAGTTCATGCCGTCAAAAGCCCGCCAATGTCTTTTGTGCAAGATTTTGAGTTCAGTATAAACTTATAACTAATTTATTTATTTATTATTATTATTTAAAACATTTTAGATGAATACGGATTGTAGCTCGCCGTTCTGGCGAGGTTGCAGAAGACACCCCAGGTGTCAGGCAGTTCATGCCGTCAAAAGCCCGCCAATGTCTTTTGTGCAAGATTTTAGAATTTTCATAATATAACCCATATTATTTGACATTTTGTTATTTATCAGCAATTTTAGTATTGGAAAGTTTTGATTTTACGTAGGTTGCAGAAGAAACCCCAGGTGTCAGGCAGTTCATGCCGTCAAAAGCCCGCCAATGTCTTTTGTGCAAGATTTTGAGTTCAGTATAAACTTATAACTAATTTATTTATTATTATTATTTAAAACATTTTAGATGAATACGGATTGTAGCTCGCCGTTCTGGCGAGGTTGCAGAAGAGACCCCAGGTGTCAGGCAGTTCATGCCGTCAAAAGCCCACCAATGTCTTTTGTGCAAGATTTTGAGTTCAGTATAAACTTATAACTAATTTATTTATTATTATTATTTAAAACATTTTAGATGAATACGGATTGTAGCTCGCCGTTCTGGCGAGGTTGCAGAAGAGACCCCAGGTGTCAGGCAGTTCATGCCGTCAAAAGCCTGCGAATGTCTTTTGTGCAAGATTTTAGAATTTTCATAATATAACCCATATTATTTGACATTTTGTTATTTATCAGCAATTTTAGTATTGGAAAGTTTTGATTTTACGTAGGTTGCAGAAGAAACCCCAGGTGTCAGGCAGTTCATGCCGTCAAAAGCCCGCCAATGTCTTTTGTGCAAGATTTTGAGTTCAGTATAAACTTATAACTAATTTATTTATTTTTTTAACATTTTAGATAAATACGGATTGTAGCTCGCCGTTCTGGCGAGGTTGCAGAGACCCCAGGTGTCAGGCAGTTCATGCCGTCAAAAGCCCGCCAGTGTCTTAAGTGCAAGATTTTGAGTTCAGTATAAACTTATAACTAATTTATTTATTTATTATTATTATTTAAAACATTTTAGATGAATACGGATTGTAGCTCGCCGTTTTGGCGTACTTACTCGGTAGATTTTTAAAAATTATTTTCTGTTTTTCTTTGAACTTATTACCAATAACTGATTTCATTCATATAAAAAAATTGTTTCACATGATATTTATTATATTTAAGGGACAGGCCAGTAATGAGTGTAATATGTCTTTCACAAAGATGTTTCTTTTATAGACATAGGTAGAGTAAAATATTTTACGTCTTCACACAGTCGACACTTTATGAAATGTTTCAGAAAGTTTCTGTTTTAATGGACTGTCCTACTGTGTTATCCAAAGAATCCGTTTCAGTGGTTGATGATAATGTGTGTACACCCCCAATTCCCAATTATGGCAGACATTTTGGAGTGAGTTTGCTCAAAGCTAAAAAAATGTCATTGATGCGGATTGTAACGACAAAAAGGAAATGAATAATGTAGTTCTTGTGGATGTTTTAGTTTCATTGATTTTTTTTTTATTAATTACATGTCCATATGCATATCTATGTAAATAAAATGTACTCTAATAAACTTAATTTTGTTGAAAATATGTTTTTTTCCTTCAATATCCTTCAACACGAAAAAATATTTCAGTCTTTTCAGTTTCATGTTAAACAATTTTCATTGTACAGTACAAAGTCTTTAATCCATGCGTCCATAACGGCACAGCAATTACAGAACTTGAACAGCGGAACTTTGTAACTGAACAAGAAATTATGTATGTTTATAGAATTAAAGAGAAAGTATTAGCACATAAAACAAAGCAAATTAAACAACTTATATTGAAAGAAATATTTAATAAAGTAAAAAAATAAATATTAAGCATTTTTTTTTAAAATTTTGATACCCTTTAGATCATAATTTCTCTTTATTTCATATAAATTATGGTTTCATATTTTTAATTTCACAATTTCTGCATGCCATCTTACCAGATTTAAATTGATGATCTGTAATTCACAACAAACCCCTAAATCCGGAATCGCCAAAGTCCGGATTACAGACTTTGTACTGTATGTATATTTTAAATAATCATAGATTTAAAATGATTCTTTTTTCCATTTAAATATAAAATATTTCACACAAACTATTTTAAACACCAGCAATGAATTGAGTGGGTGCAGCTCGCCCATTCGGAATACTTACTCGGTAGATTTTAAAAATGATTTTCTCTTATTTATTTTAAATGCAATATAAACAGGTGAAATTTGTTTCGCATGATATTTAATATACTCAAGGCATAGGCCTGTAATGAGTGTAATACGTCTTTCACAAAGTTCTGTCTTACAAACATAAGTAGATCATAGATTTAAAAATTATTTTTTGTTTTTCTTTTAAATACAAAATATTTCCGCAAATTTCACATAGAAACTACTTTAGACACCACCAATGAATTGAGTGGTCGCAGCTCGCCCATCTGCCATACTTAAGTCTGTAGATTTAAAAAATTATTATCTGATTCACATAGAGTTATTTTTTCAGGTGTACATGGAACCTATAATTTTTTCTTTTCAGATGCAAATACATTTTTCACTCATTGCAATCATTTTTGCACACACAAATATATATATCAAATTGCATTAATAATTTTGTGTACTGCAACTTTTCAATACTTTAATACTGAAACACCGCTTAACACTAACAGTGTGATTCTTTTGAAGTTTACCAAAAGGAATTTCAATAACAAATCTACTGTTGGAATATCGTACCCGAAAAATTTCGCGATTAGCGGCTGAGCTGTAAAATTGCCGAACACTGGTAGTTCGACTCAACTTTCGAATCTTGGCGAACGGGCTAGCTGCATGGGTGTTAATTTTCACATTCAAATGTATGGTTTTCAAACCAAACATTAAATTCAGCACTAACTGCGCAAAGACACCTTTTAGTACTAACATCGGCACAATATTCTGATCATATTTCAAAACTGATTACAAGTCCCGTCTAACATTTACAACTACTGGAATATCGTTCAGTGATGTATGACCGTGTTTATGCCATGTCCCATCGTATGAAACAGTGATGTCGATAACTGATTTATTTAAAAGGTCGACATTTAATTCTTCATGCTTCTTTCGCACTATGTTTCGAGCATAGCACATAAAACAAAGCAAATTAAACAACTTATATTGAAAGAAATATTTAATAAAGTAAAAAAATAAATGTTAAGCATTTTTTTTTTTAAAATTTTGATACTCTTTAGATCATAATTTCTCTTTATTTCATATAAATTATGGTTTCATATATTTAATTTCACAATTTCTGCATGCCATCTTACCAGATTTAAATTGATGATCTGTAATTCACAACAAACCCCGAAATCAGGAATCGCCAAAGTCCCGACAAGTCCGGATTACAGACTTTCTACTGTATGTATATTTTAAATATTCATAGATTTAAAATGATTCTTTTTTCCATTTAAATATAAAATATTTCACACAAACTATTTTAAACACCAGCAATGAATTGAGTGGGTGCAGCTCGCCCATTCGGAATACTTACTCGGTAGATTTTAAAAATGATTTTCTCTTATTTATTTTAAATGCAATATAAACAGGTGAAATTTGTTTCGCATGATATTTAATATACTCAAGGCATAGGCCTGTAATGAGTGTAATACATCTTTCACAAAGTTCTGTCTTATAAACATAAGTAGATCATAGATTTAAAAATTATTTTTTGTTTTTCTTTTAAATACAAAATATTTCTGCAAATTTCACATAGAAACTACTTTAGACACCACCAATGAATTTAGTGGTCGCAGCTCGCCCATCTGGAATACTTAAAAAATTATTATCTGATTCACATAGAATTATTTTTTCAGGTGTACATGGATCCTATAATTTTTTTCTTTTCAGATGCAAATACATTTTTCACTCATTGCAATCATTTTTGCACACACAAATATATATATCAAACTGCATTAATAATTTTGTGTGCTGCAACTTTTCAATACTTTAATACTGCAACACCGCTTAACACTAACAGTGTGATTCTTTTGTAGTTTACCAAAAGGAATTTCAATAACAAATGTACTGTTGGAATATTGTACCCGAAAAATTTTGCGATTAGTGGCTGAGCTGTAAAATTGCCGAACACTGGTAGTTCGACTCAACTTTCGAATCTTGGCGAATGGGCTAGCTGCATGGGTGTTAATTTTCACATTCAAACGTATGGTTTTCAAACCAAACATTAAATTCAGCATTAACTGCGCAAAGACACCTTTTAGTACTAACATCGGCACAATATTCTGATCATATTTCAAAACTGATTACAAGTCCCGTCTAACATTTACAACTACAGGAATATCGTTCGGTGACGTATGACCGTGTTTATGCCATGTCCCATCGCATGAAACTGATGTCGATAACTGATTTATTTAAAAGGTCGACATTTAATTCTTCATGCTTCTTTCGCACTATGTTTCGAGCAATTTGAAGGATGTCATCTTGATTTTTTTTTTTCCTCTTCGTATTGAATGAATAACAACAGCCATAGAAAATATTTTCAGCAGCGTTACCTTTCCCAATTTTTAGAAATGCATTTACACGTTTTTTATTTGTATCAAAACATTTAGATTCTTTTGCACGTGGGCTAGAAAATGTTGAACGGAACACCTGTTCACACAATTTGCAAATGAGTTCGATCTTGGTTCAATAGCCAAACATTCCTTTGAAATTACATCTTGGGAATTGTAGCATTTATTACATTTAATATTTTGCAACAAAGATTACCATATTTTGCTGTTCATTAAAATATAGGAACACTTCTCACTCACATTTTGAGTAGAATTTGACGAAGATTGAACGGTTGTTTTCAACTTAAACAAAAAAAAAAAAACAAGCTATTGATTTAAATTGGTGACATAAACAAAAAAAATTTTGGCTACACAATGAAGCCACATGCAGATGCATACTTCCTTCAACATCAGAATACTATGATCTTATATAATAATAAATATTACGTTTAACGTTGGACAATGCTATTTTTATTGCACATTTTGTACAAAATTACCATTTGTTTATTAATTAACTTTATGATTTGAAAGCGAGCAGTGGGATCACTTCGGTATAAGGCATTTTTATCTCCATCTACTACCGAAACTGGATAACCTCAGAACCCACGCTTAAAAAATGTAAACAAACCTGCAGAAAACAGTTACAGTTAAGATAAAAAGGTTTGCTCGCAGTAAGAAGTATTAGTTGCGAGAATGAAAAAATCGTAAAATGATACTGAGCTAATCATTTACTGCTTTTGTTAGTATCGTTGTTTAAGCAATTAATTACTGTGTTATTACACAATTAATTACTGCGTTGTCACTATTATAAGATACATAATGCTATTTAAATGCATCAATTAGTATCAAACTGGATTATCCATTAAGCAATTGCTGTTATTCAATGAGTAAGACAAATAGTATTATTCATTAAGCACTTATTTACTTTGTTAATTAGTATTGTGCTGACTTTAATTTACTTCTCAGTGCGGTTTCAATGTGTGAATTAGTATCAATTTGCATTATTCAAAATCGTTTATAAGTGCGCCATGTCTAGCAGCATGGGTCTTTTCGTGTTTTTACGCATGTATATCGTGTATACAGTATCTTGTGGCTGCATACGTGAATAAAGCGTGCGCAGCCCGCGCAAAACCTCTGAACACTGGTAGTCCTGTCCAACTTTCGATTGCCGGCGAAATTTAATATGGGAACTCTTTTAGAAACGAACAATGGTCCAACTTTCGAATAAAGGGCCAACGAAAGCGGCATGGGTGTTTTTGTGATTTTCCGCATGTGTTACGTGCATGCAGTATTTTCTAGATGCATAAGTGAATAAAGCGGGCTCAGCCCGCGCGAAACCGCTTAACACGGGTAGTTCGTCCCAACTTTCGATTCCCGGGGTACGGGCCGACTCCACGGGTGTTTGCGTGATTATACGCATGTGTATCGTGCATACGGTATGTTCTGGATGCATGCGTTAATAAAGCGGGCGAAGCCCGCGCAAATCCGATGAACATTGGTAGTTCGGTCAACTTTCGAATCCCGGGGAACGGGGTGGCTGAATGGGTGTGTCTTCGTGATTTTCCGCATGTGTAAGGTGTGTGCAGTACCTTATGGATGCATACTGGAATAAACCAGTTAAAATCGCTGGACACTGGTAGATCTTTCAACAACTTTCGAAAACTGCGAATTTTAATATGCGAACTCTTTCAAAAAAGAACAATGAAAAGCGGGCTTCAGCCCGCTCAGCTGGCGGGCTTGCCCGCTAGTATTGTTAATTAAACTTTGTGTTTGTAAATATTTCAAATATAGTTAAAAGAGAAATCAACCTCATTCTTGTCAAACTACTTATATCACAATATGTCTTCTTTTTAGATTTGTGTTTTATGTTCGGTTATAAACCAGAAGAACGACTTAATAAGCTTTTATGGATTTTCTCCAAACTTTCTTTGTGATTACAATGAAATAGTGGTTAAGAGCACTAATTCTAAGAAAATAATGCTAACATAATTTTAAATGTTATCCTTTAGGTTAAGCGTTCACAGATAGTTTAGCGTTCCTGTTACGTTTAGCCTACCCAACCGAATATAGTCTGTAAATCAGGCTCCAATACGGTTAGCGATATCTCAGGTTAGCAAAAATAACGTGATTCCCGAGCTGATGATGTAACATAGTGGAGTCGATGATCTTTTAGACAGAAACTCTGTTAAGAATTAGCATTCCATAATACTTAAAAAACACGAATACTGAAAGCTAATGGTCTGAATTGAGAGTTACTGAAGCAATCTTACGCCGCCAGCGAAAACGTTTTCCATTCACTTAATTAGAATTTTTATGAAATTAAATTTTATATTAAGCATTTGAAGATATCTTAAGCTTTTAATAGTTCAGAGTCTAGTTTTACGTTACTTTGTTTACGATTAAAAACTAACATGAATAATACCTCTGAAAATTTACAAACGATGATATAAATCTTATTCAAAGATTTGATTATTTATATGACCTGGCATCCAATCCTTTTCATAATCATTGTTTTTATAATAATGTTTTACTCTTTTTTGCAGCTTGCATAACGTTGATTTAAGCTTCAGTGCTTACGAACATTCAATCGGTGCACACATTGATTACACACATGTTGATTACAAAATTATATAAAAAAAATCTTATAACAAAAGAGATCAATATTTTCACAGTCAGAATCAGGTTTCCGTTCATTGTTGAGACACGCGAATTAGTCAAATTTATAGAGATTAAAATCAAAATGATATAACTGTGACATGGTCTCAGGAAATCTCACAAATATATTGTTTCTGTTCCTTAACAAATGTATGATATTCTCATTCATTGTTACTGATACATATGAGCATTTATCTGTGATACAGTTTCAAAAAGTCTGTGATAACAGTTTACTTACTTTTAAAAAAATGAATTCAACTTATATAGGTTGGATTGTCAAACATTTCGGAAATTTAGTTCTTCAGATTCCAAAATATTTTAAATTTCCTTTGAAATACATCTGACGTGACAACAAGTTTCGATTCGATGGTGCCATGGATTTTTAAAATTATATTTAGAGCTTCAGATTACATATTTATGATAGGAAGTGTAACAACTTTGTTGCTCACCAGTTTTTTCGTATACTCTTATGCTTTATGATTTTTAAATCTGGAACTATCGATAACACGTTAAGTCGGGAATAAAACTTTCTTTAATCAAACAGTTTTGCATGTTTTAGGCAGAACGCCTTGCTAAAAATGCCCCGTAGAAACCCATAAAATTTTTTTACGGGAAATTGGCCTGCGGGTACCCGTACAGCTTTGTGGGTACCCATAGGCCAAATACCCGTAAAAACCCACAGACAGAAACCCGTAGGCCAAATCCCCGTAAAAACCCATAGAAAGAAACCCGTACTGTTGTACGGGTACCGTAGGCCAAATACCCGTAAAAACCCATAAAAAGAAACCTGTAACGGTTTTACGGGTACTGTAGGCCAAATACCCGTCAAAACCCATAAAAAGAAACCTGTACGTTTGTACGGGTACCCATAGGCCGACTACCCGTAAAAACCCATAGAAAGAAACCTGCACGGCTGTATAGGTACCTGTAGGCGAAATACCCGTAAAAAACCTGTAAACGGAAACCCGTACGACTAGGCCAAATCTCTGTAGAACTGTAGGCACTATAAACAAAATCCCAGTAAAAACCCATAGCCAAAAATCAAAACTTTATATGCATATCCATTGGCCAAATTTCCATTAAAAAATGGATATTCCGTAGGTCTATGCCTTGTAAAAACCAGTAAACAAAAGCATGTACACCTATACAGGCACCCATACGCCAAATCCTGTAAAAACCACTACACAAAAATCCACAGACCAATAAAGGTACCTCTTGGAAAAATCGCTGCACAAAACCCATAAACAAAACCAATAGCATTATACCATAGTGTTGTGTAGAGAATTTGTCTGATAACGGTATAAAAACTAGGTGAATGATTTTCTGATTTATAGAAATTTTAATTTTATTTGATTCTGAATTATTTATTTTAAGGCTTTAATTTTGGGAAAAAAACAGATGCTTCTGGGAATATTATTTAGTTTAAAAGAATATTATTTATTTTCCTCTATTTGCAAATCTTGTACAAACTTTGATTCATTGTGAAAGAAGCAGGGAAAGGGAGGCAATTTTTGCCAAGTCATGATTTCGCGCGCTTTGTGCTTTAAAATGTTCTAGAAGAATTTTTCATTGTGTAGTTGACCTTAAGAGAGGAAGTACGTGACAAAAAGGTCAAAGGTTGCTACTTGTCTTTCAATGTAAGTCATTCAGGTTTTTGGCGATTGAGGGTCCGGTTGTTGGCTAAGTGAAGAAGGGCGCGCATGCGCGATCACCCTTATTTCCGCATTCAGGGGTTGAAAACGCAAATTTTGCCAAAATTAAGGGGGCGATAAGTGAAGCCATAGTGGGAGCCCGCGTTTGTGAAGGAGACGAAGGAAATTCGAGTTGGACTCACTCTCTTACTTACGGGCTTGCTGGACTTTTGGAGGTTACTCTTGAAAACCGGCTTGAAAGAGATAGGCAAGATGTAATTCACGACGAGAGATGTTTCCCGGCGGGGTGCGGAAAATATGATCCCCGGCCGCGTTTTGGTTAAGAGGCGACACTTACTGACTGGCGTGTGGAACTTACTTGGGACGTTACTCGTGAAGCTTGCTCTTGGGATGAGTAAGAACAGGCGAGCCGTAATTGCCTAGAAAAAACGTTTCTGGCCGGAAGCTGCAAACACGCTCCCTTGCCGCGTTCTGTTAAAGAGGCGAAATTTGAACGAGTTACCTGCGTGTTGACTTAGGACTTTCAGGACCAAGCGAATAGCCGTCCTGGGCAGCAGTGCTCCTGTTTCTGTTTTACAGAGGTAAAATTAGTTTCGTCACTATGAAAACCAGTTACCTGCGAGTTCACTTTAGACTTTCAAGACCAAGCGGATAGCCGTCCTGGGCAGCAGTGCTCCTGTTTCTGTTCTACAGTGGTAAAATAACGTCGACATTATGAGAACCAGTGTAAAAATGAGCCCGGCCGACGTCAACGCTTATTAAGATACGAGTCTTCCACTTCAAGATGTCCAACCAAGTTAAGTGCTATTTTTTTGTGTTTGAACTTTGAGTGGGTTTTCAATAATTTTTCTTGGAATGTAAAAACAGCGTCGACTCTTAAATTAATTCTCAGGCCTTAAATTGTTTCCCTTTCCCCTTTTAAATTACCAGACAAACTTTAAGTTTTTTTATATGAATTTAAATGAAAAAAAAAGGGTAAATGAAAAATTGATGACTTCTCCTTAGACTCTCAGATGAGGTTAAGATTTCTTTTATTGTGATGTAACTGAATAAACTGATATTTAATCTGGAAACCTATTACAGTATGTTTTCTTTATATATTTAATATGTTTTTCCTCTATATCTTGTATGTGTTTTTCTTATGTTTTCTTTCGATCCTCTCACGGCGCGGTCCCGGGATGCATTTTTTCACAACGCAAAATGCTTTACCGTTTCACTATACGATCACTAAAAGTTTGGGTAATTAGCAAAAATTCTTAAGAGTTTAGTTTCCTCCCTAAGAGGAAGTAGAAACCTTTCACGGCAAGTAGGTTCATATTTAACATTTAACATATAGGAATTTCAGATATAACATTGGTGCCGTGAAGTAAGCTTCATAGTAGTTTCTTATTTAACTATGGTACCTTGAAGTAAAGCTATTTAACCTTGGTGCCGAAACTTCTATATAACAATAGTGGAGGATCCATACATAGAATCGTACATAGAACGGGTATCCATATACAGAATCCCTATAAAAAACAATACACAAAAATAGAACTGTAAATCAAATTTCCATAAAAACATAAACCAGCAGAAGTACATAATTAGCACTGATGAAATGTACAGAACTAAATTGCGGAGAAAGCATGTAAAGTAATTTTAAATAAAACTCAATGCGAATAAATAAAAATTTTAAAATATCTAGAAGCCTACGAGCCCGTCCTTCTTAATGCACGTCAATATCTATAAACATATTACAAAATATTTGTATAAATTCTCTTTACAAAATTTTAAACTACCTTTATATAATTCTGAAAATAAAATGAATAGAAAGATAATAACCAAAGTCATGATTCACAACCATCGAATGATATATGTACATATATATATGTAAGAAAAATAAGGAATATGCAAAAGATTAAATTAGCAGCGTAAAATTAATTTTCCTTCTCTATTCTAAAAACAGTAATCTTTCTGCTCTGCATCATTTGGAGATTAATTCATGTCATATGACTCTTACATAATTTGATGTTGTAAAAGAAACTAAAACTCAAACAGCCAATAGTAATTTTACAGCAATATTAACTATCAAAGACGAGTAAAAATGCATCGAGAACCAAAATTCACTCGGTCTGAATTAAGATTTCACCCTTAACGTAACGCATTTGCTTTTTACGCTTTGTATTAGCTGGATTGCAGTCTGTCTGCTCCTTGTTTCTTACTACACATTTATCAAAAATGTTAATTTTTGGAATAGGCATAAATAATGTGCCAACTTGTTTGTGGCTGCAACATATTTGCTGAAAGAAAAGTTGAATTAAATCTACCTCGACTGCCAAATTTCTTATTCATTGTGGATTGGAGTTTCAACATCTCTAAGCCATCGAAATTCTTGCTGTTCATTACAGATTCAGCTGTTTGTATTCGACTACAGAATCTATTACATATATATATAATATCATTTCATTTGATGGTTGCGAATCATTACTTTGACTGTATATATATTATTGATTTCATTATAAATATATACATATAGTACTGTACCTTACTGCATATATTTGTATTTCAGTTCTTTAATTGGGAAATTAAACAATTGTATTTAATCACATCAGCTTGTTTAACAATTTGATACCTAATGAGAAATGTATTGCCAAAGGATGGTACTTTCTAGCATCTGCTTAAATTTTAAGTTACCTACAATGCACTAAACCAAATTAAAAAACAAAACTAGAAGAAACCCAAATTTTCAGGAAGAGAAACATTATTAACAAGCAAGCAAAAAGAATACGGGACTTGGCAAATTAGAAACTTAACATAGAGTTCAAATTTAGCATACTTGCTATCCCCTTAAAGCTCGCTTACCAATGATAGTAACACCCTGCAGCTTATTATGACATGCATACACATAGATGTTTTGCGTGGAAGAAAGGATGAATCCAAGAATATAATTTAGTGAAGAAATAATAATATACAAACACTGTGTCGACCCCTTATTACAATACTTTGAATGTTACTTGTATCTCTCAAAAGATAAATGAAACATGAAGATAACATATAATAAACTTAATAGTACCCAAAATACAATAAATTATATTGTAACAAAATGAATTTAAAAAAATTTACAAGTTTCAACAAATACCAATTCTCAGCGCAGAGTTCGGGAATTAAGAAAATATCTCATAGCGTATAATGTTTTATTCCGTATCTCACTTTTAGTGCTATTTAATCTTCCACAGATTTTATCAAAATAAAATCTATAACATAATGGATATTTATAGTATATGTAGTTCTTGATGTAAAAAAGATAAACTTTCGTACTGTAAAAATTCCATCTATGTGAATAAGTATGAATATACTCATATACACATAATTATACTAAATAACTAATTTAATGAAACTAAATTCCTATATAAAAATGGGGAAAGTGTAGAATCGCCCACTGCTTGCCGTGTTTTTAAGAATTGCACATACTCTGTATCCATGTACACATCGATCTATTTTCACTTAAAAAAAATCTCAGAATTTCACAAAAATGCCATTGTGTACTCCTTTGACTTTATTCATGTACACATCAACCTATTTTCACTTTAAAAGTCAAAAGAAAATTGACAAAAATCCAATTCCTTTTACTTTTGTACAAAGTGCCAAATAAATAAGTGGGCGATTCTGCACTTTACCCGAAAAAATATATAAAAATACTATTTACCTATATATATATTAATAATTTATTATTACACAAGGTTTTTCATATATCATTTCAAGGGAACACAAATTTAATTAAAGCGATGCATTATTGGAATAAATTTGAGTCAGTGTTTTAGGTGCAAGTTATTTAGATTTCTATTGAAGAAAGAATACTTGAAATAATGTATAGAAATATTATTTTGAACCATAAACATTCTCAATAGTAAAATTTAAAGTACTGAAAAGGTAGCTATTGTTTTTGACAGTAGATTATATAATATAAAAATACCTCATGCTGAGCATTTTCTTAAATTACAATGCTAAATGAAATTGATATAGTGCAGTATTTAGCAATAATAACTTTTTGTAAACAAATGTGGCTATATTCGCCTAATTGTAATGACAGTAATTTTAAATGCATTTGTATAAGGCTGTACAGAAGATTTATTTATATGGGTTTTCATCCGCAGAGAACAACCGGAATCCCTGTGGAAGTGATTCCGAAAATAATGTTTAAATATTACTCTAACTATATTTGAAATCAATGCTATAACAGTGCCCTTATAAGACTCATGATCCGAAAAGCTTTGGTTTTAAATGTTTCGTAAAAACTTTCAATTACTTCTGCAAAATTCATACCCACGTAAAAATTACTACACCGAAGTCAATTGATTATACAGCAAAACGTTCCTAAAACAATCAACTCCACAATTCGAGATAATGCAAGTTTCCTGTAGCCTGACAAAACTATGAATGATTTTTAAGTCCTGTTATTTAATTATTGTCCTGACAAATGTGCCATTATCAGAGGTGGTCATTTAAGAAAATAACCAATATGAGGTTTCAACTAAATGTAATTTTTTCAAATAAATAATTCACTTTTTATACTCCCAAGACTAGTACATTTAATATTACATCAATCTTATTCACAAATCTATTTCTATTTCAAAAGCAATTTATGAAAAACACATTTGAAATTTTCTTCATCAAACTAATAATAATGAAAATTAAAGTATGCATAAAAATGATTATATGTGTTTTAACAAAATAGCACAAAATATTTAATGTAAAAATGTGGTTCGAGTCTCATACTTGTAAAGAAAAATAGACCAAAAAGAAAAAACAATGTAAGCTACTATGATCATTTAAATTTTCACAAAATTTTAGTAGTGGAAAAAAGATTCCTTAAGCTTGTATGTCTTGTCTACCCCATTCAATAAGTAATAAACACATTAAATACTTCAATGCTTATTTCATTAATAAAACTTACCTTTTTTGCTCGCGAAATATAATTAGTACATTTTTTATAACATAAAAAAACATTCCTTTTGCTCGGCCACATCACATTAGTCGAAAAATTGAAAATTGAATCATGCAAGATCATTTTTAAGTAAGGTATGCTCAAATTTATTAGTACATAATATTCAAATGATAAAGCATCTACATGAACAAGCTTTAAAAAAGTATTTCTAAACTGTAATCAAAAAAATAAATTTTCCAAAATACAATTTCAGTAGAATGCAAAAACTATATTTCTGCATCTGATCACTGAACCAAATTATCAAGTCTGAAATTATCACTTTTCAGTCTTTAAGCACATTGTTTTTCAGGATAAAAGTAAAGATGGGAAATCAATTTCACGCTCAGAAACTCCATTTCACAACTAGTCAGTTATCAGCAACGTTCTCTCAAACATTAGACACGATTACACGTGCATGGCTTTAGTGGTATATTCATAGTCATTCATAGTCTGGTATTTTATTATTTATTACTAATTTCTAAACAGTAAAACATAGTAAAATTTGTAATACAGTAAATCCTAGCAAATAATATATTGCATTACTACAACCACGAAGAAAATAACACCACCATCGCACAACAACAACTAGGGCGGCGCCATATTGCTTGTTTGGGAAACTTCTGAGAGTGGGAGAGGGAGGGGGAATTTTTTTCTTCAAGTCAGCGTTAACAGGGAGAAAAGTTTTGCGATTGTGAATGTACTTGTTCGCGTTAAAGAGATGTTGGTTGATACCGGTGTTTATTTGTAATATCAGAAATGTAAGTGCTTATGTGTGTCTATTCAGAGAACCAACTCGTAGCAAAAACCACTTCCCTAAGATGACCGCCTCTGATAGAAACCAGTATTTCTGAAAACATAAGTATACTTTGGTATTGAATATTCACTCTGTAAGGCGACCATTCACAAAGAAAATTCTGCAAGTGTGTCTGCTCGCCTTAGAGAGATTCATTCCGTAGATGCAATCTCCCTAAGACGACCACCTCTAAAAGATAAACGTATCTCTGAGAACGTGAGTATCTATTGGTATTGAGCATCACCTCTCTAAGGCGACCACTTGCAAAGATGAATTTTTATTTGCGGCTGGTCGCCTTGGAGTGACCTCGTTGTGTGTGGTGTTTATGATTACTGTCATTGTTTCCAAAAAAAAATTTAAATAAAAAAAATAGCATATTTAGTAAAAACCCTCTCTAAAACGACCACCTGCGTTTACAGGTTACTCTGGTGGTCTTAAAGAGATCATATTTTCATTCTGTTAATTTTATTGTTTACAAGAAGTATATTAACGTCAGATTCAAAAATAGCACAAACCCATATAAACCAACAGAAGATTTATTATTATATTGATACCAATAAGAAAACCAGCAAAAGTCAATATAAACCTATACAAACCAGTACAAAGTTCTGCCATTGAATGTTGGTTGTATGGGTGTCAATTTATACCAGTAAGAAAAACCCACAGAGATCAATATAAACCAGTAAAAGTCAATAGAGACCATCAAAAATTCTATAGGTACCAGTAGAAAGTTTTACTAGTTTCTATGGGTCATTTTGAAACCAATAAAAAAAACCCACAGATATCAACAGAAACAGTAAAAGTCAATAAAAACCCATAAAATGTTATGGGTACCCATAAAAAGTTTTACTGGTTTCTATGGGGCATTTTTAGTAGGGCGGTTACTTTCGAATAAATAGAAGGTCTAGTATTTTCACTGTTTAATTTTTTTCATGCTGTTGTTCACCGCAAAGTGCTTTGGAAATGCTGATGCGTTCCTCACTATAAGAAAACAAAACTAACATTAATTTTCTTTGTGTGCTCCAGTGATACAGGAAGTTTCATATTTATCTTGGGAAAAGATCGCAGAAACGGAAATTTCTCATACTCGGATATTTCCTTAAATACAGGCATTCAGCAGCTAAATCATAGAGGGTTTTTTCATGCTTTAACGCAAATCAATCGAACCTTTTAGCGTCACTGGTCCATAGGCTACACACATTTTTTCTATCATTAGTAGCAACTCTTGACCTCCCCAATAAGTAAACCATATAATTGTGTACTTTTCATTCAAAAGTCTCGGAAGTGCTGAGGTTTCACTGTTGAAAAAAAATTTGAATTTGACCTCTATGAGAAAAATATATGGGTTTGGTTTGACAGTATTATTTCAAAATTCCTCAGTAGGTATATATACAAGGTATGGCTATTAATTTCCAGGACTGCTCTAATAACACCAGAACAGATGATGTTAAAAACGTAACCTTTTAATATGTTTCGAAGTAATGTCCATCTGCCGTAATAAACTTCCGAGCTCGGCTGTATAAGTTGTGGAAACAACTTTTAAAGTCCCCTTTCGGAAGGCTCTTCAATGTTGACGTCACGTTGCATGACACATGGACCTTATAAGAAATAGATTAACTCAGTGGGTGGGGCGCGCGTCACCGACATGTCAGCATAAACCTTATAAGAAAGTTATAAGAGAGTTCTGAAAATAGCTGCTTGAATTTCCTGTGTTCCTATTGGTCCATCATAGAGGGTGTGCTAAATCTTTTCTAATCTTCAGACTCAACGAAATAAATAAGTAACAAAGCTGCTTGAAAGCCTGTTTGTAATTTTTCTGCTGGTTTCTCTGCTGCTCTAATTTTACCAATGCATGTGATGATCGAAGTTAGGAAAGTGTTCAGGATTTCATCTTGAATCCATTTAACAGCATCGTTTAAGTCTTTCGGTGGCATGGACCTTATAAGAGATAGTCTAACCCAATGGGCGGGGTGCGAGTCAACGACATGTCGGCAAGAAAGAGTAGGAACGATCTTGTTTACTTTAACACTGAAAACTATGGCGTTTATATCACATTACTCTTTTTAATTATTAAATGTGATTCGTTGTATAGTGATGAGATTATGAAAGCCACAGTTTTTTCCAAATAGGATTTAATATACCTCACTAAAGCACTTTTTACTGCAGCATTTCGCGTATTTCTTGTACAAACATCTTTACTTTGGTGAAACGGTAAAAACTAGCAACAAAATTCATAAACTTAATTTTGCGTACAAATAACGTAAAATTAAATAAGATTGATAGCGCATGATGCTTTGAAATAAATAAGGTAAAATTAAACAAGATCTGATAACATTATTTTTTAAATTTAATGACCATTTTCAGGCAGTGATTTTCAAAACTATAATAACATTGCAAAACAATGATTTATTTGATTATATCATCATTAACTTATTAACATTAAAATGGAATATTTATTTTAGTAATTTATAAAATTCGGAGCATAAAAGTTTCTGAGTTTCCCTTCATTACGAAGGGAAAAGAAAAGGTTAAATAAAATCTAGAAGCACTCATATTTTATATTATGCCCAAAAGGAACCTTTTTTAACGTTTTGTGTGTTACCTATATTTACTGAATACCATGTTTTGCGCCCGTAAAACACATACATTTGAAAACAGCATATCTTTAGAATTTCCGCAATGGAGATACAACTGTTATTTTCCGTACAGTGCTCGCTCTGAACTCTTTGAGATTCTTAATCAAAAATTCGTTAATATTCTACAAAATATTAAATAGATTAAAACAAATTCGAAATTCAGCCTTCCAGATGCCCATGTTCGGGTGGAGGATTACATTATTCAAAATTTGATGGCTCTAGATACTGTCGTTTTTGTCACAGTGCGAGAAACATACATGTATTCATGCAGATTCTTCATTATTTAATTTCTTTGAACATAATACAAGGCGATAATATTTGGTAACCACAATTTGCAAGGAGAGACGAACATTTATAGTAAAACATCGCAAAATGCTTCTTCGAAACTAACAGCCTTTCTAGGCTACCTCCCCTTTGGGCTAATAAATTAAATTAACAGTAAATAAAAAAAATCTTACGCAGAACTAAAAATAGATTAAAAAATAATCACTATAAAATACAAGCAAAATTAATTATTACGGTTAAATACAGTTTTAATATTGGAATTAAATGTATAAAAATTATTAAGGAGTCAAAAGTGTTTATCACTATGATATATTATGAGATATAATTGAAATAAAATTCCTTTATAGAAATTGTGTTATAATATTCATCTATAAGTTTAAAAAAGCAGCACAAGTTAGAAGTTTAAACAAAACTTTCAAATTTTTTTTAAAAATATTTTAGTGAAGGGTTCCCGCCTGATGGAGATCCAAACAACCGTATGCACGAAAGCGTCACTACGGATACTGATCCCAGCAACTCGACTGCTAATGGAGTGGTCAGTACTGCTGATGAAACTGAACATAATACCCATACATTACACATCGTGCAAAATAACTGGATTTACAACTCGAAAGAGCTAAGATTTAATTCAAGGCCCGTCAACAGAGACGGTCTGTTGCCGATGAAGATAGACAAACGAGGCTACATTTACTTTTCTCTTGGAATTACGCTGGGAAGTCCACGAACTTAGAGGTACGTGTAATTTAACTTGCTCTACAGGCACAGCTCTACTTAAACGTAAAAATGATGTTCTTAAGACTAAACGTATAAGTGGCACTGCTGCAAATTATACTATTGATACTAATCAAAACTTGGCTATCTGAACGCAGGAGCCCTCAGATAGCCAAGAACGGCATTGCCCTTATATCTGCTTTCCAGATCGTGGGCCCGGGGGTGCATGAGACTATAACCAGGACAAGTGGTCAGCTTTTCGCAGGACTTTCGGTGTTTAGTCTTTAAGCGAATTTTGTACTAATTTTATGGACTCATTCATGAGAAGAAAGGCTGAGTCAACCTTGCCCAGCCCGGTGAAAATTGATTCTTCTGATGGCGTTAAATTAAACTGATGCATAGCTTAAAGTTCTTACTATACCTAAGTCTATTGAAAGTAGTAAATAATATCATGTTTTGAATAATGAAAATGTTTATAATAATAATGCAATCCCAGATGTTCAGCGTGTACAACAGCAGGCGAACAATAGCCGGCCCCATCTACTCCTCCCATCTTAGTTAACACTGCCAGTCTATCACATGCAGGAACTTTTATAAAAGGTGACAGAAAGTACTGATGCTAAATTTCTCGGGAACTGAATGGAGAATTCATGAAGATTCTTCATCATAATGAAAATAACCATCGTATACTTAGTGTTTCTTCAAAAAACATGGTGTTGAACATCACGGTTTCAGTTCCAAATATGCTACATTTATTAAGAGTGTATTACGTTGATTAGTCTGTAATTATTTTCTATGAAACCGCGGTTTCAGTAACTCAACTGCCTTTTTATAATTTTCTCAAATCAATAACAGACTTCCTACGAAAATTTCGACATCAAGTGTTGAATATATTTTTAAGTAATTAAACTATTCTGCATAATTTAACAATTCGTTATCGTGAATAGTACTTTTAAACTAAGCCCAAGAATTATACCATTTGGGTGTTTCGCCATCAAATATTTTTATTACTAAACTTGAAATTTTAAACTGAACAGAATTCAAACCCGATACTGTAGAATTTGGTTACATACAGTTATTGTGCACTTTAATTTCACATCTGTTTATATAGCTCTTTATGCGCGTTTTGCTAATTAAAATCTTTTCTTTATAATAATTATAATCAATTTAAGAAATTACAACAATTTTCTACACAATTAGTGCTCGCTGTGCCACTTCAAAGTTTGTATAATAAGATCAGTTCTGTCAAATTCTGCAATGAATAACTGTGCCGGGATTCTGAACTGGGAAACAGTAAAGAAATCTTCAACAAATTTAATAAAAGTTTTATCAGTAAATTCACTACTAACGAGGATGTCAAAAATACGGACATAGGCTATACAAAATACATCTCTCAAGAAAGCGTTCGCAATTAATCCAGCCTTCCTATTTCAGGTAATATTATTCAGCTTTACATTCATCCCATCATCTCATATCTATCGATTTTAATTTTTCTTCATCAATAAGCAAGAAAGAACAAGCATGATGTCAAAATGGCAGAGTGAGACTTAAAATTCAGCAGCAGTTATAGTCTTCCTTTTCGCCATCGACAGAACAGCTGGTTCACTGTGTTAGGTGCTCATCAGCCTGTTAGATCCCGGTGAATGTAATAAAGAAAAACCGGAGCTTAGTACGCTCTTATCCTGGAACAAAATTTCCTAGCTAAAATATTCAAAAAAATCCCTTAGCTGTGACACTGGACCTTGTAAAACCACCGCTTCGCCATTAAAAGACGAGGCAGTTTCATTAAAAAAAAATACCGGACATGTTTCCTTACTTCGAAGTGAAAAAAGCAACCAAAATTTTTATACCGTATAAGTTCAGGAAAAAACTGGTACGTAATTTACCAGGAAAAACTGGTACGTAATTTACCAGGAAAAACTGGTACGTAATAATTACTGGTACGTAATTAGTTCAGGAAAAACTGGTACGTAACATTTGTTTTTTATAAAGAGTACAAAATTTGTTTATTTAATATTAAAGTCGAATACGCTTTCCCATAGGTTCCTGGTTTTCGAAATTCCCTGTGTTGCCGTTTGCAACTTTGCGTTGTTGGGTATCAACTTACAGATGTCGATGAACACTTTATTTAAAGTACCGTTCTGTTTTGGGGTGAGTTCCAATAGAATAATAATTAAAATAAGCAATCACGGAAATATAAGCTAAACATCTGTAATATATATATATATATATATATATATGTATGTATACTAAGAAAAGATTTTAATTATTAAATGCAAGAGAAAATTAAGAATTTATAATAAAATATTAAACGTAGTGGATGTAAGAATTTATAATAAAATAGCGACATAAAACTTGGTTTATTAGTATCTACAATATTCATAATTTTATATACAGGAATACTACTTATGTAGTTCTTTTCGATCACATTGATTTACTACGTCATTATCTAGTTTTTATAAAGTTAAGTTGAAGTGAAGTGGCAATATTAAGTCACCATGAAGTCAAAAAGAAAAAGGACTCATTATCAGTTTGTGAAATTCGATGTGAAACAATGTAAATAAATGTTAATGTTATAGGCGTCAGAGTAGTGCCTAGCATCCTCCTATATTCCACACATTATCAAAATTATTGTTATTCAAAAACTTTAAATGGATAATATTACCTCCTATAAAAATGTTTAAAAGAAGAGCGTACAAAATTAAAAGCTTGCATTGTCGATTAGTAAATAAACTCATTCATTCATGCTACTGCTTAGAAATGAAATTAAGTTCTAACTGATATGCAAACATTTTAATAATATAATTATAACGGAAAAAAATAAAATATCGAATTCATAGTCCAGACGATAAAACGGATTTAACAAACTATTTATCCCTTCTTAGTAGCATACTCCCATCAAATATCATCTCTGAAAGATGCTAACGTTTTGCAAGGCTCCTCCTTAACTGCGCCGTGACAATGAAAAATATTTATTCGCGATTACCAAACCAATATTAATTCGACTATCAGATATACAATTTACGAAATACTCGAATATAACTGACAAATGCCCTTCCAGAATCACTTCATTCAAAAACGTTTTCCTATATTACCGAAATTAATTTTATACTTAGCTTTGTGGAAAATCATTTACGAGTTGTTTGAAACAATTGACACTTTAAATGATTAATCGTATTCTTGCACTGTTTAGAAATTTTGCTTTTAGAGACTGCATATGTTACATACAACAATTTATTTTTGTTAATAAAGGAATTAAACCATTTCAAATATGAGAGTCAGAAGATTTTTCACCCAGCCCTTTAGCCTAATCATCTCCTTTGTGTTTACACTTATTTAGGCGTCTCCTCTTTCTCTTTTTATGATTAAATTCTCTACAATATTTTTTTTTTTGTTCTTTTGCATTTCTTTCGCTCTTTGTACTTATAATCCCAAAATGCACGCTTATCCCGAATGGGATATCAGTCTCGAAACGACATTTTGCGTCGAAACACTTACATGCTCTTTTCAAATTATTACCACCAAATATTATTACCCTGTACAATATTTGAAGAAGTTAAATAACGAAGAATCTGCATGCATGTACGTATATTTCTCGCACTGTGAAAAACCAACAGCAGCTAGAGCCGTCCAGTTTTGAATAGCGTAGTCCGCCAGCCGAACTTCGCCACCAGGAGCCCGAATTTGGAACTTATTTTATTCTCTGTTTCATATTTTGTGAAACTTTATCGAATTTGTGATTAAAAAAATTAACGACTTCAAAACGAGCACTGCTAACACTGTACGTAATTCTCCTTCGCACGAGACTGTCTTTCGAAAATTGTAAAGCTATGCTGTTTTTAAATATTTTTGTGATTTTGCGGTTCAGTCGAGTTTTATGTCTCCTAAGCGCTAAGAATGTGATATTAAATAAATAAAGTAAACAATGAAGTAAAAGACAAAGTAAGTCTTTTAAATGGTTCTTAAAAAGAAAACTGAACATAGAGGCGATGAACTGAGAAAAATGTATGCCAACACTTAACGTTGCATCGGGAGTTTTAGGCGTATACTGCTATACTGCTTTTATAATTTTTGCAATTCTCCTGTTGAATTATACGTGGCGTAAGTGAGAAGGAAATTATGCTTAAGTTAAAAGAAACACAGAATGTATTAGTAGGAATGACTCTAACAGTAGAATTGTGTACTGCGAACTGCGCGGCTGCGTGAAAAACCTTAATAAACCCTTTGGACGATCATTACATTGGGGAACCTTTCAGATTTCTGCCCCCCTACATTTTTCTTTTCTTTTCTTTTCTTTTTTTTTTTTCCAGTTTTTCTATTTCCAGCTGCAGAATGTTTGCGTTTCATCCTTACAAAAATGTCTCGCCTATGAAGCACCGACAAAAAATTTGTGCTGAACTATTTGTAAACGCTCATTAGGAAAAACAATGATAAAAAATTTTCCCTGATGCAGCGGGCAGAAACAAAAAGATTTTTTTGGTATTTGGGTTCTAACGCGAATCACGTTTTCCATAATAATTTTTTGGTTCTCTTTCCTTGCATTTCAGTTCAACAAAAATGTTTTATATTTGAAACAGAAATAAAAAAAATTGACTGCTCAAACGTTTTCATATATATATATTAGCTGACAATACCGCGATCGATATTTTCGCCAATATAGTAGAAGAAAGATGTCTCAAAGACTACTTTCATTAGAATGTAACGTTTTAATGTAACGTTAAATATGTAACGTTTTAATACAATTTAACATAAATTAGAATTTTGCTTAAAAATGCACTGAAATGCTGGATAGAAATCTTATAAATCAGCGGAAAGGTTATGCATGAAAAGATTTATAACGCACATATATTTACTCTAAGAATATTTTAAAATATTTTTCCGCATACATCCAACTTTTTCAAATATGAAATACTGTGCTTATTACCTTATTTTTCCTCTTTTCCTGCTAATGTTTTTTAATTGAAAACTGGGAGGGGGAAATATATTCTGTTTCTGAAAAGATGCCGTCGATGAGAATGTAATCAATCTTTGCAAAACATTTTACCCATCTCAAGACAACATAGTTTGCAGATTAGGTTGTCTTGCAATTTGCACTGTGTCAGATTAACAAAATGAATGTGGTTTCGGAGTTGATAAGACAGCATAGTAGAGTCCATGCTCTATTAGACTAAAACTCTCTCAAAAATTAATATTTCATTATTGTCAAAAATACTAATCCTATTATCTAGTGGTCTGAACCTAGAGGCCGTCCAAGCAATCTTACGCAGCCAGCGAATACATTTTTCGTTCAGTCAATTAAGCATTGTTACTATACTAATTATTATGGCAACGATTTGTAACAATTTTAGGAATTAAAATGATTTTGAGTCCAATTTTAGATTATGTTGATTATTATTAAAACCGAACATGAGCAACGCCTCTGAAAATCTCTAATCTATGACGTTAAACTAATTCAGAGATCTGATGTTATGCATTTGATTATTTATATGACTTGGCATTAAAATCGTTGAACTTTTTATTTATTTATATAATTACGTTTTACGTTTCCTGCTGCTTGTATACTGATGTTGGAGAAATCTGGCAACTTCAGGAATTAAATAAAGGCACACATTGACTACAGACGTGTTGATTAAAAAAAATTATTTAAGGAAAAAATAGTAGCAAAAAAACGCAGATCAGCGTTTTCACACTCAAATTTCCGTACGCAGTTGTGACACGTAAATTATATCAGACTTGTATAGAATAATAATATAAAACTATCAAAATTGAGACTCGGTCGTTCATTAAGCCAAACAAATACTTCGTTTCTGTTTCTAAACAAATGCCTGGTATTCTCGTTCACTACTCTCGATCAATATTAGGATTTATCTCTGATAGCTTTTTAAGAAAATCTATGATAACCCATTACAAACTTTCAATCAAATGATGCATGCGGCTTATACAGATTGGACTATTAAATACTTTGGAAAATTAATTCTTCAAATTTCGGATTTCTTCATGAAATACATGTGACATGGAAACAGGTTTCGATTCGATAATGCCATTTATTTTTAAAAGTATATTTAGAATTTGAGATTATTTTTATTATGAAAAAGATTTGTCATCAATTTGTTACTTACTAGTGTTTTCGTATACCCTCCCAGTATATACATTTTTAGATTGGCCACAATAATTGGTACATAATCTTATTCTAATACAGTATGTTTTTTTTTAAATGAAACTGATTTGCCTGTATTAGGCAGAGAGGTAGTTTTGGAGTAAATTGCAATTTTTTTTTTTTTTTTATTATTATTATTCCTTCTGTACTCAAATTGTTTCTTCAATTTACTGTTCGTTAGAAAATGTTGTAAAAACGTAAGGTATTTCGTAACGTAAGATTAAACGTTTAGATATTTTAACTGATATTATCAAACTTTTTTTCAAAAAATTAATGAAATAATATAATTTCCTTTGAAAACGCTTTCATAGCAAACGTTTTTCATATGTTTTCGAAATTAATTTCACATTTATCTTATTGGGAAAACGTTTGCGAGTCGTATGAGACTAGGCATAGTTTAAATGATTAAATGTATTCTTGCACTGTTTACAAATTCTCCTTTTTCAGCTTGCATATACTACGTAACAACAATTGCCTTTGTCAAAAAAGGATTTTTACCGTTTCAAATGTGAAAGGCTTAAGATTTTCGCCTCCGCCCATAGCCTACTGATCTCTCTGAGGTTACACTTATTTTAGCTTCATCTGTTTTTATCATCTGACGTCTCTACAGTAGTTTTTATTTTTTTGTATTCCTTTAGCGATTGGTTCTTAATGAGCAGAAAACGGACGCTTGTCCCTGATGGGATATTAGACTGGAAACAACATTTCTGTCGAAGCACTTAAATGCGTTGTATCGCTTGACATCTCTTTCTGGACATTCCGTCTTAATAAATTAATTGAAATAAATAAAAACATCGAGTGAACCAACTGGATACTGATGGATTCATGTACGTAAACCTAAGATATTAAGTTATATGCATATATTAGAAAGAAAAGAAAAAAACAAATCAATTTCGAAAAAAGAAACAAAAACAAAAATAACTCATTCTGTATATGTTCGTTTTCTGCAATGTTTGAAAACATTCGGAAAAAAATATTACGTAGTAAGTGGTGGTAAGAGCAATGTTCTTTAAACCCTATAGAATATAATGTATCATTTAGACATTGCGGCCACTTTATTAACTGTAATTTCGTGTCATTAATTTATGAAATTTTCACGAATTATTGACACGAAATATTATACTATATTTAAATAATATATATATTACAATTTAAATAATATATATTATAATTTAAATAATAAATATTAATTTTAAATATATTGTTACCTTTCTCTATTCTAAAAATAAAATTCGTTTTTTGCACTGCGTCACATTGGGATTAATCCATGTCAGTTATGACCCTCACGTGAAATAAATGGAAGTGAAAATCAAATAGACAATATTAATTTTACGGCAGAATTAATTGACCAATCAACTGTATTGAGTACTAAAAATAACTCATTCCGATTTAAGATTTCATGCTGAATTCTGCGCTTACATTCTGCACTCCATCCTAACTGGACTGCTGCCTGCTGTCTCTTGTTACTGCGAAGCTACCAAAATGCAAACACTTGTAATAAGCACAAGTAATAAGTGAAGTTGTTGGCGGACGTAACGTGCTTTTGAAACAGAGATGAATATTTAACTTGCCTCCTCTGCCAAGTTTCCTATTGATTATGGATCAACATTCTACGCAATCAAAATTCTTTCTGCTCATTACACATTCAACATTTTTTGCTGTCTATGCTACATATTGTTACGTTCGTGGATTTGGAGTGATTGATAACAACACTTGAAGAAGGTTCATTTGCGCTTTTGCAGCTGAGGATGTTCATTCATTAAAACCATCGAAACTAGTCCTGTGAAAATTTGAAAATAAAACGCTGATTTTTGTTTTTTGACTTCTAAATTAATACTGTTCGTCGTGTTATTCTACCTTAATCACAATTTATTCGTCAGTATTATACAGAAAGTTCTAAAGACAAGTATACAGCCGTCAAGACACTACTATAAACAGCAGCGGCGTAGCTAGGGTGGGGCAAGAGGGGACATCTGTCCCCGGGCGCAGCATCCAAGGGGCGCCAAATTCATGCTACGAAACTTTTTAATGAAATCTTTTCCATTTTTGGCACACAGAAAGGGGCGCAAATTCTTCAGTTGTCCCCGGGCGCTGGAAACTCTAGCTACGCCTCTGATAAACAGATGGAAACATTCAGCATAACAGCCTTCAGACTAAAGACTATAACAGTGAAAACAGCTTCATGGCAAAGCACTGAAATCCTCTACCCGGATCTAATACCTTAGATTTTGTCTTCTGAGGCCACTTGAAATTGGTTGTAGGAGGTTCTGACAGCACTGATCGTCGTCGCTTTAGCTGATATCGCCAGCAAATCGGGTATATTTGAATGCGTCCGCCCCCAATCCTTCTTCCGTCGATGTCGTCTTTGCGGCCTCAACTTTTCAATTTCTATAAACATGTCTCGCCATCTCCTTTCTGACTTTAAACTGTGATGCATTGCAATCCTGCTTTACGTCAAATAAATATTTTTCTTATTATTATTGGCCCATTTTGTTCCACTCGGAGTCAAACCCTTCAGAAATATTTTTACGATTTGCTCCCACTGAACTTAGTTTGCGACCCCTTGTTTTGTGGCATTTTTAATTTTTTCGATGCCTACTATGGTTTGGTTTGGTTTATTTAATTATGGCAAAGCACACTAAGGCTATCTGCCTAATCGATGCCTACTATGACTCCTCTGAATTTCTCGGTCGAATTCGGAAACACCGTGTATTTGCCACATGTATATCGTTCAGAAAAGTTTTCTGAATGAAATAAATTTCTAAATACTATAACCTTTTTTTAAATTAATCATAACTTATATATTACTGATATTGATTTCCTCTCAATTATATGAATTGTAGGCAAACTTCGGTTGTGAAATTAATGCAATGTATATTTCATAGTTTTGGAGATCCTATAAATTCAAATTCGAGATAAAATGAAATAAAACAGTATGTCTCTAATAGAGCGAGTTTTAGAGGTAAATGAATGAAAAATTACCCTCTTTTTAAATAATTCTTTCTCGAAGAAAAGGAAAATGTATATGAAAAACAATTCGTAAATAGCATATGTGTAAAATTTCTTTATACTATTGTAAAATTGCTCGAAATACTAAAAAATATTTAGAAACTGAAGTTTCTTGCATTATACTCATTTAATTTTATGTGCTTCTTTTATTTTCAAAAACAAAATTCTGTTAATATTCAGATGAAAATAAAATATAAATCATAACTTTAATGTTCATAATTTAATCATAATGTAATCAATTTTAATGTATTACTACTTTCCTCAGTGATATGTCTAAATATAAATACTAAAATATTGAAATATAAGCGAAGACCGCTTATATTTCAATAACCTCAGATGCCATAATTTTCTTTTGCGGCTTTTTTGATAGTTAAACTTTATCCTGAAAATTTAAATTGTTGTTCAGCCATGGTACAGTCTCAACTTTAGGTAAAAATGCACAATATTGTGATGACGTCACAAGTGCGCTCGCACGTGTTAGGTTAAACAACGTCCAGTTCTATGTTTAGCTCGACAGTGAGCGGTTGGAGAAGTAATGTGCTAATTTCTTTATACTGCAAAAATAAATCTTTACACATGTATCTAAATAGAGTTTATTTTATTTTGAAATATTTATAGATTTTAGAACTGAAGACGTTCTTTGCCAGAACAATTTGCAGTTTAGTCACGAACGCCTTTTATTTGTTTAGCAATTACTGCAGTAAAGTCTTTATTTTTGGAGTCAATTTTATTTACTTGTATATTATTACATATTATCTATTTTCATTATTACATTTTATTATCTATTATCTATTTTTCATTTCATATACATGTAAATATATTAGTCAGTTTATAATAAAACATTATGCCTGAAAATTCGTCGTAATGGATTTTTATACTGGGAAGATTCTGTAAATTGTTGCTATAGCATTAGATAATGACGTTTATAATATTCATAAATTCTTGAATAAAAGAAATCAACGAGAGCATTAATGAAAATTTTTGTCTAGTGTCTTTCCTCTTCTACCCACCTTTAACGAAATAACATCGTTGCAATCTCTAGATATATGGCACCCTAACTGAAATTATATTACGGAACTGGTAAGAGTAGAGAAACATTGATACTCTGCTGAAAACAAGTCTAGTACAAATGTATGTTACCCTGGTAAGTTACTGATCTTAGAAAAGGTCAGCATCATGGACCTTGAATACAACGATCTCATGTTCGTTGCGTTGACTTGCGATATATTTATAAAGGCTGGCCCAAAATTAACGCAAGATTTGAATTTGTCACCATTCGTGCAGTAAAGTGTTGTCAACCCTATTAAAAAAATTGACATGTGATAGTTTAAGGTTAGCAGAAAAGGAACATTTCACAATAGAACAACGTCTTTCTATTGTTAAAAAATATTTAAAAAATAATAAAAGCCTGGCGGCCACGGTTCTAAAATTTCGATAAAGACCATTTTCACCTTAATGGCTTTGTTAATCGTTAAAAGTGCTGCGTTTGCATTTCGGAGAACCCACATGCGATTGCCAAAAAACTAATGCATCCTCAACGTGTCACTGTTTGTAGCGGATTTTAGGCAGGAGGTATCATTGGACCATTAAGCTGGCCAAGCAGTGAGTGTTGCTGATGCTCGATGTCGCGACATGACAACACAGTTCTCTTTGCCTAAATTGCATAATAATGATATGGACGACTTGTGGTTTCAACAAGACAGTGGCACATGGCATACAGCCGCTCACCAGCGGCCGAGCGGTAAAATCGCTGAACACTGGTAGTTCGGTCCGAGGCTCGAATCCCGCGAACGGGCTGCCTGCATGGGTGTTTTCGTGGTTTTCCCCATGTGTAACGTGTATACGAGCCAGTTTCACTTAGAAAGTCTTCCACGAAGGCATCCCTCCCTTTAGGCAGATAGCCCTAGTGCGCTTTGCCATAATTAAATACACCACACCAGCATGGCATACAGCCAGCTAAACTATTCAATTAAAGTGTAAAGACATTTCCTATACGTGGACTCTCTTCTTTCGATAATAAGAATATTCGGCACCCCAGAGCGTGTGATTTAACACCATTGGATTTTTTTTTCTGTGAGGTTATTTGAAGCCAAAGGTCTATGCCAACAAGATCACACGCACTCGTTTAGGAGGAAATTCAACTCTGCATAAATGAAATTCAGACACATTTTATGCAAAATGGTCATGGAGAATTTCGACAAAAGGGTGCGTATTTGACAGCAAAGCCGTGGACGGCATTTGCCCTATGTGTTATTCTATACATAATCCTATCCTGTGTACTTTACCATTCAATGAAAAAATAACAATTTAAAGAAAAAAATCTGTGTATTTTTACTTTTGGGACACCCATTCTAAATGTTCTAGAAGTTGCTTCAGTGTCAACAATGTTGCCTTCGAATAATATACACCAAAACCAGTCGAAATCTTTGAAGGATAATTTCAAATACTCCTCATGATTTAACGTAATTACATTACCCTACCACCATGATTATAATGTAAATCCGGTGATAATCTTTCGCCTACTGACCTCAAAACATGTAAAATACTAAGCTATTTAATGATACAATCGGAAAGTCCAATAAAATAGAAACTTGCTCAAACATTTCAGTAAATGTTGGCTCAGTTTCAATATTGTCCTTCTCCATTTCTTTTGGCGCAAACCAATCTCGCCTCACCGATTTCTAAAGCCAACTGATGAGATATGAGATTTTTTCGTATAGCGTTTGTACGGGTAGTAGGTGAAATTAGCTTAGATAAACAAACTGACTCGTGTCACAGGCTATTCCGAGAGTATTTCAAGGCGCATATATCCTTGGCATATCCAAGGGTATATTCCAAGGTGTATAGAAGGGAAATCGTTTCATGTTAAGCGGTTTTCGTTTCGTGTTAAAAGAAAGAAAAATGCATGAAAATATATAGTAGTTACTCGAGACCATTGTATAATTTCGTGTTAACCGATATTTCGTCTTAAGTGTTCTCGCGTTAAACGTATTTCACTGTATATCTTAATTCCCATGATACATGCTGCTTTATGCGTTATGTTTAAAGATATTTAAAACTTAAATTTTTTAAATTTAAGAGTATAATATACTTCAAAGATTTTCTACTACAGATTTCTTCGAAGCACGTCGTGATAAGTCCTTGAACTTTTTAAGTGTCGGGAAACTTTCAGTCATCCAGCTGCAATATTGTGTTCAAAAATCAGTGCAAAAGATCTCTGAGCGTAAAAGAATTTTCCATTTAAAACATTTGTGATAACTATACATAAATATCACTAATACCTATATTTTGAGGTATTTCATCCTTCTTTGCTCATGTCACAACTATCGAATACATCAGAAAGTTATACACATTTAATGTCCGTGAGGAAGTGCTTAAAAGTAGGAATTTAGCTCGGGTAGTGTAATGATCGGCATTATCTCACTAAAGTATTGATCCTGCTAAATTCATTTGAGGACTAAAATTAGATAACGCCTGTGCTACTCGTAAATTCCGAAAGAGTTTAATTGTATTAAGACTTATAAGCTGTTTAAATTTGAATAAACTTCATGTTTATATATTTTATAAATTGAATTACAAGAGAAAACAGATTCATCTATGTCATCCTATTTCTATGCCACCCCACGGAACAGTGTAAGTGACGATGACTGCCGAATCGAAGTGCCCTCCTACGAATTCCAGGAAGGCACAGATGTTAATAAATGAGTAGTGTCTTTGCACCATGGGCCACTCTATATATGTGGCCAGCCAAATATTATCTCGAGAGGTTGAGAGCAGGGAAAGAGGTATGGTACATCATCGGATAAATTGCCTCGAGCTGTTTTCCTTCACAAATGGCGGTGTAACTACAAAGTAAAACTGTTACCTGTATGCTAACTCCCAAAGCAGCGGATCTATGAGCAATGTAACTGTATTCAGTGCCTATAATGTACTTGCATGCTAAAAACAGTCGCAATTCGACTTGACTTCTTGTCACAATGACTTTCGAGGACTTGCTGTGATTCAATATTGTTGGCAGATTAGGTTCTCATACGCCGTGTCAGATAAAATAAATAAATGCGCTTTCTGAATCACTAATACAGCATAGTTTAGTCCATGATCTATTAGAGTAAAACTCTGTTAAAAATTAATATTGCATAGTTCGCAAAAATCAGTAATAATATAACTAGTGGTATGAACCTAGCAGCCGTCCAAGCAATCTTACGCAGCCGGCGAACACGTTTTCTGTTCAGTCAATTTAGAATTATTATTATAGTAATTATTATGGCAAGGATTTGTAACAATTTTAGGAGTTTAACGGTTTTGAGTGCAATTTTAGGTTATTTTGATTATCAATAAAATAGAATATGAGTAACGCCTCTGAAAATCTGCAAACTGTGATATTAAAAGATTCAGAGATTTGAAGATATGGATTTGATTACAGACATGACTTGGAATTAAAATCGTTCTGGAATATTTTCTTTCGATAATCACGTTTTTGCTTTACTACTGCTTGTATACTGATGATCTGTAGAATCAGGAAACTTCCAGAATTAAATCAATGCACACATTAACACATTTTACTCGACTGATTGTTTCTATGCTTAGATTATTTCTTCAGTTTACTGTTCACTGCAGAAGCTATTAAAAACGTAATTCTGAAGTTTGATTAATAGCGCGGGGAGGATTTCAATATTTTTGAAAAAAGGTGTTTTCAGAAGCTGAATTATGAACGGTTTTGAAAAGCTCCACCGAAAAGTTTTATCAGTTAAAGTATTTTGTGGGCAAATAGTAGGACGGGAAGATTTGTGTGTGTGTGTGTGTTTCGCTAAGACAGTCAGAAAATTGGCTTTGCTTAGGGGATTTCTTTCACTTGTGCGATCGACGATTCCTGTCGCACTTTGCTATATATCTACACTTTGCTATATAGTTGGTTATCCGCTTAATCATGTCGAGGATAGGGCTCTCTGCGTATTTTATATTAGTTGCGATCCCTGGTTTTTGCACTTTTGTGAGTGATCTTTTTAAAGTGTTTAGGTGCTGGGATATTTTTGGATTACCATGAACATTATTTCGACGAAAGATATCCAAAGTGTAATTATCTCCTTCTTTATTGGACAGCGTTCTCGGCAATGAGACATACGTATGGCCATACCCCTTGAATGCTTGAGTAGCAAAGTTCCTCGTTGCTGAAGGTAAACATACTTTGAAATTTTACAAATCATGAAAAACCAATAATGTCTAAAGATGTTTGTATGATATGGAATCTGTGGAGAACAAATATATTAGAAGCATCGAAATAGAGTTCCGGTTACAGTGAATGTTCTCAAGATGGTTACTTGGATAGGACTCATTCCAGCAAAAATTTAGGCAGTTATTACAATCACTGTTTCATCTATTTCATTTCACTTCATTTCAGTTGAAAAATGACTTAAAAGAAAGTTTTCAAAAATAGAGATATGATTCAGATAGAACAATTTTAGTTAATCACAGTTTTCTAAACATTTCTATAAGCTGAGGATTGCGAAATTAAGAATAGTTCGACACATTATTTATTAGGTAGATTATCAATCCCGTTTTTATCAATAAAAAAGAGTTTTTCTAATTGCGTTTCGTTAGTTAAAGTTCTAGCTTTGTCTCACTCTAAAAGAAAAAAATTAAAATCTAAAACAAATCTTTAAAATATCTTGAAATAGAGGGTAATGTAGAAGATGAGAGAGCAGTTTTATCGAGAAATAATTTTCAAAGTTCTCACCGAAGCAATTATATAGAGAAATTCTCTTGGAACATATCAGAGTTTCGAAAGAATTCCTTTCTTAATTTCCATCATACATATTACTTTTTAAGTTATTTTTAGACATATTAAAATCTTAAATTTGTTACGTTTACGGGCATAATATATTTCCAAGTTTTCCTAGTAGAATTTCTTCGAAAGCATCGTGATTAATTTAAATCCTTGAGGGTTTATAACATCGAAAAACATTCATTTACTTTCAGCTGCAATCTTGGTTTCAAAAATGAGTGCAAATAATCTCTGAGGTAAGAAAACCATATGAGAATTTTCAGTTTAGAATATTTGTGATAATTATTCATAAATCTAAGAAAAATTTACATTTTGAGGTGCTTTATCTTTCTTTACTCATGCCACAATTTTCGCTCAAATCAGAACGTTACACAAATTTAACGTCTGTGCGACAGAGCTTAAAAGTACGAATTTAACTCGGCTAATGTAAAGGTTGTCATTACCTCACTAAAAGGGTGTTCCTACTAAAATCTATATGAGAACTAAATTTAGACAGCGGTTGTTATACTGGTAAGCTACTTAAGAGTTTACCTGGAAGGTAGAACTAGATTTGAAGGTCAAAATTATATACTGGTTGAGCTACTAGTAAGTTGCGTTAGAGTTTAACTGTAGTGTAGACTTATCAGATGTTTAACTGAAATAAACTTTGTGTTTATAATTTTTTTTAATTTAACTACAAGCGAAAACACTCATTTTCTCATCCTATTTGTACGCCACTCAAACAGGACTGTGGTAAAAGACGCTGACTGCCTTATCATCACGGGTATCGAGCCATGGATACGAATTCCAGTGAAGGCATAGATATTTGTAAATGAGTAGTATCTTTGCAGCATGAGGAACTCTATATATGCGACCAGCAGAAAGTTGTCTCGAGAGGGTGACGGTAGAAAAGTAGGGATGGGAGGCTCGCGGATACGTCCACTTGCGGTGTTCTCCTTCAAAAGTGGCGGCGGAACTGAGCATAGTCGAACTATTGCGTGTATGCTCTCCAAGATATCTGTATGCTAACGCCCAAGGTAGCTGATCTATGCGCAAAGTACGTATAATGTACCTGTATGCTAACGACAGCCGCAAATTTGTCTCCTTGACATAATGAATTTCGTTGGCGTGATCTGTATCAAAAACAAAATTAGTAAGGAAAAAACTATTTGATTGCAACAAGTTTATTATTTCAGATTTGTATTATATATTCTGTTGTAAATCACAAGAATGGCTTAATGAACCTTTATTTGTATTTTCATCAAGATTGTTTTCTGATTAGAGTTACATTGCTATTAAGAGCAGAAATTCTCAGCAAGTAAAGGCAATTTTGAATGCTAGCCGTTAGATTGAGTGTTTAGAGATAGTTCAGCTTTGTAAGAAGACTTAAAAATCTCTTGCAGATAGGTTTCCGTGAGGTTTGCGCTGTGTAAGATTAACAAAATGAATGTGTCTTCTGAGCTCATAATACAGCTTAATAATGTCCATGATCTTTTGGACAAAAACTCTGTTAAAAATCAATATTTTATTGTGCGCAAAGAACACTAGTTCTATAAGCTAGTGGTCTGAACCTAGAGGCCGTCCAGGCAATCTTACGCAACCAACGAATGTATTTTTCGTTCAGTTAATTAGCCTTATTATGCTACTAAATATTAAAGCAAAGATTTTTAAGAATTTTTCAGGAATCAAAAGGTTTTAATTCAAAATTTAGGTTATTTTGAGTATCGTCAAAACCGAACATGAGTAACGCCTCTGGAAATCGGCAGACTATGATATTAAGCAAATTCAGAGATTTGAAGTTGTGCGTTTAATAATTTATATGACCTTGACATTAAAAATCATTGCAGATTTTTTTATTTTCATAATTACGTTTTATTACTTTTACTGCTGCTTGTATACTGATGTTTGAAGAATCAGGGAACTTCAGGAATTAAGACAATGCACACATTGATTACAGACATGTTGGTTAAAAAATATTAAATTTAAGGAAAACATATCTACTAACAAAATGCAGATCAATGTTTTCACACTCAGGTTTCCGTACCTAATTGAAACACGTAAATTATATCAGACTTGTAGAGGATAATAATCTTAACTATAAAAATTGAGACTTGGTCCTGCAATAACTCTCACAAATACATATTTTCTGTTTCTAGACTAATGCATGGTATTCTCGTTAGCTACTGCCGATCAGTATTAAGATTAATCTCTGACAGCTTTTAAAACAAAAAATCTGTGATAACACCTTACTAAAACAAATGCATGCAGATTAGATAGATTGGACTGATATGCACTTAGGAAAATTAGTTCTTCAAATTTCTTCGTGAAATATATGTGATATGGAAACGTGTTTCGATTCCATGATGCCATATATTTTTAAAAGTATATTTACTATTTGAGATTATAATTATTATGAAAAAATATATAACTATTTTGTTACTTACTAGTTTTTTCGTATAATCCTGCTTTAGATAAATATTTTAAATTTAAACTATATGAAATTCACTCATCACGTGACATTGGTCACACCCCCTGCATCTTCTGTCCTGTCTGCATGAGAACTATGTTACTATATGAAATTATATTGCTGTTGTGTAAACATCTTAAATCAAACTGCGTTGCCTGATACAGGAAGAGCGGTGGCTTTGGAAAAAATTATATTTTTTTCTCTTTTGCTTCGCTATATGCTTAATTTTTTTTTTCAGTTTCCTCTTACAGTCTGAAACAATAATTTGTTTGATTGCAACAAATTATTGTTTCAGATTTGTATTATATATTCTGTTGTAAATCACAAGAATGGCTTAATGAATATTTATTTGTATTTTCATCAAGATTACGCTTTTAAAATGTATTAAAAGCGTAACTGACAAGTTCCACTTATAGGGTGGTGAAGATTTTAATATTTTTGGAAAAGAATTGATTTGTGCTTTTAAAAGCTGACTTATGTTTAATTGAGGACCGATTTCCAAGATCTCTCCTGGAAAGTCTTACCAGTTAAAGTATTTAATGGGTAAATAGTGGCCCGGGAAGACTTTTTTGTGGCCCGCCTAAGACTGTCAGAAAATCTGCTCTGATTCGAGATTTCCTTCATGCGCGCGATCGAAGATACATATTGCATTTCGCTATATATTTCCTCAAAGATAGGTACTCGGCATTACCATGTAGAGGAAAGTGATCTCTGGATGTCTTACGTGTGCATATCTGTGCACCTTTTGCATTTATGTGTTCCCTTTTTACATTTTTGTGAGTGCTCGTTTGCTGCGTTTAAATGCTGCGATGTTTTTGGATTACCATGAATATTATTTCGGCCAAGCTAGTGAATTTCCCCCGTTGGGAAATACTTCGAATAATGTATATGAAAATGGCGCTAAGCATATTTCTTAGACCGATCCTTCGTGCTCTTCGCATAAACATGATATGTACCTCTACGTGGAATCTTCGACGAATTTTTATGTGTGTGATACTCCAGATATTTGGATATATATGAATAATAAGATGTACCATCGTATTTATATAAATAAATTACTCTCTTTGGATTTTGTCAAAGTTCGATACTTTTGTGCACACTCATGGAAAATTTGAGAATTTTGTCCCTCCCTAATGAAAAATACCCTTCCACTGTCATGGATATTTTCGGTTATTAGTTGCATTACTATAATTTATTAATGAACTTCAGATCTGTGAACAACAATTTCGCTGGGATATTTTCAAGAACTTAAAGAAGCTTGAAGACTGTGCTACTTCGTTAATAGATAAGTGCGATTTTCTTTTGTCAAGCCGAGAACGCGGATTTATTCGAAATCCCAGGAACAAACGAAAAATGTTGTTAATGGTAATGAGTGTGTTTCTAATGCTGATAATAAATTAGATATTAAGAAGCCGGGTAAAACAGCGAAATGTATTAAATTAGTTAAAGCTAAGTCGCAATTAACACTACAAGATACATTTGCTAATCTTGATGCACATGGTACTGCTATTACTATTGATAACATTTATCACGTTGGTACTGATAATAATGCTGGATTGAATAATATTAATGACAACGATAATAAAAATGTAAAAATGTCCTTGATAATTATAAATGTAAATATTGCCAGTATTAATACCCCAGCAGGTACAGGCGTGCAGCAGTAGCCGGATCAGCCTAAAACCCCTAGCATGACTAAGTTCTCAGAGGGTATTAATTATTATGCCATTCGCAAAGACTTATCTAGTTAGCTTCCTCTGTAAAGTTTTTAGACGCCTTAGTTGTGAGTTCTTTACGGTCCAGCCGGTCTTGTCGGATGATCATCGTACACTTAATTCTTTTTTTCGTGTATAAAAATATTGAAAATTATGTTTTCATCCCAAGGGATAAATTCCTGTAAAAGTTCTTTTAATTCGCTCCTCTCAAACTCGGATGTTCATATAATACGTGAATCTCTCGTGATACGTTGCGCGTAAGGAAATACAGCTCATCAAATATAAGACCAGTGCTCCTATTTCAGGCGCAGACATATTCCTGCGAGAGTTTTTATTGTATATATAATGTTTTTTCATATTTCTAAGCTGAAATGCATTTATCGAAAAATTAAGTGCCCCATTGTCACAATTATCAGAAGTGCCACAACGCTCCCGAAAATCGCCATGTGGCACTTACATGTATCAAACGTGCAAGTGACACATCTAGGTGCAATAACTGCCAGTTGTGCCACCAGGCGCTTCTCGAGATGCCTAAGAGAGCAAGAAGTTCTGATTTTAGACTGTTTAGTGACAGCGTGTTCTGCCGGCTGAAGACCACGTTACTAATTTAAATTTGTCATTAGCTGTCTTCATCAGATTTGCCGTATTCTTGCCATTAGTGCATGTCGTGCCCATATAGGTTTAAACCAACTTGTGGGCTTGTCATTGCTATGTAGCCTTTAGAATAACTTCAAGTTTAGCTTAGTTTTAACTTGAAATTTTACGCCATTGTTTCGTAAGTAGAAGAAGTGATTTTTCTTCAAATATATTGAGTTCTTAATAAAAAGAGTTTACATTCTTCTTACGTTTCTCTCTTTATCTAACTATAGCGATAATTTGCTTAGAACGCACTGCAATCTCCCATTATATTACTGAAAGAAGCGCGTACTAAACATTAGTTTATCATAGCAAGAAATACGGGTCCGTGTCACTTAGCTGACAGGACACTTAACCGACACCAGTTAGCCGACAGGACATCTAGCCGACACGGACACTTATGCGACAGGACATTTAGCCGAGACGAACACTTAGACGACAGGTAATTTAGCCGACACAGGCATATGCCGACAAGCCATTCAGCCGACAAAGACACTTAGCCGACCGAACATTTAGACGGTACGGACAGTTAGCCGACAGGACATTTAGCCGGCAAGGACATTATTTGGCCGACACACGACACAGAGAGTTTTAGCCAACAGGACATTTAGCCGAACAGGACATTATTTGGCCGACACAGAGAGTTAGCCGTCAGGACATGTAGCTATGGGACACTGTCGGCTAAATGTCCTGTCGGTTAAATGTTCTGTCAGCTAAGTGTCCCTGTCGGCTAAATGTCTTGCCGGCTAAGTGTCACGTCGGCTAAGTGTACGCGGCCGAAGAAATACATGCGCAGTATATACCTGATTATACAATTGAGAATGATAAGATTTAACACGCAGGTAAAGCAAACCTGCAAAAGCTTAAAGGCAAGCAATTAATGTACTTAATAATAATACTTAAATATGCTTAAAATACTTAAAAATAAACATAGCTAAACCCTCAGCATAATTCTGCCATTTAAAAATTGCTAAATTGTTTTATATAATAATATTTTCCTTCTCCTTTAATTTAACTGCATATTAATTTACCTATAGCTAACTGTTCTTTAATTCTGAAATGGGTTGATTTAAGAGAGAGAATTTGCGTAAGAGAATTTGATATTCAGTACGATATTTTTCGACTGGATATGTGTTGAGTTGCAGGTACCGGGTCAGTAGACCTAATCTAATACAGCTAGTTGTACGACTTTCGATTAGATAATGATATGAAAAGAATAAATAAGTAGAGGGTGGGGGAGTTTATAATATTTTGAAAAGAGTTCATATCATAAACAGCAGTGGAGTAGCATTTCGTGAAGGCATCAGTAATCAGGAGCCGGTAGTAACAATGCAGATAGCATTGAAGTCAGTAGAATAATATAAGCTACATCTTCCGAACTCTACCTGAGTCATCTCCGCCTGGGAGCTTGATGATTGACAAAATTTCGAATTATATTTCAACAACTTTTATACTTCAATTGGCATAATGAAGTATTTAACTGATGAACATAATGTATTAACATAATGAAGTATTTAACATTCTTTGTTTGCGAACAGTGCGTAGGAACAGAATTCCAGGTCGCAAGCTCCATAGCAACATGGTTCGTGAAGTTGTCTATGAATTGTAATTGAAGTAAAGTGCTGAGATGGTGGGAAAGCATCATGCATGGCAAGCAGCTGGAAAGCAAATGGGTGTAATGAGGTATGTAGTGCAATGTGAAGTAGTCTTCGCTCGTGAAGTAAGCGATTGGTTTGTACGAATTTAAAGCAAAGGCATTTTTGTTTACGTAACTCGTCTTTTAATGTCGATTTATGAATTGAATAGTTAGTGCCTTTAACCCTTCAACGCATGGCGATGCATATATGAATCATAGCAATTTTTACTGAATTTAGCATTAAAAAAATTACCAAGCAGACGGTTTACTGGACTGATTTTTATCTAAATATATCCATATCAATATTTAGCAATTCTTTTATTGAGTAGATGGCAGCATGAAACTGTACTCTTTATTTCATTACTGCCACAAGTGCACAAATTCATTTCTGTTTTTTTTTTTTTTTTTCAGTGGTCAAGCTAGCTTTGTATTATTCATAAATTCAATATTAGAAGCTTAAAAATTTTATTCGATATAGCTGAAGGTATGCATTTCTGGGCTAAGATTTAACCACAGAATCGTTTTAAAATGAAATATTTGAATTTTTCTGTTTGATTCATATATGCATCACTATGCATTTTTGATTAGACTTCAATCTAGAATACAGTTTCATACTTATATGAATTAGGTTAAAATTTAGAGTGAATTTTTAATTATAAGACTTCATAATGCATTTTATTTCATGCTTATTTTTATATCTGCAATACCTACTCGATATTTGCATGTGTTACGGATTTGGTATTTAAATAGCTAATGTTAGTTGAATTGTAAATTAAATGGTTTTATTTCCCGCGCAGTGCAACGCGTGACGAATATTAAAAGAAAGCTAAGCCGGAAAATTTAAAATACAAAAGCGCGTGCATGTAACATTTAATAACTATCTCCTTTTGATTTCGAAAAGGTTCTTGCGCCCGATTTAAAAATCTTATAAAAAGGAGGAAATCCTCTTAGCTTGTTGTTGTCTTAAGAGTTTGTTTATAACTTGTTGTTTTTTAGCTTAAAAAATACATAACCTAAAAAGGTATTTCTAAAATAGAGAGAAAACAAATAGCAGAGCAAAAATACGATGCTTTTATTGGAATTACAAACTATAGCTTTTTTGAACGACAGTTTCGCGAAGTACGATCTCCTGATGACGACAACACTCACTGTTGCCAGAACTTATCTAAACTATATATTATATTATTATTATTTTTATTAACACACTTTAATACTTCCCCTTGTAAAAATAATAATAATAATAATAAATTAAAAGTAAAAAGTTACAAAAGTCCCATCTTATCACAAAGAATTAACAGTCTCGGTTTAAATAAAGGTTTAGTCATTATGTCAGCAACTTGCGCATGTGTAGGTACCTGCTGCACAATGATTTCCTTTTCTAAAACTTTCTCTCGTATGAAAAAGTGCTTGATATCAATGTGTTTTGTGCGTCGATGAAACTCCGGGTTTTGTAACAGTCTCACTGCAGCGGCGTTGTCTAGTTGAATTACTGGAGTTTCACGTAACTTGGTTACATCACTAAATAGTCGCTTTAACCAAATTACTTCTCTAGAACATTCACTAGCTGCAATTACTTCTGCTTCAGTCGTCGAAGTTGCAACAACTGATTTCCTTTGGCTAATCCATGATATAGCTCCACCACTATATAATATCACTACTCCACTCGTTGATTTTCCTGTTTCTTGACAGCCTCCAAAATCTGCATCACTATAGCATTCTAGAATTCCTGGTTTGTATTTATTCTTGTATGTAACACCTTTAGTTAGAGAATCTGCTATGTATCTGAATACACGTTTCACTTTTTTCCAATCATCTTTCGAAGGATTTTCTAGGTAACGTGATAGAATGCCAACACAGTAAGCTAAATCTGGTCTTGTGCCTAACATAAGATACATTAAAGCTCCTACACGTTCTCTATAAGGAAAAATTTCTCTGTTTGATTTATCTTCCTTTTTCTTTTCAGTTAGACCTTCCTTCAGGATAGGAGTTGACACTGCCTTGCAATCTTCCATCCCAAATATTTGAAGAATTTTTCTTGCATAAGCTTGCTGACTAATTTTAATACTTCCATCTTCAAGATGTTTAATTTCAAGTCCAAGAAAGTATACTGCTGGTTTAGTTGTGACTCTGAATCTCGACTTCAATTCTCTGAGAAATATTTCAGATTCTTGTAGATCTGTTGATGCTACTAAACCATCATCTACATATAAACATACGATTAGCTTCTTGCCGTTATTGTTTCTTATATATAAGCATGGATCAGCTTCACTTGTCTTGGAGCCCAGCTGTGGAACAAAATCTCCAAAATATTTATTCCAGTAGCGTGATGATTGTTAAAGTCCATGCAAACTGCGTGTTAAAGTCCATACAAACTGCGTTTCAACTTACAGACTTTCTTCGAACCGTCACTATATCCTTCTGGTTGCTGCATGTATATAGATTCTTAAAGTTTTCCATATAAGAATGCTGAACCGACATCAAACTGAGAAAGATGCATTTTCTCATTGGCTGCGATGCTCAAAACTGAACGAATAGTTCCTAACTTTGTTACTGGACTAAACGTTTGATCATAATCAACTTCAAAACGTTGTGTACATCGTTTGGCAACAAGTCTAGCCTTGAATTTATCAATAGTTCTATCAGGATTCCTTTTGATCTTATAAACCCACTTGCATGGTATAGCTTTAGCATCTTTTGGTAATTTTTCTAAACTCCATATCTCATTCTCTATCAATGATTTCATCTCTGAATCCATAGCTTCTTTCCAATTAACACTTTGCTTAAAGTTGATCGCTTGTTCATAAGATTCGGGCTGTTCAGAATCAATAATAAAAGCTTCACTTATCATTATATAATCTTCAAAACGCTTTGGCTTTCTCAAGTCAGCTCTATCTCTTAGATATCTTGACTGTGCATTATTTTGCAAATTAATATCTTCACATTCTTGTCTTTCAAAATGTTCTTCTTATATATTTCCAGATATTTCTTTGTTGTATTCTTTTTCTGAATTATCTTCTTCACAAAGAAACTTTTCTGACTTATCTTTTTCTGAATTTTGTTGATTTTCAGAGCCAGAAATTAGGCTATCTTGATCTTGAATAGGTAACTGCACCCTTTCTTCACAATTTGTGAGCTTTTCGCTAAATATAATATCACGTGAACAGATCACACTATTGGTTTCTTTGATCCATAGTCGGTATCTTTCGTCTCCATCATAACCAATTAAATAAGCTTTTGTAGCCTTATTATCCATTTTCCTTCTTCTTTGTTTAGGAATATGGGCATAACACACAGATCCTACTATACGAAGATGCTTAATTCGAGGTTTCTTTTTAAACCATAGCTCATAAGTGATTTGGGATTATTCAGTTATGGGAAAGCACACGAGGGCTATCTGCCTAAAGGAAGGGGTGCCTTCGTGGAGGACTTTCTAAGGGAAACTGGCTCGTATACACGTTACACATGGGGAAAACCACGAAAACTCCCATGCAGCCAGCCCGTTCGCGAGATTCGAACCTCGGACCGAACTGCCAGTGTTCAGCGTCTTTACCGCTTGGCCGCTGGTGGGCCATAGCTCATGAGGACTCATGCCTTCTACTGATGATTTGCCAGTTCTGTTTAGTACATATATGACAGTGTTGACTAGTTCAGCCCACTTTGCGGCAGGAAAATGAGCTTCAGAATTTGAGTACTTAAATGTTCTTGCCATTTCGATTATTGTAGGTATGTCTCTTTCACTAGAGCCATTTTGTTCAGGAGAATAAGGTGCTGTTAGTTTTTGAGTTATACCTTCAGAATGCAAAATAGCACGCACTTTGTCATTGTCAAACTCGCCTCCATTATCGCTGAGAAATTCTTTGACTGAATGTCCTAAAATTTTAGCTTGTGCAAGCATGTGTTGTAACATATTTACAACAGCAGATTTTTCCTTGATAAAATACCCATAACGAAACTTTGTGTAGCTATCTTTACACACAACTAAGTATCTTTTCTTCTGGAAAGATTCATCAAAAGGTCCACAGACATCAGCTGAAATTAATCCACCAGGCTTGCTGGCTGGCTTTCTTATGCCAAATGGTAAACGGTGTGCTTTGCCAAAAATGCATGGTTCACACAATTTTCTTTCAAATGGGATTTTAATTCCTAATTCTTTCTCAAGCATGCTCTTAATGTGACGTTTATCTTGATGTTCCCATCTCTGATGATATAACTCTAACAAGGAATTGTCTGATTCAGCAGCATGCACTTCTATAATTTTATCAGGCATAATAGGTTCGATAGCTGCCTTGTATAAAGTACCATATACTTTGCGAGTTCCAAAAAGCACTACTTGACCATTAACCTTTAACCAGTTGTAACTGTTGAAATAAATTTACTATTCGGATTTCTATCTTGAGCAGCAAGTAAAGAAAATAAATTTCTGTTTATCTCAGGGACATACCAAACATCTTTAAGGTAAATTCTTTGAATTTTACTACCAATAGTTGTTTTGATCCATATTGTACCTTTACCAAGAGCAACTAAAGTTTCTTTTCGAGCAGCCTTCATGCTACAGGGACTATCAAACTTCATAAAGTCAATAAAGTATGTGAAACAATTCATGATATGTCTTGTAGCTCCACTATCAATCCAAAAAGATGTTTGATTAGTCTTAGCCTCTTCGTCAATGGACATTAGTATTACACTGCCTGTATTTCCTTCATTGGTTTTCGTTAACCTATTCTTGGGTGGTCTTCCATCAGCAATCCACTGTTTATAATCTTTTTCCCAGTGTCCTTTCTTTTTGCAATAATTGCAAATTTCTTCTTTTCTTCTGAATTTATCTTTTTTATATTGCTTTTGTTTTTCAGATTTTGACATTACTAATGCCACTTGTTCATTTGTATTGCCTTTCTCATGACTTTTAAATTCTCTTTCATGAGAGCAAAACTGTGCTGTTAACTCATCAACTGTTCTTTTGTCTTCACCCAAGAGTAACCAACTTGACTTAAACAAATGGTATTGTCCTGGTAAGACATCTAAAAGCTTGCAGTTGAGTAGCATGTCAGGTAACTTATTTTCATTTTTCTTTTCAAGTCCTGAATTCAACTCATTCCATAAGTTTTTTAATTTGGAAAGATGAGCTGTCATATTATCATTTTCATTCCCCTTGAATTGAAAAAATTGCATGCATATATTACAGAATTGATTTTCTGATGATGCTTCAAATAACTTATGTAATTCCAACCACACTTCTCTAGCAGTCTGAAATCTCATAACTTTTTGCAGAGTTTCTTCCGTCATGGAATTCGTTAATACCATCATAGCACTAGTGTTTGCATTTTGAAACTTCTTAACAGCTTTATTATATTTCTCTTGTTGAGCAATCGGAGCATCTACAGGAAGAATTTCTGGTTTCACTATAGTTCCTTCTACAATTTCTAAAGCACCAGGATGATAATTTAAAACAAATTTTATCCTGTATTTCCATATAAGCCAATCGCTTTCACCTGATAAAGACTTTACTTGGACCTTAGATAATTCCATACTTTGATTTCTAAACAACTTTCGATTGCTATAACGAAAACAAAACACTTACTTGATTAGGCTTAACCAGTTCCGTTTCTTCGAGAAAACATCAATTCAAAACATTTGGCGCAATATGGGAGCTTGCTGGACCCATAACCTAAAAAAGTATTTCTTAAAAAATACATAACTTAAAAAGGTATTTCTAAAATAGAGAGAAAACAAATAGCAGAGCAAAAATACGATGCTTTTATTGGAATTACAAACTATAGCTTTTTTGAACGACAGTATCGCGAAGCACGATCTTCTGATGACGACAGCACTCATTGTTGCCAGAACTTATCTAAACTATATATTATATTATTATTATTTTTATTAACATACTTTAATAATAAAAAGGAGGAAAACCTCTTAGCTTTTTGTTGTCTTAAGAGTTTGTTTATAAAACTGCTCTTGTTGATTGTAGCGAATTCGCGGATTAGCTTTCTTTAGCTGTTTTGAATTAACTTCAGTTGAACGTTTGAGTAATTAAGATAACTACCGTGAGATATTGTAACACTGAAAGAATATCTGAGGAAATTTTTGTTGTGATAGTAATAAATTTTGTCCATTTTTCATCGACTTCTGCATTCAATTCAAACAAACCCGTACGCACACAACACATGCATTGTTGTTATTTAGAGTCATAAAATATTAATTGTTGTGATTAGACTTTCTAGGCATTCCTCGAAATCAAAATTTCGAATTATATTTCAACAACGTTTATACTTCAATTGGCATAATGAAGTATTTAACTGATGAGGGCATTCTTTGTTTGCGAACAGTGCGTAGGAACAGAATTCCAGGTCGCAAGCTCCATACAGATGAGCAACTGAAGAGGGTTGAGGGGAAAAAGCTTTGAATACGTTGCAAACTATGGTGGAACTGAAATACGTAATTTATTCTGGAAAGAAGAGAAGAATGTGTTCCTGTTGTCTACGTTTGCTGAGAAACACCCCATTGAACAAATATCTAGATTCCATAGGAAGAAAAAAAGAGACAGTTACTGTGGATTGCCCGAATGTCGTGAAACAATACAACAAACATATGGGAGAGTTGATTTGCTGGATACAAAATAACTCTGAAATAAAAAAAATCTGTTGTGTACACCACATGACTTCCTTGTACGGAATATTAAAATATACACATTTTTTCTTGCATTTCATTTAAACTTATTGTATTGAATTAAATCTACTTCGCCGACAGCGCATAAACCACTATAGAATAAATTCATTCTTTAAAATTCACTCTAGTATTTGTTTATCATAGCGACACTCTGGCTCTAGATTCACTTAACAGTATTATATTTCGTTCATATTATAACTCATAATGCACAAAATGTATATCATTTAAAGAATAGAATTATCTAATCGTTGCCACATGTTCTATTCAAATACTATAATGAATAATAAAGCTAGAATGATGTATAAAAGAAATTAAGCAAATAAAACAAAAAAGAAACAGTTTTTCACAGACGATTGAGTATTCTCATTCAATTAATTCAGTTTTCACTTCGCGAGAAGGCAAAAATACATAAAAACTCAAAATATCTCTATTAAAAATTACGAAGTAATTTTGCCATAATAATTAATGTCAGATTAATTCTAATTAACTGAAGGAAAAATTTATTCGCTTTTCACGTAAGATTGCTAAAATGGCCTCTACTTCAAGACAACTTGCTTATAGGGTTAGTGGTTTTTCTTACTATGAAATGCTAATTATGAAACTAGATTACATGTAATATAAACATGGACTCTACTATGTTGTATCATCAACATTTACTTTGTAGACTCAAATATAGCAAACAGTATTGGAACCTAATTTAAAATATGCGCTAGCTTGAATTGGTTAAAAGTTATTACAAAGCTGAACTATCTGTGAGATTATCTGTTAGATTTGTATATTAACCCAGCCTCAACAACTAACATTCAAAATTATCTAACCTTCTGAAACATTAGTGCCCTTAAAACTTATTTAACTGTAATCACAAAGACAGTTTGGTGAAGATCCAAAGTAAAGTTTATTAAGCCATTTATAACTGAAAATACAACACAAATATAAAAACATGACTTGTTGTAATAAAAGTATGACAAAGATAAGGCTGATTTATCTTCTAGTTTTGTTTAAATATTTTACACATAAAGTTGAATTCAAATTTAAATACCTGACTGGGAAACCATACACATAAACTCGTGCGTTTTTTTAGCTTGCCAGTAACTCGTGCGTAGGCACTATCTAAATTTTCTATGAGTTGAATATAGCAGTAACTACCTTTTCTTGAGGCAGTCGCGGACACTTCACTAACTGAGCTACATTTGATTTATGCCACATTGAGTTTAGTTTTATATGACTTGCCTGCATCAAAATGTAAGTGTTAATGAAACATATAAATAGTTGTCGTAAACTAACTTCCTAAATGTGAAATTCTTTTATCCGCTTCCGAAACTCAAAATTATTTTAATGATTCCAACGCAAGGTTTCAGCTGGGAGTAAACCAGTGTTTTTTGCTATTAAAAAAGCTCAAGGACTTAAATCGGTTACGTTATGCTTCGAAGAAGTTTTTATGTGCGCGACAAGATTTACATCTAAAAGAATGCTTAGCTTTTATTCATCAACAATGAACAGATCCGCCTTCTAACGGATTTCACTCGCAGGCAATCAAAGTAAACGCTCTACATAGAAATAAGTTCTACTTTGAAAAAGAAATGGGTCGCGCAAAATGGACATAGACAAATGTCTAAGTATGTATAAAAGTATGGAATTCGTTTAACTATTCAACGCAATTTTTGTTATCCAAAATTACAGTATAGGTTGATCAAAGTTAAGTAATATTTAATCAATCTGATTCATTGTTAAGGTAATGTTTGGTCACATTTAAGGCTCAGACTGGAGTAGAAAGACTTTGAAATATATTATCCACGCACACTTAATTAATATAACTTATAAATATATTAAAAAATGAATCATTACGCACCGTGTGTAACGGAAATTAAAATATCAATTTATCTGAAATTTGTTAATTCACTCGCTAACCACTAAGAAGTTAAATTCGCGAAACCTCAGGAATTCTACTGATATCTCCAATTGCTTTGAAAAGCTCAAGCTCTATCCTACATTTTCTCTAGTTCTACATATTTTTAAGATTTATATTAGAAGTAGATGCAGCTAGAATTTAGCATAAAGCCACATCAACCCTATATGGACATGGTTCAATCAGAGGTGCATAGATTCCCGATGCAAAAGCAGCGTTAACAGCGAAGGGCAAAATAAGGGCGTGAAATTGGCGAACCAAAAGAAGTATGAAGGAGACCTAAGCGAAGCTAAAGGGAAATATTAATTTTAAAAATTACTCTTTGTCTCAATAGCGCAATGTGAGAATCACTGCCCTAATATAAAGGTTTATGTGACATTTCATTGAAAATCCAGTTTTTGTATGCTATAAAAGCCTTTTATCTTGTCACTCATCCTAATTGCTATCGTAAGGTTTATCCTAAGTTTATAACAGTTAATTTTAGTTAAAGATACTTTCCTGTCCTTCCTAATTTTATTCCTAATTTTAGCTTACAATTTCCTGCCAGAATGTGTTTTTAGAATCGCGTTTAATGCAAAGGAGTGTTATTTAAGTCGAAATTTTACACGGTAAAAAAAAAAAAAGTTCGCTCTTTACAGGTAAAAGTTTTGTAAAGTTACAGAAATCAAAAAGTTACAGAAGAATTTCCTGTAATGGTAACAGGTTGAAAGCAAACTGTAGCGGTAACAGCTGATTTGCTTGTAACATTACAGATAATGTTTCAGTAGCCGCGCGGAAGAATCACGTAACTGACTGGAAATTAGCCAATCAGGAGAAAAGTGTTTGAAAGCTAGTTGCAGAAAAAAACATGGCTGAATGCATGTTGGTTGTATAGCGCAGGTAAGTAAGAAAATGTTTACAATTACTACTTGAAATACTTTTTGTTCATTTTATGCAGATTATTCTCATGCACTTTGCACTGTTATATGTAGTGAGTAAGTATTTAAACGTTTAAGCTTTGCGATTAATTAATATCAGTGTTCGTAATGTCTAATGAGTTGAAAGAGTGCAAAATATTTATTCCAAATGCAGATCTAATAGTAGTATTTTGTCATTGTGCATCCGATAAATTACGCCTTAAATTGCCCGTATTATTATTTAAAACTAATTATTCCAAAATTTAATCACCGTTTGTGTTATATAATTGAAATGGTAATGTGGTTGTTGAAAACAAAACTAATTATTTTAGCGTTCTTTTCCAATCGTCTGACCAAAGAACGTTCGACATCTTTTTCCCGGCAGGCCTTGCGAGAAACGTTTATATAAACATTTAGAATTCTGAATGTAATGTATATATTTTTTTGCTTACTAGGTTTAGTTTATTCTTTTTCTAGGATTATCTAATTAGTTATACCTGGTTTATAATTAAGTGTAATATGTTTATGTACAAGTGTGTTATTAAGTAAAATTACAAAAACTTGAACAACGCGGTCGAGAATCTCGTTTATTCCTTTAGTGTAATAATATTTTTTTCAGTGGTATTAATTTCTTACGAAAATATTATAATTCCAAAATGAAGTAATTATATTTATTAAAAATATACCGTATCATACTTTTCGTAATGTTTTGTTTTACTAACTAGATGCAACTTAATTATTCCATATATTTTAATATACCAATATCAACAGGGGAAACAGGGGAATGACCTAAAATATTTTTCTAACAATTCGTTAAACTAATTATAAAACTAAAATTTTGTGCATTATTTCCAAAAATATCATTTCATTAATATTTTATAAATGACAACATATATTATATTGTATATATAACTACCATTGCATACTTATAAGTTTTTAAACATTTAATGTAGAATTTATGTTGATTTTATTTTGCCCAGTTTTAATACAGTTTTGAAGTATGAGAAGTACTAGGATAGTATGAATCTGCTAATACAAGTTTAATACATTTCTTGACAAATGTTTCTCTTATTCATGTAATATAATATATAAATCATAAAATAAGTTTTCTTAAAAATAAATTATTATTGTTTATTGGAATTTAAAACAATTCTGTATCTGTATGTTGTATTAAAAATAAAATAATAATGAATTTTTAATGAAGCATTGATTTTAGCATTAACAATGTAAATATATATATATATACATGAATAAATGGAAATGCAAGCTACGTTTCCTTACAAAACCGCCCATGAATATATACTTCCCTTTAGGCTGATAGCCTTTGCATGCTTTGCCATATTCTATCCAAATGATGCAAATATGCAGAAAATTTTACTTTCTTTGAAAGTTAATACCGGAAATAAAATTCAGTGCATTTGTAAACTACATTAGTTCTCTTATAGCTTGGCATTTAATTGCCCAATGATTTACTAGTCCAAACTAAGGCAGAATTCAGATATCGTTCAAATAAAAGAAAATTAATAAGGTCTGATTTTTAGACGTATATATGAAGATTTATTTTTTTAAATATTATTTTAAGTCAACCAAATTAATTTCAAATTTAAGTAAGTATTCATGCCTTTCAGTAGCATTATTTTTGATATCTTAAATTAAATAACTGAATGCAATATTTCTTGTTAATAAAAGAAAAGCAATGTTATGAAAAACTAGCGAAGTGGATTTGCAAGTTCTAATTACGAAAGATCCCATGTTTTAAGGGGTCATTTTTAAAAATACTTAATTAAAAAAAATATTTAACCTAAAACTTCCAAACTTCACACATGTGGAATATTAATTCTATATATTTTATCTCATTCTTATTTTATTACTTAATTTCATAGCATTTCGTGTGACACTAGTAGTAATTATTAATTAAATTTTATGCTGTTTCTGATCTATGTTTTGATTTTGTTATTAATTACGTTAGTTTACATAAGATTTAAAATTATGTAAGGTACAAAAACCTTCTGCATCTATTAATATATGCTGAAGTGAATGAAATTATGCCACTGAAATTTTTTAAAATCAAAAACAAATTTCTCTGGAAAATTAAAGTTATAAATTCTGAATGCAAACAAAGGAGTGAATTTGAAAGTTATCAAATAAGCCAAAGTGTTGGTCATTTTTTCAGTTTTGCAAAAGAATTTTTATACTTTGCAGAATGGGAATATGATGTTTGGTTTTGTTAGCATTAATTATTAGAACTGAATTATTGCAACTTACATTGCAACACGTAATTTAGCTTAAAATTTATTTGAACTTAATTTTCTAATTTATTTTGATCATGTATATTTCATGTGTCATAAGTCTTTGAAATGAACTTAATTCTATTTATTTACACAATTTTTTAAAGAAGAAAAGTCACATTTGGTTTGCTTAGTTGCACACGAAGATACATACCTATATATATAGAGAGAGAGAGGGAGAAAGAGGAGTTATGTTTACTTGCAGACTTTTTTTTTCCTTTTTACTAATATTATAGTATGAAAATCAAGGGGGAAATTAAACAATCAATTTAATTTTGAAGGATGTGATTACAATAAGATCATAACCAATCAAAAATATTCATGAATGAACTACTGGTAACTATCATAGTATTATTATTTAAAAGAAACCTACATTCCAATAAGAACGCTTAGTAACATAACCATTTAAGTTATCTGATAAAAGTCATTTTCATTCCTACTTCCCTATACCTTGAATTTCACTCTTAGTATTGCCCCCTGCTACTCCCTAGACCTCAAAGCATTTAATGCATCTGGAACTGCAATGTTTCTTCTTCTACAGCATGCAAGTTATCACCGTTTAGTTTGTACTGCCACGAGCAATGATCTTCAGAACTACCGTATTGCGTTGCATATTTCACCCCACCGAGCTTTAGAACCAGATTCTGAAAATTAAAAAAATATTTACATAATTTTCCCCCTTTAATGCATTCAGAAAATGAATATCCCAAGATTTTAAAATGGATTTATCAACATAATGATTGTTTTCGTCATACTAACAAAGGCAAACTTTTGCACACTTAAGGCCCCGTTGAATCTTTCTCTTCTAACTGTTGAATATTATGTCAGCCTAATACAAACAATGATCTATGATAGTGAAAGCAAATACCAACTGCCATTCACTGTGCAATTTTGCCATATCAGCTGAATGTTTATCCTAGCAAGCATCGGACCACAACCTTCTCTAATTATTTATGTATGATCTGAGGCCTAAGGATTTGCAAGAACAACAATGAGAATGACAGAAGTTCAAATTATAAAGAAGAAATGAGATAACTTATTAGATGTTGCAATTATGTGTATTCTTATTGAAATAGAGGTTTCTTTTAAATAAATAATATTGTGATAGTAGTAGTTTATCCATGATTACTTTTCATTTGTTATATTCCTACTGTGACTGTGTCCTTTGGAAATTAAATTATTCGTTTAATTTTTCCCTCTTAATTTTCGGAAGATAAAATTAGTAAAAATAAGTGGGAATATGGCATAAAGAGCATTAGATGTCCCCCATTTTCTTGAAGCTGTTCACTATTATTGTTTCATCAATGATAGCCCATGCACCCAAAATCCACTAGCAAATCAGTTAGTAAGATGAAAATGACCACTATGCAGACAAAACATTTAGGGTAACTTGTTTTGTGACCGCCTTAAGGAAGACAAACATTACCTAAATCTTTAAAACATATTCAGAATCCTGTGCTAAAAGAAAGCTAGGGGGAAAATGTTGTCCGAGTCCCAGTGATTCCTTTGGACGAATATGTAATATTGTTTTAGAAATTTAAGGTAATAAATATAATATTTTTCGAATGCTAAAACAGTTCGAGAAATTTATTCAAGTTCTGAATTCTGAATATAAGTATACTGTATATTATATTTAATAACTATGGTGGCTTCATTTATGAAAATATTTGAATATTGGCTGTTTTTGTACAATGAACCTTCTCTAAGCTAGCTATACGTGATTCCTGAAAATTTTGATCTTTAAATGATAGTGGGCATCCTAGAGAAGTTATGTTTACTAATTAGTTATTTTATGAGGAATGCTGGTTAAATTTAAAAAGTGATTGACTGAGGTAGCTTGCCGTAATGAGACGGTTCACTGTAATCCAATTTTTTAAAGAATTTAAGCTGTTCTTAATTAATTAAGATATTATAAAGAAATATAATTAAAAGTGTTATATAAGCACATGTTTAAAACATCTATTAAAATAATTTTTATAAACTTTTTAAGAGCATGATTATGATTTTAAAAGAAATGTTTTTTTTCTTTATTTAGGAGACATGGTTTACAAAGAGGAGAAAATCCATTCATTTTTTCCAAGCAGTCGAAACGAATTTTTATGAAATGTTTATTAAATTATATTAAGCTGTTTTTTAATTAACTCTTTTTTTCAGGTTTTATGTAAAGTTTATGAATTAAATAATAAATTATTTTTACTTCTGTATTTTAATTAGCATATCATTTGCTTCATAGTGTTTCACAATAAAATTATAAATTCAATAAACTTCTTAATTAACATGCTGTAATATAGAGAGAGCATAAAGTTTGTTTTCTGTTGTCACATGTTTATTTCACAATTTTGTATGCGAATCTCGAAATTTATAATAACTAAAAATACTTTTTAGTATCACTTTCGAAATGGTAAAAATGGTAAATATTAAGCTTAGATTTATTACATATTATGTTTGTAAAAAATTATAGGTAAAATTAAAATGCATTAAATTTTAAGCTAAACTGAAGTATTAATTTTAGAAACAAATTTCTTAAAGGCATAATTGTATTAAGAATTTTAAGGGAAACAAGGTTTTAAAAATTAAGGTCAGTTGGCAAAGTTTTATGCTTATTCAAAAAGCATGACTTTAGGTTTTTAATGAAAGACTTCTATCTGTTAATTTAAAGGAAATTATTTGAAGGTAAGTAAAAAAGTTATGCATTATTTCAAACAATAGCAGACTGTTGACAAACACTGAGTGCAGATAAGAATAAAAAAATTAGTTAGACGTTGTAATTCAAGAGTATGAACAAAATTCGTATTCCTTGTAGTAACAAAATGAAGTTCATTGCTATGTTGAATTCTTTAATTTACTGAAAATGTCATTTTTTAGAAGGAGAGAACATATTTTTGAAATATGAAGAACAGCTGTTCTGAGTTCTTCATAGAAATATTTCACAAAATGTCTTTTACTGTAATAATATGATCATATCAACATGCAACACGTTTACTCATATAAGTTAAATCTAAAGCAACATGTGTCTATTTTAGCTAAAATTACTAAAAAGAAAGTTCTAGAACATATCTTATTAACTGACACTAAAACATGCAAATAAAACATACTATTTTTTTCAGCTATTTTACAGGGCAAATATAAGGAGTAGCATATCAATTTTAACTTTTAAATTAATCAAAATGATAATATGAAAGGCCTTTCAATAATATCAGACATAAGTTTCTCTTCATAAAACAAAAATACTCTGCAACAGACTAATGTTACTTTTTGAAAAAAGAAAATTGCTGCTGAAAGCGCATCTTTTAAATTAATGCTATTCTGAGGTCAAATTGACTAATTTAAAAAGACAAACTATTATGATTCACTTGCATATATCTGTATAATGATATACACATGCAGATATTGTTTTACTCAAAACATCTTGATTTCAATATATTTTATTATAATAAGCATCATTTTAGACAAAAAAATCTATTACTTTTATAGACATATCCTTTAGTACTATCTATGAAAAATATATTCTACACACATAATTACTTAATGGGATATTAGAAGGAAATAATCTGAAACCTTTACAGATACAACCATTGGAATTTTACTTAAGAAAAGTATCTTCTACTCACATAATAACTTGCTATAATAATACAAGCAAATAACCTACAACGGTTACAGATATATCTGTTGAGATTTTACATGAGAAAAACATGTTCTTTTTACATAATTATTTGCTGTAATATTACACGCAAATAATCTGTAACCATTACAGATATGTGGGATGGCATCGTTCATTATAATCAGATTACGCGACAAGCTGTGAAAATAAATCTTTTACTTTTCCGATGATAGAAGGCAGACGATTCCGCCATTAAGACGATGACACGATTAAAAGATGTTCACATGTAAAAGACGGTCGACTCTCTTTCATCTGTAAATAATCTTATCTATTTCCTTCTACGTATGTAATTACTTTGTAGTTTGTTGCAACTATTCATGTTTCATTAAATATTCAAGTTATTTGTAAATCGGACTAGTTTATTAGCCCCTAGACAGCCACATCGGAAGTAAGTTTACAGACATCATATTCCTAGACAGTAAGTACCGATTCTACAGATTTGGGCGCTCAGGCCACGATGAGCCTAGGAAGAAGCATGATGAATATTACAAAAGAAGAGAAGTAAGTTTTGTTTCGATTATTTCCACATTTTTACTTCTAAGAATAGTGTTCCATGATACTGTGAATTAAGATGACTACCTTAAATTCTATTCCTAGAATTTCAAATTCTTTAAAGACTGGGCCTACTAAGTCAATTAAACTTTTACATCAAATTGTGTTTGGAACTTTGGGTGATCGAAAAAATAGAGCTAGATTGCGTAACTTTTGTCGTTTTCCATCTGATTTTAATATTGAAGAAACAAAACACAAATTACTTAAAACTCTTACTGCAAATGATTTTATTTCTGTGTGTAATTTGTTACATCTTAATTATGATTAAAATCCTGATAAAAACTGTGATTTAATATTGAAAAGTCTTTGTGATTTTAAGCTTTTAAAATACGAAAGTGATCACGATGATGAGTTATCTGAAAACGAAAGTGTTTATGATTCTGATAAAAATGATGATATTAATTCTGTTCGGTCAGAATCACCTCCCATAAATAACTCAGTGGATGAAAACATTATAATGCCTAACAATATTTCCCTACATTTTCGTAATATCTTAGAAACTGTTTCTGAATTTAATGGCACTGATACATATCCAGTTGAATCCTTCATTGGTGATTTAGAAGAATCTTTTAAATTATTTAAGTTATCGGAATTACAGAAAATTGTGTTTGCTAAAAAATTGCTTACTGGTTCTGCTAAAGTATTTGTTAGGTCTTTGAAGGGTATAATATCATGGGACAAATTAAAAGAAAATCTTTTATCTGAATTTGGTTCTAAAATAAACAGTGCACAACTTTATAATTTGTTACAGAATCGACACTTAAATCCTGGTGAATCACTTTCCGAATATTTAATTGCCATACGTGAAATAGCCAGTCGCGGTTCTGTTGATGATTCATCAATTCTTGATTATGTAATCAATGGGATACCAGATCTGAGTAGTAACAAAATTGTTTTGTACGGTTGTAAAATTATTTCTGAATTCAAAGAGAAATTAAAAATTTATGAGAAAATTTGCGTTCCAGATACGAAAAATAAGGATTATTCAAGTACTAACACACAAAATAAAACACACGCTATACCTAGTAAGATTAAAGAGCCAAGGTGTTATAATTGCGAAAGTTTAGGTCATAAATCGAATTTTTGTAACAATAAGAGTAAAGGATTTAAGTGCTTAAAATGCGATTTGTTTGGACACAAAGCCGCAGATTGTTCCAAAGCATCATCTAAAAATATCCAAGAGGCCAAAGCTGTACCTCCAATAACTCAGACTTGTCAGAAAGAAATGTATAAAACTGTTAATTTGAGTAATTTGCAAATTGATGCTTTAATAGATACTGGTAGTCAAGTAACGCTAATAAAAGAAGATATACATAAGAAGATAGGTTCTTCTGAACTTAAGTCGGCAGAGCTACAGTTAACGGAATTTGGCAACAAACCTATAGAGAGATTTGAAGGTGAATTCCAAATTGATGGTTCTTTATTTAAATCAAATATTTGCGTTATCACAGAAAATAAGAAATCTGATAGTGATTCCGAAGGGCATAAAAATGCTCGTTGCAGTGGAAATGGTTCTGAAGAAGGATATGGAAAAGTTGTTAATTATGGTGTTTTACTTCCAAAACCAGAAACTAATCCTGTTAGTATAGTTCCTGTTACAATACAGAATGTGATCAAACTGGATACTTCATCTACAGTTAAAGCAAGTGGCATTGATTTCCTGATTGTGAATTCTGACGACGTCCCGAGTGATGCAGATTCTGATATAAGTAAAAATGATGCTATTAAAGATGAATTTGAATTAGTGCAAAAAGGAAACTCAAGCACAATGCAATTAGCTCTGAAGGCAATGAGGAGAAACGCCACTGCAGAAGGAGATTCTGAAGAGAAGCATTTTCCCGAACAAGAGTCATTTGCTAAAGATGATGAATCATATGCGAATTCTACTAGAACAATTTCAGTAAAATACCTTGCAATAGAGAAGCAAAAAAAGCCACTGGAGACGAAGAAATTACAGAGACCAACGAAGAGGAGAAGATTGAAAAGCAGAAGTCAGTCAGAAAACCTGATCACAACGACGCTGATACGGAAAGCAAAGACGGAACAAAAGAAATTAAAGAAAGTGAGAAAAGAGAAGCGAAAAGCAGATTCAGAAGATACAGGAAAAAAATTGAAAATCTTTGATAATGAAATACCGATTTTGATTATTCCTGATTTAGACGTTTTTTCCAAGTTGACAAATTTCTCCCGATTTGACTAACGGACTATTATTTTAAAGACGTGAACTAATTTAAGAAGACTGAAGATGATGTCTAAGGATGAAATGTATGAAGGAAGACGGCTTAAAGAAGATGATTTTTAGAAGACGCATACGAATGACGGATTTTGAAGATATTTAAGACGCATTCAGAAGACGTATCCAGACGGTATCTAAGAAGACGCATTCAGAAGACGTATCCAGATGATGTTTAAGAAGACGCAAATACGAAGACGAATCCAGAAGAATTGTTCCAGACAACATGAAAGGAAGACGTGTTTGTAAAATACATGTATTCAGATAGACTGTTCGAGATGAACGAGCACTGAAAGAGCATTTAAGAAAAGCTAACGCCGTTATTTCTGAAGATGTTAAGATGATGAGAAAAGATGGCTGAAATAAACCATTTAAGACGACTTTTCCCTCAATAGTAACTAAAAATCTTTTTTTTTTTTTTTTATTTTATTTTTCAGATCCCTAGATGTGATGGTGGTGCTACGAGAATGCGAGGCCGCATTCCATCAGGATGGACGAGCATTTGTGGGATGGCAACGTTCATTATATTCAGATTACGCGACAAGCTGTGAAAATAAATCTTTTACTTTTCCGATGATAGAAGGCAGACGATTCCGCCATTAAGACGATGACGCGATTAAAAGATGTTTTCATATTAAAGACTATTCCTTCTCTTCATTTGTAAATAATCTTATCTATTTCCGTTTACGTATGTAATTACTTTGTAGTTTGTTGCAACTATTCATGTTTCATTAAATATTCAAGTTATTTGTAAATCGGACTAGTTTATTAGCCCCTAGACAGCCACATCGGAAGTAAGTTTACAGACATCATATTCCTAGACAGTAAGTACCGATTCTACAGATATATCGTTTGGGAATTTACATGAGAAAAATATGTTCTACTTACATAACTATATGCTGTGATATTACAAGAAAAAGATCTGTAACCATTACAGGCAAAATTCTTGTAATGTTACAAAGAAAACACCTGTTTCTGTTACTCAAATAATCCATGGCATCCCAGTTTGAGTTTTCTTAGTAACCTTACAGATTTTTTTTTACAGTGTACTGACTTCGTTAGAAAGCCTCAGAGTTTCTGACTTTCAAGCGCTCACGTTTTGGCTACGTCTTTCTCTCTAACTATTACTAAGCTCGGCCGTATTACAGGCCCTTTAGTACTTCGCCAGCTTATTAAGTATTTCGGGGCCAACTACTTAGAATTTTGATAGTTTCGGCTATATCTTTTTAGTTAAGTTTCATTTCTGATTACTTTGAGTTCAAGCCCAAGCAGAGGCTTTGCTGTACGCTCTGAGAAAGGAGCTGATTGTACACTCATATTTTGAAGAATAAAGTATAATTAACACATCTTCAGTTTATGTCTCTTTTCATGAACTAAAGCGATTATTCGCTTAGCTGTTCACGAGTTTCCTACACATTTAGCTGTTACATAAAAAAAGGAACATCACATTATACTTAGGAAATCAAGTTATCTGAATCGAAAATGAGGCGCTAGTGTTCATAAGTACTCTCATTCGCGAAAGCGCATTCCGCTATATCTCCGAATATCAGGTTTGTTGCGTATTCAAATCATCACACATTCATATTAAAATTTAAGTAACCGTAACCGAAAGTATGCATTGTCTGCAACCTTATTTGGGTTCTTTCTTTATAAGTCATCCCACTCACGTACTTCCTCCAGAAAAAGTCACTCTTGCCTACAGGAACTATCATACTAGAAAGAACATTAATTACCTTTCCGTTCGGAAAAATGCGATAAAGGCGCCCATGATCGCGCTCGTTTTTGGATCCGCCTTTGACGGCCGCTAGATTTAGAGAAGTTCTATTTCAGAATGTTTTTAGTAAATGTAAATTAATTAAAGTAATTCAATACTTGGAAATTTAGTAATAAATAGTACATATAGTAACATACAAATAACATAAGTAGAACTAGTTATTTATATGACTTGGCACTGCAACAGTTGTTAGAATATTTTATTTTCCTAATAATATTTTACTTTTACAAGAGTTGGTGTGATAATGATTGAGGTCTGTGGGAACTTCCGTCATTAAGCAAATGTACACATCGATTACAGATCTGTTTCTTAAAAAATTAAGTTTAAAAACAAAACCATAAAACAAAATGCAGATTAATTTTTTAACACACCTAGTTAATTATTATTTCAGTATTGTAGAGAATAATATTTTAGTAATACACTGAGTCTTAGTTATGCAGGAAATCTCGCAAATACTTTGTTTCTGAACAAAAATGCATGATATTCTCGACCTTTGCTGTTCATCCTTCCACGCATGTATTGCCTGGAAATCGCTGTAATCTTGTGATGTATCCTGCCCAATGATATATTTGCCGCAAGGGCGCATAACATAATAATAGCCGGACCGGTTGCAAACGTGATCTAAAATGGAAAAAAATGGCTGACTATGCATCAAGCAGCCATCAGCATTTATCACTGATGATCACTAAATATAATAGCAAACCTGTCATAATACTTTACTAACTTTTAAAGAAATGAATGCAGCGTATAACGATTGCACTGTCAATTACGTCGGGAATTTAGACCTTCAAATTAATAAAAATAATATCAAAATTCTATATGAAATGCATCTGTCATGGAAACAATTTTCGATTTGATGACACTGTGGATTTTCAAAATTATGTTTACTGTTTGTTATCAAAAAATTGTAATTAATTACTTGCCCACTAGTTTTTTCGTACAAATCTGCGTTATATGTAGTTTAAAATCAGGGAAAACTTTAACGACGCTATGAGGCATTTATGCATTTTCTTAAAAGAAACTGCTCTGCTTATAATAGACAGAGCGGTGGCTATGTAGTAAATAATTAATTCCTATTTCTAATTCATTGCTTTGATGTGCAGGTGATCGGTGATACTTAAATCACATATACTTATGTCGTACAGAAATGAATGGCGCAAATGCTACCGCAGAGCGGAATACAATTTATTAAGAAAACCTAATAGTACATCAGTTAGAAATAGTATTCCCCTCCCATGTGAATACAATTCTGCCATCTGGCTAGGAGGTACCGAAGGAGCTTTGGTAAACCAATCTGTGAGGTGTTGGCGCACCACATATGGAGAAGTGCATGCAATTCGACAGAAGATTCAACATGTTGGCCATTGATCGCGTCCTTCATTTTCTCAAGCAAGGCGTAGTCCGAGGTCCACCTACTTTGCACGCACATTTGTCATCTTTAAATCACCATGCACAATTGCCTGCAATGTTCCTTGCGCAAGCCCTGTCTCTTCCTGCATCTTGCTGAACGTTTTGCGTCTGTTCGCCATGATCAAATCCGACACAGCTGCCACATTTGCTGCTGTATGCGATGCTGCAGGTCGTCCGAAGCTGGCCGTCCTTTTTCATCATTGCTGCCCAAGTTCTCAATGACGACGGCGAAAGGGACGGGCTCTGACTTATACCTTTCGCTTACAGCCAGCTCCATCTATGCATTGAGTAGGTCACGCCCCCTTGTGTCTATTTCACTTGTTTTCTCTTCGCATAGGCCTATCAGCGGCCGAGCGGTAAAGTCGCTGAGCACTGGTAGTTCGGTCCGAGGTTCGAATCCCGCGAACGTTCTGGCTGCATGGTTGGTTTCGTGGTTTTCTCCATGTGTAACGTGTATACCAGCCATTTTACCTTAGAAAGTCCTCCACGAAGGCGTCCCTTAGGCAGATAGCCCTCGAGACTTTGCCGTAATTAAATAGCTTAACCTAACCTAACAATTCGCATACTGCAACAGTTTCGTTGTGAGAGTCGTTGTGTCAATCATTTCTGCACGATGCATGTATAATTCTACTTAAATAGATTTTAAGGGCACTAACTCCTCAATTCATAAATCGACATCAAAAGACAAGTTCCGCAAACAGAAATGCATTTGCTTTAAATTCGCACAAACCAATCGCTAACTTCGATGGGCGGAGGCTACTTCAACATTGCATTACGTTCCTCAATTACAACCATTTGCTTTCCTTCCGCCTGCCATGTAGGACGCTTCCCCACCAGCTCAGCAGTTTCAGTTACAATTCATCTACTGCTTCTCGAACCATATTGCTATCGGCAAGCTTCTAGGCGGAGGCGACTCAGATAAAGTTCGGATGATGTCGCTTGTGTTATTCCCCTGACTTCAGGGCTTTCTGCACTGTTACTACGGTCTCCTAACTACTGACGTCTCCTATGTACTCCACTGCTGCTTATGATATGAACTCTCTTCAAAATACTATGAACTTCCCCCCCCCTACTTATTCATTCTTTTCATATCATCATCTGATCGAAAATCGTACAACTAACTGCATTAGATTAGGTCTACTGCCCCGGTACCCGCACCTCAACACATATCCAGTCGAAAAATATCGTATGAATACCAAATTTTGTTACTGAAAATTACAGTAACGCATTTCAGAATTAAAGAACAGTTAGGTATCGGAAATTGATATGCAGTTTACGTAAAGAAGTAGGAAAATATTTTATATAAAACAATTTTTCCTTTTTAAAATGGTAAAATTTTGCTGAGGGTTTAGCTATGATTAATTTTAAGAATGCATTAATTGCTTGCCTTTGAGATTTTGTACGCTTCCATTTTTTTATTTTCCTATTTAAATAAATTTAAAACTTATATTAATAAAATTTACGGGGTAATATATTCTTGCGTTTATCTACTCCAAACCCTGAACCTTAAATCTGAGTCATAATTACCTTAATTATGAACCACAATTAGAATTAAGCTCAATTATTAAGTGAACTCCATAATCTTTTACCCATTTAGACATTTTTAATACACATTGTTCGAGCCGTTACTTTATCGAAGAACCTGTGTCTAAGTAGAACGAATATTTCGATTGCTTGCGAAAGAAGTCTTACGGAAGAGGGACCTGTTCACATTTTGGGAATAAAAATTAAGCATTCTTTTTACAAATGAAAGGGTAACTCATGTCATACAGATGCAAATTTCTCCAGTATATCGTGAATAACCAACCTGTATCTGATTGAATTTCTCGTTAGATTAATTTCATAAAAAAATTATTCAATTTTATTTTCTAAGTTTATCAGTTATGGTCTTAATCAGGCCAAATGGAGCGTTTTAATTTTTTAAATATCGAAAAATATTCATTCGTTTCCAATTGCAAGCTTGTGTTCAAAAATGAAAGCGAAGAAATCTCGAGTTTCGGACGAGCATAAACAAAATTTCACCTTTAGGAAGCTAGCGAAAACTATTCGTAAGCTGCATTAACTCCTATATTTTCAGGTGTTCTATCGTTCTTTGTGCATGCCACAATTCTGGCTCAGATTAGAAGGTTATACAAATTTAAACTCAATGAGACAGAGCTTAGAATTAGGAGTTCAGCTCGGCTGGTGGAGTGTTCGACATTGCCTCATTAAAATATAGTTCCTGCCAAATGCATCTGAAGACCAACATTAGACAGCGGCTGTGCTACTGGTAAGCTACATAAATGTTTAACTTAAGTGCAAATGTCCCATATAGTTATTTTTGAACTAAACTTTATAAATATTTCCAATTGAACTATAATAGAAACTGCCTCAGCTTTGTAATACTATTTTTATACATTTTACCCGGGATAGTGCCCGGATCGTCACTGGAAGGGAAACTGAAAGAAGATTCGAATGTTTTGTTCATGGATATTTTACCTGCGTCATGAGAGCTTTGCAAAGATCCGAACGATTTTAAACCTCTGCCGCTTGTGGGTTCGTTTCTATAAGCAGAAAAGACTAAATATTTAATTTTGAACATGCTCAGATAATACACGAAACTGCATATTTACCCAAGCAAATAATCATACGAACAGAAATCAGACTCGGACATTCCCTTGAATACAGGCATTCAGTACTTACAGCATACAGACTCTTTTCTGTTTGATACATACAGACTCTTTTCTGTTTGATACATACAGACTCTTTTCTGTTTGTATCTCTTATCGAATATCTTAGGAAACTGAAGCATTTTGTTTTATTTATTTATGATAATAATAAATATTATTCAAATTTCATCACCCTTGTACATTCACTTCAAACGAACACGATGTATATTCCCAATATCAGATATACTTCCTCCAAACACAACGTGTGTTAATGTGTAAATAAGTACTTATGTATTAATAAACTGATATGTATACTAAAAGGTACTAATTAAATACTTATTAAGTAGTTTTAATCTGTAACTGAGCACTGAATAACTGAACAAGACTGAAATAAGTTTTAAGTTACTCTTAAGAGTTAGGTACTCAAAGCGAAACTAGTTGCGAGGTATCACTTCTTATATATCTTTCTATCCATTCCTCATCGTATAGAGATTATAGATGTTGAAGATCGTGAGCATTCAGGTGACGAAATATTTACAACGGACAAAGCGAACTCCTCATCCTTCCCCCCTCACAATGCGAGTTGATTGCAAAAATTTCGTTCTCTAGCATACTATCGTGTCATAGCTACAAGAGGAGAATATTTTGTAGTATTTCATTGAATTTAAAATATTTTCTTGCGACTTTTTAGTACCTTAGAGACATTTTTTTTTGAGGTTTGTATTGCACAACGCATTTAATTTAAAACTCTAATAGTACCCCTTCGGAGCTCCATATGGTAATGTATTGTTCCGCAAAACTAAGGAAATTTAGTATCTAAAAATCTGAAGCAGCCTACGCAAATAAAGAAAATTAGCCGGTTAGTAGATATCATGTCCAAAGGAACGACTTTCTCTCCGTGTCCTTTTTATTTTTCAGTAGTGGTAGAACAAATTGCTTGGAGTAAAGATAAAATAAACAAATTCACCCAGTGAACAACAAAATAATCAGTGCAGGATTTCCGAATAAGCTACACAACCTATAGCTTAGGTCTCCCCACATTCTTGGGTACACCCCGCAAAAAATTCAATATAGTATAAATACCGTATAACAGACTTAAAAAGGGTCCCATATATCAAGTCTAAATACGGCTCTGAAAATAGTTGAACACACGCTAATTTACTTTGTCCCCTTTGGAGAAGACTGTATAATGTCTCCTGGGTAGCACCGGCGTCGGAATATTCCACCACGGGTGCGCTCCGATCATAGAAGTTATGGTGGAAATATAAATTTTAAATTTGCTATTAATTTAATATTAAATTTTAAATTAAGCAAAACACATACTTTGGGTCAAATCTTGAGTGCTGTTCCTGAAGAAAAGTTTTCCTTGCCTTACTAGACTGCGCTTTATTCACAGCTTTCTTTTCCTTTAAAATGCTGCTTAGTCTAAACTTTTTAACAAAGGCGCCGCGAGAACGTCTGGATTACTAATCTGTATCTGATTGTGTTTACATTTTAAGTCATTACAGATGGCTGATATTGAGATAAATACATAAATTGAACGATGGAGTTCCTTATTAGGTTGTTTATTTTTCCTAATTCCCATACAGCAAGTTATAAATTTTCTTACAATTAACTTCTTGTGTAATTTAAAGCCTTTATTTCCAAGATTTTGTTTTATTTCGAAAAGGTGTATATACACTATTACAAAACATTAAACGGCTAGAAAAGCGATCTCTACAAATGTATAGGGAATATTTCCGTCTAATCTGAAAGTTACAAGGTGCATTATATAATACATATTTTCGAAGATTAATCTTATGTTGCAAACATTTTGCCTGTAAAGAATTGGTTACAAAGAATGTTTTTGTTAAGAATTATTTGTTTTCTTACAAACATGTGCTAATTACGATTACGGAATCAAAACCCGGTAATATCTGTTTAAAGTTTTTTGATGTGACCATAAGAAATGCGGTCTGTATGCTCAATATTGCTCAATATTTACTCAATGCTCAATATTTACGTTCCCTATAAAGCGCGCTTTTTCTAGGACATTTTTTTCATTTGAAGGACTCGCTTCTTTAGATCCAAAATTCACTGGCATGTTCACACATTTTTTTTCTGGGCGGATGCCGACCGAATCCGGGAATGAGCCATCATAGATCGAGTATCCGAAAAGGGACATTTTTTGGTAGATTAAAAGAACCATTTCTTGTTTAATTTAGGAACGAAGTTCTCATTACCGAAAATAGACTTCATAAAAGTTACCACCACGTCGGATTACTTTGAGACGTCTTTAGTACGCCTGAGAAACATGCTTAACGAAGTCTCTTCTTTGCTTACTTATCCAAAAGGAGAAGAGGTTTTTAAAATTCTAAAATTTGCTGTTGTTTTAGGTACTGAGCCTTTTAGTTCAATGCATAATATTCGGACTTTAATTCCTAAAATTTATAGTGATTCCATGTGCACAATATTTTCACTTGTCATTATTCTTGCATGTATTCCAGGCTAACGCCTGCATTGTCGTCTGTATATCTATCTGTCTACCTATCTTGTATGTATAGACTTTGATTTTTATAATTTATTATTAATATTATATTTATATTTATTTTAAAATTTGTTGTTGTTCAAAAAATCAAGTGGAACCGAACCTCAGTACTCTAGTTTAGTTCGAATTTTAATGTTTTAGATTATTTGCCCTTTACGAGTCTATTTGAAGCATTAAAAACGAATAATTAATTTGCATTTTCATAGAGTGTTTATTTAGTTTTGGTTAGTTTAAAGTTATTCATTTATTATTTATTTTAAATATTTGTAAGAAATATCAACATATTTTAACATTTCAATTTACAATTTACTTCGTTCTAAAATTTAATAGTGGCATGAGTTTTATATTTAAACTCTTTTCGAAATTTTTCGTACGATTTTATATTCTTTTTTCCTTCTACTTTTAAATTTTAGTTTTTATATATAGCTAAAAGGTGTAATATGTATGTTTTAATTATTAGTATTTAACGAAAGAGAAACAAAGTTACATTGTGTGGTAAATGTAAAACTTGGCAAACTTATTCTTTGTTTTTTAAGCTAATACATGCTCTTCCAGTTTGGATGATTTCAGCGGGAAATAGAATATATCGATAGAAACTTTGATTCAAAGAAGTAATGGATTTTAAAGTTAAAATAATCCACTGTAATACTTAATATGAATAATTGCTAAATAACTGACCACCAGTATTTTATTCCCTTCTTGTGTATAAAAATTTACAAAAATTACGAAAACACAACATAAAGATCTCACTATAGTTTTTTTCCGTTAAATAAGACTGCATTGCCGGTTACAGGCAAAGCGGTGATTGTATAGCATGTATTAGAATTAGTTGATAGAGTTTTAAAGCTATATTGAAATTTATCAAACATTTTATTTTTTCCGAAGTGGTTTTAAAAGTACGTTTGTGAAGCTGATGCTTTAGTATTTTAAATGTTTCGTCCTCTGGAAAAAAAAAAAAAAAAAAAAAAAAAAACTATTGCTCGGTAATTGATATAGTATAGCATGCACAATTTTTACCCTTACGTCTATGGCAGTCTTTAATAGTTTGGTTTTATGTATCTCATGTTAATTGAACAGCCAATTTAAAATCAATAATAACAACGACTAAATAATTTAGAAATACTAATTTGTATAGCAAAAGCTCTTAATTATGAATTTTAAATGCCATTCAATAGAAACTAAAATGCATCTTGGATATGGTCGTTATCTTGTATATGGTCTTCTTACTTTGGAAGGGAGGAGGAATTCTCTTTTAAATTAGTTATCAAAGATAATAATGATAGTAATTATAATAATAAACTTTTAGCCTAAAATTTAATATGCCATTACATTTCTGTTCAATTAAATTTCGTTTGTTTTAGGTTGCCTAGCGTAAAACATTATTTTAAGCAGAAAGTGTGATATCTAATGCATGGATAGATTAGGTTTTGAAAACGTAAATAAATACAGAAGGACAAACTTGAAAGAAACACTAAAGAAAAGTAATTTAATATTATGAATTGTTTACAAATAAATCAGCATTTCATCTGTGAAGGCTATCTTTAATTATATAAAAATAAATTGACTGATACAAAACATCAGTTAGTAAATCTGATCTGCATTATGAGATCAGAGTTACACCTAAGACTTTCAGAAAGGATTAATTTAGAATTTATGGTTGATTATTGATATATTAAACGTGTTTCTTTGATTAGTCCATAGCAGTTTCCATAGTTTATCCTTACATATTATTTTTCTTATCGAATTCGAAAATGCCTATAAAATTCATAATGATGAAGTCATGATAATGACATTATTTTAATTACCTAGTTTTACATTAAATTCCAAAATTTTACAAATCCTACCAAATATATATTAGCAATAAAAAACTGAATTCCTTTTTCCAAATTTAGCTTCGAAAATTAAGTGAAGACAACAATTAATAAAATGAACATTATATGTTTGTTTATTTTTAATTTCAATAATACCGTATTAAGTATTAAATTCAAATACTGAAAGCAAAATTAGTATACGCAAGTTAATAGGAGTAGTAAAAAATGTAGGGAGTTAAATCTAATCTTTATGCTACACATGCCAATAAATTATACTATGGTATAATTTGTACTCTGGTATAATTTTTTCCTAAAATTTAAAATTGTTTCAACATGCCTGCAATCAGAATGTGCACGGGACATTAATCATCGTTATACAAACGGCAATGAAATTAAAATATAATTATGAAATAAAATATTCCAAAAAACGATTCTATTGCCAAGTCTTGTAAATAATGAAATATTTATATCTTCAAATCTTTCAACACGATTTATGCCAGAGTTTGTAGATTTTTAGAGACGTTACTCATGCTCTCTTTTAATGGTAACCAAAATAATGTGAAACTGGGTTCAAAGCCATTAAAGACTTAAAATTTCTCCAAATTCTTGCCATAAAATTTAAAGTCATAATAATGCTAATTACCTGAATGGAAAATGTTTTCGCTAGTTTTATAAGATCGGTTCGACGGGCTCTAGTTTAAGAACACTGGCTTTTAGGATTAATGTGTTTTTCGTACTATACGTTTAGAATTCTTGCAATTAGATGCTTTCAACTTTGGGCTTTTTATGTTCAGCGAAAATTTAAATACCTCCGAGATAATAGTTTCTTCCATTTAAATTCAGATTTTCCTTGGATAAAAAGATACACTTTTTTTAAATCTTCTGTAAAAAAGAAATAAATCTGTAAATATCAGAATAACATTTGTTTGAAACTCGAAAGACGTTCAGAAATCACGGTTGTTGTTAGTTGTTAGCCATTATGAGTTTTGATTTGATACAAGAATATGAAAATAAATTTTAAAAAATTCGTAAAAGAAATAAAAAGTTTCCTATGTTTGCGACTATGTTTATTGTCAATAGATATCGCTATCAAATTTTTAAATAAAATACACAGAGGTGGTGCATGGTATTCATCTGAACAGAAAATAGATGACGTCTCTTTGTTGGAATTTTATAAATCATGCGTACCGAGAGATTACTATGCCTCACTTCATAGTCATGCGTTATTCGTTGTCATCATTATTTGGTCGAAAGAATATCTTTTAAAAATATTTTGAATCGTGAAGTATATTTAAAGTAAAATTAGAGCATATTGAGAACTGAAACCACTCCAATCGAACCAGACATTAATAAATTAGTTTCTCAAATTTAAGGTCGAATATTACATTAATTTCATGATTTTTTGTAATTACAACCAAAATTTACTATGATATTTTATATATGAAATGTGAAATAAAATGTCAGAATAAATCTGTATTTCTCTCATTGCACTAAAAATCATAAATTAATTAAAATTTCTTAAATTAAATATATTTTTAAGCTGATTTTGGTCATCTGCAACTGTTAATGTTAAGTAGTGATGTTTAGCCGTATGGAGCAAGTAAATCACTGATTCACTTACATTTTCTATAAAGGCGCTAAATATTTGTGTATATTCTCTTTCTTGTACATAGTACACAATGAGCAAGTTTGAAACAACGCATTCAAACCGCTACATTTCTCTCCTAGAGGAGAAATTAAAAAAAAATTTTAAGGAGTCAAACCTGAGCAAATCCAAGAATTTTCAATGAAATGTACGCAATTGTGTGATCTGTATATTTGGCAGGTCACGAGTTGCCAGTAATATTAAAGAAATATTTGTGTAACCCAAAATATCTCATCTTTTTCCAGTGTGGTCCGGGAAAGCTAAAAGAGTGGATTTCGCTGCATTGAAGCATCAAACAGGAAAGAACCTCTATGATATAGCTGCTGAATGCCTGCATTCAAGCGAGAATTTGAGTATGAGAAGTTTGTGTTCCTTTGATCTCTTTCCAAGGTAAATATATACTTATATATTATTGGAGAAGGAGGAAAATTAAATTTTAAGCCCTTTTTTATTATATTGGGGGACCCATCAGCTGCCGAGAGGTAAAATTGATGAACACTGGTAGTTTTATTTCAAGTCGAATACTTCTGCTTCACCTCAATCAACTCCTAACGATATCGTGACCTCAACGATTAAACTCTACCAGCGAAAAGCAAGACATACGGATCTCCACTTCAATCGTCCCTCGTTGCTGAATGTACTGGGGAACGTTTCAGTTGAAAACTCCGACCAAGAGCAGCTGGTTTCCATTAGTAAATGTGACAGGAACCGGAAAACGGACAAGCTCTTTAAATCTGATGGTGGCACAATCAACTTCCACTCGTCTCCTGAAATATACACCTGAAGCAACTAACGTGATTAAGAATAGAATGTAATTAGGTGCAGTGAAGTATATTAGGATTATCTGCTTGAGGCTTCATTTCTGCTTCTTAACAAAGGTATTACATTCTCGTTCATTGCTATTGATCAATATCAACATTTATCTGTGATAAACATTCAAGAAACTGTACGGTAACTGTTTACTTACTTTAAAAAAATTAATGCAGTTTATTTAAATTAAGATATTCAAATATTTCGGAAATTTATTTCTCCAGATCCCAGGAAATTTAAGATTTCTTTTGAAATATATGGACAACAGGTTTCGATTCAATGCTGTCATGGGATTATAAAAATTGTGTTTAGAGTTTCAGATTACAATATTTATTGTACGAACTGCGACCAATTTGTTACTCACTAGTTTTCTCGTACGCTCTTGCGCTTCATGTATTTTAAAATTGCGAGCAAAGACAGATTACACGGATCCGTATTGGTCAGTCTCCCAGTTATTAAATCAAGCTGTTCTACTTATTTTAGGCAGAGCGGTGGCTTTCAAATAAATTGCAGTTTTTTCAATTTTATTGTCTTACTTCTTTCATGCTGATGTTGAAAAAAAATCTATGTAGATTCAATTCGAAAATTTGAATTAAAGTCGATAACAGAGCACTTGATGTGAAATTGATAGAATTTTAAAGAAATTCTGAAAGCCATATCTAGCGACGCATTCACTGATGTTTTATTCAGGAGCGCTTTTCTAAAGCCCCACGGGAAGGTTTTATGAATTAAAGTATTTAAATTGCAGTTTACACTTGCTGCTAATCTTTAAAATATAAAAACGTATTCTAAGCCTAACGTGTTAGTTTTCATGGCAAATTTTCTACATTTTTTACCTTCACGAAGATTCGTCCTTTTCCTTTTTCTGATTCGACCTGGACCAAACTACCGACGTTCAGCAATTTACTCCTCCGCTGTTCCACGTTTCTCTCTAAGCCGTGATTAGCACGCAATAATTACGTACTGTGTTCCGGCTGTCTTGATTTAGATGCTACTAAGAGCGCAGAAGGTAGAAAAATGCATGAGTTGGGCAGTGCAGGAAGCTCAAATCTAGGATGGGGCACGTGAGCACGTGACGAATATCCGTCCTTTTCCTTTTTATGATTCGACCTGGATTAAACTACCAGTGTTCAGTAATTTACTCCTCCGCTGTTAATGGGTCTCCCACTGTAAGTAAAAAAGAACTAACATTAATTTTCCAGTTGCTCCAATAATTCACGAAGATTGACATTTATCCTAGCACACAAAATCAAAGACAAAGAAATGTGTCATACTCAGATACTCGCTTGAATGTAGGCTTTCAGCAGTTACATCATAGCGGCTGGTTTTTCTTTGAAGCTTTAATGCAGAAGTGTCCAACTTTTAGCTTCCCTAAGCCATACACTCAAGAAGATGTGATATTTTTAGGGGCAACTCGTGAGCTCTCAAATAACAAAATTGTGCACATTTCATTCAAATTTCTCGGATTCGCTAAGGTTTCATTGCTGAAAGAAATTTTTTAATTTCACCTCTATGAGAGAAATGTAGGGGAATCTGAAACGATTCAAAACTGAAGGTATCATTTCAGTGAGATTAGAGCCCTTTTCTACACAATCACTGAGTTAATTAAAACTTTTCTGTCGAGCTGAACCATCAAAAACTAGTCGAAACTTAGTAGTAGAATTTTCCTTAAAACACGGGTCAGTGGGGTAAGTAGTAAAATTTCCCAGTTTTTTTAGACTCATTCAATTCCACGTTTTCGATAATGCCCTTCTTTTTCCCTTTCATCAAATACATGTTCATAATCATTTAATCTTTCTACAGTTCTCAAAGATCTTACAGTGTTCTTGAATTCTTCAATCTATTTTTAGCCAGTTCAAAACTATCTCCAAGTTTTGTATGCCCCTCAATCCAAGGCATGCAAACAATGTGCCTACCTTCTTTATTTCTAGCTTTCGTGTTTTCAAAATGTTTCAAAGCAAGACAGGACAGGAAATCTCACAAATACTTTGTTTCTCCTTCTAAATAAATTCTTGCTATACTCGTTCATTACTATCGATTATATCAGCATTTATCTGCGATTATATTTTCAGATTGTATTGTATTGTATTATTTAATTATGCCAAAGCACACGAGGGCTATCTGCCTAAAGGGAGGGATGCCTTCGTGGAGGACTTTCTAAGGGAAACTGGCTCGTATACTCGTTACACATGGGGAAAATCACGAAAATGCCCATGCAGCCAGCTCGTTCGCGGGATTCGAACCTTGCACCGAACTACCAGTGTTCAGCGTCTTTACCGCTCGGCCGCTGGTGGGCCTATATTTTCAGAATATCTGTAATAACCATTTATTAACTTTTAAACAAAGGAATGCAGCTTATACAAGTTTGATTGTCAAATGCTTCGAACATTTCGCTCTTCAAATTTCCACAGATTTCAAATTTTTTCACGAAACACATCTGACAAGGAAACAGGTTTCAATTTAATGATGCCATCAATTTTTAAAATTACATTAAGAGTTTGAGATTATACTTATTATAGAAAATTTTAATCAATTTGTTACCTACACACACACACTCATATATATATATATATATATTTGTATAAGCTTGCCCTGTATATAGTTTAAAACTACAAAGAACGGCGAAACAACTGAGGAAAATTTTCTTAAATCAAACTGCTTTACCTGCTTTAGGCAGACGAGTGCGTTGGCATAAGTTGGAGTTCTGTTATTTCTAAGGTTTGCACTCATATTATTTTTTCATTCTCCTGTTCAAATGCAAAAGCTTTCAGAAAATGGACTTAGAGCCTTTGTAACGATGATTCAAAATTTGATGTAAAATTGGAGGAATTTTAAGGAAATTCTAAAATCTTTGTCTGGGGATGCATTCTCCAGAATATGCGTATTTGCACATTCTTCAAGTGAAAGAAAATAACAGTTTGCAGATATTAAAATTCTTCAAAACATTTATTTAATCTTTAAAAATGCTGAATTATATCTCTTCGAAGCAATTGTATCAAGAACTTGCTTCGGTGTATTTCACAGATTTCAGGAGATTTCTTGAGATTTCGCGATTATAAGATTTCTTTCCACGGTTACCAAATAAATTAGCAAATTTCCGATACATATCTTACAAGTTTTTAATTTCCATCATACATGCTGACTTGTGATTCATGCTTAAATATATTTTAAACTTATATTAATTTAAACTATAAAGACAATATATTTCACAATTTTTCTATTCCAAATAGTGAACCTTAAATCTGATCAACCTTTACCTTAGCTTTGAACAACATAAATTAACCTTAATTGTTAAATGAACGCCATAAATATTAGACCCATTTAAACACCTTTAAGCACATATCGTGCGAGCCATTACTTTATGAAAGAACTTGTGTCTAACCAGAAAAATTACTTAAACTGCATGCAAATGAAGTCTTACGGAAGGGAGATACTTTGACTTGTTGAGAAATAAAAACTAAGCATTCTTTTTTTGAAAATCAAAGGCGTAACTCTTGTTATGTAGACACCAATTTCTTCCAAATAAGAAATTTAAGTTTTTCAGCTTTTTAAATAACGAAAATCATTCATTCATTTCCAGCTAAAACACTGGGTTCAAAAATGATGCCATAAACTCTGAGCTTCGGTGCGGCATAAAAGAATTTCATATTTAGAAAGTTTGTTATAACTATTCATAAGTTTCACTAACTGCTACATTTTGAGCTGTTCGTTTCTTCTTTTTTCATGTCAGAATTTTTGCTCAGATCAGAAATTAATACAAATTTAAACTCTGCGGCAGAACTTAAAATTATGCATTTAATTCGGCTAGTGAAGGGTTGGTCACTGCCTCAATAAAAGGTAGTACCTGGGAATTCCATCTGAAGGGCGAAATGAGTTAGTGGATGTGCTATTGGTAAGCTAACTAACAGATTAATTGTAGTGTAGACGTATCAGATGTTTAACTTTGAACTAAACTGTGTAGTTATGCATGTCTAAAATTTAACTAGAAGTGAAAACAGCCTTATCTTTGCGTACTATTTTTACGCCTCCCAACAGTGACAGTAGTTAGCGACGCTGACTGCCATACCGAAAGTCTCGGGTTTGAATCCCGGAGAATACATGGATATTTGTAAATGTATAACGTCTATGCATCATGGACACTCTAAATATGCGGCGAGCCGAATGTCCTTCCAAAATATTATTAGTAGGGAAAGAGAGTTAAGAGATCCTCGGTCCCTTACGCCAAGAGTTTCGTCTCCTTAAAAATTGGGGGGGGGGGCAAGAGACGCTGAATGCCTTGCCGAAGTTTCCGAGTTAGAATACCGGAGAAGGCATGGATGATTGTAAATACTATATTGTGTCTTTGTGGCAAGGGGGAACTCAAAATATAGGACGATCCAAAAGTCTTCTCAAGAAGTTGTTGGTTAAGAAGAGGGGTGGGAGACTATGAGTCCCGTACCTCCATGTTGTTGTCCTTCAAAACTGTGGACGCCGGCCAGCCGTTGCTAATGCTTTCCGACTTACGATAAATATCCATATTCCGCCAACTCACTCAACAGTAGCAAAACTGTAAACTTGGACCTTATAAGTAACTTTTACCTCATTACTTTAATACGTAGTCTTTGATATTGTAATTGACTTGAATTGACTCTGTTGATTGATAATATGTGTGGATGAAGCATTGCTTAGTGTTCCTTAATATGTACTATTTATTTTCTGATCTTATTTCCTCTCATTGTGGCAAATTACATTTTTTATTTATTAATGTGTAGAATTCTATTATGCCTACAGGAAATATGACGTGATTTAGGAGTTTAAGACACAGTGATATGAAAGCTATGTATGATGCTCATATGTATTAAAAATAGTTTTCTTTTTTATTAATATATTAAGTTAAAAATTAATTATGTATTAAGTATTTATTATGTTAAAATTAATGTATTAAGTTAATAATTTTTAGAAAATAATGAAGATTACTTACTGTTATGTAAGGAATTGGGTCGTTATGTAGCAATAAGGTAATTCTTAAACTTAAAATTGTTCCACAATGTGAATTTAAATATAAAGCAATCTTTTATATTTGTATAAATGCTGAAGCTTAAAACTCTTTAAAGATACTAAAGCTGTATGAAATGCAAGTATTAGAGACTGCGTCGTTGTTTACCGTTTTAATAATTGGCAGAATTCACTTACTGTATCATGGTAATTTTAAGTATAAACAATTTATTATACTTATTTTGAGTAACGCCTAAACTCAACTGTTAGAAATGTAAAGAATTTAACGTTAATTTACAATCATAAACCATTCAATATTGTTATTTCTGGAAGAAAATAGAAAGTACGCGTAATGTAAATGCGAGAATGCATTGTGACGTCAAAAGTTTAGTCCCATCATAGTCTACTATGGGTTGTGCTTCAGGGCTTTAGTTCAAGGAGCCGGGAAAGTTGTCCTTTGCAATAGTTCGGTCATAGTGAAGCTGTCGTAGTAGCAGTCGTAGAACAGAAATTAATTTACCCGTATTTTAATTACGCTATACTGTGCGTAAGACAGTCAAACGACAAATCATCCACGAAGATAATTAGAATTATTATAATAATACATATTTAATCCTAGTGTGGTAAAATTGAGAAAAATGTAAAGTATTGTTGAACATTAAGAAAACGAATTAGGATGTAAAATATTATTATAGAGTTATTTGCCTATATATTCGAATTGTTCAACACTTAGCATTGCAATTGTTCGTATACTTCATTTCATAAATTTCTTAGAAATATTTCTGAAGAAAAAATGTTTTAATAGTTTGTAACATTTTCATTGAAAAATGAAAGGTAACAAAAGTGAATATTTTATTTTCACTTCACTTATTTTTTTTTTTTTTTACTATTTTATATTTCGTTTTATGATATGAACACGAGTAATAAACATTTGTGTTTAAATAGAAACCAATTATTTAAGTAATTATTTTATTCTGTTTTGAGTTCTTATGTTGTGTATAAGCTGAGTTCTTATATTCTGTATGTATACATTTTGCAATTCGGTTAACTAAGGAAATATCCTATGAGGTATTAAGAATACATTGTAAATTTTTAACATGGTATCAGGGTAAAAACAGACTGATGGTAGAAAACATGAAATATTTTTTATGCCACAAATCCATTAGCACACAAATTAATTATCTATTAATCCAAAAGTGGTTACAGGCAGCATAATATTTAATTTTGCTTAAGCATATAAGAAGCAGTTAAGTGATTTGTAACTGAACTACAGAAACGTGGTACAGGAGACATTCGTTCAGCACATGAAGAAAATTTCATAACGAAATGTATCGTATATCGGATAGGCATATAGTAATGTAACGCATCTGTATATATAGAAAATATGGCAACCTATTTGGGGTGAAAACTAACAAGAAATGAAGTAATCTTTTCAGAAGTTTATAAAATTATTCAGTATTTACGTCTATTCATGTTCCTTTCAAATCATCTTTCTTCGGCAGGTATCACCTATCCAACTAATAGTTGCCATATGGTACATTACCTACATTGGATAAAGGTATGAAAAATACTGGTGTTGAAAGTGATCTTGAGAAGTAAAGTTTGTGTGATTATTTATGGACGATTCTAGCGTTGTTTGCAATGCTGTTCTAGAGCGTTTGAATCCTGTTGATGATTCTTAGTATTATTAATCATCATTTCAATCATTTCAATAATAACCGGTATTTGCTAATTAAATGCCAGAATTCGCCAACAAATCCTGTTAGAAATCCCAATTTATATTTTCAAAAAAAAGGTAATAATCTCTACTGTTATTTCACTGGTTTGAATGATAAAATCATTCAGTTTAGCGTTATATAAATTTCAGAATAAAACATAACTCGGTATCTGGCCTAACTTCATTTTTGGTTAAAGCTTCTAAACTATCAAATTGCTTTTTGTTTGTCAATTGAGAAACCGTGCTGCTTTAAGCATACTTCTTTGGGAAAATATCTAGAGTATAGGTTTTTGTTACAATTTCCGTCAATTTTAAATTAATTGAATTGTCGTCACTTACGTTCCAAATCAATAATCAGAAATACTACAAAGCTCATACATTTGTAAGCTAAAATAGGTCTAAAGACCATCTAGCTATAAAGCAGAATATTCCACACAGACGTGTTGTAAAGACAACCTTCTTACAAGGCAATTAATGAGCTAATCTGTATTCAATAACCACCGCTTTTTTTCGAAAAGACAAAGCAGGTTCATTGAAAAACAAGAATGAATGGATGATGTCGAATAACAGAATATTATCAGATGTAATATTTAATTTTTTACAGCACAAGAGGTTACGAACAAAGTGGTGGCAATTTCTTGGATGGTATTCGATTATAAAATTCTTCGAATCAAAACTTATGTCAAAAAATTCAACTTTCTCCGTGTTTGTGGGAGCTACCACTGCATAGCAAACAACGCAATCAATGCTTTATGTTTGCATAGTCCGGAAGAGTTAAGCCAAAAATCTCTGTCATTACTCGTTAGAGACTTTATATGTTCTGAATATTGTGATTGCAAGAACTGGTCACATGATGTCTTGATCTCATTCTGGGAAATAAGACGTTGAATTTTAAAATTTGAATTTCTAACTCCATACCAAATTCCTCGTAGTTAAGGTACGGGTTCGGTAATCAAATGGGAAATCAATATCTTTACTAGATATAATTTCATGGTTGGAATATTTTTATTGTAAAGTTTACAATAAAAATTGTCTTATTTATTATATAATTCATAACGAGCTTATGTTATATCTACAAACAGGTTCTACTACAATAATCCCATACACAACTCCTCGAGAAATTGCTTGTATTATCAAAAAATTAAATGTTAAAAAATCTAAAGGTTTAGTGAAATTACCAAAGAGGCACCAAGAACTTTAACAGTACTTATTACTACATCATAAATGCTTACCTGCGTTTGGCTTACGTTCCAGCTCAATGGAAGCATGCTGTGAATGTTACCTTTTCAAAACCTGGAAAAAGGTTCTAAGTTGCCGGCCAGTTATCGCCTGTCAATTTGCTCCAGAACATCGGGAAAATACTCGAAAGAGTCTTTCTTCAAAGATTGAATGAATTTCTAGTATATCACAATATTATTAATAACGATCAATTCTGCTTCAGGAATGGTCACTGTACAACGTTACAAATTCTTAACTTTGTGGAGACTATTGCGCAGGCTTTCACTAAAATCAATATATAACAGCTTGCGTTCTTAACGTTGAGAAAGCCTCTGACCGAATATAGCATAAGAGAGTCTTATGTAAACTTTCCATCTTCAGGCTTCTTTCTAACATGATTAAGTTTCCTTAATCATTGTTGCATTGCCGAAACTCCCAACTTCGTGTGGGAGACGCACTATTTAGTAGAAAAATTATATGTGCTGGAGTTCCTCGAAGGCCTTTACTTTTTAACACCCACATCGATGATTTCTCGGAACCTATCAGCAAGATTGCAATGCATGCCGACGACATAGTTGTTACGACCAAATCAGTTAATCCAAATCATGCAATAGAAAATTAACAAATTAGCCTAAATATAATCTCTCTCTGGTGCTACCTATAGAAATTCAAATTATTGCAGTATAAGTAAATGCAGTATAATTATATTTAGAAGGTACAAGAAAATTATTACCAATTAACCTAAACATGCGAATTGGCAACCAAATGTTCTCATCTATAAATTCTAAAAAATATCTGGGTGTAATCTTAGATAACCAGCTAACTTTCAAAGACATATTAATTATGTCTTAAAAAAGGCATAATAGGGAAGAAGTTTGGAAAGAAGTTCAAAGCTTAACCTCAAAATTAAAAGGACTCTCTATCTTTCCATGATTCGCCCAGTTCTCTTTTATGCTATACGACTTGGGCATAGGCACCCAAATCTTATGGAAAGAAACTTTAGGTTTTCAAAATAAACTAATTAGGAATCGTACAAATGCATCCTGTTTTCGCGCAACCATATTATCCATAATGCTCTCGACATTTTCCCAGCTCATGATCGCATCCTCCCAAGTTTGCATAATTTCTTTGAAAGATTTGCAAACTCTGTTTATGCCCATGTAACCAGTGTAGCGGACAATGATCCTACCAATTACAAACGACCCTACTCTAGGACAATTCCCCATAATGCTGTATATTAATAGCTAATGTTTACATATTTGTATATATTTTCAAGTTGCACTATATTCTATAATTTTCTTAATTTTCATTCAAATGTATTTTGTAATTGTGTGTTTTCTTTATTTTTTAATACTACTCAAGTAATCATATTGTTACGTGAGTAAGGCTCGTATTAGATTAAACGCACACAGGTCCGATAAGAGGTTAATAAAATTAATTTTTATCAAAAGAAATGTTTCAGAGCTCTCCAATGTTTCAGAACTCATAGAAATGTTCACAATATCCCACAGTACAATCAGCAATTCAAGTTCAAACTACTATGAACATTCGACTCAATGCAGTGTAAAGCGCATCTAAATGGTAAAGATCTCACGGATATCACAATACTCAGAACTCGCTCTGAACTGACAACTGAGAAACTGATGCTCTCTCAGGTCTTCTACATTTTCCCCCCAGCCGCAGAAAAATATGCAGGTTCCTTTGCTTTTCGAATTTACTGGAAGGCATATCAAGCCTGGTTACAGTTAGAGCTAATATAGGAATCATTTGCAGCTATTTAATTACAATATCAGTTGGATTTATACAGGAAACGGACCAAAACAGAGCCAAATGTTCGCTACGTATGGTGACCTTTGGTAATTTCTCACGAAATTTTACCGACAGAAAACTAGTCACTAAATGCATTGCCACATTGGCGAAATTTAGTTATATTAGTGTAACAGTCATTTACTTAATGTTAAACAGAATTGTCCCTGTGTTCTTATTTTTCGGGCACAGCATCGTTTCTCTCAGACATTTCATGTTATATACTCATGTCCATAAATTAACGATAATTCGGAGTCACGCGGAAATCGAACTCTAAAATAAATATATCACCTGTAAAATCACTACACACATCTTCAAGAATCATAAGCAAATTTCAGGAAGTAACCAGATGACACCGATGGTACGTCACAATGACGAGAGTGTAAGAAAGTAATATATAAGGAATACAGGCAATGAAGTAAAATTGTTCGCAGGAGCTTTGCAAGCATTTCAGTGAAATAACGGAATAGTTATGACACAAAGGACGTATTTGGATGATTTTTCACGTGGTAGAATTATAGGCCGTCTGGAAAGTGGGCGTACACAACTGGAAGTATCAGACGAACTTGGAATTGCCCAGAATGTCATGTCCAGGCTTTGGCAACGATTCCAAGATGTCTGTAATGTGAGGTAGACGTTACAGCACAGGTCAAGCCCAGAGTTACAACACCGAATGAGGACCGGTATTTGGCAGTTACTGCCAAAAGAAACAGGCGGAGCACAGCCTCAGACCTGTCTCGTCAGCTCTCTTAAGCCATTGGAACGACAATTTCAAGGCACACCATGTACAGACGCTTAGGGCAGATTGGTCTATATGCTCGTAGACCTGTCAGATGCGTTCCACTTACTGCAACTAACTGTCGCCTGCGGATAGCCTGGAGTAGAGAGCATGCATTGTGGACACCGCAACAGTGGGCTTGTGTGATGTTTTCCGACGAGTCCAGGTTTAGCTTGCAGTTTGATTCTCGCCGGACTTTCATATGCAGAGCTGCAGGTACCCGTTACTACCAAGAAAACATAATTGAACGACACAGTTACGGTGGTGCAGGAGTGCTCGTTTGGGGGTGGAATTATTCTGGGTTCCAGAACTAAGCTGCATGTTTAAATTGGAACCATGACAAGGCAAATCTTTCGGGACGTCATTCTGGAGCAACATGTACGTTTGTTTCGGGGGCGCCATGGGCGCACAATTTGTGTTTATGGATGACAACACCCGTCCTCACCGTGCAAACATCGTAAGCGAATGCCTTCAATCATAGGATATCACCCGTATGGACTGGCCAGCTTTCTCACTGGACTTGAATCCAGTAGAGCACGTGAGGGACATGCTTGGCCGACAAGTAGCAGCTCGTCAACCTCCTCCTACATGTCTACCGGAACTTCGGAGAGCATTGCTTTTTGAGTGGTGTAATATCCCCCAAGATCAGATCAATAATTTTATACTCAGCATGGAAAGGCGTTGTACGGACTTTATTGCATCATCTGGGAGACATACAATGTATTAACAATCATAGCAACAATCTAATATTGGTATTTGTAAGTAGTGTTTTTTTTTTTTTTTTAATTTGCCCCAGAGAGAAAAAAACGCTAATTTTTTTAATAATATCAAGCATATAGAATCTTTTTTTGCTCTTTACCTTTTGTTTAATAAATAAACTTTACAAATAAGTCAAATTTGTTTTGCTTCTAACTTTTCCTTTGCCTGATTTTGCATTTTCCTTAATTTATGGACATGAGTGTACTATACAGAATAATACAACAGTTCCACATATGATTTTACTAAAATTTTCTATCTGTATTCGAAATTCGTAACATTGACATCTTCACAAGGACTACACGTCTTAAGCAGTAGAATTCCTGGACAGGAAGGCAGACTTACAATTAAGGCAAATCAGTGCAATATAGAAATCCCAATAAATAACATGAAAGAAATCAAATACTGAATCCTTAAAAATGCATAAATTAACACATTTATATGCAAATAAAGCCATGATCTTTGCGTACGTGACTGACCTTAACCGATAACTCAAATTTAAAAAATTTTGCACCAAAGACTTTGTGATTTTAAAAATCGTTTTGACAAAGCGAACAAGACTTCATCCGCACCTACTCATGTTTTAACGAAGGCATTATTGCCTAAATGCATTAAAATCAGCACCTTTGTTTAAATACTTGAACTGTTACGAAAGACGGACTTTCCTGACTTGCTTTGGGCTTTCCTGACTTGACTTTGGGCTAGCCCAAAAGGGCTATTAACCTCGCTTTGTTATTTTGCTTTGATTCACGATAAATGTGGGTCCACTTTTAAAACAGTTCCCACCAAATAATACAGCCTGTATTATATTTAAAGAAGTGAGACAATGAAGAATCTGCATAAAATGTATGTATTTTTCTCGCATTGTGGTAAAACAACGGTTCCTAGAGCCATCAAATTTTGAATTGCGTACGTTTCCACCCGAATATGGAAGCCCAAATTTGGAATTTGTTTTATTATTATCTGTTTCATATATTGTAGAACTTTAACGAATTTTCGATTAACAAACTCAACGATTTCAAAGCGAACTATGTATGGAAAAAGAAAAAAAAAATTATCTCCAGCGCGCGAGATTGTGTATCAGAAACTCTAAAGATATGCTCATTTTTCAATTATTTTTATTGCTGTTGAATTGTGTTTTATAATTTAAGGGCAAAGAACACGATACTTAATAAATAAAGGTAACACAGAAAACGTTAGAAAAGTCCCCTTGGGCGTAATGTGAAATCTTAATTTTTTTTTTTTTTTTTTTTTTTTTTTTTTTTTGCTGCAATCATATATCTGCTAATGTGAAAATGCTAACTTGTTTCAATTAATATTTATATGTTTAAAATATTTTGCGGAATTTTTATAAACATGTAATAATGAAATTTTAAATAATGTTTCGATAAGTGTGAAATCTGAAGAAATGAATATAGGTAATTCTTGTAATGAAATTATTTTGACGGCGCTTTTTATGTTGAGATACACAGAACAATTTCGAAACGTTTACCCATTAGGTAAACCTTGTAAGATTGTTCTGCTGGTTGTGTGATTTTCTTGGTTTTTCAATTGGATTTTCTGAGTAGATTCAATAGAATGTGACATTATTATTTCATATTCATTTTGCATTTAAATCTGGGCATTTTCTCTCTTTCTCTCGAAAAGCAAAATAATTTTATATCAACTTTTTCTTGCTTCATTTAATATTTTCTCGTAAATTTCACACAAAGTTGGTTAACGTTACATACCATAAGGCTCCACTCATACTGGGATTATCTGAGACAACTTAAAAAGACTTTAAACCTTAATTCAGTAAATACATCTATAACATATCGGGAAATGACTTTTCACTTTCCTGACTACTCGATCGATAACTGTAAATATGCTTTAGCGAAAATGAGAGGTAAATTCTAATCTGGAATATTGCGCATTCGTTAAAGAGCAATCCTCTCCGTCTGCCATTTTTATTATCAACGGTCAGGCTTTCCGTAATAGTTTATTAAAAATGATCCAGATACAAATGATTGCAGATAGAACTATGGATGGCTTGCTTCGTTGATCGGAAGTCTATATGAATTTGTGCAATATTATGTATTCTAACTTATCATAAATATCGTAAGATGGAATATTATCATGTATACTTGCTAAGAGTTTTGTCAATGAAGTATAATGAAATTGAATCCTCAAAGGTTACTTTCGCCAGAAACAATTCACCTTTTGTGTTTTACTTAACACTGGGCTAAACGGCAATGGTGTTTCTCTGGTCCATGGTCTATATGGAGATTTAAAACTTTTCTGAAAATCTCCTAACAGTGTTTAATTTAAAATCAAATTTTGCTTTTCGCATAAAATTCTAAAATGCCCATATTACTGATTTTTTAGTTGGAAAACCTTGCAGAACGCAAAATTCCAAGTAAAGTATCTCTCGATCATGATTTTGAAATATTACAAACTGCGATAAATTGACATCACATTTATTACAAATTTCTGAATGGTATCGCTGAGATAATTTTATAATTTTACCATTTTGAAAAACACCTCAGCTACGAAACCCCAGCAATACAAAAGACTTGCAATTAACATTTAATTCTTATATGATATAGATATACAAAAAAAAAAAAAAAAAAAAAAAAAAAAAAAAAAAAAAAGGTAAGCCGGTTATCAGAGATAAATGTTTACTTTAAGAGATGGTAATAATTATTACAGGTTCAATTTACGTATAATTTCTGTGGAATCATAAAAGAGATCCAGCAAAATAGCGCTCTCATCACCGGTTATGAATAAAATGTTGTTCGAAATTACAGCGGCAGAATTTCTACTCGTGCAAACGACGAGAAACTACCGAACCCCTATGGCTATTCACAGCAATCGGGACATGCCTTCGGGAAAGGTTGAAATGGCGGCGTAAGAAATTGCAGTTCTGCTGCATTACCCAACCACTTTGTGGAGAATTATATGGTGAAAAATATAGGTAAGTAAGAAGGAACAACATAATGAGATCCACCGCTTCGCCTGGATGGACGTAGCAGTGCTTTTAAAAAATATTTAGAAAAATTTATCTCAGGCAAGCTTTATAATGACTCGCATTTAAAACTTTTGTAGGGAGTTTTTATAACCAAAATCTGTGGATAAATATTCAGTTAAAGATGTATATTTGACATCTGGTTTTTATGCCTATTGTGATGTTTTTTTGCATTTGGACAAGCATTCACGTTCCGGTTCACACAGCCAAGGTGCCTGCTCCAGTGTTCTCAAAACAGCAGCGAAGGAGAGCATTGCCCCTTTTAACTAAAAATATTTTTAAAAGGCATATCTTTAGAGTTTCCGCTTTTGACAAATATGCATTATTCCGTACAGTGTTGTCCCTGCTCGCTTAAAACTCAATGAGTTTTTTAATCAAAAATTCACTTCCAGGTGTCTATATTCCGGTAAAGGTTTACGTTATTCAAAATTTGATGGTACCGTTCTAGGTACCGTTCTAGGTACCATTTTTTTCATAATGGGAGGAACATACGTACAATCATATAGATTCTCCATTATGTAATTTCTTGAATTGTAATACAGGGCGATAATATGTGGTGGTAACAACCTCAAAAGTAACTCAACGCAAAATACCGTTTTGAGACTAATAGCCCTTCTCTGCTAACTCCCATTTAGGCTAAAATTAATAAGAATATCTAGTGTATTAATATAGTATATACTCACTTCCAAAATTTAAGCAAGGAGAGGAAAATGCTAGTTTCCGGAAGCCAATCAGAATTGAAGAGAATGCAATTCACTGGAGAGGTAGATGGAAGTATGCAAATATGTTAGGTAACAGCCAATCGCACTTTCATGTCAAAAAATATACAAAAAAGGCAGTCTTCAGGTTTCAAAAATGCCAAGTTTATTCACTCTAACACACATTCAACTGGCACTGGCAGATCCAAGAACGAGAAGTATAACATCATGAAAGATTTACGCCCTCTTTGGCGATTAAAATATATTTCTGCATAAAATTTCTTACACTGCTAGCTACGCGCCTGATCAGCGCTTCATTTTATTTTATAGACCCTATCTAAAACTTGTTATCCACAAAAATAGTGTTGCGTGCGTAAGGGTTCGTAATAGATTGAATGCACATATCCGATAAAACGTTAATAAAATTTATTCTTTTCTTAAGAAATATGACAAAACGCTGGATTTTTCCCGAAAGATATTCGTACAATATCACAATATCGCGCAATATAATCAGTAGTTATATTTTAAAATACTAAAATGTTAAATAGAACGCAATCCAAAGGGCAGAGAAAGCTAATCCAATCAACAAGAATAACAGCAACTGAGCTGAGATGTCTCTCACCGGGAGGAGGGCTTTTCAAAGATTTTTAATCGGTTACGAAAACGTTTTTGTAATTTCTGTTTTCTCGAGATTTCTGAGAAGCAAGGGAGTACAATTACAGTTACAGCTAACATAGTAATCAGTCACATTTCTTTAATTTAAATATAAATTACTAGATATGTATTTGTTAAATGTTAAACGCGCGTGTTCCTGTGTTTTTAACTTTCCGGCGTAGCTTTCTCTTAAAATATATCTCGTGCGGCTTTGCACCGGGATATAAAACAATTTTATTATAATTCTACTAAAAAACGCTAACCTGATACAAAATCCGTAACAAAGGTGTCTACACAGTGATATAAAAATATAGCTCTCAGTTTTAGGCATTTATAGCTAGACGCAATAGATTTAAAGGATCGCTTGAAAGAGGATAATTATTTGTACTGATTAATATTATGTCTGGGATATAGTAGACAGTCAGATGCAGGCACCACAAAATATCGCAGATCTGGAGCAACAACTGATAAATGCCTGGCATAATGTGTCGCAGGATGATACAAGGAACCTCTATCACTCCTTGCCTCGACGAATTTAAGCATGCATTGTCGCCAGAACGCTTCGACCAACTACTAATTCCAACACTCAATGGGTGATTGTGAGCTTTGAACAAGTACTATGACCTTGATTTTTTAATCATTTTCTTACCTGTGTATGAGCTATAAGCATAGCCAGTTTCATCAAAAACAACCACTTCCTTCATGGTGCTTTTATTTTTTTGCGAAAGAGTGTATATACCCACTGTCAAGACAATTTATGTATCATAATATGCGTGTTATTTGATTATGGCAAAGCACGCATGAGCTGTCTGCATAAGAAGGAATGCCTTCTTGGAAGGAATTTTAAGGGAAACAGTTAATAGATTCCTTAAACGGAGGACATATCATGAAAACGTCCATGCAATCAGCCCGTCTGTCTAGAATCGACTTCATGTCAAAGTACCACTGTTCGGCAACATTATTGCTGGGCCGGTCATAGGTACATCTAGCTTGATAACACATCGGCACTGTTTTTCCACCATCTCAAAATAAATTATGAAGATTTATGCTTTTGCAACTACCTGAATATCAAAAGAAATACACGTTCATATGAAACTGTTGAAGCTCTTTTAAAGGGCCGGTTTCATACCTTTATGCAAATGTAATTCTACAGCATATAGCAGTACTTCCCTGTAAGCTGAATTACTTTCACACTGAGTCTTCCGATGAGAATTTTCCTAATTAAATACCAAAGGATCGAGGATTATAAATTTCAAAGCACCTACTATCTTAAAGATCGTTTCACTTCAAATCAAATATTCGAAAAGTGAGCAGAAAGGGCAAAATAGGCAATAGCTAAACATGGGAACATTGAATGTGAATATAGCACTTTATTGTTGGTCTGCTGCGCTTTACCAGCTAAGATAGTACTTGTAGGTAGTACTTGCCAGAAACCGAAGATTATCCAACTGTGAGCTTTGCGGTAAGAAGTCCTTTACTGAGTTCTCCAACCGAGTGAACGTGAATACGATTAAGGGGGAATGCTTGAGAACCTATTCTAATAATTTTGTGGAAACAGTTATTTGGAAGAACGTTTATAAAAGTATAAAGAAACATTAGCCGCTTACAATGAGAGAGAAAATATAAATTATTATCAGATTTTAGTCAAAATATCTGTATATGAAACGTCGAAATGGTAATATGAGAAGTATTTTATTCATTTGTGCAAGCATTTTGTTTGCTTGCATACCAAAGAGTTCTGACGAAAATTCTGCATAGATTTATTACCTAATTATTGGCACTTGCCTGACTGGATCTTATTTGCATAATCAGAAAATAATCAAACATCTGAATCAATCACCAATCAGTCATGAACACGCACATTCTAAATCAGATCTCTGAATTACTCTCTTGAAAGCGTTTACGGTGCAAAGGAAACTGAGGAAAAATTTTAAACACAGAACAAAGCAGCAGAAGTATGAGAAGTACATGTTACTATAAAACCACCACTCTGCCAATAAAAGACAAAGTAGTTTGATTAAATAAATGGAGGTGACAAAGACAACGTTCGGAATCCCAGCTCATGAGGAGAGCCAGTAGGCACATGACGGTAGGAAGTCTGACGTGGTAGGAGTTAAGAGAATGAGGTGAGGCAAAAGGGGGGCGAGCAAGATGCCGCAAGCCTAGGAATTAGGCCAGACAAGAAGACGCGCCGCAGACGGAACTGTGCAAAGCAAAGCAATAATGAGTTTTTAAGGTAAGATACTGTGAAAGTATACTACATGACAGAACGAGTTTCTTACAAACTCTCAAAGGCATACATTTGCAAATATAGAGTTACAGTGACAAAAATGCAGTTTGGAACATCAGAAATCATATAGAAGTTTCGATGAAATAATAAGAAAAGTATTCATAAAAGTTATATACAATATGTACAACTATATACAGAAATGTTCTACTTTATGTAGGAAAGTTCAGATCTCTGGCTAGGTGGGCTGCCAGCGGTCAAAGCGTAGTAGTGTATGACAAAACTGGTGCGTAACACATTGGTTACAATTTTTATTATAACAATCTGAAACTGTGAATATAATTTCAAGCATCGGTGGTATCATCGAACGGAGACCTGCTTCAGTGTCAGACGCATTTCATTAAAAGATATGAAATATTTTTAAACGTTTAAGAACACAATTTCTGAAGTACTTGACAGCTCACCCTGTATAAGCTTCATTCGTTTGTTTAAAAGTCGGTAAAGGGTTATCACAGATTTTCTTAAAATGTTATCAGAGTTAAATACTGGTTTATCAATGATATTGATCAATGATAACGACAATAACATGCATTGTTATGGAAAGAGAGACGAAGTACTTGTGAGACTTTCTGAACGACCGAGTCTTAGTTTTAATATTTTAGTATTAATCTCTACAAGTCTGACCTAAGTGACACGACTGAAATAGTTACGGAAAACTGACTCACACTGTTGAAAAATTGATCTGCATTTTCTTACAAGGTTTTTTTTTTTTCCTTAAATTTTATTTTTTTAAACAACATGTCTGTAATCAATGTGAGCACCGCATTCATGCTGGAAAAACACTAAAACTTGAATCATCGTTTTACAAGTTCAAAAAACAATATGTAATTGTGAAAATAAAATATTCTAACGACTGTAATGATAAGTCATGAATATAATCAAATCTGTAGCTGCAAATCTTTAAACAAGATTTATATTTCTGATTGTGCCGCTCAGAGTTATAGTGGTTAGGGAAGACTGAGTGCGATACCGAAGGGCCCGGGTTCGAATCCCGGACAAGGATTGGATTTAAAATTGTCTGTGCCTTCATAGGAGAAAATGGTGGCTCACCTATTAGGTGCCTCCATGATAAAGAAACTACCGATCTGGCCTTAAGACAGGACGATGCCGACATAGGCAAGTGCCAACCATTAGAAAAAAAATTCTGATTGTAATCTTATTCAAAGATTCGTAATATTAAGACGCACATTTTTAGACACCTTTCTCATGTTCGCTTTTAATGGTAATCAAACTAATGTGAAAGTGGACTCAAAAGTCATTTTTAAATGAACTCCATAATCTTATACGTCTCTGGATATTTGCATAAATCCATACTGGGCCAGGTATTATTTTGTCGAAGGACTAGAGTCTAAACGGAACGATTATTTCTCTTGCTTGCGAGTGAGGTCTAGAAGGCGGTCCGACGAAGACATCGCGGACGAAAACGTCGCGGAGAAATTAACGTAAGGCGGAAACTTCGCTGTAGAAAACATGTGGAAGAAAAGAAAGCAAGAAAACATATCGTAGCTCTAAAACATCGTCGAAGATAAGAAAGCGGTTCCAAAACTTCGCAGTTTAAAAATACCGTCTTCGAAAAGATATTCCTATAAAATAAAGCAACTTCAAATCATCGCATGACGATAATTCTAGTAGATATATATTCTTTTTTACTTTTAAAACGTGCTGATGCGTATTAGAGTAATGAATTCTAAGTGCGAGTAAGAATGAGGAATATTTTTATCTCTATATTTCATATTATAGATTTTATTAATTTTTTTTCTAATATTCCAAGAATCAAACTTTTGCATTCGAAAGTTGAAAAGAAGTAGAAAATTAATGATACGTATGGGAGTACTACGTAGTTTTTTTATTTTAAGAGAATTTTAAATTTATGTACCTAACTATTAAACGTCATTATTTAATTAATTCCTTTCATAAAGTTGTATTGGAAGAATTATATTCATGAACATTATATTTTAAAAAATTAAAAAAGGAAAAAAGAGCATTTGCATCAGATTAAATATATTAAAAAGTTTTATGCACTTCTGAAATTTCTAATATTATATTCTTTGAATATAATTAAGTCTTCTTTTGTTCTTTTTACTTCAACTTCTTCAAAGTGTAAGTAATCCTTTTATATAAGTATCCTTTGGATGTTGCGATTCGTTAGTTGTGATAAAGCAAGTCAGGATGAACTAGGTAATATTTCAGTACCGTATTTATATTTATTGGATTATTGGAAAAGCACGTTAGGGCTCTTTGCTAAGGGGAGGGAAGCCTTCGGGGAGGATCTTCTCAGGAAAAGTTTCGTACCCAAATTACACATTAGGAAAACCACAAAATTCTCAGGCAGCGTGTTCGTGTGCTGGGTCAGGCTACCAATGTTCAACGACTCTACCTCTCGACCACTACCGGCCACGTGAATAAATTATTAACGGAAATGCATTCATTTTCACACTATTTATTCAGAAAGCTCAAATTTAAAATTAGATCTAGAAAATGAAAACGCAGATTTTTACAAAAGGAAAATATAGGTACAATAAATCCTCTTGTCGACTACCATCCTAAGATGACCAAAGCTTCTGAGAAAATAAGTAAATATAGCAATGTCTCTCTAAGATGTCTCTAAGATGGAATCGTCAACAATCTTTAAAACGAATTTTTTATATTTAACTTTACATTTAGATATTTTTATAAATAATTTTAAAATATGGTTAAATGTTTTTGTTCTATGTTATGCAAATTGTATTTCTCTCTTTGTACCGAGGAGCGCCGCAGTCACAAATTTGTTATGATCTTAAAGCTCGCGTTTAAAGCTTTTAGGTTGCTGGGAGTTTCAACTAAGCAGAGGTTCTTCTGAGTTTGCTTGGTGAGCCGCTACTGAAGTCGGAGGTTTCAACGTGTTCTTCGCCGTTCCTCAACCATCTTAATGTTTGAAAGCCAATAAAGAACTTTCTGTCAACATTATGACTCTGAGGTTTCTTGGGTTCTACACTGAGAGAACATCAAGTGAATTTACAATCCACCTCTTTTGAACGACGGAATATACAGTTTTCAGACACATTTTATTCGAAAATGTTTTAGTTATTGCTTGAACTTTTAGAACGAAGTTCTCAGCGAACCACATTTTTTTACGACCACTTCTTAAAGTATAGCTGTGAAATTTTGGTACTAATTCTCATCTTTCTAAGATTTCCCAATTAGTTAATATTTTATTACTGCCTTTTACAATGTGAAGGAAGTATTATAATTACGGAAAATTTCAAGTATCAAATTTCAGTGGAAATATCCATTTTGTCCATTACTGAATCCATGTGGATGATTTTTGTGTGACATCTCATACGAACAGAATAAAGACTTCTTCCTTTTCGTAGCGTATTTTATAATGAATTAAAATGGATTTTTTGTGACCTCTGTATGTATGTAGATATAATATATGTGTGTATGTATCTCGCAAACCTCAAAAACACTTAGCCGTAGAATATTGAAATTATCTAAACAGTAGGCGTGCTTCTCCCTTTTATATTGCAGGTTAGCTGTACCAACCGTATATGTATATGCTCACGTATATGTATACCAACATCCTTTATTCGGCTTAAAAGTCCCTACACGACCTTTATTTTGGTTATTATCTTTGGTTCTAGTCATATACTTCCAGTTATCGAAATGTTTTTAAATCACGAAAATATTCATGTTTTGACGATGTCAAATTAATGTGAGAGAAATCATATCGAATGATCTAAGCATACAGAGGAGACTAATTATATGCCTTTTGCTTTACAATCCTTGTTAGGATATTTCATTTTCAGAGTTGTGTTTTTGTGTTTATTGCAGCTTGTATGATGATGAGTGAAATCGCTTGGGACTCCGTGCATTAAATAAGTGCAAACATTGATTACAGACCTTGTTAATTAAAAAAAATTAAACTTTACAAAAAATAATGTTACAGAATACATATATTTCTTTTACATTCCGAATCAATTTTTCGTACCTAGTTGAGTCACATAAATTATGACAAACTTTGAGAAATTAATTTAAAAGAATTAAATATGAAAAAGAAAAAGAATTTAACAAAACAATTATAACTTGGCTGTGCGAGAAATCTCACAAATACTACGTTTATGTTTCTGAAAAAATGCATAATATTCTCTCCATTTCTATCCATCAGTTTTATCATTTATCTCTCACACCCTTTTTTATGAAAATCTGTGATAACACTTTACAAACATTTAAACAAATAAATGAAACTTATACAGATTGGACTGTCAAATACCTCGAAAATTTAGTTGTTAAATTTCAAAAAATTTCAGATTTCATTACGAGATATATCTGACATCGAAACAGGTCTCAATTCGATAATGTCATAGATTTTTAGAATTATGTTTACAGTTTGAAATTATCCTTATTATATGAAAAATATTAAATAAATTTGTTAATTATCAGTTTCCTTGCACACTCTTGTGCTATATGTACTTTAACGTACAAAGAACGTTATAGAATAGTGTTATCAAGGGTTATTTAAACCAAACTGCTGTGCGTTTTTAAGGCCGAGCGGTAGCTTTCCAATTAACACGTTGAGTTCGGCGCCGAATTTGCTGTACTTTCCGTTCAGCCGGCAGCGAGCTAAGCCTTAAAGCTAAGCCGTATTTTCGTTTAGAATGTTTCAATACATTTCATTAAAGCTAAATTTGATCATATTTCATTGAGACTATATTTATTTTTTAACTTATACTGTCGGTTCCGTGGAACGACGCCAGGCAAACGAAAATTCCAGTGCCGGTCCACAGGGACCGACGCCGGCCACACGGAAAGTTCACTGTCGGTCCCCAGAAACCGGCGCCGCGCTCAACGTGTTAAGAAAGTTTCGGGCCGGTAAGTAAATATGTATTTAATTCAAATATATGAATTGATATGTAATCTATATATACATTTGAGTTCCATTTCGAATACTCAAAACTTAAAACACAAAGAACTAGAGCCAGCAGATACATAAATCAGTTTATTGAACGCAATTTAACAGAATCGTTACAGGTGATGAGATGTGGGTAGCTCACTTCACCACAGAAACCAGCAACTCACGATTGATTGGCGTCACAGGGATCCACGCGCCGGACGATCCTCAGTCTATGCACGGAAATTGATGTGCACGGTATTCTGGGATAGTAAAGGCATTCTGCTCATTGACGTATTGGCGAGTGGTGCTCCGGTGAAAGCTGATCTTTATTACGCTTTACTAGAGAACATCTGAAGAGCCATTCAGAACAAATGGTTTGGGATGCTCAGTGCTGGTGTTGTGGTGTCCTACGACAACATCGGACGCATACGGGGAATTCCACAAAATATATGTTGTAGTCGTTTCGCTGGGAGATGTCTGACCATTATGGCTCCGATCTTGCTGTCAAGTACTTCCACGTGTTATTCCACCTGAAGACGTTCTTGTCTGGGCACACTTTCCTACAGGTGAAATGTTGCAGACAACTGTGACGGGCTGCCTTTCTTCCCAGACGACAGACTTCTATGACACTCTAATGGAAATAGGTAACCGACGCTATGACTATTGGTATAGTTCCGATGTTTCTTATGCTGAGAAGTAGCAGAAATATAGCTGTATCTTTTGCAATAGGTCTTTCCAGGTAATAAGACTTTGTTTTTAATGGTTTACGGCAAAGTAATTTTTCGGACGACCCTCTTATTGTTTAAATAATCATTATCAAATAAATATACCTTCATCTAAATCAATATCTAACTCACTGAAATCATCATCTATATAAATTTCCTTCTAAATCCAATCAACTTCATCTGCTAAATTTAAATCATCATCTAAGACATCTAACTAAGCATAACTACTCAAAACACATCTTCATGTTAAACCATCATATATATATTATCATCATAATCGTCATTGAAAACACCGCTAAATTAAGATAAATCATCATAGCTCAAATCAACTAAATAAAAAGCAGTATCATCTAAATCACCACCATCAACAATATGATTCTCATTTGATCATCGTCTTCATCACCTCAACCGTCTAAATCACCATCAAAATTGTTATCTGAATAACCAAGAAAGAAATTATAAAATTATCACCAGATAATTCAAAACCATCATTTAAATAATCATCATCATCGAAATCATACCTTCAGTTTAAACCGTCGTATGTGTCATCATCACCATTATCATCGTCGAGATAGATAAATCGTAATTCTCGAGATCATCTAAATAGAAAGCAATATCAACGAAATCATCATCTTCTTCATCCTCATTTAATCATCGTCTTCATTGCCTAACTCCTCTAAATTATTATATAAATCACTTTAACATCATGTATAAAATCGTCATCAGTCAAAACTATGTCACCATCAAATTCATCTAAATATTTATTATCACTTAATACACATCGTCATTTTAACCATCATGTATATCGCGTCACCATGATCATCGTCAGAATAAGATAAACCATCATCACCCAAATCACATCAGTCACTCTAAACCATCCTATGTATCATCTTCGTCATCATCATTGAAGTCGTCGTCAAAATAAAAGATCTTCACCTAGATACAAAGCCCAATCACCTCAAGTTTTATTATCCTCCTACTCAAATATTCATACTCTTCATCACTAAACCATAAACTCACGATTACCTAAATAAAAAATCATCAGAAGTTAATCTAAATCCTCGTCCTTAAAATACCAGTTAAATTATTTAAATCATCGTCGTTTAAATCATGATTTTTTAGTGTTTCGCTAGTGTGCCGTCAAAAAGAGCCAGTTCCATTCAGGTACAGACAGAAGGATATCACCGGAAGTTCACTATCGTTGTTACAGGTGTAGTAACCAACCGCCCTCAGGAGATGCCAGAGGCTTGGGTACGTAGACGAAACCTATGCCATCTTAGATAACGTGACACTCGGAAGTGACATAAGAGTTTGAATAACGTAATGTTTCAAAAAGTTTTGTTTTTGTGACAACGAAAATATTTTTTAAAGTTTCATGTCAAAACGACGAATTGTTTTCTTTTTTTTTTTTTAGGCAACGGCCTCTTAAACCTCTTGAAATCTTATTTGTAATGACATTAAAAATTTCCCTTTTATCATTAAATCTGTATTTGATTTTAATTGAGCATCTCATTACTTACTGTTTACTTACTTTACTGTTTGTTCATTTTGCATAATTTTAATATAATAATAATAAGCAAAATGCAAAATGTTAATCGTTAATGAAAAATGCGACCAGAGATATAACATTAAAAATTAAAATACAAAGAATTAAATTTATATATCAAGTTTTACCAAAATAGAAAAAAAGAGAAAAGACTTTAAAGAATAGAATAGTTGAAGGGGTGTTGAAAGTCAAAAAATTTCATAAAATGAGGATTTCTGATATTTGCATTTTCAAATTCTCTACAATTTTAGCTTTCTTAAAACACCATTCTTTAATCTCTATGAAAATTAGGACTGTTAAAATCTAGCTTTAATTTGTCATTGAATGCTTTGATAATTGAGAATATACCTAACTTAAGCTAAATGTATAGTAGTGGTATTTGTTTTATTGTGTATTGTGTAATAAATTAGTGGATAAAATTTCAAAGCTGATGGAGATTATTTTCCTATTATGGCGAGTGCATGAGAAATAGACGAACCCGCCTCGGAGTTGAAACGGCGCGAGGTGCAAATCGACGCAGTCGATAGGATAAGATTGTGAAAAAGGAAATCACTGAATAGTGAAAATAATAAATAAATATGATCGTAAAAAGTTACTGAAAGTTATAAAATGAAATTCGGTGATAGTTCACGAATGGATCTACGGTCTGAGAAGATTTTTATGACGAAAGAAAATGGCGCGTTTAAGGCCATGTGTGCGAATAAATCATCAGATTTGTGAAAGCGTGATGTGCTAAAAAGTTCACAGCCAGTAAGTGGTAAAATGTGATCATCAGTGTTCATCATCCTAGTGAAATCGTGAAAAGTTAACTCAGGGTAACGTGAATTACCGTATTCTAATCATGTCAAGTTACGTGCCAGTGCAGTGTGCTCATGATTAAAGTTTACAACGTCAAGTTGTGCTCTTCGTTCGACATTTTCACTATCGGGATCAAAGGTAAGTCCTTCTTAATTTATATATTAACCATATTAACTTAGAAAATTAAAATTGTTTTTAAGTCTGTTAATAACATGATTCGAATGTCAGGCGTTAAAGCCAGTAGACACCGAGAAAGTATATTTTATATGCAAATGAGAAATTAAGGTTCTTATTTTTATCAAGATATAGGAGATATTGATTGTTAAATGAAAGTTAAAATAGTTCGGAAATATGATATCAGAAGTGATTCTGAAGCATTTGATTGTTTACTCAGGTTACTAAGCAAGGTCGAACGGACTTGTTTGTTGTCTTGTTTTACCAAAATGTTTTAGTCACTGAAGTTAATAAGTTGATTAAAAATTAATTCGTTTAACCATTTGAAACAATACGTTTAATATGTGTGTCAGTACAGGAATGCGTAAATGCGTTACGGCCCAATGCAGCAGTATTCAAAACATTTTATTTTCAGGCTAATTTAAAAGATTAGCATATTTCTTTTTGCATTTATGTGTTTAACAATATATGGTTAAATATATGTTAAAAGTTTAATATGAGAATCTATTATTCATTATTGTGTTCCCTAATGATATTGTATGCTAAGTGAATAATGGTAGTATTCAGTAGTAATGAAATATGTGTGTTTGCCTCTAATCAAGTGTTATTATTGTATTGCATGTGTAAAGCTGTAAAACGGAAATATCACAGATTAATAAGGGTCTTAAAAGGAGAAATAGGGTGTCAGAAGAATCAGACGAAGTCATAAAATCCATGCAGACTTAAATTAAGTTAAAGGAAATGGGGCTACAGCTAGAAAAGTGTAAGTTGGAGGCAGATGCGGCTAAAAACCGGTTAAAAGGGATGGGATTTAGGGAAACACAATTAGAGAGAGAGCGAGATAAAAATTAAAGAAATAGAGGGTAGGAAAATAGATAAAGAAGGAAGCGTATCGGAATCAGAGGAGGATGGGGTTTCAGATTCTTAGAGCAAGGGAAACGATTATTGAAACATTTGAAAATAATGAAAAGAGTTATGATTGACCCACCATCGAAAGCTGAGAAATGGCTGTTATTTTTACATCATGCTGAAGTGATTCTTAATCTCTATAAAATTTCTGAAGAAGGGAAAATTATTTTGCAGAGTTTAAAAAGAAAAGTTAAAAATTTGATCGCGACTCTCGATGAAATGGATTTAAATAACTATATTATGATTAAAGACACCGTATTAAAAAAATTCGAGATTCCTCGGAAAAACCGATCGAGGCAGGATGGTGGGGTGAATACGAGACTTGGTACATTAGCGATTGGACCGGCAGCCATGCCGTGTGGAAAGAGATTACTTAAAACATGTTTTGCGCGCCTTATATTATGTATATAGTTGAGATTACTTAAAACATGTTTTGCATGCCTTATATTATGTATATAATTAAATGTATACTATACTAGTGATATTTGTTTTATTGTGCATTGCGTACCGTTATGTGTAATAAATTAGAAGATAAAATTTCAAAGATAGAGATTATTTTCCTACTATGGCGAGTGCATAGACGAACCTGCCTCGTGGTTGAAAGAGCGCGAGGTGATAGATGTACTTTAATTACGTAAAAACCTTCAAACCTGTAAGAACAGTAGATTTTCAGAAAAGGTAATCCAAAAATGGCCAATTTAACATTGTTGCTATAGGGTTTCCAACACCCCTTAATAAAAAAGAGTGAAATATTTTTTAAAAATGGCATTTATGGAAATACCAAAAAAGAAATATGTTTAGCTTATAAGAGTATATAATATTTCTGTAAAATAAATAAAGTGAGCATTTAAAAGTAATTTTTTAAAATAAAAAACCAAAAGGAAATATTTATAGTTTTTAAAATCAGTATTACTTTTGTAAAATGAAAGAACTTAAAATCTTTTTAAAGTAAAAATAGCGAAAAGAAAAATTTAAATTAAAGTTTCACGTTATTAAAGTTAAATATTAAAGAGAAAAACATTTTTGACACGAGAAAGGGAAAATAAAAGAATTTTAAAGTCAAAATTGCATTTACACAAGTTGCAACTTTGATAAAGATTCGCGTTCCTTTAAACCTCGGCCGTCTCCCTATGACGGTCGGTTACTATTAAGCTTGTTATTGTAAACTGGCTATTCAAATTACAGTCGGTATGCGCAAAAGGGGCCTGAATCTTCATCCTGAAAAATAAAAAAAAAATATTGTTACATATCACATAAAAATATCAGTTAAAATGATAATTCAATTCTGAGTCACAAGCATGAGAATATTTGAGAAGGTTATATGGCATACGCAAATAACCAAAATGAAAGGTACTCGAAACGGATGACTGTGCACTGTCTGCAAAAGTTCAGACCGGATCTTGGTCGTTTGTGGTAGGCATTGACTTCCAAGTACAAAAGTGTTTTGAAAAACATAAATGTTTGCGCTTTGGTACTAAGTTACTTATTATTATACTTAAGTTACTTTGGTAAGTTATTTATTATTATTTAAATAGTAAAATGTAGATAACTGGTACTTTATTTTCAGCTTTTTTCAAATAATTCCATTATACAGCGTGCCAAAATAAAATAAAAAGACCTCTTTCAAAATTTAATGCTTAACGTTCTTTTTTGGCAATGAAAATATCAATTAACAATAGACAAAACTCTTCCTTGACCTTGTAAATTATTCTAGAAATCCTTGACTTCCTTTAGCTGGTAAAAAACTGAAATCTCTTACTAAATTTGGCATGGAATATGCAAATAAATTTCAAACGTAAAAATGTGCGCCATTTGTTTTCACATAAAAATTTCTCATATAAATAATTCTTGAATTAGACGTTTTTGAAAGGTATCCTGACCCAAAACGTTTAAACTGTTTTCTTGAAACATTCATTTGCTATTGAAAATTTTACAAATATAACTAGGTTGAGTTTTGAATAAATGAAATTACAACGCATAACCACATTTTTGGAACATTTTGTATCCGAAAACGTGATCGCATATAAACCAAGTTGTTATATCGCTTCATTACAATGCATCAGGTCTTTAGTAAATAAAGAAAGCAATAAAATACACATGATGGTTTGGCAATACCAAAAACATCATATCCTGCAGCAGCCCTTCTTATTATTTCATACCTTAGGAAACAGGAGTAAATATGTGAATTGCGGAAACATTGCAGGTTGGCAAGCGATAAGGTGTTGCGCAGGAGAAATGATATTGGGGGAAAATATTTCGGCAAGGTAGGAGGTGATTTATATTCATTGTCGATGTGGAAGAGAATGTTATTCTAGGGTTTCGAGAAATAAGGAACATGATTTGGATAAGAGTGCACTTTCGACCAGAGTGAATTTGCGGAATTAGGAGTCATATGTTTCTTCTTTCTGTAGTGATTTGAAGTCGTGGTTCTGATGTGAACATCAAAGACTTAACGATATCACATTTGATTTTAGTGAAGTGCAGTTCATCCAGTGCTTTCAGCAGTAGTTATGGCTTTCGCCGAGCGAAACAAACACAATGCAAGTTTCAAATGCCAAGTCATTCAGTTTGCGAAAGAAAATGGAAATCATGCAGTTTGGTTTTCGTGAATGCTTCGTACACGAGTGGAAGAAGCATGAAATTTTACAATGATTATTGCGCCAAAGAATAAATGTGTATTGCATAAAGAAGTAATGAAATAGCTTACCGTCGGCGAATGTGTTGGAAACTGCATTGTAGAAAATCCCCATCATCACTAGAATGGATTAATTGTAACAAGAAACAGCGTACGTTTCTTTGCCTTCAGAATAGAAAAAATGAGTGCAAATGGAAGTGAAAACTCTAAAGCAAACTGAGTTTGTGTATTCGATTTACTTCACGGAACAATTCAGTTCTCCGAGAGAAAAGGCAAAATTTTCTCAAAGGCTTCGGAAATATAGACATAAAACTTTGATGAGTTTTTAAAAATATGAAAAATTTTAATTACTATCAGGTGTTGCAAATATGGATGTCATTCCAGTAGTTTTTATACAGTAGGAGATAAATAAACAATGATATGAAAGAAAAATAATGGTTAACATAGAAACAATAGGCCAACGAGAAATCTCAACTCACCGTACTGATCTCCTGCTTAGCCGACCGTACGAAATGTGCAGTTTCCCGAAAGTGTTTTCACCCGTATTCACGAGAAATGATCGGCGGAGAAAAATGTTGTGAAACTTCTGATAAGAAATATTTGGCAAAAGCTTCCTTTTGTATCAGATAATCAAGAAAGTCCAATACTTTGGGACATGTTCAGCCTCCATCTAACGGATAACACAAATATGTTGTTGAAAGAGTGTTATACAGATATGACAGTTTATCCAGGCGGATTATTGCCATTAGTTCAGATATTAGACATATATGTCAATAAATCATCGATAGAATATTTTAAACGTTAGTAGAATACTCGAACAAACGTGAAGGTGAAAAAAAAAATTACAAATGGTGACCAAATACGTCATGCCAGTCCATAAATAGTGTGTCAGCAAATAATAAAAGCACGGAATAAAATTAAACCAATTTAATATATGTGGTATATCTGACGGTCTAGATGAAACGGAAGATGATTATTTATCTGTGGATCAGAGAAAAAGTGACGGCGAAAATGAAACAGAATTCTATGATGTGCTTGAAGGTATAACTTAACTTATCAGTATACATAGATCCAAGTAAGGTTCAGAAGTGAAGGTGAAAATGAAACTGAATTATTATAACGAAAATTTTTAAGTACATAAACTGTGTTATTTCTTTTAAATAAAAAGAATTTAATTACACGCAGAAATCTAATTTTCGTATGCTCACTTTTTCCATATTTCCAAACATAACATTTTTATAGTTGGCGGACAGAACGCACCCATAAACTTCCATCTTACATTTTGTTTTAACAGTGCGTCTTATAAGCCTGAATATACGGTAACAAACAGAGTTGAAACTTTAGTGATATGGATATTTATATGCTTGCTGAACCATTATATTCTGTTTTATTTCCCTTCTATTAGTTTACAAATGTTTTCAAAATTTCGATGTTACGTTTTCGATCTTTGTGTTGAGAAAAGACATAATGAATTCAAATTTTTATCTCGGAAAACAAAATTCCAAATCAGATTTCTAATGAAGAAGTGAAATTTTCTATAGCTTTACTTTCCGGATTATTTAAAATTAAGAAAAAGAGAACTGATTTGGGTAACCAGAATATTTAGCCATTCAGTATCTACAGTATCTAATGAATAGTACAGAAATAAGATAAAATTACGTTTCGTTTTGTAGGCCTTACATTTCAAAATGGTTTTATATATCTTAAAGCGCATAGCAAACGATTAGGCTCTCAACCGCTTTTTGAGTAATAACGTCAGAGAATAATTCTTACAGTTACAAGGTTTTCAAATAATCCATTCCTTCAAAAGTAATCTATTGTGTTAAGATAATGTGTTTTCGAGGGTAGAAAATGAAACAGAACGGTGAAATCCTTCAGAGTATGATCCTGTAATGCTTTAACAAATCTTTCGCAGTTTTAAGTAATAAAGAAATATGGTAGAGCTTCATCTTACACTCTAGTAATGTAGTCAGATTATTTATATTATGTGACTATGTGTCTCTATTCGATGTGTGGGAAAAAAAGTCTCCAACAGGTTTATATATACGATACCATTCAGATAAACGCAAAGAAAACCAACATTTCCATCTAATAATTTTTATTTTATTTTAATTATACCATTTTCTAGATAGATAACCAAATTGCAAGCAAGAATATGTATCGTAACAGTGAATCATATTGCTGCCAAATTCCAAATATACACTCATGTCCATAAATTAAGGATAATTCGGAGTCACGCGGAAATCGAACTCTAAAATAAATATATCACCTGTAAAATCACTACACACATCTTCAAGAATCATAAGCAAATTTCAGGAAGTAACCAGATGACACCGATGGTACGTCACAATGACGAGAGTGTAAGAAAGTAATATATAAGGAATAAAATTGTTCGCAAAGAAGTAAAATTGTTCGCAGGAGCTTTGCAAGCATTTCAGTGCAATAACTGAATAGTTATGACACATAGGACGCATTTGGAGAATTTTTTTGCGTGGTAGAATTATCGGCCGTCTGGAATGTGGGCGTACCCAACTGGAAGTATCAGACGAACTTGGAATTGCCCAGAATGTCATGTCCAGGCTTTGGCAACGATTCAAAGATGTCTGTAATGTGAGGTAGACGTTACAGCACAGGTCAAGCCCAGAGTTACAACACCGAATGAGGACCGGTATTTGGCAGTTACTGCCAAAAGAAACTGACGGAGCACAGCCTCAGACCTGTCTCGTCAGCTCTCTTCAGCCACTGGTACGACATTTTCAAGGCAAACCGTGTACAGACGCTTAGGGCAGATTGGTCTGTATGCTCGTAGACCTGTCAGATGCGTTCCACTTACTGCAACTCACTGTCGCCTGCTGTTAGCCTGGAGTAGAGAGCATGCGTTGTGGACACCGCAACAGTGGGCTTGTCGGATGTGTTCCGACGAATCCAGGTTTAGCTTGCAGTCTGATTCTCGCCAGAATTTCATATGGAGAGCTCCAGGTACCCGTTACCACCAAGAAACATAATTGAACGGCACCATTACTGTGGTGCAAGAGTGCTCGTTTGGGGTGGAATTATTCTGGGTTCCAGAACTGACCTGCATGTTCAAATTGGAACCATGGCAAGCCAAATCTATCGGGACGTCATTCTGGAACAACATGTACGTTTGTTTCGGGGCGCCATGGAAGCACAATTTGTGTTTATAGATGACAACGCCCGATCTCACAGTGCAAACATTGTCAGCGAATGCCTTCAATCATAGGATATCACCCGTATAGACTGGCCAGCATTCTCGCAGCACTTGAATCCAGTAGAGCACGTGTGGGACATGCTTGGCCGACGATTTGCAGCCCGTCAACCTCCTCCTACATGTCTACCGGAACTTCGAGAGCATTGTTTTTTGAGTGGTGTAATATCCCCCAAGATCAGATCGATAATTTGATACTCAGCATGCCTAGGCGTTGTACGGACTGTATTGCATCGTCTGGGAGACATGCAATGTATTAACAATCATACCAACCATGTAATATTGGTTTTTAAAAATAGGTTTTTTTTTTTTTTTGTAATTTGCTCCAGGGAGAAAAAGTCGCTAATTTTTTTAATATTATCAAACATAAAGCATATTTTTTTACTCTTTACCTTTTGTTTAATAAATAAACTTTACAAATAAGTCAAATTTGTTTTGCTTCTAACTCTTCCTTTGCCTGATTTTGCATTATCCTTAATTTATGGACATGAGTGTAAAAAACTAAAGCTCACGAATCACAAACCGAGAGTATCTGTGAGATTTGTGAGGTGCGAAGGAATCTCTATTTTGAAAGAAATCAAAATCAAAATCAAATTTTGATTTAATGTGTATACATTAAATCAAAATCATAATATAAAATATTATTCAGTTTATTTATCTAATTATATTATGATTTTGATTTAATGTATACACACATTTTAGAAGTTATTTCTTTCGCTCAGTTCAATTTGTAATCTTGAATGTTTACACTGGAAAACTCCTAAGTAGACACGGAAACTGTGGTATGTCAAACTACATTTAAACAACGTGAAAGCAAATTAAAACCTAATGTACATACTACAATAGCTCTTAATTTGTTTAGAATTACAATCTTAGTAATGCAACTCAAGCTGATTAACACATAATTAAAAGCGAATAAACATTCCTTTTTGAACGTTTCTTTGAATCTTGATATAAAGTTCTATAAATATCTGCAGTTGGATAAGACAGCTCAGGGTCAAACAAATTAAAAAAAAAATGATTATTTAGAATATCACTAGTGGGTGTATGAATGAAATTTTTATAAATTAATTTCATGAGTTCAATTATGAAATATAAACGCTGTAATATTTGCTCAATTTAAAGTCAGTAGCACAACATAAATGTATTGTTGAAAAACACTTTCAGGTGTAAAGCTATGAGTTAAAAATGTCAATAAATTGGGACTTTCCAGGTTAAACTGAAAGACCTGGCAGCCATGAAAGGCACTGAAAACATAGATCTGAACTACGAAAGAGTGTACTTAGTTGCTGCTAAAATAATGCTGATATCTTAAAGTTAGCATGACTAATTACTAGCTAATAATATATCAGTAGTTACACTTACCGAGCAAAATATTATCAAATGCTGTCCATATACTAAGAACACCATAAAGTTCTTGATAATAAAAATGTTATTGATAATAAATTTTGGTAAAATGAAGCAAGTATATGATTTATTTGTTCTATTTTTTTTTCCTGGTCTTGCTTCGTTTGGTCATTAAATCAATCGTTCTACAGTCGTTATCGAGTTCTGGCTCTTTTCGCAGTTCATCCGGTTTCCTTTTCGGGTTTGACAGTTCTTTACCGGTTCAAGCTTGTTTTTCATATTAGGATTCTTTTCCGTTTTTTGCTTCTTTTTCAGGTATTGCGTCTTTTCTGACTCGTCTATATTTTCCAGTTTCTTCTTCTTTTTCAGTTCTTCTTTGTTTGTTGTTTTTTGCATTTTTTCCAGTTTCTTCTTCTTTTTCAGTTCTTCTTTGTTTGTTTTTTTTTTGCATTTTTTCCAGTTTCTTCTGCCTTTTCAGTTCTTCTTTGTTTACTAGTTTTTGTATCTGTTTCAGTTGTTTCTCCATTTTCAGTTCTTCTTTCTTTTCTAGTTTTTGAATCCATTCCAGTGTTTGCTTCTTTTTCAGTTCTTGCTTCTTTTCTAGTTTCTGTTGCTTTTCCAGTTTCTGTTTGTTTTTCAGTTCTTCCTTCTTTTCCAGTTTTTGCTTCTTTTTCTGCTCTTGTTTCATTTTCAGTTCTTGCTTTTTTTCCAGTTTTTGCTTCTTTTCCTGCTCTTGTTTCTTTTTCAGTTCTTCCTTTTTTTCCAGTTCTTGTATCTTTTCTGGTTCTTGCTTCTTTTCTAGTTTTTGTACCTTTTCCAGCTTTTGCTTCTTTTTCAGTTCTTGCTTCTTTTCTAGTTTTTGTGTCAATTCCAGATTTTTCTTGTTTTTCAGTTTTTGCTTCTTTTCCAGTTTCTCTTTCTTTTCCTGTTCTTCCTTTTTATTCAGTTCCTTATTCTTTTCCAGTTCTTGCATCTTTTCCGGTTCTCGCTTCTTTTCTAGTTCTTTCTCGTTTTCTAGTTTTTGCTCCTTTTCATGATCACAAGGAGGGTTTTCCAATCTACAAAATAATCAGTATATCTTTATTTCAGTAGTAAAAAAGTGAAAGTAATGCAACGACGATCAAGTTTAACATGTACAACACTTCCATATTTAGATACAATATAACACTTTTGGCTCAGTTTCATAGGGAAAAATCTCCCCGTTGATTTATTGCCTGGCAGAATGTTTTTCTACAAAGGGCGAATTTGTTGCTTTCGTTGTTCTGACCTAAAGCCAAGCAGAGAAGTTAAAGCATTTGGCGTGATTTGTATGCAATAAGCGACCTCCATGAATCTCACGTAGAGCGTAATAATTTGCAAAGTTTCAGTGCCTTAATTTCCTTACTTAATTTTTACATAAGTTGAAATAATAACAATAGTAATAATAAACAGGTGGCTTAAAACAGAGGGAAACAATGGCTAAAATTGCAAAATAGGAGGAAAAATGAAATTGAAATGCAAAATGAAACAACTACAAACAAAGGATGGTAAAAGCATTTTAGAAGATATACACGTAACGTTCTTTCTGAATCAGCAAAACCTGTATTTAAACGAGTATACGTTTGAGAGCTTTGGATTAATTTATTTTTTGTATCAATTACTATACCATAGTAATTGATACAAAATACCATAGTAATTGATACAAAATTTTCTATCAATTACTATACCATATATCAATATTATAATATTACTATTACGCATGCGAGATATTTTTAATTTCTTCAATTTTTGTATAATTTACTTACGTATTTTGTATTTTAACATTTTCTTATTATTATCCCAATAGAGGTAACCTTACACATCATTAAATTATCTCCGAGTTTCCTCATTTAAGTCATCTTTCTCGCAGATAAATCTCTTTGCATCGCTGGCTGCAGAGGTTTCAAATTTTCTCTCGTTATTCCGAATTCGGAACAATTCTGAATTGCTGGTCTATTTCGTCGTCCAGCAGAGCAGCACTAGGTTTTTTTCCACCATTTGTTTTCAAATGAAAATTTTATTCTCATTTTTCAGTTGCATTCTTAAGTTTAAATTATTTATACAGGAAGAAAGAAAGAAATCAAACAAAGCAAAACAAATCAGGAAAAGAAATATCTGTATTCTCCTATATTTATTGTTCCCTGTAATTTCTTTTGCCTGTTTCATTAAATTTATTGAAGGAAAATTTACTAAGTTTTTCAAAATGTATTTCCTAAATCCTTATGCGAATTAAGCCTTTCTGAGCGTTTCGGCTACACTTTAATGGCTTTTACAATTTAATTTTTGAATATTGACAGCTGCCTATACTCAAATATTTTCTCCATTGACCTCAAAAAAAGAAGAATTAAAGTTCCAGGAGATTTTACAATGAAGGACACATATTTCTTATTTGAAGGGCAAGAGGAAAAAAAAAGATATTTTCGGATGGGAATATGTAGCATTTTAAACACCGTGTTTGTAAATTTCATCATATAATAGCAACACTTGAGTCATAAGTAATTATGCACATATATGAGAGAGACGACGACGACGACGAAAAATGAAATGGCAAAACACGGCCGAAAACACTTTCCTGGCCGATACAAACAACACAAAATTCAAGAAAGAACGAACACCAGTTATGCTTAGCACAAGAGAAATTAAAAAATAGGAACAAAATTAGACACTTATGGACCTCAAAGAAGGTGTTCGAAATTACGACCTGCACCCTGATGCAGGTATCACATCGAACATAAGATGTTCTGGAAAATACCGTGGATCCCCAGGACTTTCCCAGTAGCTGCCACGATATGTGCCACAAGTTCCTGTGTGACTTCTAACAGGGGTTTCGTGCACTAATGTGTTGAGGTACCCTGAGAGGAAGTGTAATGCAAGTGAGGTCTCGTGATCCTGCTGAAAAATGCACTGGACTACCCCTGCCAAACACATGTTTAGGATACTTTCCGAAGGAACTTTCGAATACTTTCTTTGATGACGATCCCCTGTTTTTGTTCTTATTTCTTAGTTTCCGCTGGGCTAAGAATAATAAAGAAATACCTTTACACTGTTCGTACCCTATTTTTCTTGTGTTGTATCTCGTCACTATGGCGCCAGGAAAGCGTTTCCGACCATGCATTGCAATAAACGATTATATATATATAATCGTATATATATATATGTTACCGTGAAAGACCGAAATTGGAGAATGTCGACTTTTACCGGAGAATGTCAACGTTCACCAAATACGTCGGTGAAAGATCGAATATTACATTATATTCTTGTACATTCGGACCCTCACCGGTGTATGTAGACAATCACATATATGCTTTGGTGTAGGTCAAAAAGAGAGGAGAATATGTACACGCTCTCATTGCAAAAGGAAGTGTTCCACAAATAAATGCAGTTGTAAAAGCAAGGGCCTCTTGTGCAATTGAAAGTGTCCTAATAGTTTAAGTTGTTGCAATAAATAAGATTTGAATCACGTAATTTAGTAAGTTTTTAACTTCTATTATTTTCCTTTCTCATTTTGAATGTACAGTGTGTTTCAAGTTCTTATATTCTTAAGTTCTTATTTTAAGTTTCAAGTGCGTTTTTTCGCGACCGAATTACGGAAAAGAAAATATAATATTCTTATGTGTTCAACATTCACCATTAGTAGATGGTGAATGTCGACATGTACCGGTGTAAGTCAGAAATAAGACTATTTAGAAAATATTTCGGACATACACCAAGAGTATGTGAATGTTGACATTCACCGGTGAAAGTCGACATTCTCCAGATTTCGGTGTTTCACCGTAACATATACACGATAAACGTATATATATATATAGATATATATGTATATTTGTGTGTGTGAATTAATGTTAGGAATTCTGATCGCACATATTGATCTATAATACAGAGCAAATTTGGCAGATGAATAAGATAAAATATTCAGATTTATTTCAATTCACATTTGCGGCCCCAATTCATTTGAAATTCTAAACTTGCCTATTTCTAGAATATTTATATTTCTCATATTGTTGGAATAGGAAGAAAGTAGCACGACGCCGTGTCAGCGGTGACAGAGATAGAAAAAATGTGCATAGTTCTACAATATTGTGGTTTAGTAAGAGAAATATTTGATTTAGGAAATTTTATTTTCCCACTTAGCTAAGTCATCATCTTTAACTGAAATCATGTGATGGGGATATATATATATATATATAAACATAAACATATATTTTAATTAATTAATTTTTATTTTTTAATTTAATTATTATATGCCACTTATTAATTCAAAATTATTTAATATTACATATTAAAAAATAATTGCAATGAAAAGTTAAAATCTCGAAAATTTTTTTATGTTGGATGAGTAAATTTTCAAAACTCGAGCTAAATAATATCATAAATTTCTGTAAATCTAGAAATATATATTCTAACAGAAACAGGTGAAGAGAACAATTTATATTAATTTTTTTCCGAATAGAGTATGGGATGGATTTCAGTGTTTACTTAATTTGTTTTACATACATATATATATGCATATTATTTATAAATATAAAGTCCTTTTTGTCTTTGTTACTCTAATTATATCAACTATTTGACACTTACTTCTCATTCACAAATTTTGCAATCTGGCCATTTAAACACGTGTATTTTGTAGATTAGCTTTTTGTTTAGATATTTCATTAGTTAATGCAATAACGTTTCCTCATAATCAAAAGGTATTACAATAAATTTGAATTCTTCACAATGTGATTTTCCAACTTACATTTATAATCTCTTTTTGAAATGAAGGAATGATAAAAACATTACGCATTATAAATCTGAAAACGTATTATTTTCCAGACCAGTGTTTTTGTCAAAAATTTATTAAATGTATAATTAAACTGGACCTGAAACATTATGTTTTGTTTTATTATTTTTTCCGAAATGACTTACGTCTCCGACACGTATTGCAATCTTAAACATTGGGGATCCAATTCTTCTAGTAATTGTCCGCTGTAGTATATTTCTGCTTCTCCTTCTTCTTCTTCAAATACACGTCGATAATTATTTGCGCTGAAATATTTTTATTTCATTAAATATATGTTCATATGTTTGAATTAATTAATTTAATAAATGATTACTTATGCGTTTTTTGTCAAAAGTAGTAAGTTACAGTTTGCGAGCATTTTTACAGATTGTCAAAGATTTCTAAACGCTCTATGTTATAAAATAGCTTTACTTATTCAAAATCTTTAAAAAACAATAAATATGGAAATGAATATTCGTCTTATTAGTCTAAATTCCATTATGAGGATATACAGGTATAATAGGAAATAAAGTTGCTGGCACCAGCAGCTCAAGATGCCATATTAAAAGGTCTGATTGACATCTATCATCTCAAATCAAACCTTGCAATGAGGGAAATAATTTCCAAACACGTTTTAATAAAATAACAAACAGGATGGGACGAGGCAGATACAAGAAGATTGCTCGACGGTTACCTCCCACAAGTATCCCTATAAAGAATAAATTTTTTTCTCCAATTAGATTGGCAACAAATCATGGAAAGTTTCCATTTTATTTCCAGAGATTCTTATAAAGGCACTTAAAATGCGAGCGCGAAAAACCTGCAAATCTAGCAAAACCTAAGCTTTATAAATGGCACTCTCCATTACTTTCCCTTCTTAGAAAAAATAACTAGGATTTGCATCAAAAATTCCAGAGAAACTTTTTTCTACAATATGAAGTATGTGTCTGCACTTCAATAATTTATGAAATATATTATTGAAACTGAAGGAACTGTCATTATAAGTATCTAAACATATTACAAGAGTGAATAATCAAGTATTTAAGAACAAGTAAAATTTTTAAACGGTGGCTTCATTTGACCAGGCTGATCAAAATTCCAGTCGAGCGCAATTAATCAATGTTCGGGCTCTTAACCTGATGGCTACGTATGCTGAGCCGATGAATGATCAATCGTTTGGACAATTTCCGCACAGGATTAAAAATTTCCTTACTACAGACTTCTTAACGGGCCATGCGTTCAAAACATAGATTTACACGTTAACTCAAATGTATAAAAAATTAACGAAAACAAAAAGATATATTAAACGCACAATATCTCAGCGGATCTTCCTATGTTCCTGATTATTACATCTGCTGAAAACAATTTAATACGTTTAAATGCAATTACATTTCATTGAAGTGATCTATTAATTGTTTAACACTTTTCTGCTGTTGACTTCAATAAATTTATGATGTTTGGTATTTCATTTGTTTCCAGCACACCTAGTCTCCTTTGCAAAGAAAAATAATATGAACTTTTGTAGTTAAGAAATGATTTAGATGAAAAATTAAATTGGACTGAAGATAATGTCTCGGTTGTTTCCGTTAAAAGAAATTGACGCTTTCCTAATTGAAAACCATATCTCCATATATATACATAACATACATGTAATTAATTTACACAGTAAAAAAAAGGTTCTTCTCATGGTATCTTGAAATGGGTAGATACGATAGCGAAAAACAAGTGTCGGACAAAAGCAGAGCTGCAAAGAGTGATTTTTCCGTTTAAGTAATTCTGTTATTCGATGCATGTAATTTTGTTGAAATTCGTGTTACAAATTGATTTATTCTCTGATGTAAAAGAATTATCCAAAATTTTATTCAGAAGATTTAAATAACGGTTTCGATCACAATACGCAGCAGTTACTAGTAAAATATCTGGATCAGTGACATTTTTGACGTCATTTAAAACGCTTAATTACAGGCCGTAGTACAATTCCCAACCCCCCCCTCCCGAAGCCCAGGAGTATAGCGATATACAATAGTGACGTGATCGAAGATTCTTTGGAAATAATCGTTGTCATCGCATATATTTCGTAAGTAATCATAGTCATCAGCTTTTAATATTCTTTGCAAATAATCATTCTCATCGGATAATCATTAAAAATAATCTTAATTTTTAATGTAACGCTTAATTAATAATTTAACGCTTAATTTTTTAAAGGAAATTGAATATTTTAAACAGGAATTAACAGTATAAATATATGTGGGATTTCGCCTTTTTTTTTTTTTTTTTTTTTTTTTTTTTTTTTTTTTTTTTTTTTTGTTCGTAACATCATATCCTCTGGAACGGGGGGTGGCTTGAGTTTGGAAGGAGGTACCCTCGGATTTCAAAAATTCTTGGTAAAACGTTTCGACTATTGTTATCTTCCTACGACTATCATTCGAGATATTATATAAAATTTCGGAAAACGGTAATTTTTCGCATTCATTTCTCCAAGTGGCCGAAGTCTAGCGCGCTGAAGATCAAAATGCTTTATTTGGAAATATGTTGGCCCTTCACACTTTCAAATCGTAGAGTTTGTTTAAGAGAAATTTTTAAGTTAAAAAAATATGAAATAAATAGTATTGCCAAACTTGAAACTTATTGTTATTATTATTTACGGTTATATTCTGAAGTTGAAGAAAGCACGTGATTCCATATAACGTCATTGTATGTCGAAAATCTTTAGTTATTGTCAGTATTTTAAATGAATAGCTGCTTTGGCAACTTTTATGTTTCATCTTTATATACGTGA